>NW_027223764.1:28689393-29889393 GCF_028538775.1 Myotis yumanensis | reverse complement strand
TAAAATAATACTTCATCCAAAATTTATAGGGAACTCATACATCTTAACAAAAGGAAGATAAACAATCCAATCAAAAAATGGGCAAAGGACTTAAATAGACACTTTTCATAAGTGGACACAGAAGACCAAGAGATATATGAAAACATGCTCAGTCACTAATCATATGAGAGATGCAAATCAAAACGACAATGAGGTACCATCTCACACCTGACAGAAGGCTATCCTCAACAAATCGACAAATGACAAGTGCTGGCGAGGATGTGGAAAAAAAGGAACCCTCGTGCACTGCTGGTGGGAATGCAGACTGGTGCAGCCCCTGTGGAAAACAGGATGGAGTTTCCTCAAAAAATTAAAAATGGAACTCCCATTTGACCCAGTGATCCCACTTCTAGGAATATATGCCAAGGAGCTAGAAACACTAATCAGAAAGGATATATGCATCCCTATGTTCATAGCAACACAATTCACCATAGCTAAGATTTGGAAACAGCCTAAGTGCCCATCAGCAGATGAGTGGATTAGAAAACTGTGGTACATCTACACAATGGAATACTATGCTGCTGTAAAAAAGAAAGAACTCTTACCATTCACAACAGCATGGATGGACATGGAGAGCATTATGCTAAGCAAAATAAGCCAGTCGGAGAAAGATAAATATCACATAACCTCACTCATTTGTGGAATATAATGAACAACATAAACTGATGAACAAAAATAGAGCCAGAGACAAAGAAGCATCGGACAGACCATCAAACTTCAGAGGGAAAGCAGGAGAGGGTTGGGCAGAGGGGTGGGAGGTCTAAGAGATCAACCAAAGGACTTGTATGCATGCATATAAGCATAACCAATGAATACAGACACTAGGAGGATGAGGGCATGTGCTGGGAGTGTGGGTGGCGGGGAGAGGTATATGGGGGGGGGGGAGGAGAATGTGTATTAACTTTAAACAATAAATAATTAAAGATAAAATAATAAAATAAAATATTTCATTTTTTGATGTAATAATTTAATAATATAATGTACCAAAGTTTCTCAAACTTTAGTTTGCACAAGAATCACCTGATACTCATGTTAAAATGCAGAACTAGTATCGAACCCATTTAGTATCATATGGCATCTCTGTGAAACCAATCAGAAAATTAATTTTCAGCAAGAGCCACAACAATTTTGATGTAAGTAGCCAGTGGGCAGTTTAAGAATCACTGATATTTTCAAATTAATTAACACAATGGCTATCCCATATTTAGGATTCTATAGATGCTCATTAATGTTATTTTAAATGATATGGAGTTGGAACGATAACATAATATTGCTGGTACCTACAAGTCTTCCATCATTAGACAACAGATAAAGCTATTAGTCAAGAGTGCTGACCTCTGCCTGGGTTCTGTTCTGGTCCAGGTCCATTTATGAGTCTGTATCCCTGTGCTAAGTATCTGAACATGGTCTTGAATTCTGAATATCACATTCCTCTGGTTGTGTTGATGTGCTTAATGCAAAAACCTTACTCTATTTGTAGTTGCTCAAAATTATGTCCTTAAATATTCAATAAGATTTGTGCAAACAGAATTCAGCACTTCTCTGCTATTTGTGTTTCTAAATGTTTGGAGACAGTCTGAGTGGTTTTGAAAGTGAATCAAGCTCTCCTCTCTTGATTGTTTTATTTTGATCTTTCAAATGTCAGAGAATGATCTCTACTTTTTGCCTCATCACTCTGTTTTTCCCCTCTCTATAGCCCCATTTGTAAAGAAAATCCTTGCACTGGGAGTAAAATCAATTTAACTTGCTAATCTAGGAAGTTGCCTGAAACCTGCTCAGTTTTCACTGAAAATAGTTTCATCATATTAAATAGCTAGAAAAGCACAATTCTTGGTAGCAACAAATTAACTGTTTATTAGACAAGGTGGTACACAACAGACTTGATTTCCTATGAACTAGAATGATAATTAGTAGAACTTGATTTGATTTCAGAAAACCTTCATAGAAACACTCAAGAGCATAAGTAGAATACGTTACAGTTAAAATCATGTGATTTGTAGGAATCACCCACAGGTTACTCTGTGTGTGATACTAAAAGCTTATGTATAAATGACTGTTTCTTTGATTGAAAACATAGTGATTTGATGAATCCCTTATTCAAATGAATATATATATATATATATAACAAGTTGTCCTCTTAGAAAATATATCTGAAAATTTGTCTTAAGACAATTATTATTCATTGGAAAAGAGGAAAGAAAGATATGTTTCACAACCATTGGCTAAATTTTAGTCTTAGAGAGGCAGGGACGGTGTTGTTAAAGTAACATATGTCTGGAAGGAGAGAATAATGAACCAGAAGTAGGGAGATGGATGTTGAATGAAAAGTTGGTTAAGATTGGAGGGAAGCTTCAGTGACTTTACAGTTGTACCCCGGATTGTTCTGCACCTCAGTGATCTTAAAGTGACAGATGTGACTCAGGGCTGTTCCCAGGAGGTGATTAGTAGAATTACACTGTTCTCTGGTTCCATCCATTGAGTAGAAAATATTAGAAGAATTACAAATGAGATCAACATGCCTTAAAATTAATTCTTAGCAGAAAGAGGAATTTAAATTATTTGCTAATACTAAATTTTAAAAATGTCTTTTATCTTTGAACTTTTAAGTTGAACAGGCAACAGAATATTTTAGGAATTGGGAATTTAAACCAGATAAGTAAATTTAAACACCTAGTTATATCTTTTCTAGTATCTCCTGCTACATGATATGGATAAATGGCCTCTATTTATTCAACATCCACATAATTTTACAGAAAAAATGATGAAAATTAGATATCTAAAACACATATTCATGTAATCTGTAAGTATTGACTGTAATGAATTGAAAGAACAGGAGGGAAATTGGAATTTAACAAGATCAGGAATTGAGCCAGACCAATTACAGAGTTAGAGGAACTAATAGGATAATAGCACTGCCTTACACAAATTCTGACTTGATTTTCAAAAGCATTGTAAAATGGGGTATGTTTTCATCTAGTCTGAGCTGGTATATATATTAAAAGGATCCCATCTGGAAGCTCAGTACACCACACTGGACCGATATTTGTAATCAGGATAGTGGCCCAGTCCCATTTCCTCAAATGTGAACCCAATTTTTGCTTTAACTTATTTTAGCTTGTGCCATTCAAACCCCTACAAAATATAATCATATTCGAGTGGTAAGGGAATCAAAGTCTAAGTCCACCTCAACTAAATTAAGCCAGCCTTGAGTGTTCAAACTTTAACTAAAGCCTTTATTGAGCAAACCACCTTCTCCCTTCAATTATGAAGGAAGAGCTCAGTATAGGTAAACTTCATTGAAACTTCAATTCCCTTGTGGAGGAAAAAAGACAATTGTATATTTTAGAGGAAATCTAAGAGGGATATAGGAAATCAGGTTATTCTTGCTATCACAATAATAATGTTGCACCTGGATCTCAGGTCTGCTAACACAGACTTCAGATTTTACATGAGCCTCAGTAAACATTTCACTCTATTAGATCTCCCTTTCTCACATTTATAAACACAGCTTTTATTCTATTTTCTTTTCATGTTGTAATTTTGAGGAGGGATAAATGAGTTACCTTGATGGGGGACAATCTGTTGATGTGCATAAAAGGGATAATGCTTTGACCAAATTATTGTTAGTCCAGAGATCACACATAGGGCTAATCAATAGTTATATTAGCAGCTGCTTGAAGGATAGTGTACAGTCTAAACTTTTCCTTAATAGGAGTTTGTTTTTATGAATAGTCCTTTAAAAACATGACAGAAAAGAAAGTTTGAATTAGTAAAAGTCATAAATTTGTGTTTCAAGGCAACTGGTCCAAATAGAAACAAGACTAGATAACATATTGGGTAAGAGAGAAATGGGTTGGGATAAGCCTTTAAGGAACTCTGAAAGGTACAATATGACAAAATGAAAGCAGGTCTGGAGATGTTTCCAGGAATATTGAAGCTTCTCCAAAATATTTTACATAGAGGCTGAAACACTTCCCTCCATTCAGGTGAGAAGGGCTAGGCAGACAGCATCTCAGGGCCCTCTTAACATGCCACAATGAGTGATCCAGTATCTTTCTGACATGGAGGACTATCTATGCAAGAGGGAAGGCTGTTGGCCCCACAGGAAACTTTTAGTTTCAGTTTACTTGCTGAGAGAAGACAAGTGCCTGCCATAAGCAAACTACAGAAATGCTTTTGGGAGAGAATTCCTTATTGGAATTTGCTATGAACATGTCTATTTGGAAAACAATTTCCCTCCAATATTTTGCAAGTTGTTTTGCAATTGGCTATTATAACTCAATCAAACAATCCCAAGTTTTTACATAATTATGTTTGTAGTCTAACTAAATGCACCCTTGGGAACTATATATCAATTTAAAAAATAATTACAGTATAGGAATTGCACTATACTAAAGTGCTATACTAATTTAGAAATCCTGGTCTTCTGTTCTGGGTGAATTTTGTATGCATGAATGTCTAGAAGAAAATTGTAAACATTATAATAATGATAATGCTTCTGATGAAGTTATTGGCATGTACTTATACATTTATAGATGCCAGGCACTCTATATATGTTATCTAATATAATCTGTCAATATCTCTATGAAAATCAGTATAATTTTAATCTTAAAATTGCAAAAACAGAAGAAACACATTAACTTTGGAAGCTGGAATTTTGGTAAAGGGTGGAATGGTCTTAATAAAGATAAATTATCATCTAACAATAATCAAATACCTATGTAAAAAGAATGGCCTAAAGTTATATTGTCAAACTGTTATTAAGGAGCACTGAGCACAGAACTATTCATTAAGTGCTTATAATTTTTGAACTCTGAATTTAAAAAATGAATAGAAATTAGTTTCATATTTCAATAAGAAAAATGTGGTATCTGTTTAAAGGTAATGGTAGAAACACATTATTTTATTAATATTGTGGTCAGACAAGGTAAGAGTCAGATAATTGCTTAGTCAAATATTATGGTACTATTACCACTGTTAATACATGTTGATAAAATGGCTAGTTTAAACATCTTAATTCAAGATATTAATTAAATTTCATAAAAGGATGCTGGATTTCATCAATAGAAGGCATTGACTTCCATAGATCATACCTAATAATTCTTTTCAGTGAGCATGAAAAGATGGATATCTTATTTTCATTTTAACTGAAAGAATGTTTCAATTGCTTAACCTCCACAAAGAGCATTTGTTTGTAATCTGAATAGTCTGTAATTGGAAAAGGTTTAAGAGGACTATAAATTGAAATATAATGGGCTTTTTGTTATTTAATCAATACTAGTGGAGTTCTGCAAAATATCAGATTTACAATCAGCAAGCAACCTGCAGCTTTTGAGATTTTCACTTGAGGACTATGCATGTGGAACTCACCAAGCTTACTACTAACAGTTACTCATCATATCCAGCACTGCCTGACTATCTATTGCAGCCATTACTGCTACACAACAAATGAACCCACATGTTAGTGGCTGACATGTTCCTTGGGTCATGAATTTAAACAGGTCCCCACAGCAATAGCTGCTCTCTTTGCTCCATGATGTTTGGATGCCATGTCAACTGTTCAGGGTGACTCAGTAGCTGGGAAGTAGTGTGATTTGAAGGCTTCCTTACTCACATGTCTAGTGGTTAATGGTGGTTATCCTCTGTAATATATGCGATAGCTCCATGTGGCCTGGGCTTCTTCATAGAATGGTGTCCTCAGTTAGTCACACTACTGAAAAGGATAACACAGGCTTCAAAAGTGAGTGTTCCTGCAAGTAAGGCAAATTATTTTTCTGTGCCAAATCAGACATACATCTAAATCAACACGCATAGAGATGTGTGCACACACACATACACGACATATGGTATACTTAAAAATGTATTTTATTTCATAAGCTGATTTTCTCTTCCAATCAGTAGTCATAGGAGGAAAAAAATATTTTGAAGAAAATTGTCTTTCTCATTTTCGAACTATCCTAAGGCCTCCCACCCTCAACAATTGGCTGGACACCGTTTATCAGGCCACTCTTGAGGAGCATAAAGGATAGTATAATAAAGCTACCAATATATTCCAGTGACACCATGATTCTCTTACAATCCTCTGTAAGTAAAATTCAAACAAGTTCTTTTCATCTCTGAGATTTAGCTAATAGAGTTCTCGATCAGCACATGGCTGTGGTGGCCATGTCACAGAGCTAGGATGTATGGAAGTGTGAATGCTTGAAGTTAATCAAAGGCTGTATCAAAAAGTTAACTGGATTGTGAGTTGAAGTAGGGTTGATTCATGTCTCATTTTTCCCATTCAAGTTGCTCTGCCTACACTGCTATCCCACATTTCTGTATGTAAACAACATGAAATTATATATAAAGTAATATAAAAGAAGGATAAGGATAATAAAAGTCCTTATGGTTTTAAGCATGTACATTGTACTAAGCCTTAATACTATAGTGATTAAGAGACACACTCTTCTGGGGAAAAGAAACAACTAGTCATATGACATGAAGCAAATTATTTAAATTTCCAGGGCCTCAGTTTCCTCATCTGTAAAATAGAAAAGAAATAATAGTTTTTTTATGGCATACCTTATTAAAAGTATGAGATGAGATAATGCACATAAATTGCTTAAAAGCATAACATCAGTAATTGTTGAGGAAATGTTAGGTATTAAATTTTATGAATGATGGCACTAGGGTGCAATGAGTTTAAGGTACACAGTTAAAAACAGTGAAGGCAAGATGTAGACTTAGGTTTTCTTCGCAATAAAATCATGCTCTTTATTTTGTTCTACCTCTTCATCGTCAATGATTTTACTGTCTTATAATTTTCAGAAAAAGAGTCTCAAACTAGACTGATGGGATTTGAATCTCAGCCTGCTGTCTCCTAGCTGTGCAATCTTGAGAAATTTATCCTCTTGCATCCTAAGGCAGCTCATCTCTAAATACGGATACTAATATCACTTAGACTTGTGATCATCTATAAAATAGTATAATTGAAGTACTAAACATAGTGACTCATAAATAGTAAGTGATATGGAACATGGTTACTATCATCATTATCATTTGTTTTTAGGTATTGTTTTAGGTATTGTTTTTAGTCCAATCTCAAGAATTATTAAGAATAGTTAATTGGATTTTGAGTTGAGAGCAGAGACAATATCTCACATAATTTATAAATTACTCATTATTCCCACCAGTAGATATTTACTAAATATTTATCAAGTAATATTAACTTTCTGATGCTACATAAGTTCTAAAAATATTACTTTTTATTTCTTGACAATAAAATGATTACAATGTGTTTTTTGATATCATTTGATAGATCTATACCTGTCGTACTTTGGGTCTTAAAATGATTACAACTTCTTGAGGCCTAGTATCAAATGCCTTATCATCTTACCCTAATCATTATAGTTTGATCCCAATGTACCCCATAATGCAACTTTAAAAAAATTACTTAACTTGAATGGGGGAGGGAATCTTTTCACAATGTAAACATATATCAAATTATATGCTGACATTTAAATGCCTTACAATTTTATTTTTTAATTATATAACTCATTAAAGCTGAAAAAATAATGAATATGCTTTATGAAAAATTTTCTGCTTTTAACTGGGGAATTGCTTAGACACAATAAGAATATGGTTTAATGAAAACTTAGAGAAATATTAGTTAAGGTTTTCTAAAATAGATTTTTATTGATTCCAGAGAAGGAGGGAGAGAAAGAGATAGAAATGTCAATGATGAGACAGACTCATTGATCAGCTGCCTCCTTCAAGTTCCACACTGGCGATCGAGCCCACAACCTGGGCATGTGCCCTGACCGGGAATTAACCATGACCTTCTGGTTCATAGATTTACTCTCAACCGAGCCATGCCAGCTAGAGATAATAGCTAAGTTTGAACTATATGTTTCTTTCTTACTTACACAAAAAATCAGAAAAGAATCATTTTTCAAGGATGCAATTATAGTTAGTTTTATCAAGAGCTCTTAAGAGTGTAACTCTTCAGAAGCTCTTAGTAGTATAACTGATGAATAATAGGAACTAAAAGCAAGTTTCATATCAGAAACTAGTTAGGACATCAATGCCAAGCATATAATCTTCGCTTCCAGTGCAAATTTTTACAGGTGTAATCAGAGCCTCTTAAAGGGTTAACAAGGATCTGACTTAGACTGGAGAATTTGGGAAAGTTTATATAGTAGGGCTCCAGAGGAAATATAGAGAAACTAAAATTGCCTTAAGCTGTAAAATCAGCTTCTGCCTGAGTGGTATTGCTGCTCTTTTTATTTCAGAGGGAATAGCATAATGAGCTCATTTCTTTTCCGGTTTATTTATATTCGCTAGGAGAAAGAATAGGAGCTTAGAGACTCTGAGTATAGGTCTAGTTAAAACCCATTTAAAGTTAGAGAACAAGCCTTCAGCACGCATTGTAGCTACCACATCCAAGAAACACATGGCTCTCCATTTCACTTGGGGAAGAACAACAGATGCCATGAAATGATGGTTTGTCGATAGTTAGGCAACTTAGGCTATAAGATGAGAGATTATGAATTTCCTTATAACTTCCAAAAGCTTTCAGGCTATTTTACTCACTCTAAGGCATATATAGATAAAGATAAGACATCCGAATGATGTAGGCAATGTTAGTCAACCATTGACAAAGGCATCCATAAAGTAAATTGAGTAAGGAAGACTACTTGGGGGTATCTCTGTTTAGATTTAAAGACTTATTTTTTCCCCTAGAGAGGCTTTCCACCACTTTTCCAGTCCTAATTTTATTTTTGTTATCCTTTCTTTATAAATATCGAAGATAATTTCCTACTTCTCTCATCCTCCTTATTGAAATATATATATATATATATATATATATATATATATATATATATATATATATGCCTAAGCAACCATTCGACCGTTCAACCGGTAGCTATGATGCGCACTGACCACCAGGGGGGCAGACAGTCAATGCAAAGGCATGGAAAGATGGAACAGAATGATGAATCTTAGAGGGAAGGGGGGAGGGCAGGAAGAGATTAACCAAAGATATTATATGCATACTAGAAGCCGGGTGCATGGATTCATGCACCGATGGGATCCCTTGGCCTGGCCTGCAGGGATCAGACCGAAACTGGCAGTCTAACATCCTCCTAAGATTGCCAGGCCAAGTACCCCACTGGTGCAAGAATCTGTGCACCAGGCCGGTTTTGGCCAAAATAAATGTACATTAAATATATATATCTACACTAATAAAAGACAAAGATGCTAATTGACTGCACCTTTGTCATGCCCAAGCCATGCCCACCAGCCAATCAGAGCGACTATATGCAAATTAACCCAACCAAGATGGCGGCTGGCAGCCAGGGAGCTGGAGCAAGCAGGAGGCTTGGTTGCCCCGGCAATGGAGGAAGCCAAGCTTCCCGCCTGCCCTGGCTGGCTGTGGCTTCTGCTAAAGGCAACAAAGTTTCAATTATAGAAGATAAATAAATCCCAGATACCTGCTTCCAGCGAGCCTCCACTGGGAGCTTGGGTGGCTGAGGGCTGTGACCAGCCTGCAAAGAGCCATCTGCCCCTCACCCAGGCTGGCCAGGCACCCCAGCGGGGACCCCCACTCTGAAGAGGCTGTGGCGAGCCTGCAAATAGCCATCAGCACCTCACCCAGGATGGCCACACCCTCATGGTGTGAGGGTCCCCTCTGGGGGGCTTGGCCAGCCTGCAAACAGCCATCAGCTCCTCACCGAGGCTGGTCAGGCAACCCATCAGGGACCTCCACCCTGAAGGGGCTATGGTGAGCCTGCAAACAGCCATCAGCTCCTCACCCAGGATGACCACACCCTCATGGTGTGAGGGTCCCCACTGGCGGGCTGTGGCCAGCCTGCAAACAGCCATCAGCCCTTCACCAAGGCTGGCCAGGCACCCCAGAGGGGACCCCCACCCTGAAGGGGCTGTGGCCAGCCTCCAAACAGCAGTCAGCCCCTCACCCAGGCTGGCCACACCCTCATGGGGTAAGGGTCCCTGCTGGGGGGCTTGGCCAGCCTGCTAACAGCCATCAGCCACTCAACCAGGCTGGCCAGGCACCCCAGCGGGGACCCCCACCCTGAAGGAGGTGTGGCCAGTCTGAAAACAGCCCTCAGCCCCTCACCCAGGCTGGCCATGCACCCCAGCGGGACTCCCACCCTGATCTGGGCCACCCTTCATGGCAAATGAGCCAGCCCCCACCCATGCACCAGGACTCTATCCTATATAATAAAAAGGTAATATGCAAATTGACCTTAAAAGCAGAGCGACTGGGAATCACTGGTCACTATGACACACACTGACCACCAGGGGGCAGACACTCAATGAAGGAGCTGCCCCCTGGTGGTCAGTGCGCTCCTACAGGGAGAGCTCTGCTCAGCCACAAGCCAGGCTGATGGCTGCCAATACAGCGGTGGTGGTGGGAGCCTCTCCTGCCTCCTCAGCAGCGCTAAGGATGTCTGACTGCAGCTAGGCCTGCTCCTCGCTGGCAAGTGGACATCCCCCGAGGGCTGCCGGGCTGCTAGAGGGATGTCTCACTGCCAGCTTAGGCCCAATCCCCCGGGGAGCGGGCCTAAGCCAACAGGTGGTTATCCCCCAAGGGGTCCCAAACTGCAAGAGGGCACAGGCCGGGCTGAGAGACCCTCCCAAGTGCACAAATTTTTGTGCACCGGGCTCTAATATATATATATATTTCTATTAAAGACTCTTTACTGGCTGATAAACTATGATTGTAACTTTCTGAAACCTGGAATATATAAATATTTTTGTGCTTTGTCTTAATGTCCCTGGGTCGCTGGATCAGCTCTTCTTGGGAGCACATACCAACATGTTTCTAATTCATGCTTTCCAAACAGGATATTTTAAATTCAAATAATTTATTTCTTCTTTCTGGGTGCTAAAGAAAACATTCCTTCTCAAGAAATTTCAGTTCTTAAACTACATATTTACTGAATACTTTTTTGTTCTAATCTAGTAAAACAACTAATCATCCTCTTTAGTCTCTCTGTCTGTTCAACTTCAATCCTCAGCAGGCAACATATTTCTTACACAATTCCTGAATGTGATATCTACATATGTTGGTCCTTTAAGTATGTTTTCAAATCAGTATGGGCCATAGGTCAGGAAAACAACAAATTAGTGAGCTAAAACTTGTCAACAAATATTCTTTTAAAGAGAGGGGTACAATAATAAAGTAAAATATGAAATTGACTATTAGCCAAGGAGTTAGCCAAAAGTAAAGTTAAAGGGCACAGTCCACACAAGACTACCTTTATTTATCACACCAATTGCAAATTTGGGGGTTTTCCCCAAATCACCCTCAGGTTCAGTTCACTAGAAGGACATACTGAACTCACTGAAAGCTGTTATAATCCCAGGCATGGTTTATTGTAACAGTTTAATCAGTCAAGAGATTCATAGGAAGATTCCAAAAGGGATAGAGTCTAGTCCTGTTGTCCTCTCCCTGTGGAGTTGAGTCAGTGTTATTCTAGACCTGGCATTGATGTGTGATAATACACATAGAGTATGGTGAACCAGAGAGGCTCATCTGAACCTCTAGAATTTTTATAGAGTTTCCACCACAAAATTATGGTTGACTTCTTATGTGACTGATCTTACTTGGTCTCAATTCCATTAAGAAATGAAACTGAAGTTTAATGTAACCCTGCCTACATCCCTCCCACCCCCCCTATATCAGCTCAACTTTTACTTGGGGAAACAGAAATGCGAACATCTTCAGAGTAGAGGATTAAATGCATGAGGAATCTACAGGAAATATTTTATTGTACTTTTGTGTGCTTGTGATGGGTTGGCAAGATTTCTAGAAGTAAAAAGAAATGTGAAAGCAACAGTACTAGAAAAATACTTTTTGGTGGAGGAGGCTAGAAAACACCCAGATGTCTCAGATTCCGGAAAAGAGGCACTAACCCCAGTAATGTGCATGAGGATCATAATTAATAGAGTTACAAGAATTTCAGAGAGTAAGTTATTTTATGGACATTGAGCTGTCTTGTGAAACTAGCATAGTTCACATAAAAAGGATCATACAAGTGATTTAATAATTTCTATTAGGCATTTATATTAAGTTTTCAGTAGCTTTTGTTTGCTAGGTGATTAATGATAGCCCTGTAATTAAAAGATGACTTTCACAAAATATTGTAATTTATCTTTTGGGGAGTGTTTGAATCCAGAGAGTAGACCACTTACTACTATTCCCATTATACACAGATGGCTTTTAGAGGCAGCCATTTTCAGACTGCTTTAATTACATTTTAGGGTAATTTTAATTTGATTAAGATTTATGGACTCTAATTCACCAACTTTCAAAGAAAATTACAGACTCAATAGAGTTGTAATGAAATGTAAAGTCAGAGAGAAGGGAGAAGCAATGTGCAAGCAAGGCAGATAGTTTTATTTGTTACAAGACCCACACCCATTTTGTTAACTTACGAATACATTTTTAGAAGTACAGGAATAAATATTTTCTATGACTATTACCTGCAGAATTATTTATCAAAAGAGTATTTGCTCTCATTTTTATAAGGAAGAACAAAAGTGGGGGAAGCAGGTTTATTTCTCTTATATAACATGTCATATAAGGAAGCGTTTATATCAATTTTTAAAAAGGAGAGATATATCAAGGTTCAGAGAAATGGGAAAGAGTTAATACTGAAAATTGGGATCTACTTGCAATTTTTCCCCCACTGAAGACTAAACAGCATGGTTCTGGGGGCATTCTCTGCTATATTCAAGCATAGTTGGTTTTGATTTTCAAAAAGTTAAACAAAATAGTGTTTTAGGGAAAGTTGATTCATTTTCTGTTAAGCAAGGACTATATTTTTTTAGAAATAATAGTATAATATCACCAGAATAGGTCTCCTATGTGTTTTAATAATCCTTAACTTCATCCTCACAACAAGAAAGATTTTGGTCAGCAATTTGAGATTCAGTCCTAGGATGGAAAATATTAATGTAGGAGTGGAGTTGCCATCTATCTCAGTCTGTGCCTAATTTTCTCTGCTGATAGTTATGCATAAGTGAAAGCTATAAACTTAGAGGACATTGCATAGCTCCTAGATGGACAGAGAGTATCAGGGTGCATGTTCTGTAAATCTATATAATGATAGAGCTGAAAGGGACCATGGTGATAAATATCCTAGTCTAGATGAATATACTATTACCCTTTATTTATTTTTTACCTGGTACTCTATTACCTTTTATTTCCCAACCTTTTCAACTGAGTGATTTCACTTTTGTATATGTTTGAAGGGATATTATTAATATATGTTAGTGCTAAATATGAAAATTGCTCTTCAAAAGTTAAAATTTAGTCTCCTTCAGAAGTTTTTTTTTTCTAAATGTACATGTACAATTCCTGATTTTCCCTTTCTTCTGTTTTACTCTAATTGAGTAAAAATGTATTCTCTTGAATGTTTTTCAGGAAGAAGCTAGAAATCATAGAAGTCAACAGAGACTTTTCCTTTTGCTCTTCTGATTAGGTGCATTTTCTTTCTCATATTCCAATCCTATCTATTTCCTATTTTTCCTAGCAAAATTAAAAAAAAATAACAAGAGCAAATCAAAAACCAGTTAAACCTGAAAGCATTGTATGCCTATGATATAGTATCTCCAAATTCTCACCCCTGAATTTCTGACTTCAGTTATTTTTAAAAAATCTTTATTGTTGAAAATATTACAGATGCCCCTCTCCACCCAGTTCCCACCTCACACCAGGTCTTCACCGCCTTTGTTTCCATAGGTAATGCATACATGCATATAAGATCTTTGGTTAATCTCTTCTCACCCCCCGCCACCCCACGCCCTTCCCTCTAAGATTCGTCAGTCTGTTCCATGCCTCTGATTTATTCATTAATGTATTTTATTCATTAGTTTATTTTGTTCATTAGATTTCTTGTTAGTTTATTTTGATTTTTAGGTTCAATTGTTGATAGATATGTATTTATTGCCATTTTATTGTTCATATTTTTTATCTTTTTTCTTCTTCTTCTTTCTCTTCTTAAAAATACCCTTCAAATTTCATGTAATACTGATTTGATGGTGATGAACTCCTTTTCTTGTCTGTGAAGCGCCTTATCTGACCTTCAATTCTAAATGATAGCTTTGCTGGGCAGAGTAATCTTGAAGGTCCTTGCTATTCATCACTTTGAATATTTCTTGCCACTTCCTTCTGGCCTGAAAAGTTTCTGTTGCGAAATCAGCTTAAAGTCCTATGGGTGCTCCCTTGTAGGTAACTAACGGCTTTTCTCTTGCTGCTTTAAGATTTTGCCTTTGTCTTTAACCCTTGGCATTTTAATTATGATGTGTCTTGGTGTGGGCCTCTTTGGGTTCCTTTTGTTTGGGTCTGTGCTTCCAGGACTTGTAAGTCTGTTTCTTTCACCAGGTAGGGGAAGTTTTTTTTGTCATGATTTCTTTATATAAGTTTTCCATATATTGCTTTCTCTCTTCTCCTTCTGGCACCCCCATAATGCAAATGCTGGTATGCTTGAAGTTGTCCCAGAAGCTAGTTACACTATCTTCATATTTTTGGATTATTTTTTCCTTTTGCTCTTCTGATTAGGTGTTTTTTCTTCCTCATATTCCAAATCGTTGATTTGATTCTCAGAATCCTCTCCTCTACTGTTGAATCCCTATAAATTATATTTTATTTCAGTTAGTGTCCTTTTTCATGTCTTTGAAATTCTCACTAAGATCCTTGAAAGTCTAAGTCCCTTTTAGCTCTCATTGGGTCCCTTGAAGCTCTCATTAAGACCCTTGAAGCTCTCACTAAGTCTCTTGAAGCTCTCATTAAGATCCTTGAGCATGAATTTCTGATTTTAAAGCCAACTGCAAACACATCACTTTATTTTGATGTCTAATAATCATGTCCAAAGATGAAAAATTGATGTTCTTCCCTCCCTGCAAAATTCCTTTTTCTCAGCCTTCCTCTTTTCAGCAAACTGAGTTTTCTCTTTTTTAGTTTTATTTAATTAGCAAAATTAGAAGCTTCTTTATGTGATTTAGGTTCCAAAAGATTAAAGGTTTTCTGTTTTCTAGATTAAATGCACATATTTAATTTACCTTGCAATTAATTAAGCTACCACATATGGTACACGTCTGTAAGTATCTACTGCTTTATGGTTCTTAAACAGTTTTTAGAATTTAATTCAGCTTTTGTGCTGCTATTTTCTCTACTTATTTATGATTTTTAGTAACCTTTTCATTTCCAGAGTTTTGTTATATTTTTGTAACTTTGCTTACATTATTGTGTATATCACTCATTGGCTCTCAAAACATCAAGCAGCCATAAGGAAAAACAACAACACATACACCACAAATTGGTTTACATAGCATTATGTTAGCAAGTCTTTCAGAATTAATTTTTGCAGTATCTTTTAAAATGATGGCACCTTTTTTATTCTTTGTGAAAGTGTGAAAAAAAGAACTCTACCATATTTGGTTAAGCGCCAATTAGTCACATTTGGTTTATTTTCATTATGATTACAATATATGGAAAGGAACTCCTTGATTGTGTTGGGTCCCAGAGCAGGCTGTCTCCAAATAACTCAAAATAGCATATTCAATATTTTGAATTAAAGTTACTTGACAAGCAGCCAGAACAATAAGGGCACGCTGACCTTCTCTTGTCTCCTTGAATGCAGGAAATAAATCTCCCCTGTGAAATGCACCCTCCTTGCAACAGAATGGGAAGGCTGAGAGATGTCCTTGTCACCAGTTAAGGAAACTCAAAGCAGAGTCTGTATAAACAAACCTTGTTGCCTCTTTACTAATTTACTACCCAGGCTCAGACTTTGTTTATATTCCTCACTAGTTAGCACCCAAATCTAGGCTTCTTTGTCCTGTCGATTCTTCACTAATTTATTGTTTGTCTAAAAAGCATAAAAAGCTGACTGGTTCATCATTTGGGAGAGTATCATTTTATTGATGATCTCCCATGCACATGTATTAAACTGGTTTTTCTCCTATTATTCTGATCTTATGTCAATTTTCTTATTAGTGTAGCTGTAAGAATTCTAGTGTTCCTTTAGTTAAAGATCCAGTATAATCATGTGCTGATTATTGAGATTTCCCTTTTCTTATATCCCCATTATATTCTTCATTTAAAAACATTATTTTATTGTTACATGTCATTTTAGCATATCTTGTGTGCTTTTTTAAGACCTCCTTAATGACAGTCAAATAAAACTAATTTGTTGAGATGGAAATGTTTTTTCAGATTGATGTTCCTTATCCTAGTTGTTATATTTCAGTTCTTAAATTGACAGCTACCAGCCAGGCCAATCTATGTTTATCCAGAGATATTAGTTCTAATATACTAAAATTTTATTTAGTAATTAGACTTTTAATGTATCTATTAAATAGATTTATTTACATTATAGTTTAGCATTCTCCCCTTAACCAGTGAAAAGCTATTATAAGGACAAAAGTGTTGTTAACTTCACATAATAAAAGTTAAGCTAAAGAGAAAAACAAATTTAGTTCATTATTTTACATTTTTTAGAACACTTGAAATTTATGAAAAAAAATTAAATATTTGAGACATTTCCTTTACTCTTGTTTTTGTACCAAAACAAAGAGGTGCAGTTATTTTTTTCTCTGTAAATTTCCAAAAAAAAAAATTCTAAGTGACTCTTCCCAAATATTATTCAAATACTCATTAAAAATAATAAGGTAAAAAAAGTAAGGTCTTGCCGTAGCTGGTTTGGCTCAGTGGATAGAGCATCGGCTGCGGACTGAAAGGTCCCAGGTTCGATTCCGGTCAAGGGCATGTACCTTGGTTGCAGGCATATCCCCAGTGTGGGGTGTGCAGGAGGCAGCTGATCGATGTTTCTCTCTTATCGATGTTTCTAACTCTCTATCCCTCTCCCTTCCTCTCTGTAAAAAATCAATAAAATATATTTTTTTAAAAAAGTAAGGTCTTTGAGACTATACAGAAAACTTGTATTATCTATAATAATAAAAGTGCAACTTCTGCTCATTAGACCAGACTTCCTTCCAGATGACCTTCTGGACATAGCCAGGGCTGCGAGGGAAGCCCAGATCCCAGGTGCCAGAGGGAAGTTAGTGCCGGCAGCCAGGGGAAGGAAGGCCTACTCTTGCATGAATTTCATGCATCAGGCCTCTAGTTAATTTATAATCTTACACTACCATATATTCTTATATATAATGCAAGTAGAAACTTGGTACATGTGATTAATAGCTTATTTGGAAATGGGTCTGCACATATGGAAAATATAGCCACCAACCCACTGCATCTCCTGTATATTTATGGATTTTACCAACTGCATTTTATTTCACCTTGTGCTCAAATACCAACACCAACACACTATGTAGTATTTATGCTGTATCCCAAGTGGTTGATTAGCGCTAATTATAAGAGGTCTAAAATAGTCATTATACCTGGGCTCCTAGCCATGCAATCTGTACTGTGGCTTGTCCAGAGTATTGGCTCATGGACAAGGTCTCCTTCACTGCCAGTTCCATCCTAATGATTCCTTATTTACTCCCCCAATGCTATTTTTTTCATTGGCTTTGTTCCCCAATTTGCTGCTTATTACTTGGTTCAACTCCCTGGTTGAAATTGCCATCTCACTCTCCCTCAATCCAGCACCAAACTGGTCACTCAGAGGCAAGACTGGGCCCCACCCTCTCAGCAGACCTAAACCATGGACTCTAGAGAGAGGGGGTATGTCCTAATAATTTGGAAATTACCTGAAGGATAGTCAGGGTTTGACTGACTCTAAGCCTCAAATCTGCTTCTTCCTTTGGATGCTATTGACTTAGAAAAAATTGAGACTGAAATTTCAATAAAAATGAGATAAATTACCACAGGATATAGGAAGAATCTAACAGGTATGGCAATAATTTGGTCAGACCCCCCTAACTCTTTCTCTTTGAATTCTCTCTTCAAGCATTGCTGTTCTCTGATTTCTGATACCTCTGGCATTTTCACGCAAGTTGCTCCTGTTAAATTTTCTTCTTAAAACTCAGGTGCGAGGAAATATTTTTACCCTAATTTTTGTTTAACTTCTATTAACAAGAGCCACAGCATATATTCAATTTAACTAGAAAGGTTTTGGGCGACTTTATTGTCTTTGAAAAGGTTTTAGGCTTTACTTCTTCCAGCGACTTGTGCCTAGAAGACTATTTTCCATATTAATGTCATTACCTGGAAAATATTGTAAGGAATCTTTACATAGTTTTCAGTTACCATTGACTCCATAAACTGATGTTCTGCTAGGCTGGCCTGAGCTAAAATCACTCTAGTATACACTTCCAGGACCTTTTAGGAAGGTCACCTGGCATCCATTCGTTTATCAAACAGGTATCCTGAACATGACCATGTGACAGGTACCGTTCAAGGTGTGGAAAGGATCACTTCCCTCATGGAGTTTGTGTTGTAGAGAGACACCGATAATTTAAAAATAATACTCAGTATAATGCCAGTTAAATATAAGAACTATGAAGAAATACAGGATGAATGAAGTAGATGAATGAAAGAAAAACACAAGCGGATAGATACAGAGAACAGATTGGTGCTTGTCGGAAGTGGGAAGCAGAGTTTGGACAAAATGGGTGAAGGTGGGTCAAAGGATACAGACTTCCAGGTATAAAATAAATAAGTAATGGGGATATAATGTACAGCATGGTGATTATGGTTAATAGTAGTGCACTGCATATTTGAAAGTTGTTGAGAGGGTGTATCTTGAGAATCCTCACCATAAGAAAAAAGAATTAGAACTATGTATGGTGATGAGTGTTGATTGGATTTATTGTGGTTATCATTTTACAATGTATACAAATTTCAATTCATTGTTATACACTTGAAATTGATATAATGTGATATGTAAATTATCCCTCAAAAACATAATTATGAATAAATAAATAAGCAATATAAACCAGTTAAATATAAGAATGATATATATATATATATATATATATATATGGAAAGAATGAATGGAGGGTCCTATTTAGATGACACAGACATGAATATTTAAGTAAATACATGAAAGAATTGTGAAAGTAAGCCATAAGAATATTTGAAGAAAAAAAAAACAGTTACCATGAATAACAGTGCAAACAAAGGCCTGGAGGTGGGTACTTTCTTGGAATCTTTAAAAATTAGTATGGAGGCCTGTGTGACTGGCACTAGATGAGACAGAGCAAAATACATGGGGGAGGAGGGGATGAGATTAGAGGAATAGGCAGGGACAGATCCCATACAGTATTGGAGATTAAATCAGAGATTTTGGATTTCAATCTAAGAGAAGTTGGCTCCAGTTTTAGAGGAATAAAACCATTTCTGTAACTAGCTTTGAACATAGAAGTATATACGTGTCTCCTCTTTGACAACTAGCAGAGTCTTTGCATTTTTCATATTTGAAAAATCAGTATTAGCTTAAAGAGGGCTCTATTGTACCTGCTGCTGTAGTGCTGATAAATATGATCAGAATAGAAAAGTGATTGATGGATACTTTCACTCTCTGAACAGCAAAGATTTTAAAAGGGCAGCACTTTCTGCTTTACTTTTTTCTTAATATCATTGAAATGGAAAAGATTTTTCTTTGGTTCTTACACTTCTGTGAGGAACTCATTTTCTGCAATTAGTAGCATATTATTATTTTAAAATACTATCTTTGGAATTAGGAGATGGAAATGATAACTTATATATAGATTTTACTCGGAAAGACTTTGTGGTGTAGTAGGTAGCACAAAACACACACAAGCAATTACTTTATATGGCAAGGTATAAACTACTGCCATAAGAAAAGTCCACATAACAAAGACCAGGGGGACTGACAGAACAGATAGATAGAAAGATAGATAGATTCATACATACATACATAGACATTCCAGTCAAATCAATCTTGAAGTTTTTCAGAGATAATCTCACCTGGGCAGGAGATTATAGGAAAGAGCAGGATAATAAAAAATAGTGAACCATAACAGAAAGTAATCTATGTAATGAAAAAATCCAAGTTGTAGTGATAGATCAGTAAAACTATCTGAAAAATGGGGAGATATTCAGCTTAGTTACAGCACAGGAGAGAGAAAGATGGATAAGTTGACATTAGAAAAATAAGAGTACAGTAGTAAAACATTGAAGAGTTTTAAGCTGAGAATGTTAATAGTGGTTACCAGTAAAAGAAATAAGTTAATTCAGCAAAATCAAAATCATTTCAGTGGTTAATGGAAGAACTGTTGGGGTTCTGAGTTGAAGAATAGCATAAATTCAAAGAACACAAGAGTTCCTGTGCTATTTTGTAAATAGATTCCATATAATTTGGTAGTGAACTGAATTAGGAGAATGAGAAAAAAAGACTATCACCATTCCACCATGTAATCAGAGAGAATGAGGGTGGTGATACACTTAACAAAAAAGATGGACATTCAAGGAAAATATAGTTGGAGGGCAATATAGATTTGTTGATTTTGATATTGCAGATACTGACTTCAAGATCTGGTGAAATGGCAATCCTCCAAATTGGGAAGGTGAGACAATTCTAAATTTAATATTGGACCCCTACTTCACAGAATACACAACAATAAGGTTAAAGTGAATCATACACTGAAATATAAGATCTAGAAATATAAAGCTTTTCGAGGAAGCATAGGAGTGGATCTCCATTTTAACGACTTTTGTGAAAGCTTAGGGTCTGCTCCATAATTTTCTGGCCATCTATTACACCTGGGGCAATGTGTGTGGCTTTAAAAATTCCTCAGTATATACAGGTGCTTTGTAATACCTTACTTGCCCTAAGGAACTCTCTCCCTACCTTTTTCTTCCATGCTTAGGGCTCCTATTACAGTGCTCTGTTGTAGGCTTTTCCCCCAGGTAGCTGCGGGTTTTTCATTTGCCTTCCAATGCTT
This sequence comes from Myotis yumanensis, assembly GCF_028538775.1. Lineage (NCBI taxonomy): Eukaryota > Metazoa > Chordata > Mammalia > Chiroptera > Vespertilionidae > Myotis > Myotis yumanensis. The sequence goes on along the minus strand of NW_027223764.1, from coordinate 29,868,471 downwards.
TCCGGCAACACTCACTGCTCATCAGCTGCCCAGTGAGTTCCAAGATAAGCAAAACAGAGACAAGCATCTCTGTCAGTACTTAGGCAGTCAGATTAGAATAGAATAGAACAAGCATCACAGTCACAAATAAGGTCTGCTCTGCTGCCTCCAGAACCAGGGACAAGGGTCTACCCTGGGAACAGAAGCTGCCATCTTCAAGACCACCACTGGGGCAGGGAGGGCGGGAGGCAGAGCAAGCAAAAATGCCCCAAAGCTTTCCAACAATTTTTCAGTTGCATTTTTCTTAATTTATTGCTCACGTGTTTGTTGTAAACTTTTGTCTATTCTGACAGATTGGTTCTGACAGTTTATGCTTACTTTTTGATGATTCTGTGCTGGGTTGGGAGTTGGGAGCTGCCTATACCACCATTTTTTTTTTTTCTAGACTATATTTTTGTGAAGAAAAAAAATTTTTTTACTTTACTAAAGTATTATATGCAATACAGGAGTGAAAACACCACCTGCATACTGTTTTCTGAAGGGCATTTGCTAACCTGCTGTTCAATAGTTTATTTACTTCCAGCAAAAATTTCAATCTTTACTAATACAAATATGTTGATCCTCTCTCTTCTCAAGGATTAGAGACTGTGTATATTGGGGTGGTAGAGGTATGGGTGGCAAGGAGTTTATGAGCAACATATATCCCTTTCTTTGGGAATTTACAAACTTCAGGAATGGTTATATGGCATTAATAACCAACTTGGATACATACAACTAAGCCATCATGATTCACTGATAGAGTTTCTGGCTAAAAATCCCAGTGCTAAACTTGGTGTAATTGTGTGATTAAGATTGACTAGGCACCTGACATTAAAATCTGTAAAAACAAAACAAGTGTTCCAATTATCATCTATTTTTAAAAATCAAGGTTTAAACTTTTCACAGAGATGTCATATTGTCTGTTTCTATTTTGCATTGAATATTTAAGTCTATATAGGTATATACTTTATGCATATACTTAGTGTATGAAGCCAAGACAATTTTTTGAATTTGTTAAAGGCCATCACTAATTCGGTAAAACGTTTTGTGCTTAGGTGATTCATAAAACAAATAGATTCTTATAGTTTCAATGAATTCACTTCTACTTAAATTATTCCATAAAGGCTTTTGTTAAGAACTTAAAAAAGTGATTTTTCATATACCAGGTTACAGATGGGGAAAAGCTCTTTATAAACAAATTGAATTACAAAATTCAGATAGGTGAATTATAATCACATAGGTAGGTGATTATAATTACACAAACTTAAATGTAATTACACTGAAATTATTTATTTTTAAATCAGAATCTATAGTAATTGACAGTAGAAATTCAGGTTGCCTGTGGAAGTTAAATTGCAAGATATGTAAATGCAAAAGTATATCTTTCTCTTGACTCATAGATGATTTTGCATCAATATCTTTAGTATCCCAATGGATAAAGATGTTCTCCAGGTGACACTACTAGTTCATGGATGAACTTGAATCTATAATCCATATCTCCCCAAGAATTAGTTTCCATATCTTGAGAATTAAGCTAAGCTATTTCCAAACTCCCTTCAACTCTTAGAAAATTCTAACTCTCAATTTATGTTTACCCACTTTCACTTACTTATCTGTGTCTGTATGCATCTCTCTGAGCACTTACTATGTACCAAGCTATGTGGTGCTTTGGGAAATGCAGATCTTAACAATCTAGATGGGTTCAGCAGGGTCAGACCATATAAATCATCAGCTATCTCATCGGTCAAAGGGCATAAACCCCTCAGATTCCTGCTTCTAACTATTTCACCTGATATAATTCAGGGCAGGCTGCCCTAGAATGTGCCATTCCATCATGTGGATTATTTTGAATTAAAGTTGCTTAAGAAACAGCTGGTTCAGGAAGGACACTCTGACCCTCCTTTGCAGGAAGCAAACTTCCCAATTTGAAGGGTATCTTCCCAGCATCTGGAGGATAGAAGACATCCTTACCAATAGAGGTAGAAACTTCTGGGCTGAGAAGGCCACATAAACAAATTTTGTTGCTGCTTCACGAATTTACAACCCCACGCCTGAACCTCTTTGTCTTGTCAACTTTTCACAAATTTATTGTTTCTTTGTCTAAAAGTTGTCTGCTTTGGTAACATCTTTGAGTCTCATGTTTGTATGAGTTCCCATTCATACTAAATTAATTTGTTCTCCTCTTAATCTGTCTTGTCAATTTAATTATTAGGCCAGCCAAAGGACATAGAAAGGAAGAGGGAAAAGGTTTCCTCCCCTACCTTAAAAACGTTCCCTGTTCATCTGGATCCCTATCAGCTTGTATGCCAAGCATGTTAAACTCGCAGCCCCTAGGCTGCATGACTCGTTTATTTAGCCTGTGTTAGCCTTTGAGTTTGACATGCTTGCATAGGCAATCAGGGCTAACTCTTCACTCTATGCCTTCCACGTTTATGTTTTTTGGATACTTTTCTTTGCCTGTTACTGATGTTCTGTTTCCTTACCTCACATGCATTGGACTCTCTACCCCTGTGCCCCTGTATCCCAAGTGTTGTCTGATCTTATAAAGCTGTACTTAGGTGATCATTTCTGATAATCAACTTGCCAAGGGTGTGCTAAACAATCATGATCCCTGATTTAAATGCTTAGTAAAGTTGAAGCTTGTCAATTAATCTGAGCAATCAAGCTATGCAAACTACTGCCAGAGGTACTTTTCTGACAGAATTAATGCTGAATCCCATTATTTCCTGCAATAGTGTCGCTCCGAGTAAAAATATAAAATGAAATTACTGGGCTAATTCACATATGGGTTAACATATTTTTTGCATAACTTTATGGGTCAGTAATAATAAATGGTAATATAAGTTATACTGTAAACAAATAAATATCCAAAGATATATTTCATTTACCAAATAACCATCTAAATATACACTCCAATTACTCTTATCATTCTCTAGACTCTAGAGTCTAGAGAATAATTTATTCCATCTAAATTATTAAAAATATTAACTATTTTATCAAGCTATTTTTCATGGAAACTACATTATAAGTAGATTCTTGATGTTCTCAGGAAATTCATACTAATAATGTTACTAATAATTATTTTATTCATCCCTGATAATAATTTCCATCTTAAATAGAATAAATAATTTATATGGTATAATTTCTGTATAAAATATAACTCAAGAAAACATTCTGTGCTATCAATGTGGGCAGCAGCTGGACTCACTCACAAATCCTACCACTCCTATATGGTTACATTTTATGCTTCTGCCAGAGAAAAGATAATAGCATACTATTAATTCTCAGGCTCACTCAAAAATCAATGGTAGAAAAGTTAAAATAGTAAAAATTAGTTTAATTGCTCATAATCACTCTTCAGTGAGTGATGCCTTATTTTCAGAGGTCTGAAACTAATGGTAAGCACTTATCACAATTGCTGATCTGAGCTAAATGCATTATTACAATGCCTCATATACTAGTACATTGAATACTCATTTAAAGATAGTTGCTGTTAATACTAGTATTATTCCTGTTATGATTACAATGTATGTGAATAGGGTTCTTTTCCTATACCACGCTCAGCTCCCACACTACATTTTTGAGCTCTGAGAATGGGATAAGGTAGCTTTCATTAAATAACCTAATCCCACATTTCAATGTTTTCTTCAGCTTTTCTTTCACTTCATGTCCATTCCTACCTCCTTCTGAGATACTGCTCAACTCAGCATGTACATTCTCATTAACCTGGATTTTAATAGTGTGGCTTGCACTTCTGGGTTTCTCTTAAAGTTGACACAGCAATAACTTATAGCCGGATGCTCTAGTTCAGTGCGATTTGGCCCCACACTAGGTCAATCTGAATGTTCTCTTAAGTCTTTGATCTGCATGTTTGCTTTAGTTTCTCCATTGCTAATCAACCTCCTTTTAAGTTTCAATTCCATAAAGAATTTGGAATATTTTATCTTCTGCTAACGTTTTCACTTTTTTATGCTTGTAAACTTGCCAGTCTTGTGTATGAAATAGACTCCTGGGAAAAGCTCATCCCAATAAAGTTCAGGGAAAAAACAATATCGAACCTTGTGTGTCAGTTTTTGACTCTGGGATCACATTGGGCAGATCTGGTCCCCTCTTAGCACAGCAGAGTCAATAGAAACTTTCTCCAACTTTGAAGAAGCAAACTGAAGATGTAAGGAGCTGAGTTTGGAAGAGCACAAAGCTGGTTGCTAGACTGTGGAATCAATTAATCTTGCTGACTTCTCTTTTTCTTACTGCTTAGTTAAGCATTCCTCTGATAGCCGTGTGTGTGCTCTGTGTATTTGTGTGTGTGTGTGTGTGTGTGTGTACTTTTCCATCTCTATGGATCTATCGGCCTATCTATCTTTCATCTAGCTTTCTAAGTACAGTATATGTCATCATATATTTATCTATATCCTGGATAGTCTCTGCTTGCAATTTAGAGCAATGTTGTTTGAATAAAAGATTTTTGTTTGCTTTTAGTCGCTCTCAAAAAATGATTTCAATTGCATGCATCCTCTCTTATATATTTACATTAGCTATTTCCTAAGGTTTATTCTTTGGCAGAAAAAAATGTAGTAAGTGATAAATGGATAGGAAGCTGAGTTGGAACATCTGTATCTTTTATCTCTATATCCAATTTGTTTTGAATTGTCAGCCACCAGCTGAAGCAAATTGTCTGAAATTAATTAACCATCTGAAAACTAGGTACATGATATTTATTTCCTAGCTATTTTATGACACTTGGGATTCACCCCAAACAGACTTAGTCTTTATTTTTCTTGCATGATTTAATATAACGTAAATGGTTAGACATGCCTTTCTCCAGAGATGGTGTGGTCTGTAGAGTCATACAAATCTGGATTAAAATCTCTGGTTGGCTAGTTCTCTGGTTACTAGTTTTGTGGGCATAGGGATAGAACCTGTTTTTCTGATGGTGAATAATTTAGCCTACCATCTGTGAATTTAATGGGAGTTGGGCATTTTAATAGTCCATTAGTGTACAAAAACAGTCTCTTCTTTTCAGTTATATTTGAAATAAAATTTAATGACTTTTCCATGTCAATTTTCACAAATTCTTGAAGAAACGTATTGTAAAAGACAGATTCAGTGGCCTGTCATCATGTCCTCAGCACACACTCTTCCCACACGTCAGCAACTTTCTACTGAAGCTTTTTACATATACTCTGCATGGATATATTCTCTGGCTAAGGGAACATGCTCAGGGTGGAGTTTCTGGGAAATTTGTGCCTCCAGGAGTAGCCTTCAACCAGTGGCATATGGATGCCAGATGATTAATGGTGTTCTGGTTCTATTTCAACTCACGTTGGATGCACTAGGTCTGCAGCTCTGCTTTATAGTCACTTCTCTGGCCTCCAAGTGCATAATTTGGATGGATACACTTAGCAGCTGCATAACCCTAATCATGGTTCTATGCTATGTAGAGAAAGAGCAATTTTGGAAGGCAAAATAAGGTGGAAATCCTAATAGTGTCTCACATCTTAGCACATCAGAAGCAACACAGTATTGTAGGTGGGACATAACCCCTATAACCTATTTGATTTGTTAGAGATACAATCATATTATTTACTTTTTTATTTATTGATTTGAGAAAGAGAGAGAGAAAAGGAGAGGAGAGGAGAGAGAGGAGAGGAGAGGAGAGAAGAGGAGAGGAAAGGAGAGAGAGGAGAGAAGAAAGGAGAGAGGAGAGAGGAGAGGAGAGAGAGACATTGACTTGTTGTTCCACTTATTTATGCATTCATTGGTTGCTCCTTTATGTGTTCTGACCAGAGATCCTACCCACAAACTCCGGGTATCAGGAGGATGCTCTAACTAACTGAGCTAGCCAGGCAGGGCTCATATTACTTCTTTTATGTGGTCCACTTGCTTCACTCTTACTTTTAGATCATTGTTTCATGAATGTCAATTGCATTTTGAAGAATCATTCCATGAAGGGAAATACAATGTGCACAATGTATTTAAAAGCTTTAAAATGCTCTAAAGAAGCCATGGGGAAAATGAACATCTTCATAAGTGTCACTTGATATATGTACTAGTCAGACAAAGCCATCATTAAAGAAGTAACCAGTTCTCCAACACAGCATGAAAAATTATGCATGTGTTTTCCACACATAAGCAACAATATTGTAGTAAAATGGGTCGATGTAATGACTTAAAGTGATCATATGCGTAACTATAAAATAATTCAAAGAATTAGAAGAGTCTAACTGAATATATAGTCCAAAGTAGAAGCCAGAAATGGTAACATTGTAAGAATGGAATTTTTAAAAATCTAAATTTCCTGCCAACTGTATGTGGTTCTGTGACAACCTGAGAAGAACAAAGTATAGCATGACAATTAATGATGTTTGTTTTAGGTTTTCTGTACGATTTTATTTTTCACTTAGTCCTAACTGACCAGTCATTTGCATGAAGAAAAAATTATGTTGGCTTCAGGCAACTTCAATTTAAGAACAAATAAAGACAAATTCACAGTGTTCTTCACAAATCCTAACATTATCTGGATAAGACAAGCATCCATAAGAAAAATGGCTTTTGAGTTCTGAGAAGCCTAAATGTGAGAGCTGCCCCGGAAACAAAACTTCAAAATGAACCAGGCTTTCAATTAATTTCATAAAAAATACACAGGAAATCAGAATTAAACACTAGCAAACAGCTGATGGCAATTACTACTGTGATGGATTTCAAATGAGTTTCCTGTAGCTTCCAGGTGTCTTCATGATTGAAATGAATGTTTCCTACTAAAAAATAAATATGATATAAAATAGAAGAAATTAAATTGTAAAGAAAGCAATGACTGCACAACTTTAGAATATAAGTAAGTGAATATTACTCGTTTTAGATATCATAGGAACTAGTTTTGAAGTCTAAAACTCAACATTAAATAGTTTTGTTATCTAATTTTATATATAATATGTGATAGCTAATTATACATAACAATACACAGTGTGTCAAAAGTAAGTTTACAGTTGTGAGTACATGAAACAGTTTATTATTGTATTATTACTTATTAATTATTGTACATTTTCTATTTGGACAACTGTAAACCTACTTTTGCACCCCATATGTTTTCCAGAAAACATCAATATTAGTAAAAAGGCTTTAAAGGTATATTCTCCTTATTAATTTGGACCTGGCTGTGTATGTGGATCTATACAAGTGTAAGAGCAAAAAATTGATTTTAATTTAGACACTTTTTGCAAGATTTATCTATGCAAGAATATGTAAACTACCCCAGATTCTTTTTTTATATAATCTACACTAATAAAAGAGAAACATGGTAATTAGCGTACGACCGCTACCCTTTTCATTGGCTAATCAGTGAGTATATGCAAATTAACTGTGAGCCAAGATGGTGGCCGGCAGCCAGGCACTGAAGCGAGCATGAGGCTTGCTTGCTCCAGTGACTGCGGACTCCAACATTCCCCGCCTCACTTGCTGGCCTCTCAGCTGCAACTCTAAGCAACTATGTACTATGTTGCAAATAAGAAGCAAACAGAACTCCAGAAACCAGCCGGACTGAAAGCCAGGGGGACCGAAACATTGTATCGAAGTTTTCAGCAGCGAGGCCTCAGAGCTAAAGCTGGCCCAGAATAAAAAAAAAAAGAAAAGAAAACAAGGAGCGGTTGGAAGCTTTAGTCACTCGCCAGCAGGAAAACAGCCCTCAGCCCCTCACCCAGACTGGCCAGGCACCCCAGTGGGGACCCCCACCCTGATCCAGGACACCCTTCAGGGCAAACCAGCCGGCCCCCACCCATGCACCAGGCCTCTATTCTATATAGTAAAAGGGTAATATGTCTCCCGGCAGCGGGATCAGCATGACAGGGGGCAGCGCCCAAACCCCCTGATAGCCTGCGGCTCTGTGTGTGACAGGGGGCGGGGCCACAACCTCCCTATCCACCCTGCTCTGTTCGTGACAGGGGAAGGCACCCCAACCCCCTGATCAGCCCTGCTCTGTGCCTGATGGGGGGGGCTCCCTAATCCCCTGATTGCCCTGCGGCTCTGTGTTTGACATGGGGGAACTCCCCAACCCCCTGATCGGCCCTGCTCTGTGTGTGACAGGGTGCGGTGCCCCAACCCCTCCCCCCCAACGGGCCCTGCTCTGTGCTGATAGGGGGGAGCTCCCCAATCCCCTGATTGCCCTGTGGCTCTGTGTTTGACAGGGTGCAGAACACCAACCCCCTGATTGGCCCTGCTCTGTGTGTGACAGGGTGTGGCACCCCAACCCCCTTCCCCCCCCCCCACAGGCCCTGCTCTGTGTGTGACAGGGTGTGGCACCCCAACCCCCTTCCCCCCCCCCCACAGGCCCTGCTCTGTGTGTGACAGGGTAGAGCCATAACCTCTCCATCGGCCCTGCCCCGAGTGTGACAGTGGTGGCGCCCCAACCCCCTGATTGGCCCTGCTCTGTGGGTGATAGAGGGTGGCGCCCCAAACCCCCTCCACGGGCCTTGCTCTGTGTGTGACAGGGTAGTGCCATAACCTCCCCATTGGCCCTGCCCTGAGTGTGACAGGGTGCAGCGTCCCAACCCCCTGATCCGCCCTGCCATGTGTGTGACAGGGGGCGGTGCCCCAACTCCACTATCGGCCCTACTCTGTGAGTGAAAGCGGGGAGCTCCGCAACCCCCTGATCGGCCCTGCTCTGTGCATGACAGGGGGGAGCCCCCCAACCCCCTGATAGACCCTGCTCTGTGTGTGACAGGGTACGGAGCCCCAACCCCCCTGATGGGCCCTGCTCTGTGAGTGACAGGGGGCAGTGCCCCAACCCCGATTGGCCCTGCTCTGTGCGTGACAGGGGGTGGCGCCACAACCTCCCCATCGACCCTGCCTTGAGTGTGACAGGGGGCGGTGCCCCAACCCCCCAATCGGCCCTACCCTGAGCATGACTGAGGGTGGCATCACAACCTCCCAATCCGCCCTGCTCTGTGCATGACAGGGCGGCTCCCCAACTCCCCAATTGGCCCTGCTCTGAGCCTGACCAGGGGCTGCACTTAGGGATTGGGCCTGCCTTCTACCTCCTGGGAGCTGGCCTAAGCCAGCAGGTCATTATCTCCCGAGGGGTCCCAGACTGCAAGAGGGCACAGGCCGGGCTGGGCGACCCCCCTCCCCCCGCCCCCCAAGTGCACAAATTTTTGTGCACCGGGCCTCTAGTTATATTAATAAAATTATCTGATTATTCATAAAAATAATCCATTATTGCTACTATAACCTTGATGTCCCTGTTTCTTAAGACCAGAGCCTCTATCACTATAACCATAAGAGTGAATTTTCTTAGCAAATTAGTTACTAAAATTTCTGAGTTGGGGTGAACTTAGGAGTGGGGGTAGAAGAATAGACGTCTTCTTATATTATCAATGATCAGTTTTTGATCTAATTAAAATATTGTTTCTGATGTCTGCATCCAAGAATTAAAGGAATCTGTTGTTTTTGCTAAGGGTGTTATAAGCACCTACAATTTCAGATTCTCTCCATTTTAAGTTCTTGTACCCTCTGGATATTATTAAACTTGATTAAATATTAATATGAAAATTGTAAAATATTGTTAAAATTACATTGTACACAATCTTGATAATCAATATGCATATGAATAGTGTTAATTAATAATATAAATATTTATTTTATAGATGAAGGGTTTTGATCTCTTATTTTTAATTTTTAGTCTATGGAGCCCTGAGAAATGAAATGTTACATGAACATGGTGATTTTGCATTGCTGAAAATGCTTCCCAACTCTGTCTTCAAAAAGCCAATCCATGATCCTCCAGTGGCTAATGTGTTATGTATAAAGATAGAGCTGTGGGCACAGATGATGGTAGTAATGGTTTCCAGTTGGAATGAATAAATAATAAACCATTACTGTAGAGCTTATTATTTTTAAGAGCACTTGGTAGCATCAGAACGAAAGCTCTATTTTAATATATTGCCTTAATATACTGTCTAATTGCCTAAATGGATTTCAGCTTTTAGTTGCTGTCATTATTGTAAATTTCAATAATAAGCAATGGTTATTTAGGGAGATGTGTTTATCTCAGGACAAGGAAGGCATTTTGTTCTGATTTCTGAATGTGCATTCTACCAAGAACTCATAAATGTACTCACCAATGATGTGACTTTTCTGATAGTTTTAGCAGATAAAATGTACCTGAAGTCCAATGAAAGACTAAGAAGGATTTCTACCATCACCAATATAATTCAGCAGGCTTCCTTAGCTCCTAGAGTAAGGCTGGCTCCCCATAGCCATGGGATAAAATAAATTTCCTGCAAAAACTCTAATCAGAAACCTCCCCTCATACTCTCAAAGGCAGCTCTCCTAGGCCTCTGTATTCCTAAAAGTGCCAAGTTCTCTCACTTTGCAAACTACACTGATGATAATCCTTCTGTCTGGGAGACAGTGCCTGTCCTGGGAGCCATCAAAGCTTGCTGTTTCTTAGCCTCTAAATATAATATCAACTTGTATTTGTAATATTAAGCTTGAGTCATTTGTTCATAGATTTGCCTTTCCGATCTCCAAATATAAACCCAGCAAAGGCAGGAATACTGTCTTGCTCGTCATTTTTTTTTCATCTTTGGTGTAGATTATTGTCCCTCAACATATAACAGAAATTCAGTAAGTGTTTGCTGAAATTTCATTTGGTAAATCCATTTGGCTTATCTCCAATTTCACCAATTATTTCTCTGTTATGACAAGACGAATAATGAGCCAGTTAAAGACAGTCTTTATCTGTCATTGTGTGGTGTTTTTTTGTTTGTTTGCTTTTATTTTATCATTTCCTTTGCTTATTTCTTATAGTTCTCCTCTTTCTGCTAAAATTGTCCATCTGATCTTGCATGTTGTCCACATTTCCATTACTGCTTTTAACACATTAATAATAATAATTTTAAAAACACTTTCAAAAGTTCTAACATCTGTGTCATATTTCAGTATGCTTCTGATGATTGCTTTTTCTCTCAGGATTATGGTTTTTATTCTCTATTTTTAAATATCTCATAACTTATCATTGAACTCAGGCATCTTATGTGAGGCCATAAAGAATAAGATAACTTGTTTTTATGGCATCCTGTTCCTTCTGCTAGCCTTTAGTGCACTGCTCTTCTCCTGCACATTGGGAGGAATAGATTTTTGTGGCTACATAGCATGGTATAAATTTACTTTAAAAGGAACTCAATAATGTTACTGATCTCTCTATATATTGTCTTCCCCTCAAGCAAAAAATAACATTTCTCATAATATAATTGTCTTAATCTCTAACCTCAGGTCTGGGCAATCAAATAGTACACAGCTATCTGAGAGGTGGTAGGAACCTACAAGATGGCCACCTTCAGTAAAGGAAAATCAAGGCTATTTCTCCTGCAGTGGAATAAGCAACACAAACAGGGTTTCATTGAGAAAGAGAAATCTAGGCAGCCATTATCAGCTCCACTATTTGAAGAGTTCACAGAGCAGCCACAGAAGAATTCTGTTCCTGGAAGTTCAGATAAGGTTTTCTGCTTGGTTCCAATGTAGAGTAAATGTTCTCCAGGAAAGTTAACTTTGAGAAATGAGAGAATTCCTTAGTTCAGTGAGTATGTGTTCAGGACAAAGCTAGGGAGAAATGTAAATAAAACTGAGAGTGAATGCCAGAATATTTTGGAGGATAAAACTAAAATGGGATGGTCCTGTGTATTATATGTTAGTCCCGTATCTACACTAATAAAAGAGAAACATGGTAATTAGCGTACGACCGCTACCCTTTTCATTGGCTAATCAGTGAGTATATGCAAATTAACTGTCAGCCAAGATGGCGGCCGGCAGCCATGCACTGAAGTGAGCAGGGAAGCTTGCTTGCTCCAGTGATTGCGGACTCCAACGTTCCCCGCCTAACTTGCCGGCCTCTCAACTGCAACTCTAAGCAACTATGTACTATGTTGCAAATAAGAAGCTAAACAAAACACCAGAAACCGGCTTTCATTCAGTTGGGCTTCAGCTGGACCGCAACATTGTATCGATGTTTTCAGCAGCGAGGCCTCAGAGCTAAAGCTGGCCCAGAATTAAAAAAAAAAAAAGAAAACAAGGAGTGGTTGGAAGCTTCAGTCACTTGCTTCCGGAAAACAGCCCTCAGCCCCTCACCCAGGCTGGCCAGGCACCCCAGTGGGGACCCCCACCCTGATCCAGGACACCTTCAGGGCAAACCAGCCAGGCCCTACCCATGCACCAGGCCTCTATCCTATATAGTAAAAGGGTAATATGCCTCCCGGCACCGGGATCAGCATGACACGGGGCAGCGCCCAAACTCCCTGATCGCCCTGCGGCTCTGTGAGTGACAGGGGGTGGGGACACAACCTCCCTATCTGCCCTGCTCTGTGAGTGACAGGGGGCAGCACCCAAACCCCCTGATCAGCCCTGCTCTGTGCCTGATAGGGGGGAGATCCCCAATCCCCTGATTGCCCTACGGCTCTGTGTTTGACAGGGTGCAGCGCACCAACCCCCTGATCGGCCCTGCTCTGTGTGTGACAGGGTGCGGCGCCCCCTCCCCCACGGGCCCTGCTCTGTGTGTAACAGGGTAGAGCCATAACCTCTCCATCAGCCCTGCCCCAAGTGTGACAGTGGCGGCGCCCCAACCCCCTGATCGGCCCTGCTCTGTGTGTGAGAGGGTACTGCGCCCCAACCCCCCCCCCCCACGGGCCCTGCTCTGTGTGTGACAGGGTGCGGTGCCCCCTCCCCCACAGGCCCTGCTCTGTGTGTAACAGGGTAGAGCCATAACCTTTCCATCAGCCCTGCCCCAAGTGTGACAGTGGCGGCGCCCCAACCCCCTGATTGGCCCTGCTCTGTGGGTGATAGAGGGTGGCGCCCCAACCCCCCTCCATGGGCCTTGCTCTGTGTGTGACAGGGTAGAGCCATAACCTCCCCATTGGCCCTGCCCTGAGTGTGACAGGGTGCAGCGCCCCAACCCCCTGATCCGCCCTGCTCTGTGTGTGACAGGGGGCGGTGCCCCAACTCCCCTATCAGCCCTACTCTGTGAGTGACAGCGGGGAGCTCCTCAACCCCCTGATCGGCCCTGCTCTGTGCGTGACAGGGGGGTGCTCCCCAACCCCCTGATCGACCCTGCTCTGTGTGTGACAGGGTACGGAGCCCCAACCCCCCTGATGGGCCCTGCTCTGTGAGTGACAGGGGGCAGCACCCCAACCCCCTGATTAGCCCTGCTCTGTGTGTGACAGGGGGCAGCGCCCCAAACCCCTGATCGGCCCTGCTCTGTGCGTGACAGGGGGTGGCATTGCAACCTCCCGATCCACCCTGCTCTGTGCATGACGGGGCAGCACCCCAGCTCCCTGATCGGCCCTGCTCTGAGCCTGACCAGGGGCTGCACTTAGGGATTGGGCCTGCCCTCTGCCACCCGGGAGCAGGCCTAAGCCAGCAGGTCGTTATCTGCCGTGGGGTCCCAGACTGCGAGAGGGCACAGGCCAGGCTGGGGGACTCCCCTTCCCCCCGCACCAGTGCACAAATTTTTGTGCACCGGGCCTCTAGTATATACATAAATATGCATTGTTCAGCTTTTATATATACATTTTTTAACCAAATTTGATCATGAAACTCCATTCTTAATCTTACAATATGCAACCTTCATTGTGGACATGTTTTGTAGTATTTATTCTTTATTCAAGTTTTTGACAAAAGTTGGTTGAAAATTGACTCATTCCAAATTGATATATTCCTGTGAGTATTCAGAATAATGAAAATAGGCCAAATGTTAAGATAGGGTACAGATAATGAATTAGGAAAATACCTGTGACATATGCACTGTGTGTAGAGAGTAGAGCTAAAAAGAACCTTAGACATTTGAATTCCTTCATTTCCACCAGAGGGGACAAAAGCCTAGATGTACAGTTATAACTAGAGTCAAATGTTCCCAGCTTCCAATATTGGCAAGTCTGCACAAAACCACAATCTTGTAAATGTTTGAATTTTTTAGGCAGTATTTGTGAAATATATCATGACTATTCTCTACTCATGGATAGTCTTGAAACTCAGCGGCAGAGAGTAATTCCAGAAGTGTGCCAAATGAGATTAGGAGAGAGATTAGTGATGCTCCAGGATGGCTGGGCCCTACCTTGCGTTTGGCAAAGTTAGTAAGATTTGTGTTGAGAGTTTTCAGTGAAGCATTTGTAGGCAAAATGTAGCACTAGAAAATGGCTTGAATGAGAAGCTGGGAAGAGAAACACATGTTACAAAACAGGTTCAAATCACCGAAGGTGAAAGAGAACAGAAAGAAAAACCTTACTGGCAGAAAGAGTTTACCATCTCCAGTCAAATAGGCTCCTTTCCCAGAAACTTGGAATTGGGGCTAAGTGATTTCTGTCTGAATATGTCTGTTTCTCTGGCACAGAGAACATATAAATCTGAAAACTGTGGGCAACACTTTTTGTTATTAGGCAAGTATTTTTTTTAAATACTGGGCTGGCAAGCATAGAGATTGAGAACTTTGTGAGAGAAAAATTATAAAGGTGTACCAAGAACCAGAATGAAGAAAAGGAGGGGAAAAGACTAAAAGGGAGGAAAAAAATAATTGTGGTTCAGCACCACTGTACACACGAGAGAGGAGATATAGCTGTTAAGAATATAAGTTCAGAATTTAGAAAGAACTTGGTTGAAACCTCAGGCATCATTGCTTACTCATTTTGAGACCTTAAACAAATTAAATAGTGTTAACACTAGTCATACTCTCCTAGCATTCTGAATAATAGATCTATTACAATGTAGGCACATATGTCATGTACAACTTCCTTTACACGTGTGGAACACAGTAAGTAATAGATAAAAGTTAACAAAAATAAGACAAAACAAAAATGAAAGGCCAGAGTCATAAGGAATTAGAGCACGTTAGACCTGCTTAATCAGCAAGAGTTGTGTGTGAGGAGGGGAGGAGGGGAAGAGCACTGAACGTCTTGAAAGGAAGTTTGGCAAAAGAGAGCTGGAGAAGAAATAGAGCAACATTTTAGTTTTTCTTCCAGATTTTTTCCAAGAATAACCTTTTATGTGATTTCTCTAGTTAAGTTCAATAAAAATAGTTAAACTATTCCCTAGTTTTCTGGAAATATGACTGTCTTATTAAAAGAGCTTAGCTTGACATTCAGTAGAATTATTCCACTGCCTTTCTACCTCTTCCTGTTTACAAGTCACCAAATACTCTGCCCACACCACAATATTTAGTGATTTGGTCATTTTCTTCCCTATTATTCAACTAAATGAGAAGAGGCTTCAATTTGAATTTCATTTCCTACCTCCTTGCTGAGTAAAATAGAAAAAAAATAATGATGGTTTAGCACCACTGTACACATGAGCAGTTGTGATCAGATTAGACTTAATTGCCCATATTTTCTTATTTCTCCATCTTTCACTGCCAGTGATATTTGAAGATTAAAATAGCAGAAACTGAAGTAACAAAAATAACACCTAACACGGATGATGATAATAACTGAATTTGGGTTTGCAGACATTGCAGAGTCAATTTTGGGGCAGCTAAGAGTGTGTGTACACACACACACACACACACACACACACACACACACACACGCTTATACGTTTTCCAAGAAAAGTGACTTGGTTGTGAAAAAGAGATGCTGGCAGCAAAAATCACCTATTCAATTTCAAGAAAATTTCTAGAGTTTCCAACACATAACATTGAAAGGTATTCCTTTAGAATCAGGAACTTACTGGTAATTAATAAGTGTAGGGAGCTACCCCACTCTGGATGGCTTTTCCCAGATTTTGAGCAACATAGATTTTTATTTTGGCAGAAAGTATTCAGTGATGATTCTTCTGTGTATGATGGGCCCGGGTCTCTCTTTTAGATGCATTGAGTGAATTAGTAGCAATATCCTAATTCATGGAGTATACAGAAGCATATACATTTAAGCTTTAAAAATATTTTGTTAAATAAATCTTGTCCAACGGCTAGTGGCATCTAGGAGGTAACATGAAGGTTAATCTGGATCAATGTGTTCAGGGAGTGAGGGAGTGTTCAGGAGCTATTTTTCCCCCACAGCCCAGAGGCATGATCCCCATATTATTGTTTCATCAGTCCCATTAAAAAACACAACACAGATTGATCATGTCACCTTTCATGGCCCAGAACAAAGAATAGGTATGGGCTTTGGGCTTGTGACCTTGAACAACTTGATCAAAATATAATTTTCTCATTAATCACATGAGGATAATGAAAAATATGCAAGTTTATTGTGAAGAATGAAGTGAACCATATTTTAAAGTCTCTTGAACTATATCTGGCACATAGTCGGTATTAATTACATCTTAATCCCTCTTTCTGCCACACTTATTTTAAGATTATAGTAAAACATAGCTAGAACCTATGTAATTACAGAACCATTTCTTTTTTAAAATATATTTTTATTGATTTCAGAGAGGAAGGGAGAGGGAGAGAGAGCTAGAAACATCCATGATGAGAGAGAATCATTGATCAGCTGCCCCTGCACACCCCACACTGGGGATCAAGCCCGCAACCCAGGCATGTGCCATGACCAGAATCAGAGCCATGGCTTCCTGGTTCATAGGTGCCCCCTCAAGTACTGAGCCACACCGTCCGGGCGAAAAACATTACTTATTTTAACCCTCTAATATATTCCTGAAAGCATATAACAAAGACTAACTATATTGCCCAATATCATGAATATCTGAAAATTAAATTCAATCTTAGTATAATTTATGGTCTTTAGTTTTCAGTTCTCCAATTTCATTTTTATTGTCATCTAAAATTATTATTAAAATTTTTAGAATTATATTTCATCAAAAGAAAATTTAAGGACAAATATCTAAGCAAAAGTTTAATGTTTGACTAGACATGCATATACCATTGCTCTACTATGAACTATTATTCTAAATCAGAACATGATTTGATATTAACTACCACTCCTTCACAATATCATATATCTTTTAGGAAGTTTGTGCTTAATATCTAAATTGTAGATCCCAGTGTAATACTTTCCATGGCTTGCTAGTTCTACACGGGTAGATTCTTACATATTGCCCAAATCCCTACAACACATGTGTAATTGGTATATGGAGCATCTAAACTAAGTTGCAGGATTATCAGACTAAGGACGTCTTTCTCCAGACAAATGTCCCTAAAAACTTATGATTCTTTTCTAATTATAATCAAATTCTCCTGGTAACTAACAGATTTTGAATTAATAATGGAGACATGATTTGCATCACCAATTTGTCTCTATTCCATCTGCTCTTCTTTTTAACAACACACTATCAGTTGGATATTTCTATATTCATAACATTGAAATTTAACCTGTCATTGTTAACTGAAAGCGTTAAATTATTTCACCAATGTGCCTGATAATGATGAAAATAGATATATTTGGTGCATGATTTTATTGTAGCATCTGTGAGTATATAAAATACATTAGAAGAGTTTGAATATAATATATATATGTATATATACACAATATTAAACATTTATTGATCAAAATCAATTTAGATAGTTTACTTAAAAATATGAATTAAAAATGACCTTATCCTTAAAACTTCCCCATTCTATAAGGATAGATGCATTTTAAAACAAAGCATCGGAAGCTTGGTTATGCTTTTCAGAGCAAATATAAATGAGAATATAATAAGAAGAATAGAGTTAAGGGAAGGCAGTAGTGTCTGAGGATAGTTGCAGCATAAAGGGGGTAGATTAGAATAGTGCTGTGCAGCTAAAGTAAGTCTTAAAGATTACGGTGGTTAAAAACAAAGAACAGAACACTCAATGGGTAGCATGATTTTCATTTTTTTATGATTATCTCTATTATTATATGTGCGATGACATTCTAGCCCCAAACCTGGTTTATAGATAGCTTCTAGATGATTTGATTCCCAACAAAGGCAGAAGCAAAATTACAAAACCAGAGTGAAGGTAAAACACGAGTGAGACTTGGGAAAAAAGAACAAAGGAAGAGGGTCAGCTGCTGCTGGCCCAATCCAAATCTGCTTCTGTGAAATGTGCAAGAGTTCAGTGAGGACTCTGATATCTTGTCAGTGCCATTTCAAGTTACACAGATTCAGGCTTTAACGTTCTTAAAAGAAGACACATGAACATTGGCCCTACTGTCACCCAACCATGTAGGTCTTGGATGAGTCGCTTGATTTCTGTGGACCGGTTCAAGTTTCTGAAAGAAACCCAGGGACTCTTTGAGGCACTTTAGGCTCTGGAACTGAGAATTTAATTATTCTCTTTCATTATGTTAGCATTGCTCCGCTACAAGGTCAGCACCATCTATTGAGAGATGAAATGCACTGAAATACACATCCTGAATCTCTGATGGAACTAACATAGAACCCTAGCCAGGGAGAATGAATGTCCAGCTAAATAGTCTGCCCTCCAGGAATGCAATTCGAAATATATTTTTCAGACCTTTAATTTTCACCCTCTTGGAAAAATAAGTTTGCTCTCAATACATAAATAAAACATATTTCTGTTAAATCATTCAAAAATTGAGAGAAAGTAATTTCTTGGTACTTCAATGAACAGTAATAACCATACATCTATAAGGAATAATGTCATTAACATAAAGCATGATGGACGCCCTAGCTGGTTAAGCTCAGTGGATAGAGCATATGCCCACAGACTGAAGAGTTCTGGGTTTGATTCCAGTCTGGCTCCTCTGTTACAGGTTCGATCTCTGGCCCTGGTTGGAGCACATGCAGAAGGCAACCGATCAATGTGTCTGTCTCACATGGATGTTTCTCTCTCTATGTCTCTCTCCCTCGCCCTTCCACTCTATCTAAAAAGCAATAGAAAAATATCCTCAGGTGGGGATTAACAAAATAAATAAATAAAATAAAATGTATTTCTTTTAAAAAAAGAAGCATGATGGTGATCTAGGGGAATCCATAAGTAATTGCAGACAGTTTCAAAAATAAGTACACTAAATGCAGAATCCTACTTTTGCAATTCCTACATTTGCTTTCCATCTGAGAAATACCATTTTTTTTCTTCCCTTCCTGAATGAATGAGACTGAAAAACAAAGAGGCTTTCATATTCCAAATTTTCTTCTGATACTTGCACCTTTTATTTTTGAGCTTTCACCTCACATGTAATTTATAATTTATGCCAGTCGTTACCTTCCTCATAGATACATCACAAAGATGAATGAGTGTTGTTTTTAAAGTTACATTCTCATTATTTTCTTTCTGCATGGTGGAAGGTTGGCCTTGTCTCTATGGAACATCTATAAGCATTGGGAAAGTTTCATTTAGGGAAGGAAGGATTTTGTGCATTTGAAACTTATTTTTAATTAACTGATGGATTATAATGTCCCAAAGATACTTGGAAAATTCCATCTTTATCCCACATGAGAAAGACAGAAGTAGAGACTTTAAAAATTAAGATTATTTGTGCAAGTTGTATAATTGGTTATCTGGGTGTTTGTGTATATGTAGAAAACTGCACAAAGCTCCAAAAGGAATGATAAGAAATTAAATGTTAATTTCTTCACCGCATCACAGCATTGTGTGACTTGGAGCTGTGCTCAACTAAAACAAACAAAAAAAGACTGGAAATGCTTTATTCTCCCGATTACTCATTCATTCATCCAGCCACCCAATAAAGTTTATTCTGGGCCTATGTTATGGTTCCTCTCTTTATGTCTGGGTATTCCTTTCTCTAGGTCTCTTACATTTCACACCACACTGATTATTCCCTGTTTTCTGGTCGAATCCTGCATCACAATCTTTACTACTCACTACACTTGAGATTCCTTGTAAGAGTAGGACTGAGAGCTTCTACTTTCATTTCTCTCCATCACATTCTGTCTGAAAGAAACTGTTCTAAAGATCCTATCAGAGTCTTCATTAGTAAGCAAAGGCCCCGATTTTTAGCTGTTTGCATGGCCTCTTTGCTGAAATATTTCTTAGCATTTCTAGAAACTGGTTGTGATCATATGATTGCTAGCCAGTAAGACATTTCATTCATGAAAAAGTTATGATACTACAAGGAATTCCTTAAAAGGAAAGGGATTAAAAAAAACTTTATTCTAGTTGCTTTTTAGATTATCAATGTATATTTAAAATTTTAACATCCATCATCTGCTAATTGGAGACTGCCTTATAAATGGAGCAACAAGATAGAAGTCTATTTATCTAACAATAGCCATTAACTGTCTACCTTTTTGATATTTTCCTGTGAGGGAAAAATAAAATTTTACTTTGTTTAAGGTACTATTTTTGGATATTTTGCTTGATTCATACCAAATGTATGGAATTTGAATTAGCACACCCTAATAAATCTGCATCTTCTCAAAAACTTCACATGTACATATCAGCTTTTTTTTTCTCCACAGTTGTATGTTGGTTTTAGCTGGAAAGTGTGGAACTTATGGGCTGAGGGAACAGAAGTTAGGTGAGGTGATGGCTGAGCAGGATTATCTATTTGTACATTGGAAGCTTATAAGAGAAGCTGGGAAGAAAAGCTGTCTCCTGCATCTGTCATATGGGAAGATAATTAATTAGACAAAGATCGGTGGTGTTTGCTGGGTTCCAGCATAGAGTTACCGCAAGCAAAGATAAAGCAGGGGCACTCTGTGTCCTGGGAGAGAGATTAGGAGAGAATATCAATGGTTTAGTGCTGATTTCCCTTTTGGACTGAGTTATTTAAATCTTTGGGGCAACAAAGGGCTATCAGCAAATTAAATGGACAAATTTAAGGCTGCCTAATACTGATATTTACTGATATTCTGCATATGGGAAACTGTCAACCATCTAGTATGATTTGAGGTACCAGGACTACTTCCTCTATACAGGTGAACAGTGTCTGAAATCCCATCTTTGGAATTCATTTAGAATAAGTAGCTCTTCCTGGGGTCCTCCCCCTCCACCCTTAACACAATATCTCCCAGGAAGGACAGCACAGTCTTTCTCCAGGCTCTGCACTGATGACTATCAATACACATCTGGTTTTATACTCAAAGAGAAGCAGCGGGTATCATTAAAAACAGAAAAATGAAGCAGGAAAATATAATCTACCAAAATGAATTGCACTTCAATGCCAATAGATCACTCTTACTAGACGAAATTTCTCACTGATGTCACTGAAATCTTATTTTAATTAGAACTATGCAGACATTTTAATTGTAACATCTTTCTTACAAAATACTTTAATCCTAAAAGAAATCACCCTGACTCTGCAAAGACTGCAATACAAGGAGAGAAACCCTTTAATCCAAATTTCCTTTCATTGAAACATTTCAAGGAAATTAAGAGCAGAGAGAAGAAAGAAGAAGTGATTGAAGGCCACATCACTAGAGTGTAACCCTAGGTAGCTTTGTGGAGGAGGGAGTCCTGAAGAAATCGATTGGGCCCTGGACCTAACATTCACTTCCCTCTCTTAGAACTGAGATAGCTACCTAGCCTCTTTGAGCCTGTTTTTCAACCACAAAAAAGGGACATTTATACTTCATTTGCAATGTTATAAAGGAATTGAAATTGACAATATGCATAAAGCATCAGGCACAGTTCTCAACTGATAGTAGTAGTTAGTAAATATTGATTGCTATTACATTATCACACTTCTACCGAGCAAGATAGTAGGCAAGTTATAATACAGTCAATAATCAGAGAGTGGCCAGTTGAGAAACAAAATAGGTTGGAAACACAGTCCCAGTATTAGCAAAGAGGTTGGGTACACATTTATTCGGATTCTGTAGGCAAACTATGCATTTGGTTGCCAGTTATTATAGCAAAATGCTGACAATATGACATGAGCTAATTATAGTTATTCAACTCTCCTTGCCACCAGAAAGAAATCTGAAAGTACATATACAACATAAGTCAAGTTTTCTAACACTTTTTAATGCCTCACAAACTTCAATGTGTACACAAAATACTGGGGGGTGGGGGGTAGAGGGAGGGTTCTACTTGATTTTCAAAATCTAAATTATTAGATTTATGATAGAGCCTAAGATTCTGCACTTCTAACATATCTCAATTGGTGCCAAGGCGGGGTTGTAGACTTAGTAAATAAAGATGCTGGTAGCCCAGTTAAATCTGAATTTGATAGAAATAACAAACTTTTTTCTGTGTGTGTAAGTATGTTCCAAGTATTTCCTGGCCATACTTATATTAAACAAATGACATTTTTAAAATCTTACATTAAAATTTAACTGGATGTCCTATATTTTACCTAAAATCCCTATGCCAGTGCTGCTGGTCAGCAGTCCACCCATTGAGCAGAAGGGCTTTCCATCTTAAAAGTCATGTGACTATAGGCCAATACTGATATGGAATATCAGCTCATTATTTAACTACTCCAGTGAATTTTGAACAGTTGGACCATTAACACTTCCTTTCTAATCATATAGGTTTTGGGCTTCTGGAACAAAAAGCTTAACAGGATTTGATTTGGCAACACACAGAAGATTTAAAATGCAATACAGGATTTGAGGAAGCAAAGGATTTGAGACCAGTTCCTTTCCTCTCTGTTGACTGTTTCTCTTGAATTCAGGTGAGAGCAAAGTACCTAGAGAGGTCACAAGTGTAGGAGGACTCAATAGTCAGCTCATTAAAGTGCAATTTCCTATTTCTACAATACATTTCTTTCCAATTAAAAGCTAGCAAACACACCAGAAAATGCAGGTTGGGATACAGTTTATCTCATATGTCAAATCCTTTGAAATATGCATTAATCTGTATGAGAGAACTGGGGGATGACAATAGTAATAAGAGGAGGGCCTTCTTTTTCTCCCCAAAAAACCTCAGTATAAAAAAAGAGTATGTCTTATCTGTTGTTTGGGGATGCTAGTATATTATGTATGTATGTGTGTGTGTGCATTTCAACCATCAGCGCTTAAGAAAAATTCATCTCTACCAAGCATATTTATGCTGTCAGGAGAGAGAATGCTATAAAGTGAGAGCCCATGGGAGACTCTGGGCAGTGAGTTGTTAAGGTTGGGTATCGGAACATATGCAAGTTTAGTAGTTCATATGCACTCTGATATAAATGATTTAATTCTTTGAACCACAGAGTTACCTGATAGATAATAAACAGAATTAAATCAGTCAAAATTTAATAACATTCTTATACTTTTCTCATAATGATGAGTGAGGAATAGATTATAACTGAACATGTTGTAATGATTTAGCACAGTGGTGCAAAATAAAAATTTCATATGTGTTTGCAAACTTTGTAGATGCAATAATTCAATGAAATTGAATGAATGAAAGAGTGGAAAAATGGGAGGTAACTAAATAAGGGGGAATGCAAGAGGAGAGTAAAAAATGGAGAAGGACAGAGAGAGAAAGACAGTAAGAGACAATTATTAGCTATTTTTAAGTTGACATCCTGTTTTGTTTTCCACAGAATACTTACCAAATTTTAGGTAAATACTTCCCAGAAGTGCCAAGATAGAAAAAAACCATTAACAAAATGTTTACGAGAATTCTTTTCCTTTGAATGAATTGTCTTTGACAGATGCAGCAAGAACTAATCATAAAGCATTCCTTTTATGCTCTAGTCCTTTTAACTGAAACATCAGAGGACCTTATTTTCAATGGAATACAAAGTGTGTTTATTGTATGTAGAGGAAGGTCCTATTCACTACTGCCCATCTGTGAGAATGAAACAGAACTAAAATAATGTGTAATTCTTATAAAAGAGTAGATTATTTTATACAATGATAAAGAAATAATTGGAATTTTTTATTTTAGACCTTTCCATTATACTAATCATAAATGAGACAGCCAAGAATCTTATTTCTTTAAGGTAATGGGAAGGGAAGAGGTGGCTATACTGATTATGTGAAATTTTCATTTACAAATGCCATAATTACAAGTCCCATGCTTTGATTAATTCTGATACCTCTTTTATTTTCATATACATGCATCATTTGGAGATTGTGGTTTTTCAGCAGCATAGCACTGACTTTGTAGTTATTACATTCTGGAGCAATATTCAGTTGATTCTTCGATATGCTCTCTTGAAACTATGATTGACTACTGAACAGCAGGTTATCATATCACTATTACTTTAAAAAAATAATTTCTAGTATATATTTGTACATTCCTTCAAGATTTTGAGGGCTTTATTTTGTATTGCAAGAAATATATTTAAGTTAAGTTTTAACCAACAATTATTGATGTCTAGATTCTGTGCTGAACTGTTTGAGGGATAAAAGTATAAATAGGTCACAATGTTTCAGGTGGATGTGCATTGGCAAAGTGTATTGGCAAAACTCAATACAGTAGCAACAAACAAAAGTGTGACTTTGTCATTTTTTTCCCAAAACGAATTTTTGTGGCAAGTATTTCATTGCACTCTCATTATAAAATATGCATTGCAGAGAATAAGACATTTGAGTGACTATTTTGGCCACTGCATGGTAAGGCTGAGCATATATCACAGGAAGTGTCTGACACTAAGCAGGCACCCAGTAAACACTGTCTATAATTTTAATTTATTTGAATGTTCTTGGTTCTATGGGAAAAATAAATATTTCTCAATACCTAGATTGCTGCAAGTATTTTGTCTGATGTATAACCATATAGGTAAGAGTAAATCACTTCAAATTATACTTCTCTTGGTTGACTCACAAAGTAAAAATATTCACAGAAAGATAAATATCACATGATCTCACTCCTTAGTGGAATATAATGAACAACATAAACTGATGAGCAAAAATAGAACCAAAGTCATTGAAGCATTGAACAGACTGTCCAACCTATGAGGGAAGGTGGGGGGTGAGGGGGTAAGAGATCAACCAATGACTTGTATGTATGCATATGAACATAACCAATGGACATAGACTGGGGTGGGGGGAGGAGGGCATGTCCTAGAGCGGGGGTAGAGGGGTGGGGGGTGGGGTGGGGAGATGGCTGGGGAGAGGTCAATGGGGGAAAAAGGAGACTTATATAATACTTTTAACAATAAAAATATTTACAAAAGAGAAAAGGTTGAGGAAAAAATAGAACTGAAAAATGTAGTTCCTTGTACCTATGTCTGAACTTCAAAGTTATCAACTCATTTCATTTATCAACAATTATCAACTTATTTCATTTCAGTCACACCCATTCATTTCATTCCTAAATATCAGTATATATCTCTAAAATACCACACTGAAAAAATATAACTATGCTACCATTGTTACATCTTTAAAAAAAACACACACAAGCATCCTCAAAATCATTAAATATACAGTTAATGTCAAATATAAGCAATCACTGGCTACAATGAATATACAAAAGCTTCAGTTCTTTCCTTGTAGGTAAAATCAGATCATCTGAAGGTGAAAAGACACACATAGAAAACAAGAATACCAAAAAAATTAATAATAACAATGCTGGATAACTTAAAGTTAGTCCACATACACAATATACAGCATAATCAACTCTGACATTTTAGATGTTAAATGGAATGCAATTCATTTCTGCTGTTGCCTACCCAGATCATCATCTGCAATTTACATTGAAATGATGCAGAATGAATTTTCTGCATTAGCTACTTGGTTTTCTGCACAATGGACAATGCTTACAGATGTCTGACCTTTGGGTTTTAATGTGATAATGCTACTTTCTCTGAATATTAACCCTCCAAAAATTATACTTTCAAACAAGAATCATTCCAAAATGAGTACAAAAAAAAGATACTATGTCATTTTTTTCTTAAAAAATATGTCTAGGTCTACCAAATATAGTTGTCCCCGAGGTGTTTCAAAAATTGTAGGTAAATATATCATAGGCAGGATATTGTAAACCAATGATTCATACTTTTTTTAAGTTTAGCTGATTAGGAAAAATATATTTAATGATCCTAAACTTGAAATATATACTACTTCTTCAGAAAAGCTGTCAGCTTTTCCTGTGTTTTATTTTTCTCATTATCCATTTGTCATGCAGGTCCATGGGTCTTATATTCTTTTTTCTTCTGTTCTTGATACAATTATTCCACCTTTACCTGCCATTTTTGAAGTCACTATCATTTCCAAACTTTTTTCCACATTAAGATTGCACTACAGTTTGCTCATCTCCACTGCTTTCTTCCATCACCTTTCTCAGAGATTTCAAAATCAATGACAATAACAGAGGAGTGAAAGAACATTTTATTTTATTGAAGAATTGTAACTGATAGGCTTTTATATGGGTAATTAGATCACATCTTAATACATTAAAGGAATTTGTTATTGTGGATAATGAAATAATTTTAGGATTTCTTTACTTTTAAGTAATAGCTTTATTAAGATATAATTCACATACCATAAAATTCACTCCTGTAAATGTTTTTCAGTGATTTTTAGTATATTCACAGAGTTGTACAGCCATCATTACTATCTAATTACAGAATTTTTTTATCACCTTTTAAAACAACTGTACAGCCATTAGCAGTCACTACTCATTCACCTCTTCCTACAGCTCCTGACAACTACCCATCTACTTTCTGTCTGTATGTATTTGCCTATCCTGGAAAATTCATATTAGTGGAATCATATAATATGTGTCCTTTCTTTTTTGAAAGTGATTATTATTTTTCCCTCTTATATTACTACTTTTTCAATGTCATTGATTGATACTGGTTGTCCCACCATTTAAAGCTATTTGAATGTCTGTCTCTACTAGAAGAGACTTGTATTCATTGGGGGTGGGAGGCAGTATCTGCTACTTCTGTTGGTTTCTCTTTTGATCCCAATCTCATTCGTACAGATGTATTTTGCCTTAGAATTAGACATCTTTGCTCACCCATAAAGGCGACTTCTGTTAATTTTTATTTAGGACGAAAGAGAAAACTCAAAAGCCAACCATCAAACGGTCCACTTTGATCAACAGCTTCACTAGAATCTCCCTGTTGACTTTTCTGGAGGCCAGTACCTGCCTAAACTCCCTAGGCTTGTGACTCCGAGACATCACTCTTCCTTCTTGAACTGACTACCTTGTGTCTCCTGCCCCTCTGCCTTCTCACCCTCACAAGCTGCAGGCTCTTTCCTCCTACCTGACACCTTAATGCTACACATTCCTGCTCCTGAACTAAGTACCTCGAGGACTTTGCCCCACAAGATATCCTGACACGATGCTTGTGCAAAACCCAAGCCTAGTTACTGCTGACTTATATGTTGTTCTGCATCAACTTGACTCTCAATAGCTGTCTATTTCTTCAGACCTTTAATTTAGAATTTCCACCCTTTAGATTGCTTATTAACCACTGTTTGCTTGTCCTCGTTATATCTAGAATTTCAGCATTTAAGTGAAAGTCTGCTTTTATTTAAACACTGCTCTTTGTGTATATTCCTTACCAATATTCACTTTTTTAATTTTTTATTAGGATATATAATCCAAAATTTCTGCCTAATTATCACCATTGACTGGTATTACAATACTACTTCCTATCAGCATTCAGTCATCCAATTGATTTCAATGTGTTGTTTCGTTTAATTAACTAGACACTAAGTCTGATTTATATTCATTATTTCATTTCCAAGCTCCATAATGTTATTATATTGCACATTCACCTTGTTTTATTTCTGATTCTACTTAAACTTTTCCAACAGATTTATTTAATAAAATGTTCCTTTTTCTAGTATTTCTCAAAAATTTTATTCTTCCTAAAACTTTTCCCCAAAACTTTTCTAGCAGCATCACAGCTTTTGCTGATGGTCACTCTGAATTAAAGCATCATATATCGCTAGCTTAATGCCTTGATTTATTTTCTTCTTATCACTTAGCATTTATTTATTGTCTTCTTCCCTTCCAGAGAATGTAAGCACAACGAAAGGAGGAATCTTGTCTGTTTTTATTGTTGTTTTTTTCACTCAGTACTCTCTGGTATAGAAACAGAGCTCACTGTCAATAATTATTGCTGCATAAATTAAATGAACCTTTCTATAGACCCAGAAAGATCATGAGGTTAACATTTACCTTCTTCTTGCAGATACTTAGTATAAATAGAAAAAAAAAAAGTAACTACAAATGTACTATCGTGACCCATTTGACTCCCTTTGGGATCAAGTGCAGCACTCTTATCTCTATAATAATGATTATCACTTAAGCAGGCTAACATAGTGATGCAGGTTAATAAAAAAAAGTCAAATAGGCTATGAGAAAGATAACTTTCACTAGAGTCTAATTTGAAACATAAAGCCTGTTTTAATCCCCTAAAACACAGTCTCATTTGATAAGCTTTGGACAAATGGGTTAAAGAGAAGGAGAAGGATAATCCAAATTCATTCACACAATATTCTCACAATACTCTCTTTACAAGCAGCAAAGTGGAATTTGATTTAGTGGTTAAAAGAACTCAAAGGCAATCAAAAGGGCTGTCTTCACGGTAATACTTTGTTTTACTTCACATGCCACTTTTATATTTCATAATTTTTGTCTACACTCTTAAACAACATTGAAGTGGATAAAATTGCTCTTTTGTTCTTTCTTGCAATGTGAAGATATGTGCTCACATCAGGAAGGGAAGCTATTGAAGTTATGGGGAAATCTTATTGAATTCAAAAGGAGGATCATAAAGCCAGATCTTTTAGTGAACAAGACTTGCATTGCAAACTGGAAATTTATAGACTGAGAATACTTTCTTTGTTATTAGCTATACTAGAGGCCCGGTGCACGAAATTAGTGCACTGTGGAGGTGGGGGGTCTCTCAGCCAGGATTGCGAGAGGGCGTAGGCTAGACTGAGGGACCCCACTGGTGCATGATTGGGTCTGGGGAGGGACGCGGGAGGTTGGCCAGCCGGGGAGGTACCACAGGAGAGCTCCAGGGCGTGTTCAACCCTTCACGCTCAGTCCCGATTGGCCGGACCCCAGCAGCAAGCTAACATACTGGTCAGAGCATCTGCCTCCTGGTGGTCAGTGCATGCCATAGCAACTGGTTGGCTGGTCAACTGTCTGCCCCTTTGTGGTCAGTGCACGTCATAGTGAGCAGTTGAGTGGCCTTAGCATATCATTAGCATATTACATTTTGATTGGTTGAAGGACTGACCAGACGACTGGACACTTAGCATATTAGGCTTTTATTATATAGGATGCTTTTTTATTGTTCTTTCTCATGGCTTGTCTTCAAACATCTTCTATATGTTTCTATGGCTCTCCAAGCTTTATTGTTTTTTATATTCTATTTCTCCAATAATATTTTTTGGTTAATGTAGCATTAGCTAAAGGGCCCATGTGTATGTAATTGTTTGTATTTACATTAAATATTTGCAATTCTTTATGGTTAAGATAGTTCATTAAACTGTCAAAGAATTAATTTTGTGTTGTCACTTGTATTTCTCCATGTATTGCTATGAGATGATGCATATTTATAAACCTTTCTTGAAATTCCTGAGTCCTTTGTACAGATCTATTATAATGTCTTCTGGGTTCTGTCTTTTTGAACTTCTTTTCTAAATATTAATTTTATCTGGTGTACTCCCTTCTACATGAACCCAAAAACTTGAAGAGTAAGAAAGCCTATTTAGCTCTGGTTGGTGTAGCTCAGTTGGTTGGAGTTTCATCCCATACACCAAAAGTTTGCAGGTTCTATTCCCAGTTAGGGCACATACCTTGGTTGCAAGTTCAGTCTCTGGTTGGAATATGTAAAGGAGGCAACCAAGTGATGTGTCTCTCTCTCATCTCACTCTCTCTCCCCCTTCCTCTCTCTAAAATCAATAAGTATATCTTTGAGTGAGGATTTAAAAAATTACAGTTGAAAAAAAGAAAGCCTATTTAAATTCACTGGAATGAATGAAAATGAAACAATGAGCCTTTACTACTTTCTAAGTAAGGCAGAACATTTAAATTAGTTACAACATCTCCTGTCAAAGGTCTGCTCCTTTAAGATTCATATCCAACAAAGTCTAATTTTTACATATTCCTAAATGACTCTTCCACAGTTATGTTAATCTGTGTCTCAGACTGCTGCCTGGGGATCCAAAATGATTAAAAATCCAGACTTATTATAGCTAGCAAGACATCATTTTTATTTTCACCAAAGGATGACAAGAGTCAAAAGCTAACAAGAATAAGGCTATCAGGGTCCAGATTGTCACTGGCTTACAAAAACCACCTGACTAATGGCAAAGCCAATGCTATCTATAGACTAAGCCGTTTTATTCAGACCTAGAATTTACAAAAAAGATTCTCTCTGAAGCAGCACTCTAAGGAATATTATAACCTATTTCTCTTGTCATGTAGCTAAAAAAAATAGACAGGAGCACTATCTATAATTTAACTTTTCTATAATAGAAGTTACACGAACTCAAGCAGAACTCTGACTGAAATAAGAGAGATAAGTGAAACTCATCCTAGCACCCATTGATGCTGCATCAGGATAATATCAGGAAAAGAGGCAGAAGGGAGAAGTGGCCTGGAGACTGAGGTCCAGTATTGCCTGGTGGACAGACTCCGACGAAGGAGGAAGGAATACAGGCATCTAATGTGTCTGAAAAAGAAAATGGAGGCACATGTAGAGACCTGCTAGTATGGTGTTTGGAGAACTCATTTATATGAAATACAACTGAAAATAGAAGACCTGCAGGTCCAAATATGAACTTTATTTTCTTCCAATCCTTCAAAAGAGGTCAAACTGTCTCCACCTTTTTGCTGAAGGTGTATTAATACTGTGAAATTACTACAGATTCTTTATGTAACAGGAGAATGTACCAGAAACATTGTCTAAGCATGGTTTGCATTTATGATTGGCTTAACTTCTAGTTGTTTTTAAGGCTTTTAATAGCAGGACGTAAAGAAACAAATGTCACGCAGAATCTTAGAACTCATCAAAACAGTGTGTAAAAATACCTTAAAGCAATTTCCATCCTGGTTGATGATTAACATTTTGAAAAGCTTTACTCATTCAATGTGAAACATAGCCCAAGACGATGTCTGTGCTTCTATGTTCTTGTCAGAAAGGATAATATCCTTGATGCATTGATTGACTTTATTGAAAGCTTTTGTTCTTAAGGCAACAAATATTTTCTGATACAGCCTGTCTTCATTTTCTCTTGCTGCACAACAAATTACCACAAATTTAGTGAATTAAAAAAACAAGACATTATTATCTTAGTTTCCTCCGGTCAGAAAGCCAACATGGCAGGACTTGGTTCTCTGCTCAGGGTGTCACAAAGCCAAAATCAAGGCTGAATTCTTTCCTAGAGGCTTTGTAAAAACTGCTTCCAATCTCACTCATGCTACTGGTGGAATGTACGTCCTTGCAATTTGTAGGATTGCTATCCCCGTTTTCTTGCTGGCAATCAATTGGATATCCCTCCAGTTTTTAGAGGAGGCTATTCTCAGCTCCTTAATGATAGAAGACATGCACTCTTCTATCATTAAGCCAGTCGGCAAAGCACATACAATTCTTCTCATGCTTTGCATGTGTCTTACTTCTGCTACTGTCAGAGAAAATTCTTCTCTTAAAGAGCGCATGGAATGAGGTTAGGCCCAGAAGGATAACTTCCCTTTCTTAAAATCAACTGAGCATATAACATAACCTAATCATGGAAGTAAAATCTATTAAACGTACGGTCCTGGAGATTATGCTGTGTGTACGCTTGGAGAGAGAAGTGAAAAATCTTGGAGGCCATTTTAAAAGTCTGTTTGCCACAGTCCATAATGTTTTTATGTTCATGTTAGTGTTGGGGAAAAATTCCTAAGAGAAATCAGTAATTCCGTATCAGATAGCACAATGACACTGAAAATGAAAAGGACTTGTATGTTCTTTTTAAATACTTAAACTGAAAATTACATGTATCAGGAAATATCCAGCTTTTTAACCACAGGATGTGTTTGCTATACAACAACAAGTTTATATATCATACCTGACACTCGCTTTTATTTGTGTGGGGCTCACTGTCATCCTTGGAGATAAAGGCCAGAAAAATATTCCCTCTGCTGCAATGATGACAGCCAAACAAATTGCTCATTTCCCACATGTGCCTGGGAGGGCTTTCCTCTGTGGGCTCAGGGAACAGCAAATCATGCCAAATAGTCATTTATGTTATTTATTGACATCATCCCATCCCGAGTTGACTACTGTACTCGATGGCTTCTGGAGGCCTAGCTTTAGCATAAATTCATATATTATCTTTTATTAAAAAGTCAAACTACTCACCTATGATATATATTAAGTCTATATTTTATTTTACATATGCACATATTGGCCTTTTTCATGAACTATGTTAAAAATAATAAGTAGATGTGTCATTATTACATTTTCTATACACTAAATACAGCCTTCATGTGAATTAAATTAGTAATCCAGCAAATTCAGTTTTCTAAATTTCCAGAAACCATCAGTTTAGTCATCCATTCTAATATTTTATCAGCAAACAGCATTAGTCTCACTAGTTTAGTCTATCTCAACTCTCTATAACACTAAATGAGAAAAAAAACATGTTGATCAATAGATCAATATGAGCATGACATAAAGTCAGTGGAAGTGGAAAATGTTAACTAATCAATTAAAGCATCCTTCAACAAGTATACGTACAGGAGATCTCTGTGTGCCTCCTAGATACAGTATTTATAATGGTGAACAAGACAGAGCCCTTGCCCTCAAGTTATTTTTTATCTTATAATAGAAACAGGCAAACAAACTATCAAGTACAATGGAGAAAAAGTGTTACCAAGGGCTTAGTAAAGGTTGCTCTGGTAGCATATATAATGGATGTTATCTTAGGGACACTGGGAGAAGTTTGAGCTGAGAGTGAAGGCTTTCTATCATTGTCCAAGAGCCCTGAGATTTTAAAAAGTCTTTAGCTAACTTGGAGGAAGACATCAAAGGTATTCCTATCAAAATGCTAGATAATTAAAAACTGAAAATGATTATTTTTGTTAAAAAGAATTTCAATTCAAAATAATTAGTCCACTCAGCTGAAATAAATGTTCGGTTACAAAAAAAAAAAAAAAAAAAAAAAAAAGAGAATAGGAAAAATAGAATTTCCTATATAATAAAAGGGTACTAGCAAATAGACCGAACAGCAGAACAACCAATCAAAGTGTAGTATGCTAATGATATGCTAAAGCTGCTCAACTGCTTGCTATGATGTGCACTGACCACCAGGGGGCAGATGCCCTGACCAGTAGGTTAGCTTGCTGCTAGGGTTTTGCTGATTTGGACTGAGATGGGCCAACATGCTCTGGAGTCCTCCCCCAGTTCCTCCCTGGCCCGATTGTGCACCTCTGGGGTCCCTCAGCCTGGCCTGCACCCTCTCGAAATCCAGGACCCCTCAGGGGATGTCAAAGATCTGGTTTCAGCCCGATCCTACAGGCCACTCCCCTTGGGAGGGCACCAGATGCAGGGCTCATGGCTGGTGAGCGCTGCTATGGCAGCATGAGCCTCTCCCAATCAGGACTGATTGGGTGTTAGCCTGCAGCAGGCACAGTGGGGCTGGGATGAGTGGGAGCGGCAAGTAGGAGCTGCAGGTGGTGTTGGAGTTGGGGTTTTGGCCGGATCCCTGCAGGCCACCCAGAGGGACCCTACCCATGCACGAATTTGTGCACCGGGCATCTAGTAATTATATGTTTAAAATAAAGTAATTCATAGTGAATTATAAAGATTGGATTTGATGAATAAGATAAGAAGAAAAATGAATTCAATTAAACAATCAAATTATTGCTACCATGTATTCAACACCTATCTTATACTTACCTCACTACTTTACATTACATGTAAATTAATTTATACACATTTACACATTGGTAATTGCTAGAATCACTATTTGAGTTTAATTCTATCAGTGAGAGGTCTGAATCAGTAACACAGGTTAAGAGTCAATTCATTCTGTAAAACAGAGAACTAAAGGTTAAATCATAAGAATATAGAATGTGCTTGATAAAATGCATTTTTATAAGGGAAATATAGGTGTATGGAATATTTTGTGTGGTATGTATAGTTAGTTAATGTGAAACATATTAGGACATGTACTGAAAAATATTTTTCAGTACATGAGGAATTGAGAAAAAAAGAGTCCAAATTTGGAGAACAAGGCTGCAAATTATTACTAAAAGAATGAATTGGGTTGACATTATAGCTAAGAGTCCAATCATATGAAACAGATGTTCCAGATAAAACTAAATCCACTCCAAGATGACCCATATGTGAGAACCTCTCCTCAGGTTAATGATATGACAATTAGAAAACTAAAAAAAAAAATAAAAAAAAAATAGAGTTTTTCCTCACCATCTCCCACTTAGGGCAAGGCCTAGGAGGACTTAAGTTGTTTATGCAGCAATGACAACAACAACAAAAAATGTCAATAGAGGAAGTATACAGTTTGTCTATCAAAGAAACCACAGAGCTTGTGATATTGAAAATGTCTTAATTTAAACATGTTTTATCTTCTAAGGTCAATTTCAATAAACCAGGTGTCACGATACATGTTCTACTGGGTGTAGGAATTGCTACACCTACACGGAAGAATCCTTTACGTAGGAAACAGGGAATCTTGTTGTCATGGTGCCTTTCTGTGAGATGGCATGTGGGCTTGTATTGCTTTCAAATATGGCAGCTTACAGTCTTGATAGACTCCTTGCCTTTTTCTGAGACAAAAGTTGGAGTTAACTGAGAGGGAATAGAATGGTAATGAAGAGAACCTTGGGTGGTGAAGGGAATTTATAATAGCCTAAATAAAAGAGTTTTAGTAAATTTACTACGGGCTTCTTTAAATGTACAATTGCCTTCTTTGAAATGCAAAGTAGTGTGTTCCTTAAATTTATTCTTGCTTCTCCTGAATTTAGGACAAAACCAATGGGTAAAATTATAAAAATAGTAATATTTTAGATAAGTATTGGTTAATTTTGAATAACTTATTTTTTCAATAAGACTATGACTGATTGATCTATTCAGTTCTCCACTTTATTCCAGTAACTAATCAGAAATAGGACAGTGCTTTGTCAGGATACTGGGCAGGGACTATTTTTTTGGAAAGACAGTTATATGAGTTGATGTTAAAACCTCTTTCAATCTCAAAGAATGTTATTCTAAGTATATGTTACAAATAATAAAAGAAATAAATTATACAGTAATGAATAAATAATTAGATTTAAACACTGTGGGTGGAAAAGAAAATTATCCATTCTGTAAATAGAGCCTATAATAAAATCCACTGCCTTTATATGAATACTAGAGGCCCGGTGCACAAAATTCATGCACTGGGGTTGGGGGGGTCCCCTCAGCCCGGCCTATGCCTCCTCGCAGTCCGGGACCCCTCACTCCTTACCACTCGCCTGCTTGCTGCTCTTTAACGCTCAGCTAGCTGCTCCTTAGTGCTACCTCGGCGGCTCCTGCCACTGCTGCTGCCGTGAGCCCCGCTTCTGGCTGAGTGGCGCTCCCCTGTGGGAGTGCACTGACCACCAGGGGGCAGCTCCTACATTGAGCGTCTGCCCCCTGGTGGTCAGTTCATAGAGACCAGTCATTCCACCATTTGGTCGATTTGCATATTAGGGTTTTATTATATAGGATGTTGCCAAGGGGCTGGGTTCAATATTTGGAATAAAGACACATTCCTTTCTCTCTATTTAAAGGCCTCTTAATAGATAATTATTAGGCACAGACATGGAAGACTGTATAATATCCTGGTAACCACAGAAGTAACTAGAAAAACAAAAGACCCAGATGCGCAAAGTTAATCAAGGTATTAATGCAATCATCTCAGAAAGAATTGAACACAGACAACAGAAAAGGTTTGTATTTATATCAACTCATTATTCCAAAGGTTTTTCCACTTAAATGAACAAAACAATTACTTAAATCTCATGGAAAGACTTTAGCATTCCATTAGTAAGATATTTAATTTTCATTAAAGCTGTCTAGTGGTAAAAATCATTCAAATAAACTTTGGAATTTGAGAGTAGAAGTGAGTGAGTGAGCAATAAATGCAGAATTAATTTGAAACCATTTTTTTCAGAGTTAACCATGCCTTGCAACAGATACCTTATAAAATTATAAATTTTAAAATTTATTTAAATAAAAATTGAATTCATAGGTCTAAAACAACTATTTAAGTAATTTAAATTTTTGTTTGATAACAAGTTTATTTAAATTATCTTTTATTTTAGTTTTTGTTTAAAAGTTAATACATACTTCAAAATTTAATTTATATCAACCTGTACCTATCACATACATATATCACATATATACATATATGTATATGTAATACATATTTACATTTACAAATACACACATCTACATACACATAGAGAGCTTTATTCTACTTTTTTCTTTCCTGGATATTATGAAATTTTCATTTGAATTCCTTATTTGTTTCCCAGTAGTGAGAACCAAAAATATCTCCACACATTGTCAAATCTCTTCTGGTTGAGACCATTAGTTTAGACTCATACAAATTAAATCTAAAACCCACTGCAGACAAGATCCACAGGGGAAAGAAGTTAAAAATTAAGTTCTAATAAATTACAGGGGATTGAGAAATACCTTGGGCTTTCCACAGACCTCAGTAACAAACCATAAAACAATACCACAAAAGAAGATAAGCGAATAACTGAAGTTCTTAATGAAAATAAGGTCAACGTTCTTCAGAAGAAGATAGTGTTAGCTAGGACAAGGGCCTTGAGGTCTGGCTGGTTCTTTGCTACTTTGCTAAATGTTAAAATGTAGCAAAATATTTTGTAGACCCAATTGTAATCAGATGAGTTTGATCCAATCTATAAGTTTAGTCAACTGCAAAGAAAGAATCAACACGTAATTAACCAAACAGTGTATGTAAGTAATGGCTAAGCCTCCCTGCTGAAAGAGAAAGCTTTGGATGTGAATCTCCTCTCTCCATTACTTGCTCCAATTAACTAAAACGACCTAACAAGCCCTAGCTCATTTGGCTCAGTGGATAGAGTCCCAGTGGACTGAAGGGTCCCAGGTTTGATTCAGATCAAAAGGTACATGCTCTGGTTGTGGGGTTGATTCCCAGTAAGGGGCGTGCAGGAGGCAGCTGATCAATGACTCTCATCATTGATAGTTCTCTCTTTCCCTCTCCCTTTCTCTCTGAAATCAATAAAAATATATTAACAATAAAAAAACCTACCTAACAACAACCACGCCTCATTCTTGAATAGAACACCCCAAGAATCAAACCCCTTCAGTTCAGTAACAATAATAAAATCGACAATCTCTATGCCAGATTACCTACAACACTCAGTAGGTAAACAACTATTATTTAACAGGAAAAGAAATAGGAAAAATGGCATATAACTGAGGAATTAATGTCAAAAGAATCCAACCCTTCAATGACCCAGATGTTGACATAGTATGTATTTTAAAGTAGCTGTTTTACATATGGTCAAAACTAATAGGAAATCTGGTCATAAAGAGTGAAGAGCTAGACAATCAGCAAAATTACAGAAAATATAAAACAGAAACTGCCAAGTTTCTAACTCAATTTGGTATTTCTGATTGCTTCATATTTCATATTATTTAGATGACACTGAATAATTTCCTCAGTTAACTCTTTGATCTTCACACTTTTGAAGTCAAAGCTGAAAAAGAATCTGTAACTTATTCAAGAATCTTTTCTCCAGTATCCCACTAAAACTATGCCACAGATTTTAGACTAGATTCTGAAGAATGTCACATGAATGGCAAAGATAAATTGTACTGTATTAAACCTAAAATTAAAAAATTGATTTTGTACACATAAATGAGTTAAGAAACATTTGAGTAAAATTGGCAGGGAGGAAGTTAGGGTCTATTTTATTTACATAAGGCAACTGATAAAAAAACTTTTTTAAAAGTAAAAAATACATTTGTTCATCAATGTGATGAATAGAAAACAGTTAAAAACATCATAGACATAACCCAACAGTGATGGTCAGTTTTATGTGTCAGATTGACTAGGATAGAGTCGCCAGTTATTCAGTCAAACATTAACACAGGCGTTGCTATGAATTTATACAGATGATCATATTTTGCTGATGTAATTAAACCTATGGTAACTTTAAGTACCAAAAATTATCCTAGATAACCTGGGGAAGGTGAGCTGATTCATGCAGCTGAAAGGGCAGTAAGAGAATAACCGAGGTCTCCTGGGAGAATAAGAAATCCCACCTGTGGACTACAGTTTAAGCATATGCCCGAGAATGCCAGTTTGCCATCCTTCTTGACAGCGTGCCCTTTGGATTTCAGATTTGCCTAGCCAGCCTCCCAAATCACATAAATCAATTTCTTGCAATAAATCTTTTAATGAGGTTTGTGTGTGTACTTGTGTTGTGCATAATAAGTGAGTCATGGGAAAGGTTATATTGGGAACAAAATCATGTAACTTTCGGATGTGTTTGTTCCATTTATTTACTTTTTTCTTAAGATAAAATTTTAAAACAATTGTCTTATAAAGTGTGGGTTCTGTGACATGCCGTGGGTTCTGTAGCTACTTCTTTCCTGACAAAAGTCACTTTCCAAGTGCAGATGCAAAGAATCATTTTCATAGTGATTTTTTAAATATCTCTGATAAGATAGCTCAATGTTAGGCCAAAATATTGTTCCTTGTATTTTCTAAAATGATTTAGAATATCTACTTTAGATTGGCTGATGCTTCTGATTCCTGTAAGCATGTTTCTCTTGGGATTACCTGGGCAATCAGACTTAAAGAAGATATTGTTGAGGTTAGAAAAACAAGAAGACACTGCCAAAGACAGATAGGCAGAAGCCTTTTAAATTAGGCAGATATTAAGCTTGTACTTGAAGGATAAATATTGCCCAATTGCTGTTGAACAGAACCCAGTTGATTAGTCCCAGCATAAATGGGAGGCTATTTCTGTTCTCAAATAAAATCACTTGGAAAAAAAATAAATTATTGTTTAAGAAAAGAAGATGGGTTTTGACAAAGATAAATAAGGCATTCAACCTAAAAGCAGTTTAATGTCACTAATGATCTATAAATGCCCTGTTCCAGAACAGTATAATTCACAAAGTTTTAAAACTCTCTTACTTTGGGTAAGAGGGGTGACAAAGGTACAATCTTTAGGAACATGTTGGAATGTGCCTTTAATTATTTCTAGTAGCAACCATAAGCAAAATAGGCATTGGTTGGTCCAGTAGAACTGTTTGAGAAAGCAAAGCCTTAAGAAGAAGAATTGAAAGCTACATGATCATTGCTCTTTATCAAACAGATTAACATCATCTTTTCCTACAGAATAATCTGGGCAAAGACAGAAAAATATTTACTTTCTAATTTTTTTCTAAAAATATTTTCTTATCAAATCTGAAGCTAGCTTTTAATTGACACAAAAACATATCTTAAAATGTAAAAAAAATAAAAATAAAATAAATAAGTCACTCAGCCACTGCAAATTTACTTTACAATTAATGTACTTGGCAAAAAATAAGGTTGAGAATATTAGCATGAACTCAAATTGATGATGAATAAAAAATGATATAGGTAGTTTAAAATATGTTATTTATACATAAACTATTTACAATGCTTATTATCTGATCACTTCATATCTTATATTCCCCTATCAATAATATTTGACCTTACATATCACTCTTAAATTAAAATTAATTCACACAATACATAGATATGTAGATATAAAACACATTGCTTAAAATGTCTAATGGCATAGCATGCCTATGGAGTAAAGTCTAACATTCCGTGTAATTGACACTATTGTCTGGTCCAAATCCAGTGATGGTGAACCTATGACACGCGTGTCAGAGGTGACACACGAATTCATTTTTTTGGTTGATTTTCTTTGTTAAATGGCATTTAAATATATAAAATAAATATCAAAAATATAAATCTTTGTTTTACTATGGTTGCAAATATCAAAAAATTTCTATATGTGACACGGCACCAGAGTTAAGTTATGGTTTTTCAAAATACTGACACGCCGAGCTCAAAAGGTTCGCCATCACTGAAATATACCTTTCCCCTTTATTTTCCAAATTTATTTTTATTTCCTCTCACCTTTGTTTCTGCTGTATTGTTTCCCTGCTAATCTCACCCATCATTTTTAAAACCTGATAAAATTTTTTGTGCCTTTAAAACCCTCACTGATAAGCCAAGGGTAAATAACCTTAAGCTTTTCCTTCCAAAGCACTCCATCATATTTATTTCAGCAGATATATATTGAGGCAATGCAGCATAGTGGAAAGGGCATTTCCCATACACAGTATAAAATCCTGATTCTGTATGTCTGTACTGTGCATGCTTAGGCTTGTTACTCAAACTTTCAGAGCCTCAGTTTGCTCATAAATAAATTTACTTGTTGTTTTAATTTAGTAATATCCGTATGTGTGATAGTTAATTGTATTTGTAAACTTGACTGCATCACAGAGTGCCCGGATATTTAGATACTAGTAAACATTACCCTGAGTGTATCCAAGAGGGTGTTTCTGGATGAGATTAACATTAAATCAATAGACTGAGTAAAACAGATGACTCTCCCGCTGTGTGTGGCCACCACACAATCTGATGACAACCTGAATAAAAGAGAAGGCTGAGTAACAGAGATTTCATCCTTTCTCTTCCTGACTGCACAGACTGAAACATCAGTCTTCTCCTGCCCTGCGAATTAAGCCGTCAGCTCCCCTGGTTCCCAGGCTTTTGGACTCTGACTGAACTATACCACTGGATTTCTTGAGTTTTCAATTTGCACATGGCATCATGGGACTTTTCAGTCTCCATAATTGCATGAATCAGTTTTTCATATGTATATTCACCTTTCGGTTCTGTTTTTCTGGAGCACTCCGACAGAGGTTTTGATGCAAAGAGTGGTTCTAGAGGAATGGAGTGTGAAGGATGAGTTTTCTGAATCTGTCCCAGGGGTCTGGAATTAGCTCAATCATCTGATTAGACCTAAAGACACCAAAGACTCCAGTTGCATTACTAAAGGCACAATTGCTAGTCCATGTTGTGAACTGTTTATAAAGATACAAAAGAATATCTCCATTGGATATTCCTAATCGACCACTTTATAAGAAACAAGGAGCTATGTAACTGTACATGATATTTTCTAACATTGTTTTGGAAAACTAATAAATATGATAATCTTGGTTGTTTGCTCCTAATGTCACTGGAAAAAGTGGGGAAAGAAAAGGATGAGCTCAGGAATTAGTATTCCCAGCTCCAGTCTGAATAAAAGTCATTGACTCTCACCTTGTAACCAGAGGGATTTATTCTACAGTGATTATCTAACTGATCAAAGTAGGGCATTCTACATGTGAAGGAGGCATTAGTAATTACTTTGGGATAACAGTTCAAATGTAAGACAGACTGTCTTGGGCAAATGGGCACATATCATCCTGTATGTCTCATATCGACCTTTAATGCTTCTAACCCTGCTCTGGGAGATACTATATCATCCTCAGAGTCACCTCCAGTTCTTCAAACCTGTCCCTTCCGGGTCTTTACCTCATAATCAGAACTGAATGAATCAAAGTATACAAATTAAGGTAAAAACTAATGGAAAAAAAACTCAAGTCTGATCCCAAGCTAAATGAAATATTAAGAATATATTATATTAAATATCCAGGCTCATGTTTAATTCCAAGCCCTCGAAATTTGTAGGGCATTCATACAAGCACTTTGATGATAAGTTATCAACCTGTCAGAAAAAAAATAAGAACTAGATCCTATAAGTGGTTTTCAATTAGCTGCCACTCTTATGTGCAGGGGCACTATGGAAGCAAAACATGAGAGGAAAGGATGGGTTATGTTTGCAGTTCTGCCAAAGATCAAATTGTGCTCAACTCTCTGTTTTATTGATATTAAAAGAGTACCTGGTGGAGGTGGAATAAGTAATGTCGGTATACAATTCATTAGTATAAAAGTTTTAGAAATCACTGATTGGTATAAGAATGGAACCTCCGAGCAGGGATAAGAGCATTGGCAATTGAGCTTCTATCACCCTCTGCTTCCAGGAACATCTGTGCCCCTCAAACTTTTCCTGTACTCAAGGGAAGAGATACAGTGACCTGCTTTAGGAACATTAATTCCATTATTTTTGTTAGTGTTACTTTCCCCCTAGAAATCTAAAGGAAATATCTTGCCTATTTATATAATGAAACACACCCACGACTCACAATTTTTCCCTAACTAACAAATGATATTTGATCTTCTGGAGCACATGGATTAAACAAACAAACAAAAAACAAACCTTCAAATGTGAGTGGCACTAAAATAAAAATTGTAGCCTCAATTTTCCACCTCTGTTTTCCTAGGAAGAAAACTTTATGTAAAAATGAAAAAACAAAAACGAACTCCTTCTGAAACTTTAGCTGGAAATCATCCATTACATGAGACAATAAGTTATACTTTATACTTTCTTAAAGGTACATACTAAGCTTTCAGAATAGCAGGAACTAATTTTTAAGAATTTATCTTATACTAGTCTCTACCCAGAGTAATATATAGAGAAAGCAAAAGAAGCCTATTTATTCTAACAGTAGAAGGAAAACAGCTAGCCTTAAAAATGGCATACTGAAATTACTTGATAAAAATAAACATTTTCCTCCATGGCTTTTTATTTTTTACTTTTGGAAAAGTATAACCACTTTAGCCCTGATCCCTTCCTCCAGAGGCTGATGGAACATGACTTTCCATAATGACACCTCAACTGCTGGCCAAATTGGGCTTTCAGGCAAGTGCTGGAAGATTTGAAGTTGCGCACCAATATCACCAGCATAGTCCCCCCTTGTCTTAGAAGGCGGCAGCACCCTAAGTCCAGTGACAAAAGGAGAATATGTCTCCTGTTATAGTCAGGGGTGTGTGTAGTTCTCCTTAACGTGTATTTTCTTAATTACCTTGAGAAACACTGGACCAATACAACTGTTGGTCAAATGACTCAAATGTGTTAAATCACCTTTTGTCTCAGAGCTCATTTTCCTTACATTCTATGAATTTTGCAGTGGCAGAATCTGGCCACAGATTTATTTTTTTTATTATTTTTTTAAATATATTTTATTGATTTTTTACAGAGAGGAAGGGAGAGGGACAGAGAGTTAGAAACATCGATGAGAGAGAAACATCGATCAGCTGCCTCCTGCACACCTCCCATTGGGGATGTGCCCGCAACCAAGGTACATGCCCTTGACCGGAATCGAACCTAGGACCATTCAGTTCGCAGGCCGACACTCCATCCACTGAGCCAAACCGGCTAGGGCGGGCCACAGATTTAAAAGCTATGTATTGCAAAATTATAAAAGTTCACAAAAAACAGAGAAAACATTATGATTCTAATATTATAATGAAGCAATTAATATGACAGGATGTTAGAGTTAGCATATACATCTAAACTGAGATTTCTGATAAAAACGGGACTTTTCCTGTTGTCTATGCATATTTGCTAGAATACAAATCCAAACACAGGAGGTGGCAGATCACTCCTCCTGACATCTATTAAAAATACAAATTCCTTGGGCTTACAAGGAGGTGGCCAAAAACACTCTTGCAGTTCTTACCCTTTACTATACAGTTCAGAATTTATATAGAAAGAATAATAATCTTTTAAAGAAAACTTTTAAACACAAACACAGTAAGCTTTTTAGTGAGTCTGAGCATTTTCATAACCTCCTCGGGAGTATATGGGTATGTATGTTTGAGATATTGTGTGTGTGTCTTTGTATGTGTGTGTTGAGTGGGGGTGTCTTTCTCTCACTACCTGGAAACTAGTTTGAATAATGGACTTGCCTTTAAAAGGGGAGACTGACATCTCAAGTCCTGGCTAAACTGCTGTTGAGACACCAAACTCCAGGGGTTCTCAACCTGTGGGTCATGACCCCTTTGGGGGTCAAATGACCCTTTTACAGGGGTTGCCTAAGACCATCAAAAAACACAAATATAATTGCATACTGTTTTTGTGATTAATCACTATGCTTTAATTATGCTCAACTTGTAACAATGAAATTGGGGGTCACCACAACATGAAGAATTGTATTAAAGGGTCACGGCATTAGGAAGGTTGAGAACTACTGCCAAACTCTTTGGCGAGATCAACTTCATGCACTAGAAATGCCTAGCAAAGAAAATTCTACAGAGTTCCCAGCACTGGAAGAGCTGGGTGCAACAGGATGCATACAATGTCAAATGGCATAGTCAACACCACAGATGACAGTCAAGTTTCAGGTGTTTAGAAGGATCCTACCAAAGAAGACTGTGTGATAGGTAGAGGTGCCTCCAGCATAAAAAGCTAAGAAGCTTTGGGATTTTACTAGGGTTTTAGTGGTTGGCCTGCATTATGGAATTACATAATTTAAAATTATCTAGAGCTAAATTAAATTTAGCTAATTTAAATCATAGGAATGAACCAGGAAAATTCCAGTAATCTACCTCAATGTTTCCAAATAACCAAACACATGGAAATATTGACTAGAATCACCCCTTTTGTTTAGCTATTTAAAGTGTGTGCATGCGACAAGGATATAAATTGTTTTAGAGAAACGTATAGGTCCCAATATGTTTGTAATTCACAATGCTTAGTATAATATTACTAATTCTATAGATTTTCAATTCTTATTGATTTGGCATAGCACAATGATTCATCATGCAGTGCAGGAAGTTTTCCTATGCCATCAAACATTTTTATAGTTGTTATAAAATACAGAATTTACAAGGCAAGAGAATGACTTGGTTTAGCTTACATACCACTTAATGAGTGTGTGATTGTGTATTTGCATTGTTGCATGTATG
Source organism: Myotis yumanensis (assembly GCF_028538775.1). Lineage (NCBI taxonomy): Eukaryota > Metazoa > Chordata > Mammalia > Chiroptera > Vespertilionidae > Myotis > Myotis yumanensis. Next base: position 29,823,852 of record NW_027223764.1, on the reverse strand, counting down.
TGTGTGTTTATTAGCATTTTGTAATCTATCGGTTCTGAAGAATTCCAGTTTCTTTTCATTGTGATCTAAATGTTATATTATAGAATATTACAATTATTTTGTTTTTTAGCCATAATAATCAGAGATAAGTCTCAATATTTTTAATATATATAAGGAGTGTCATGTGTTTTTTTTTATCCATGGGATTATTGAGTTGATGACACAAAATGAGCTACTGTGTGCACAGTGCCTGGCACAAAATCTATCTATTATTATTAGAAGTAGAAAGAAGAACCATAGCAATGCTTCGTATAAAAGACATATTTTTTTTTATTTCAAAGAGGCAGGGAGAGGAAGAGAGAGAGACAGAAACATCACTGATGAGAGAAAATCATTGGTTGGCTGCCTCCTGCACATGCCCCACAACCCGGCCATGTGCCCTGACTGGGAATGGAACTGTGACCTCTTAGTCCATAGGTTGACACTAACAATGCACTATATATAAAGGTCAGGTACAGGATAAGTAGAACATCAGTTTCTTTGGACCCAGTAATCAGAGATGGGGGACAAATCCATAAAATATAAGCAATTCCTGTTATCCATGGTATGATCTGTATACTCACCACAAACACTAAAATGGTGAATATAAAATATTTCTCTTAGGGGAAACACAGTGAGCTTCCTACAAGCATTTGGACACATTTTCATCAACCTATCAATACATAACTTTGTTTCATATATTTTTACCTGTTTAAAGGACACTTACTTAATAAATATTTTTGATTCATTAACATTGGACTCATGGCCAACGGCAGGAGACTTATCTAACACGTGCATTTTCTCCACGTGGCACAGCCTAGTATTTTGCACTTAGGAACAATAAACAGCACTTCGGCACTACCTTTGGCAGACATTTTAAGTAGCAAAATCACCAACAAAAGGCACAAAAATGTGAAACATGTAGCACTAAATAAACAGTGAAAAGAACACTTATTTGTAATCTGAGAACTGAAACAAGAAGGCAGAGCCTGGCCTTGTCCCTCCTCAGAGGGAACTGTACATGTCAGGCTACACGAATTGTTTGCCTCTCTGTGCCTGTCTTCAAATAGCTGCAAAAGCTCCATGAGTATTGATTTGGGGGCTACAAATAAATTTAGGAAGTTGGCAAGCTTACAAATATAAAATCTGCTAATATAGAGGATCAAACATATTTTCAAAAAATCCTAATTCTCTGATTGGTAGAAAAATCTAGATTAGCGGCCGCCCCACATTTTATTTAACACTAGAATGTGCAGTGTAGATGTGCTTATAAATATCTTATAAAAATATTTATTGGATATGAAAACAGTTTATCTGATTGTAGGATAATATCCTAGATTTCATAAATGAAGATGTAAATTACATTTTGATGTAACCAAGCTATGATTTTAAAATAACAGTGTGTCAATTTTTAAAATACTCTGCAGAAAAAATGTTTTTTTCTAAAATTGGGCCTACGTCTGTAAACCTACAAGAAGATGTGGACTAAGACATTTACTGCATTCTATCTAACTATTACTATTGCTTTTCGTTCAGAATTATAAAGTAATTTTTGAAACCTATAAATGTAGTCACTCAATTAACCATTCAGTATATCAGAAAGTAGAAATTGAAAAAAAGTAGCATCTGATCACCCTGCCTCTGAATTGTTACCATATGAAGGGCTCATTAAATCTGCAAAGACCTCAAAAGATTGTTCCTGGTTTGGTTTGTTGCTTTTTCTTTTCAATAAAATATTACAGTTGAATCTATTTAAAGGTTAATTGAATTGACTCTTCTCATACAATAGTTGAAAATATGAAGATAATGTTTCCATATACCAGATTGGCCTACCACTAGCTGTACTTAGAATTATTCTATGGAGAATTTAAAAAATTAAGTCATTATTTTCTTTCCATTACTTTCAGTGAGCATTTGACTGTATAGTGTATATAATGCCAAAAAGAATTTCAACACAGTTACCCACTATAAAAGTTACCATTCAAAAGTACAGCTGAATCCACAACTTGAAAATTAGCCTAATGATCCCACCACCTGTCCAACTGTAAGTGAAAGTAAATGGGCCTTATAAGTAGCTAGAAAATTCAATCACAGAAATTTAATGCTGCTGTGTGACCTGTATTACATCTCCCATGAGGACCAAATGGTATGATTCAAATTGGCTAAATATTTATTACATGTCACTTTTCCCCCACACTAAATACTAGTAAGTCAGGTGTCTTCAGGAAACTCATTTTCTATTTAAAGAGATCACAGACATATGTAAAAGACTAGACTGCAGGCCAACTCAAGGTTATTGACACAGAAGAAATACATACAAATTGTTGTAGCTATTCAGAGAGAAAGAAATATGCCATGGTACAAGTCAAGAAATGTTGTGTGGGACAAAAGTATGTGTAGTGAACCTTGAGTAATTGGAATAATCTCCTTTCCAGGAAGGTGGGGAAAAGCGAGTTCAGCTAGAGGTAAAAGTATTCGAAAATATGCAAATGGAGGTGCTTAGGGAAGGTATGCAACCTAAAGAGAGAATTTATGGGAGACATGGGTGTGTGCCTATGTGTGTGTGTGTGTGTGTGTGTGTGCACATGTGCGTGCCTGTGCACGTGTGCACTGAACATGGGTCAAGAACTGTCAAAGATTTACAATGCCAAAATGAAATATTAACATATAAATTAGAAAAATAAAGGCAGTCTTTTGAACAGGATAATAATAAAATGAAAAGCTTAAAGACTTGAAGTAATTTGTTCAAAGTAACAGAACTAGTAAATGATGAGCTAAAATATAAGCTATAGTCTGTTTGGCTAAGGAGCGTTGAATGCCAATGTTGGTCGAATGATACAGTAAATCAATGACTAAAGGAATATTTTGTGAGTGACTACAATTGGTTAATATGTTCATCCCCTATCCTCAAGGAAATCTGTAATGAATTCATTTTGAAAATCCATCCCTTACACTTTTCTGATATAGGGAATTGAAGGACAGGTTCCCAAGAAAATTAGTGACTTTACAAGATCTCAGGAAATTTCATGGGCTTAGTTACAGTCAAAGATTTCCTACTGCTATTCTTTGCAAAAACTCTGTTTATCTACTTTGTTTTTGTATAGTAGTGATTTCTAAAAAGTTCTTACATTTGATCTCCTTTGATCTTCCAGGCAGTAAGAGCCCTCGAGAAATACTCTAAGGGGCAGTTTGGTCTCTTGAATTGGATTTCACTTCACCACAAGTCGATGTGTGATCCAAACAAAATTGAAATAAATGCTAACACAGAAAGGAAAAACAAGCAAACAAGAACTAGCAAGTTGTTTTAAAATGTTATAATGTAATTACTATTCAAAGATAAAATTAATGTTTTGATGAAAATCCCAACATGTTACATAACGCTGAACTTTGAGGCATGCTAATAGTCTATTCATTAAGAGCATGGTAGCCAGAGCTAGAATGTCTGGGTTTAAATATCTGTATGACCCTGGGAAGTCACTTATCCTGTGTGCTACCTATGGAATGAGAATAATAACAGTACTACCCTCATATTGTTTGTGAGTATTAAATAAGTAAATATGGAATGCTTAACACAGTGACAATTAGTAAATGCTGTATAAATATTTATGAGTTCCCATTATCATTTTAAGTTTCAAGGTATCCTGATTATCCTGGGCCTTTCAATGTAAATAATAATGATAATCACAAAAATGTATTTCTAAGTTTGAAAGATGCATTTGGGGCAGTGTTTGCAGAAAACATGTGGAAGTTATTTTCTGTAGTGTGTGTATGAGCCAGTACCTGAGGGAGAGGCAGGTTTATCCAGAAAATAATTCCTCCCAAAGGAGCCTGTATATTACCACGTCGGGCACAAAAGCTAAGTTTTATGGCTTCCACAAAATACTAAAGTATTTGTTCCTCATAAACACAGGAACTTGAACCCAGCAATGCAAAGAAAACTCACAGTGAATCTCTGGCAGGTTGGTTAGCACAGAAACACTCCTGTTATTCGTCAGAGGAGCTAGCAGAGAAAAAATCCAGCACTGCCAAAACTAACCCTTAGGAAAAAAAATCATATGCCCCTTAGTTTAGTCCTTGTTCTCAGATTTATTTTTTCATATTCAGCAGATTATAATTTCAATTTCCTATGAAAATCTGCTTTTTGGGAGAAAATTGAAAAATTACTATGAGATATATTACCACCAGCTCAGCGAACTACAGGAAGAAATGCAGTTGGTAATATTTCTTGACATTTTGCTACAGAAATTCTCCATTTTCTCCCAAACTCATGACACCAAGTGATTTTAAATGGAACTATCTAGCAAAGGTGTGGAAGAGCAGAGGAAACACATGTTGAAACATTCCTATTCTGAACAGAGTTCTTCCATTTTCATATTATTTCTTTATTAGTCTACCTCTTTATACTTACTAGTAAAATCTGGAGAATAATAAAGAAATATTTTATCTGGGAGATATATGTTTATACTGCCACTTTAAAAAATATCCAAGGTCTTTGGGAGCAAATATTTAATCTTTAAAATAAGATTTACATAAAAGTCTTTAAAATAATATCTTGACTCACAGGTGAAGCAATATATGTAGTAGTTCTCTGCAATTTTTACCAGGAAAAACCAGTTGAAGAGGTGTCCTGTCAAAGGTGATATAAATTTTTATTGCTATGAAAGATGATTATATTAATAAAAACATTATAATATGCAGGATTTGAGAACATATAAGATAGAACTTTCTAATAATTGGAGATTTCTCACAATTAGAAAAAAAACTAGCTATATTTTACTTCACAATTACTATATACCAGATTTGTGGTAAATACTTTGTCATTATCTTGTTTCCTCTGAATGACAATCCTACATAATAAAAGGCTAATATGCAAATCGACCAAACAGCGGAATGACTGGTCACTATGATGCACACTGACCACCAGGGGGCAGATGCTCAATGCAGCAGCTGTCCCCTAGTGGTCAGTGTGCTCCCATAGGGGAGTGCCACTCAGCAGAAGCCGGGAGGCAGTTATCCCCTGAGGGGTCTTGGACTGTGAGAGGGCACAGGGTGGGCTGAGGGAGCCCCCACCATCCCCTCCCAGTGCAAAAATGTTGTGCATAGGGGCTCTAGTTTATATGGAAAGGAGTATATGATCTTCCTTTTACAAAGAAACAGATAAATAACTAAGACATGGACAGCAAATGAACTTGCTCAAGTGTCATATGGTTTTAATAGCTTATTTGCCATTAAACACAATATTTTGAACTAGGCTGATTCCAAGGCTAAAGAAATACATGACTTCATCTCTGAGAGCTTAAACTTAATGTGTTAGGCAGAAAAGGTTCACTGAAAACTGCTGAGAACACAACTTGTAATGAGGAAAAGACTTTCTAGGTCAGTGTGCAGAAAATAGTTGAGTGGGAGAAAGAGAGAGAGAGAGAGATCTTGTGGTCAGGTTGGGCATCACAAGGCTGTGTGATGATGTAGGATTGAGGGATACTGAATAATAGCACTGCATACTCCTATGAGATTTTGATAACACCTCCTACAAGCAACTTTATGGGATAGGTACATTATTATCCTCACTTTACAGATAAAGAAACTAAAAAATAATAATAATAAAGTCCTGAAACCATCTTTAGAATAATGGTATAGTCACATGTGGCTCATTCTACATTTTAAGTTTGCAATGTAATTATCAATCATAAAAGATTTAAATATATATATATATATATATATATATATGAAACTAAAGCATTCTCTGTCATTACTATAAGAAAATTACATTGTCAGAGATAATTTACTTTGAAATAGAAGTAATGAATAACTATCTGAAGATGTTTCCAAAAAGGCTTTTTTCCCCAAATTGGTATGTTCACATTTCAATTAAAGAGATTTTTTTTAAGAATAGACATTTGCCTTAGATCTTATATTTATTTCCTACTTAGTTCTCCAAAGATATCCAAATACAGGCATACCTCAGATATATTGCGGGTTAGGATCCGGACCACCAAAATAAAGTGATTATCACAATAATAATAATAAAAAAGAAACTAAAGCTTTTCAAAGATGCAGTAATCATTCAAGGCTGACAGCTAGTAAGAGATGAACTGGGATTTAAAGCCAGGTCTATTTGATTCTAGGGCCAATGCAAACACCAAGCCATACTGATCTCATTATTTTATGTCTATAAACTGTTTTGAGCCTCACAGCATCCTTATGAAATACATTAAGACTTGCAGAGGTTAAGAGATGATACAATCCTATAGAATAAAAGGCTAATATGCAAATAGACTGAACAGTTGAACAACCAGAACAACCAGACAACTGGTCGCTATAACATGCGCTGATCATCAGGGGGCATGTGTGGAACATGGCGGGCGTTGGCCGCAGTGGAATGGTGGAGCAGGTGAGTGGGGGGTGCCAGTCCAAGGTGAGGCACTGGTCACTGACATTGGGATGAGCCTCTGGTGGTTACTGAAAATTCTTTGCTCTCGTGCACCACAGTCCTGCCCAGTGCTCGCACCTGCTGCTGGTGCTAGAGCTGCCACTCTCACCCACTCCTGGTGCGTGGCGCCAGTCCTGATCACTCAGCGCAACCAGCAGGTACAAGCAGTGGCTGCTGGCCCTGATCACCCTTGAGGGCTTCTCCACCTCCCCCTGCTCCTGAGGGGCGATCGGGGCAGCAGCCGCCACTTGCACCCATTGACAGTGCGAGCCCTGCTCACACCTGCTGCTGGCCTCAGCCCCAATGGCTCCACATCATCAGCAGGTACAAGTGGGGCCAACGCTTTCAGCCCATTGGAGTGGCAGCAGCGGGAGCAGGGCTGCAGGCAGACAGGTGACCTGGATCCATGGCAGGAGGGTCTGAGTGGGAGCACGGAGAATGGGCTGAGACACACCCCTGTGCCTACCATAGCCTCGTGGCCCACAGTTCCTTCCAAGGTGCACAAATTTGTGCACTGGGCCCCTAGTTTCATATAATTGGGATTCAAATCCAGGTTTTCTTATGGTGATGGATAAAGTTCTATAAGATATGCAATTGAATTAAACTACTATCAAAGCAAATGATTGAGCCAAGAAAGTATCTAACCTTTCTGCTTTATGAAGGATCAGTTTCAGTTCTAAGGTCAAAAATTCCTTTAGGGTGGTTTCAAAGTTTGAAAGAGTTGCTTTTTAGTTTTCTAGTCTAAGATCAGTTTCTACTTTTCATCTTATAGTTCTCAGGTATTGCTTATTGTTTAGTTCACTGGGAGGAGACTTTCTGAGATAAAGGAATTAATTGGCATTTGATTTTTTTGTATGTGTTGTTTTTGCAAAAAAAGAATAAACATTCCACAAAACTATTTTGTATCTCTCATGCTATTTTTCTAGGAATTACAGTAGGATTTCTCACCAAAAAGCTGCAATGCCCAAACCAGCTTAGTTTAGACTGTCCATGTCTATGCTATCCTTCACACACTGAACAATGAAATAACCATGTCATGTTATAGCAGGACCCAGCATTAGTGTTCATGGGTTTACATATGGCATACAGAGATTAGAGACTAAGGGTAAATCAATATTAGAAAAGCAGAAAAAAAATAGCAATGTTTCTGCTTCTTGGAGTTGGTGCTTAACAACATAGATCTTTCTTCCTTTTTTCTTTCTTCTGGATTTGGAGGTTGCACAGCCGTTTGTTCAAGCACACCACGCTGTCTGTGGCTGACATGTCCTTCCCTCAGATAATAATTGGTTTTGGCTTCCTGCCTACTAACCGCTGCAAGCACAATTTAGAATCTGACTCCAACACTTGACTCCAAGTTTCCTTGATTTACTTTTTCCCAGAACAGAACTTTTTGTTGCTATTCCTAAACTCACATTTCAAATAATGTACTGCAAGCTTAACCAGTATTAACTCATAACTTTTAAGTTCTGTTGAACATTGTAGAATGACTATAAAACTAAACATGCGTAAAAACTTATTCAAATTTCTTTCTATAAATTAGCATTCTTTTAAATTTCTATTGGGAATGGAAAATGCTCTCTAGTTATTCCTTGCCCTTCTCAGAACTACAGCAGATATCACAATGGATCCTGACTTCCTGGTTTTCTTGAGCTTGAACTTGGCAGTCAGGTCCAGGTGCTAATTCTGGATGAATTTATTATCCTTGCTCTAGTTCAGTGATGGCAAACCTATGACATGCGTGTCAGAGGTGACACGCGAACTCATTTTTTTGGTTGATTTTTATTTGTTAAATGGCATTTAAATATATAAAATAAATATCAAAAATAGAAGTCTTTGTTTTACTATGGTTGCAAATATCAAAAAATTTCTGTATGTGACATGGCACCAGAGTTAAGTTAGGGCTTTTCAAAATGCTGACACGCTGAGTTCAAAAGGTGCGCCATCACTGCTCTAGTTCATGCTAGAAAACCCAACACAAATAAGAGACATGACAGGGCTAAAGTGAAAAACCTCAAGTTCTAGGATCTTAGAGGAAGGATCAGTTGTACAACTACAATCACACAGAATCAGTGACTTTTACATCAACATAGCCTTTCTCTTTATGCCACAGCCGAAAAGTCCTAATGATTCTTCCTGATGCAAAATTACCCATAAATGTACGGGTTTATTTCTGGCCTCTCAATTCTGTTGCATTGATTTATATGACTATCCTTTATGCAAGCAACACACTTTTTAGTACAGCAGCTTTTCAGTAAGTTTTGAGATTGGGAACTGTTGGTCCTCCCCTCCAACTCTGATCTTTTTTCAAGGTCATTTTGGCTATTCTGGGCCCCCTACGTTTCTTATGTAGATTTAGGATTAACTTGTTAATTTCTACATAAAAGAGTCTGGGATATGATCGTGACAACATTGTGTATTTTCTCTCTTATAGATTGCTACAGATGTTTGCAATTTTTCAAAGTATATTTTTACAGTCATGTTCATGAGGTATATTGGTCTGCCTTGTCCTTTTCTTTAATTGATTCTGTCAGGTTTTGGTATCATACTCGTTAGGCCTCATAAAACTTGGTGGGATGTAACCCACCTCTTCTATTTTATGACATTATGTAAGATTGTCAATGTTTATTATTTTAAATAATTAATAAAATTTACCAATAAAACTATCTCATGTTGGAGTTTCCTTTTTTCTTTTCTAAAGATACTTTATTCACCTTTATGATATGATTCACAATCGTATCACTTGTCTGTATGAAAAATTATTATGAAGGAGCTAGAGCCTCCCAAAGCTACCATTTCTTGGAGTTGCCATTGTCTCACCATACAAAAAAAAATCTGAGACCACCCAACGGGACTGCCCAAAAGACACTCCAAAATCTCCTGTCCTCTGCAGCTGCACTAAAATGAGGAAGCACCAATGTGGAGACTATTTAAATTCCTAGGCTCTCAATGCTCAGGAAAGTTTTTCCTGAACTGGTCATAGAGAAAGGGGCAAATCTGGGGAGAGGGTGAAGGTCCTTGAGCCTTCTTTATAGAAAAACATTGACAATAAATTTAAAACATTAATACATATGGGGCTATTTCAATTTTCTATTTCATATTAATTTTTAAATTTTATTTTTCAGAGAATTTGTCCATTGCATTTAAGTTTAAATAAATAAAGATTTTTTAAATTCTTATTATCCTTTTCAATTTCTAAGCTCTGTAGTGATGTCTCATTTTATTCATGATACTGATAATTTATGCATTGAAACTTACATCCATGCTTCTAGGGCTTTTATTAATTTTATTTAGCAATAAAAATGTTTGGCTTTGTTAATTTTCTCTATTATCAATATGTTCTTTAGCTTATCCATTCCTTTTTAACTTTATTATTTCCTTCCTTCTATTAATTTGCTTATTTTTTCAAACCTCAGTGTGGAAGTTTAGTAACCAATTTTAAACTTTTCATCTTTTCTAATAGAACTTTACATTTTAAAAGTTTCCTTTAAATACTATTTTATCAGCATCTCTAAGATCTTGATATGTTATGTTTCTTTTATTGATTCAAAATATTTTCAAACCATTGGTTATCCAGATATGTATTACTTAATTCTCAATTATCTGAAGCTTTTATATTTACTTTGTTTTCATTTCTGATTTGATTATATTAATTGGTCATAGAGCATGGTTTAAAATTTTGAAATTTAATTCTAAAATATATCAATATCTATTTCCTGAGAAAGATGCTCTCTTATAAACTCACACTACTTTTATTAAAATCCACAAATGACATTGACACAATATTATCTAATCTTTGAACCATACTTATATTTACAAGTTATTACACTAGTGTCCTGTAAAACCAAAAACAAACAAAAAACTGGATACAGTTTCCATCTAGGATCACATATTGTATTTGATTGTGATGACACCTCATTCTTTAATCTGGAAGAGTTTTTCAGTCTTTCTTTTTCTTTCATGACCTAGGTGTTTCTGAGAACAGTCCTGAATTTGCAGAATATCACCAAAATTGTATTTTCTGGTATTTTTCATGACATCATTCAAATTATGCATTTTGAGTACAACATACAAAAGTGATGTCATCTATTTTTCAGTGTATCCAATCAGCAGAGATATGTTAGCTTTATCTTATTACTGGATTTTTAAAAACCTCTCACATGCAGTAAAATTTATGTGTCCTGTTGTCCCTAATTCCTGAGTTTTCCTACTCATTACTATTAGGTTTTTAGGCTCCAAATTATTGTCTGAACTCTAGGAATAAAGTTCTATTTGGTGCGACAACCACCATTTTCCACTATACTTCAGACTAATCTGACTAAAACATAGTATGAATGATTTTTGTCCTTTCTCAAACTTTCAGGGAGTACCTACTTATATTAGCTTTTAAATATATATTTTAATGATTTTTTACAGAGAGGAAGGGAGAGGGATAGAGAGCCAGAAACATCGATGAGAGAGAAACATCAATCAGCTGCCTCCTGCACACTCCCCACTGGGGATGTGCCTGCAACCAAGGTACATGCCCTTGACTGGAATTGAACCTGGGACCCTTGAGTCCGTAGGCCGATGCTCTATCCACTGAGCCAAACTGGTTAGGGCAGCTTTTAATGCTTTTTATGATCTGATGTAAATATATCATCGTAGCTGTATTTTTGTAACTTAAATGATAACATGTTTCTTGAATATCTATTTACTTACATGTAAAATTATTTAATAATTTCAATACTTTCCTTCTCAACCCTTACAAAACTCCTTTCCCGCCCACTACAAAAACTCTCCATGAACTTTTCACTTTATACATTTAATTACATCTAGAATGAGCTTGTTACCAATTTCACTTACTGAAATCTTAGCCATTCCCCTAGCCCCGTGGTCGGCAAACTGTGGCTCGCAAGCCACATGGGGCTCTTTGGTCCCTTGAGTGTGGCTCTTCCACGAAATACCATGTGCAGGTGCGCATGTACAGTGCGATTGAAACTTCATGGCCCATGTGCAGAAGTCGGTATTTTGTGGAAGAGCCACACTCAAGGGGCCAAAGAGCCGCATGTGGCTCACAAGCCACAGTTTGCTGACCACTGCCCTAGCCAGTGGTTCTCAACCTTGGCTGCACATTAGAATCACCTGGGAATCTTTTTAAAATCCCGATTTCTGGGCCTCATCCTCCGGAAATTCTGTTTCTTTGTTACTAATGTTGTAGCCCCACCCCATAACAAAGAAACAAAATTTCCAGAGGATGAAGCCCAGAAATCAGGATTTTAAAAAGATTCCCAGGTGATTCTAATGTGCAGCCAAGGTTGAGAACCACTGCCCTAGACCTATTTCAATTACCACCTGTATAAAACACCCTTTTAAAATTTCTCTAGTTCTTTTGCCGTAAGCTATCATACTGTCAGAATTCCCTATATAATAAAAGAGAAACATGTAAATTGACCATCCCTCCGCTACGCTCACCAGCCTATCCGGAGTGACTATGCAAATTAACCTCATCGACTCCATGGAGACTGACAGCAGGTAGGAGGCAGCTCCCAGCATGTCCTGTGTGGCCATTGCCACAGGGACCAGGGAGCAAGCAAGCACACCTGCAGGCAGCTCCCAGAACAGCCTGCTTGGCCGTTGCTGCGGTGACCAGGGAGCAGGCAAATGTGGCCCGCAGGCAGCACCCCGCATGGCCTGCTTGATAGTCGCTGCGGTGTGGAGCAGGCAGGCCCTGCAGAGAGCAGAGAACCAAAGGGATCTGGCCTAAGCTATCAGTAGGACATCCCCTGAGGGCTCCCAGATTGGAGAGGGTGCAGGTGAGGTTGAGGGACACCCCCCCCATGCACGAATTTCATGCACCAGGCCTCTAGTTTTTATAATAATTATTATATAATACTATTATTCAATCAACTATGAAGTCCTGTGCTAAGGCAGGCAGAATGTATAAAAACTAGTGGTTAAGAAAATGTGACCAGAAGTCAAATTGTCTGTGTCCAATCCCAGGATTACCACTTTTAACTATTTAACCTTGGGAGCTCCTTCATTTCTCTGTGCCTCATAGAGGTTACTAAACATTTAACCACATGTCTATTATAAGGTTTCAGTTTTAAAAATATCTTGCAAAGAAGTCAGCACAGTAACTAGAAGAGAGTATGTGTTCAATAAACAAGAACTATCATTTTTATGATGATTCTGCTTTCTTTCTTTTTTTAAATATATTTTATTGATTTTTTTTTACAGAGAGGAAGGGAGAGGGATAGAGAGTTAGAAACATCAATCAGCTGCCAAGGTACATTTGACCGGAATCAAACCTGGGACCCTTCAGTCCGCAGGCTGACACTCTATCCACTGAGCCAAACTGGTTAGGGATGATTCTGCTTTCTTAATACCATACTTATATGCTCTATCTTCACCATTACATTCTCTCTTCTCTGCTTTTCTGTTGCGATTTTCTTATTTGAAAATATATTCTCAGGACAGTTTTCTGAACCTCATGCTGCCCAAGTTACTCTCTAATGGTTGCCAATATTGCAGTGGTCTTTCTCAAGTACAAAGTTCAGCCTGCTTCTCAAGTACTCTCTTGCCTAAAAGCTTTCAGAGCGTTCACATGTGTCATTAAGTAAAGATAAGCTTCCTCAGTGTGACTTACCTTGTGCTTCCTGTTTGCACTTTGCTTTTGCTCTGCAGTTATACCACTTGTCTTTGCAGATGGATCTGCATTTTTCTGCCTTGCCATTTTATAGGCATATTCTCTATCCTTCCCTTCTACTAACTCCAATGGAGAAATCCTGCCCACATTCCAAGTTTCTCGGAAATATCATCTTCCTGATAGTTTCTTTTGAACTAGGTGAAGCCAATCACATCTTCACATCTGCTTGCCCTACCACATTCCGACGAACAGAGAACCTGTAACTTTACTGCTCACTTATTTCATCCTTATTAGTCAGTCATGCGCTTGAAGATAAGAACTGTATCTGATTCAATTAACCCTTTTTTTTGGTATAATATGAACTGAATATTATAGTGGTTTGAAGTGAATGCTCAGTAAAAGTTTTCTGAATTAATGAATAGGTCAATACTGTAGTTAATAATTAACTCTCTCTTTTTTTTTTATCAGGATGGACTCAAGAAATATGATTTTCCTTTGATCAGAAAGGGAACATGCTTGATAATGTCCTCAATTCAAGATTCAGGTTGTTGAGGTCCCTAGATCTTGATTATCGTAGAAGAGGAGGGAGCATTGTGCAATATACCAACAGGTTTGAAGAATATCACCAGATGTGACAGGCTTCGTTGCTGCTTACGTGCCACTAGAATGGTGCAATTCTACTGTGCCCCAAAAGGATGAGAATTGGAATACTGTAGGAGAGAAATATTTACTACAAATCACTACCTACCATGTTAGACTACCAGCTACTTAAGGGAAAATAATACATTCTATTAATCTGTGGATATTTTTAAATGTTGCCCATAGCATTTATGCAGTAAATGTTTTTTTAAGATACGTGAATAAATGATCTTCAATAGCAATGTGAATAATGATGGTTACATCAATAAAATAAACTAGGTCAGAAGACTTTATTTAACTGAAATGTTGGTTGACTCACTTCACTTTGATTTGCCATTTCTTAAATCTCAGTAGTTTCAGTGTAAGAAACATTCATTATTATCTGGAGTCTCTACCCTAGAGTCTAATAAAAATAATCCTTGGGATTTTGCCAAACCCTTCCTCTGTTATTATCCTATTTTTAAATAGTGTAACTTGTTATGGTAGGACATTGTCATCTACAAACATTAATCATGTGTGGGGTGGTTTACTAGCACTTACTTTTTTTTTCCTATGTATAATGAAATGTCATGTTTTCACACAATGCTAATTATCTTCAGTGTATACGTTTTAATACTTTTCCAGCCTCACTGAACACAAACCCTCCTCGGAGCTAACATAACATTTGTGCATTTAATTATATCTCTGTAGAAAAAGTATTGTCACTGAGTTCCCACCCTGGATTCCTTCCAGTGGTTGTCAGGCCTGTATTCTTGGCCTCAACGAGTGAGTCATGAATAGGTAGAATCTTATGGAAAGTGGTGTGAGAGATATTTAAATCTGCCTGATTTAAAACCCTGAAGATTTTCCAGTTTTTTCAGAGGATATGAAAAGTACAGTAAAAAAATAAAATTTAGGATTTTTCCTAAATGTCATGTGTGAGTTTCCTATATTAAAATACAAAGAAGAAAAGTATCTAAACATTTATATCGAAATGAACAATGTTCCATGAGATACTCTTCCTTCTGATATTTTATTTCAGTGATTTAAAATTAATATGACATAACTGTTACATAACTTCTACCAAAGTAATTAGGTTACACACAAAATAACATAAAGATAATAATAGTTTTTGTCCATTTACATGTTTACTTTTAAGTATTTGGAGGTAAGTTATAGGCAGTGTAGTCCAGGGAAAGATAGAATAATAAAAAGTTATTTATGCTTTCCCAATTGGGTCCTCTTTTCTATTCAACAACATGAATACCATCCTTTCTCTGAGGATCAAAATGGGAGAGCAATAACATAACATAACATAACATAACATAACATAACATAATATAACATAGCATAACATAACATAACACAAATAACATGCTTCAACAAAGAGACATATATAAAATTTACCTCTCAATATTCAGGGAACAGATATTATTTTTAAGCAAAATATGGATATTCAGAAAACCTGGCTTTAGTATTCTAAAATTAAACAAATTACCTTTAATTAACATTACACTGACTATAGTCTACAAATACAATTTATTAAAACTGAAAATCATAGGGAAAGACATTAATTTTGTAAACCCCAATATATTAGAAACTATAAATAATATTAATCAGTACCTCTCAGGTTAAAATGAAAATATTATAGAGATTACAATATAATTAGAATTAAATATTAAGGAAATCCTCTTCAAGCCAAAATCTGTGAGATGGACAGAATAAACTTTTGTACATTACACATTGCACACAAATTTACTCTTTTGTGTACATTTATTAGAAAGTAAATTATTAAAAATATAAATAAAGAGCTAAGTATTTTTTTTTCTAAAGTAACTGGGCAAGTATCAAAATCCATAAATAAAAAAGAGGGAAGTTTTAATAAAAGAAAGGATGAACCAAAGAGGAAAATAAATAATATTTAACAAAGATAAATAATAATCCAGAATTGGGTTTTTAAAAAGATTAATTAATAACTAATAATATAGAAAAGTTATCAAAATAGATCAAAATAATGCAATAAATAAATACATTACAAGGATAAGTCCAGAGACAATAGTTTGACAGAAGAATAAAATATTACCAACTATATAGTAATAAATTTGGTAATATTTGGCCAAATAGATAAATTTCTGGAAGAGAATAAAATGATCTGATTCTTTAAGAAGAATTGGACCAATAAACTTTAAAGCAATTGAAATAATCAAAGAATACCTCTCTACAACAGAATAAAATATACAGAACATTTTTCAAGGAGGTTTTTCTCAAACATTCAAAAAATAGAAGCTCTGTATTATAGAGGGTATTTTAGAATATATAAGAGCAATGGGAAGCTGATCCATTTATTTTATAAGACTCAAAAATTAAATTACAAGCCAATCAGTCTCATTATAATGGACATAAACATTCTGAATAAAGAGTATTTATAAGTCTAACTGCATAGTACATCAGGATCAAATAGTTTCATACCAGAAATACAAGAATAATTCAGGATCAGAGACTCCACTAATAGAAATGATATTAATGGAGTAGAAAATAACATCTCATGATTATCTGATATTTTCAGGAAAAACATACTATAATATTATTTATCCATTTATAACACAGCTTTCAGGAAACTAAAATAATAGGAAAACTCAATAAATGGATAAAACAATCGCTAGAGCAAACATCCTAATGCTAATGGAAAGACTAAACTTATTTCCATTAGTATTCAGGGATGCCATGGTCTGAATATGTGGGTTTCCCACCCCCCCCCACCCCAAATTCTTATGGTGAAATCCTAAGCCCCACAGGGGATATCATTAGTAGGTACAGCTTTTGGAAGGTGCTTATGTCATGAGACTGGAACCTGATAAAATAGGCTGCAGAGAGACCCCCCTAATCCCTTATACCATGTGAATACAAAGAGAGAAAAAGTCTGCTATGAGTCAGGAAGGTGACCCTCACCTGATCATGATGGCAACCTGCTCTCAGGCATCCTTGTCCCAGAACTGTAAGCAATAAATGTCTGCTGCTTTTAAGCCACCCATTCTGTGGCATTTTGTTATAGCAATCTGAATGGACTTGGCCAACAGGCATGACAAGAAGACTCACTTAAGTTCATGGTTCAAGTTTAAGACCATGAGAGGCAAAAACTAACATAGTAAACATAGTTCTCTGACCCAATATAATCGATCAATTCAGTGCAATACCTATAATAAAACCGATGTTTTATTTTTAATAAACTCAATAAAACCTATTTATGAAGGAAGAGACCTATGAAGAATTAAGTTAAGTTTGGAAAAGGACAAAGAGAAAAAAAGATCATTCTATTAAATATTCAAACTCATTTAAACATAATTTTTATAGATGTGATATTGGTTGAAGAATAGAAAAGTAAAAGGATGGAGTAGACAGATGATATATGGAAATTTGATACCTGATAAAGGTAATAGCCTCAAACCATGTGGAAATAATGTACTGATTAGTAGATGGTATTCGAGAAAAACTGTGCAGCTTCTTTACCCTATGCCATATATATAAAAAAATAAGCTGGTTTACTACTTTATATCATTTTTAAACTATACTCCAATGGATTGATGAAAACCATGACATTTTAGGGATGTATTAAAGCCAGAATATTATTAAACTATTAAAGTGGGGGTAGGTACTAGCAACAAAAGTAGGAGACTATATTTTTGGCCAAAGGAAAATGTCTTCTTAACATGCAAAAAGCAAAAAACATAAAGCAAATGTTGATTTTAACTACATAACAAGTAAAGTTTTCAGTTCAATCTAAGGGCACATTAGACAAAGTCAAGAGACAAATGCTAACCTGAAAAAAATGATATTTGCAAAACTAAACCAACAAAAGATTCATATCTATTAAATTGAATCACATTAAATTACCATGACAATTAGAATCCACTCAACCACAAAAATGCAAAAATTGAAAAGCACCATAACATCAAGTGTTGGCTAGGATGGACAGACACAATGAAAAAAGTTTTGTTGGCAAGAGTGGAATTTTATATGTAAAGTCATTTTGGAAAGTATTATTGAAATTTAGGATACATATACAAAATGAATCAGTGATCTGCCTCCTAGGTATAAGTCCCACAAAAATCCTGCAAAACTATATATAAAGATAGGTATGAGAAACAATGTCATCAAGACATTGTGAGAGCAGACAGTTGGATGCAGCTCAGTTTTCCATAACTTGGAAATGGATTTATAAATATGGTAGATACATGTTGTGTACTACTCCTGTAAATGCAACAATAACAATAAAGAAATATATACAGCAATATCGATGGAGCTTAAAAATAAAGAGCTGAATGAGAGAAGTAGGGAAGTAAATAAGATCTTTTACATGATACTATTGAAAGGAATTTTAGAGACAAAAACAGGCAGGTTTAGGGAGTCTTAGAGATAAAGAGGGTCCATGGGGGAGGAATGCATATTTGAGGGCTTGGAGCCGCCAGAAGGCATACATTCACAGAGAACAGAAAAATGCCACAGGGTAAGCGGTGAGGAAGGCATACATTCACCAAGGATAAAGAAAAGTCACAAGATATCAGGAAGAAGGAAACATGCTTTCACAGAGGATAGAAACATGTCATATGCTGGAAAGAGGGAAACATATTTTCACAGGAGATAGAGGAATGTTGCAAGTTAAGGGGGAGAGCGAGGGGGGAGCACAACATGGGCTTTGAGCTTTGAAACTGATACTATGTAGCAGAGTGACCAACGAGGAAAGCACAGGAGTCCTAAATTAAGAAGGGTCCAATCGAAAGGGTTGGGTTCAAACAAGGAACTACAGCATATATAAACCAGAGACAAAGGGACAATGAGACAGATTTTTAGATTTTAGATTTTTGGATTTTGATTTTTTTTTTTCCCATTAGAGAGAGAGAAAGAGGAAAGGCTTTTTTCCATTTGGGGGATCCTCCCCAAGAGGTCCCCTTTAGGACACCCCTGCCCACATGGAGTTTGTATATCCTTCCAATAAACTTTCACATTTTTATAAAGAAGCCTTTTTGTCTGTGAATTTACTCTTTGTCTTCGTCAGACAAGAACCTGTGAGAAGAAGTCTGCACCCTGAACCCCACATTTCACTATTTACTATTAACTTTACTCAAATTGATCAAAAACACATAATTACAACTAATACCACCTAGTATACAAGGATGTGCTCTTATGCAAGGCATATTTGCAAACCATTAGAGTGATTTGATCACAGAAGACTGGGTAATTCCTATGAACACTTTCATTTAGAAAAATTAGACTGAGTGGACACATTTTCACTGAGAAAAACTAGATTGAGTGGATAATATTTTTAAAAGCCTGATTAACGGTATAAGAGAGATATCATGGCAGAAAAGGATTATGGTACTTAGAACTTGGCAGCTCTTAGATAGCTTTTAGTATAATCAAGTAGCCAAATGACTGGGAATACAAAAATTAAAATTTACAACCTTAGAGAGGTTTTCACATAGGATTGCACATTTCAGTTGGTGTTTTGAAGAAGGAGCTGTGGTCATCAGGTTGGTATGATCCCACTCAAGCTCCAATCTGCTCCAAGAAACACCAGACTGAGGAACAGATGTATGCTGCCCCCAGGACAGGTAAGTCTAAAGACATCCAGATTTACAAGTTACAATAGCAATGGCCACTCCTAAGCATAATCCTGCAATTATAGGGAGAAGGCTTTGAAGATTTCTGTAGCTCGATATGTTATTGGATTCTCTAAAAAGTACTCATATTACTCTAACAAAATTTCTCAATAAGTGCAAAATTTCACCAAATGGATACTACATAAACAAATAAAATGCCTACGCCAGAATCTAACCAAAGTCCTCTTCTGCCATCTAATGATAAATTTGGATAATGCAGACTTGAATTGATGTGATTGCTAAATTCAGAGTGTTTGATGAACTATGATAAAGGATGGATGCAGTCAGAAGTGTTGCAATAATTTTGTCTCCAAAATACACAACCATATCACTTTTCAGTAAATGTTTGCCTAACAATGGCTATCTCAGAAATTATTTATAAGAAATAATTGAATATGTCTGAAGGAACCACAAGGAACTAATTTAGAGAAACAAATCTGGAAGTCCAATGTAATCATACACTTTTCTTTCACCCAGTCATTCATATATCTCTATTATTTTTACTAGAGGCCTGGTGCACAAAATTCGTGCATGGGAGGGGGTCCCTCAGCCTGGCCTGCACCCTTTCCAATCTGGGACCCCTTGGGGGACGTCCAACTGTCTAAACCAGCAGCCAGACATCCCTCTCGCAATCCAAGACCACTGGCTCCTAACCACTCACCTGCCTGCCTGCCTAATGCCCCTAACTGCTCTCCTGCCTGCCTGATCGCCCCTAACCACCTCTGCCTGCAGGCCTGGTCACCCCCAAATGCCCTCCCCTGCCGGCCTGATCACCCCTAACCCCCTGCCAGCCTGATCTCCCCTAACTGCTCTCTCCTGATGACCTGATCACCCCTAACTGCCTCTGCCTTGGCCCCCACCACAGTGGCTTTGTCTGGAAGGAAGTCAGACGTCCAGAAGATGGCCGGTTGACCCGGTCTAATTAGCATATTACCCTTTTATTAGTATAGATAGATTATATAGGATAGGATTGCTTAAATGGGGGTTGGGGAAAAGCCTTTTTCAGCAGAAAGAGATGCTCTTGGCAGACAAAAATACATAACCCCTATATTTGGACTGACAGACAGCCATATGCACTATACTGCCAAAACGGTTATTAAAACATTGAATCAGTTTCTTACACCTTACACCAAATAGCTGTTGCCCTTAAAACCCCTCCTCAGCCCCCACCTTAGGTTCTGCCTTTGTAGTTCACACAGATTAGGTTCTGATTGGTCGGTTTCTATGCCAGTCAGTGTCAAAAACTGCACCTCCTAGACAGCCATTGACTCCTCTGGGAAATCCAGAACAGCCCCGCCTTCATGTCGGTGCCAGCCCTTCAGTCATGCCCCCAGTCCGCTACTGGGTGTATCCCTGTCCAGTCTGAGAAGTGGCATCTCAGGTCTGTGCTGGTGGCAATTTTGAATTCTCATCCCTGACCTAACCTTCTTACAGTGTGAGCTCCGTGAAGGAACTGCCTTCGCAGTTCACCCAGATTAAGTTCTGATTGGTCAGCTTCTATGATAGCACCACATAGTGAGCGGTTGTTTGGCTGTCCTGGTCGTCACGGACTCAGGCTTTTTCTATATATATAGATAGATCATGATACCCGACAGGTATCAATCATACTCGCTTATAAAATGTGTTTTCCATTTTCAATTATGTATCATAGCAATGAAAATTTTTTTTTTTATCTTTAAATTCTTTATTAGTTAAGGAATTACAAATGTGTCCATACCCCTCCGCCCCTAAGCAATGAAATTTTAATAGTATGCCTTAAAGCAAGATTTTGCACACTTTAAAGTTTCTGGGGGTTTCTTTCTATTTTTTTTTAATTATTATATCTTTCTAATATTTTCTTATATTCTTTCATTATAGTTTTTGTTTCAATAAAGCTTATTGAGTGATTCCATCACTGAAGATGCCATTAAAAATACTGTAAGTTTTCATCAACTTGGAAAATTTAGGTAAGTAAAATTAATTAATCACTTGATTTTTATAGCTCTGTTCTAGTAATTCATTTATATGCACATTTTCTCAAATTATTTCTTCTCAGAGATTTGGATAGTAATTAAGTTATATTAACTTAAATCAACAAATATTATTATAATATTGATTAAAAATATAATAATGACTTTCCCTAAGAAACATAAAAAACACACAAATTTATAAATTGGTAAGTTATGACCTCCAAAATCCAGAGATGTTTGAGAGACAGCAGCACAAAGAAGAGAATGGAGTTGCCAAAATTCACATAGAGGAATATGATTCAGTAAGAAAAATAATTAAAGTTTAAATAACATTTGCAACTTCTCATTAAGGTGCATAAAATATATATACATGTTTATACAGACATTTTATATATTTATAAATACACTTATATGTACATAATTTTTAATGTGAAATGTGACTGTATTAAAAATGGAGAATATGATTTACATAGTTCATCTAAAATTGCAAATGTTAATTATTTCCTGTTATTTCCTTAACATATATATATTTATATATATAAATATACATATATAATGTAATATAAGATAACATAATATGCTTCTTCTAAAATATCAAAAAGCCAATAATCACTGTCACCTTTTTTATATTAAAATTTTATATTTACCTAGAGTTGAATTAAAAACACCTTGGTCACATATTAGCTTTCTCAACTACTCCCCTCCAAATATAGCTTAGAATATTAATTCAGTTACCTACTATAAAAATTCCTGTTCAATTTAAATTAAAAAGAAAACGTGGTTGAAGTATTTATGCTTTAATACTGTGCAGTCCAATATAGTAGCCTCTGAACAAGCATGGCATTGAACTTTTAATTTCAATTAATAAAAGTTGAGTAAAATTAAAAATAAATTTTCTGATTTGAATGAGTCACATTTCACAGATATAGAATATCCCCATGCATTCTGCTGGGTAGTTTTGGTTTAATGAGAGAGATACATGTCAACGATGAATTACAACACAATACGACAAATATTACAAGCACATATAATGTGCTATAGTAGTAAAGAAAAGGCAGGCACTAATTAACTTTTAATAAAGTGAATGAAGTCAAGAATAACTTCAGAGGAGAACCAATATGGCGGCAGAGGTAAACACTGGAGTTTGCTGCCTCGAACAACCACTTCAAAAATACAACTAAAAGAAGAAACAGACATCATCCAGAACCACAGGAAGGCTGGCTGAGTGGAAATCCTCCAACTAGAAGGAAAGAGAAAACCATACCGAGACTCAGAGGAGGTGCAGTGCGGAAGTAAAATACTAAGGTACGGAGGCGCACACGGAGCGGGCTGGCGGCTGAGGGTGCGGTTGTCGTTTTCAATTGGGAGGGAGTCTCAGGCTCTGAGCTGCAGCTCAGGGCGAGTCTCTAGGGACCCAGACTCATATGGGAGAAGCGGGACTGTCTGGCATCGGTCGGAACTCGAGGGCAGCTTTCTCTCCGAGGAGCTTGCAGCGATTACTGGGACATTGAGAAGCAAACCTCTGAGGGCAGGACTCAGAGGAGCCATAACTGCTAGCCCCACCCTGTTGATCCCATGGGACCCGCCCCACCCAGGCCCTACAGGGAGGCTTTGGCTGAATAGCTGCAGGCAAGGGCTAGATTAGCACCTCCCTAGAGATGCAGGAGCCAGGAAGCCCAGAGGTCAGAGTGGGACCATCCAGTTTTCAGCTCAGTGGAAACATAAAAGACATACTCAGGGGGCAGACTCAGTGAGCACGAAAGCCCCATTGAAGCAAGTCTTGCCCCAGAGGGGTGTCTCCAGCACAGAAGTTCTCCCACTGCAGACACAGCTGATTCTCACAGCCAGTTGGCCTGGAGTTCAATTCCTCCTAGTGATAACTACAACAATCAAGGTGTAACTATAACAAGATTGTGCACAAAGCCCACAAGGGAGTGCACCAAGAGTGTCTACCTCAGGTAATTGGAACACTTAGCACAGAAAGGCACTCTATCGACACAGCGAAGCATAAACAAATGCCAAGACAAAGAAATAGGACAGAAATGAAGGAAAGCAAAATGCTGGATATAGAGTTCAAAACCACACTTTTAAGGTCTCTAAAGAACTGTTTAGAAGCCACTGATAAATTGAGTAAGGCCTTCGAAAAGACTGGTGAGACCGCCGATAAATGTAGTGAGATCCTCGAAAAGACTGGTAAGACCGCCAATAAATGTAGTGAGATCCTCAAGAAATCTAGTGAGACCCTCGATGTTGTGATAAAGGACCAACTAGAAATTAAGCATACACTGACTGAAATAAAGAATATTATACAGACTCCCAACAGCAGACAAGAGGAGCGCAAGAATCAAGTCAAAGATTTGAAATATGAAGAAGCAAAAAACACCCAACCGGAAAAGCAAAATGAAAAAAGAATCCAAAAATACGAAGATAGTGTCAGGAGCCTCTGGGACAGCTTCAAGCGTACCAACATCCGAATTATAGGGGTGCCAGAAGAAGAGAGAGAGCAAGATATTGAAAACCTATTTGAAGAAATAATGACAGAAAACTTCCCCTACCTGGCAAAAGAAATGGACTTCCAAGTCCAGGAAGTGCATAGAACCCCAAACAAAAGGAATCCAAAGAGGAACACACAAAGACACATCATAATTAAAATGCCAAGAGCAAAAGACAAAGAGAGTATCCTAAAAGCAGCAAGAGAAAGAAAGTCAGTTACCTACAAGGAGTACCCATACAACTGTCAGCTGATTTCTCAACAGAAACTTTGCAGGCCAGAAGGGAGTGGCAAGAAATATTCAAAGTGATGAATGCCAAGAACCTACAACCAAGATTACTTTATCCAGCAAAGCTATCATTCAGAAGTGAAGGTCAGATAAAGAGCTTCACAGATAAGAAAAAGCTAAAGGAGTTCATCACCACCAAACCAGTATTATATGAAATGCTGAAAGGTATCCTTTAAGAAGAGGAGGAAGAAGAAAAAGGTAAAGATATAAACTATGAACAACAAATACACATCTATCAACAAGTGAATCTAAAAATCAAGTGAATAAATAATCTGATGAACAGTATGAACTGGTGATTGCACTAGAATCAGCAACATAGAAAGGGAATGGACTGACTATTCTTGGGAGGGGGAAAAGGGTGTGGGGGGTGCGGGAAGAGATTGGACATTAATCGTGCACCTATGGATGAGGACAGTGGGTGGGGAGTGAGGGTAGAGGGTGGGGTGGGAACTGGGTGGAGGGGAGTTATGGTGGGAAAAAAGAGGAACCAATGTAATAATCTGAACAATAAAGATTTAATTTTAAAAAAAAGAATAACTTCAGAGAACAGATAAGCTTAAATTTTAAAAAAGAATAGAAATATAAATGAATCTTTGTTTTAGGTTCTTCAGAAATGGCAGAACATAACTACTCTGTATTGATCTAGATCATGCTCTTTTAGGAATAAAGGCCAATCCTTTAGTGGAGAGAAGGAAAGTGCATATAAATTATGCCAAAATTTCATCAACATTGTTACAATAAACTATGTCATTGTCAGAAGGCTATTACCATGGTAACACAACATGAGTGGACATTGTTTTGCCCATTTGTAGTGTGAAACACCTTCTCAAGATAAAATAGTATGTTGAATTAACAAACCAACAAAAATAAAAATTTCCTGGTATCAGTGTTATATAATATATAAGAACTATATATTTTATAATATATTTCTAAAATCTGCTTTATAGGATGACCTGGAACTGGGAAATAACGTTTTCTAGAGTGAGGCTCATTAATGATATTAGCTTTGGTAAATACAAAATGCAAATGAAAAACATGCATTGCTGTTTAATTTTTTTGAAAATCACCTTCCCTTCTACTACAGAATGTTTTGTTAAATTAAATGGGACCCCATGTGTTTTTCTTTTTCAGAGCACTTACATTTTTAAATATGTTCTTCTACCTAATTACATAAAGGTTATAGATAGCCAGGTTCCCTGAGACAAGTGACAAAGTACTCTGTTTCTGCTTCTTTATATATCTATATATCTATACATCAATATCACATAAATATATAAATATATAGTTATATAGATATATAGATATATAAGTATATAAATATGCTCTGAAGTCATTTTTTTCAAAATTGTATAAATTTATCTGTTACAATGCTCTATTTTAAATATATATATAAAATCATAAATTTCATTAACAGCTACCAGTCCTGTTAATAACTAACAGGAACTCAATTGGTCATATAAGTACAACATTACATTGAAAGGTTTGCTCCATTTTAAGTATAACCTTTTAATTATTTACAATAAAAATGTAGAAGTATTTAATGTGTAACATTTACTCGGAATTTATTTATTTTATTGGTAGACGTGTCAGGGCATTATTTTTTTTAAATAATGTATTTCAACTGTGAAAATATCAGAAAGGATGTAATCTAGGTTGTTGATATTTCCACCTGTTGAATAATCTGCATGGTCAAAAATCACTTGGAAAAAGTATTTTGATTTTACATGGCAAACAATATAAGGTTTTTAAAGCATTTGAGGTAGCTGAAATAGTAGGTCACTGATTTTTAATCATGATCTGAAACCTCACTCCCTGTGTGGTCTTAGACAAGTATGTTCACCTCTCAGTAATAGATTTCCTCCACTTCCAAAATTGGTGTAATAATGTTTCTTGTAGTTACTGAAATAGGACACTGTGACACTGAATACGACACTGCTGCCTTTTTATATTAGAGGAAATTGTTCTGGAAAAAATAAAAGGCATGATTTCCACTTCCCTTTTCACTCTTTAGAAAGAAATTGTGGAAGTATTTAATGAAAACTCCTTTTCAGCTACTGCTATTTTTGTAATAACCCCTTAAAATTATTAGCGTAGCCTTTGACAAGGTCTTTAAGTGGATACAATATGTAGGCAAAATATGTACCAGAGCCCATAATATATGCATAGTTTTCCTGTTTCCCAGTCTGCTCCCCCACTATGACTGGATCCTTCCAAACTTTGATAGTCTTTTAACTCATTTCTTTCAAACCCTGCCTTCAGAAAGTATTGCAAAACAGCATTCTATTTATTCATCCACTTTGTCTTGATATCACGATATTATTTTATAAGCACATGTATGTCTCTCTAGCTATATTTTTTCTACTATGTCTTCTTTTGTTTTGTTGTGTTTTTAACTATATTACTTAGATCAGTATTTAAAGTCAATAAGTGTTTAGTCAATACTTGCTGAATTAATTCAGGCATAAGTAACCTTTATCCAAATGGTGCCTTTTATTTGGTACCACAGTCTGAAGTGAAAAGAATAATGATTTAGCTAAGAGAATAGCAAGCAATTGTCACACAAGACTCTGCACTTTGCATACTTAAGACAAGCTTTGTCTTACTAATAAAAATGCTATATTCTCTTTGTCATAGGCATCATATCCACCAGTAGCTTCCTCGGAAAGCAGGCATAAAGTCTTAATGTTTGAAGACACTGTATGAAATATCTTTTTTTAATATATTTTATTGATTTTTTACAGAGAGGAAGGGAGAGGGATAGAGAGTTAGAAACATCGATGAGAGAGAAACATCGATCAGCTGCCCCTGCACACCTCCTACCAGGGATGTGTCCACAACCAAGGTACATGCCCTTGAGCGGAATCGAACCCGGGACCTCTCAGTCCGCAGGCCAACGCTCTATCCACTGAGCCAAACCAGCCAGGGCTGAAATATCTTCATTCTGTCGTAAACTTAAATACAGTTTGATTATGTATATGTTATGAGAACAATGACACGTAGCCAAAGAGTTCATACACTAGCCTTGCAGAAGCTCTTTTCATTAGGCACAACTTAAGAGGATGAGAGGTTCCATGTTATTGATTACATTCTACCTCCGAATACAGCAATACAACTGATAGCAATATATCAGGATCTGGAAGAAGACTTTTAAACTGCATTAGTAGGGAATCACACCTCCAACCCTATTGTGATCACAGCTAGGTAAAGTAGCACAATAGTATGGAATGACTTTGGCTTCATTCTTTTCTGTCAACTTAGTGTTCATGGAAAAAGCAGGACTAGTCCCTCACCTGGTAGGATCAGGGCACTGGGGTTTAATGTCAGTGTTAGTGATAGGCCAAGACTAAGCAGTAATCTGTAAGAAATGTGGATCTTTACTAGAAATATGCTCCTTCTTTTGGAATATCAACCTATATGAGGTAAGTCTTGGATCGTTTCATCCTTACTTCTCAGGCTTCTCCCATGATCCCAAAGGTTGTTCTCCAAGCAAAATATTCCACATTCAACCTGCACATGCTATGGAATCACTGTGAGAGAAACTGGAAGATGTTTCGATAGAGGCATGTGGCCACTGGTTGTGTGACGATCATGGTCTATGGAGACAAAGTGAAAGAGGGCTGTTTATAAAAATAGCTCAAGAGGCACACAGTGGTCAGTAGAATGTCGTTTATAGCTGATGTTTGGGATCAAGAAAGTCTGCAAATTAGAGAATATTGTTAGGAGGCATTGGAATGGCATCTAGAGCTCCTCTTATGGATTGAGCTCACTGGCAGATCCATGAATATTGACAGAGGAAACCATCACCCAGAAAAGATACACTGTTTGGGAAGAGAAAAAAAATGTGAATGCCAAAAAATATAAGAAAAATGTTCAATATCACTAATCATCAGGAAAAAATAAATCGAAACCACAATGAGATGTCACCTCATACCAGTCAAAATGGCTAGTATCAAAAAGTCAACAAATAATGTGTTGGTGAGGATGCGGAGAAAAGGGAATCCTTGTGTACTGTTGGAGGAAATGCAAAGTGGTGCAGCCATCCCCTATGTTCATAGCAGCTCTACTTACAATAGCTAAGATCTGGAAATAGTCCAAGTGCCCATCAGTAGGTGAGTGGATAAAAAAGATGTGGTACATTTACACCATGGAATACTATGTAGCTGTAAAAACAAAGGATCTCTTACCCTTTGAGACAGCATAGATGGACCTGGAGAGTATTATGCTAAGTGAAATAAGTCAGTCAGAGAAAGACAAGTATCATAGGATCTCACTTATATGTGAAATCTAATAAACAAAATAAACTGATGAACAAAATATATCTAGAGACATGGAAGCAAAGAATAGACTGATTAATCTCAGAGTGAAGGGGTTTGGGTAGGAAGAGATTAACCAAAGAACTGATATGCATATATACATAACCCATGGACACAGACAAGGCTTGTGGCGGGGGAGGAGAGTGGAAACTGGGTGGAGGGGAATCAGTGGGAAAAGGGGAACATCTGTAATATTCTCAACAATAAAGATTGGTACAGTCATTATGAAAAACAGTATACTGATTCCTCAAAAAATTAAAAATAGATCTATCATATGATACAGCTATTCCACTTCTGGGTATTCATCTGAAGAAAATCAAAACACTAATTAGGAAAGATATATGTACCCCTATGTTCACTGCAGCATTATTTACGAAAGTTAAGATATGAAACTAACCTTGGTGTCCATTACTAGATAAATGGATAAAAAGATATGGTATACACACATGATGAAATACTACTCAGCAATAAAAAATAATAAAATATTGCCACTTATGAAAAAACAGATGGACCTAGAGTGTATTATGCTAAGTGAAGTAAGTCAGAGAAAGACAAATACCATATGGTTTAACTTATATGTAGAATCTAAAAAAAAATAACAACAACAAGAAAACCCCACAAATGAATAAACAAAACAAAACAGAAGCAGACTCATAGAAAGAGAGACCAAAGGGATGGTTGCCAGAAAGGAGGGTTTTGGGGGAAAGGGTGAAAATGGTGAAGGGGAATATAGTCAATAATACTGTGATAAGCTTGCATGGAGACAGCTGATTGCTAGAATTAGTGTGGTGATCACATTGTAAGGTATAAAGGTGTCAATTCAATATGTTGTACACCTGAAACTAATGCAATTAATACAATATTGTATATCAACTATATTTAAATAATAAAATAAAAACTTATAACAAAGCAATTAAATAAGTAGCCATTGATCCCATACAGTATGGCCTAGCTTTGCAGTGCAAGGGCAGTGAGAAATGTTCTTTGACTCTTCCTATGGTGTTTAGCTATTCCTCCAGCACTTGAACTTGTATAAGGGTATCTATGGACATCAAAACCCTGCCTGGGCATTTCAGTTAAGAGATGACTCTGGAGAGTAATGTTTCATCCCACCAGAATCATGGTATTATCATCCTAATCTCATTGGGAGTAGGTAAAGTTTTGGGATCTTCCTCATGCATGTCTTTCAGATAAAATGTACCCTACCCTAATAGTCCCTCCAACTTATGTATCAGGTAGTGAGTTTGCACAAAGTCTAGATAAACATAAGAAGAGCTTCCAATACCCTGTTCTAATTGTGTGTGTGTGTGTGTGTGTGTGTGTGTGTGTGTGTGTGAGAGAGAGAGAGAGAGAGAGAGAGAGAGAGAGAGAGAGAGAGAGATCACCTTCTCTTGGGGGAAGGAATCACTCCATTCTAAATAGTTAATAAACAAAGAATTTTGCTCCATTCAACTAATTGTATTTCTTGGGAATAGTGGAAATAAAGTCCTTTAAACAATCAGAGGAAGGCATTCACATGGCGGTACTCTTGGCATCTAACAGATATTTCCAATATCCACACTGATATATATATATATATTTATTTTAGATGTGCTGAAGCAGCATTTCTTTTAAAAAATTCATAGAGACAGAAGAATGAATAGGTGTAAAAGTCTCTAATCGCCCATTGCTTTCCAATGATTACTCAGGATTTGTTTGGGCCTGAACATCAGACATTGAACAGAGAACCTACCCCTTTGGCTGTGTGGCTTGAAGTTACATGATTGTGACATGCCAGCCACTAACCTGGTGAGATCAAGTGCCAGGATATAATAGCAACCTGACATGGCAAAACCTCAGCTGCCAAATCATCACTCAGATTGGTGAAGCATCAGTGTTTCCCTGGTGTGACTGGAAGCTGGAATTCCAGGTTGAAGATTAAGATGCAGAGTTTTGCCAAAAGCCAGTTGTTTATCAGGTAGGCAAGGCATCAGGTAATCAGTCCTGGACAGGTTAGTCCTCATTTGGCAGTAGAGGATTATATGGTGGAAGTCATTTTTTCCCCTCCAAAATTCAAAGGTATTTCCATTGCCTTCTGAAAATGTTGTTTTTGAGAAATCAGATGCCATTCTGGTTTGTAATCGTTTTTATGGGGCTTTCTTTCCTTCTTTTTAAAAGTAAAAATGTATAGTTTCATAGAGACATTTTTTACTCTAAGGATCTTAAACTTCAGTGATATATTTCACCCTAAGTCCATTTTCTACCAATGTGCTGGATACAAATAACTTTTCTATCTAAAACTCCAGAATTTTAGTTCTTAGAATTTTACTTGAATTAGATTTTGATGGTTTCTTTCCCTCCCAATTTATTCATAATACCTATTACTCAGTAATTAGTCCTCTCTTGTTTTATCATTTTTTCTCTTATTTTTACATCTCTAGATATCTTGCGTGACATTCTCATTTCATCTTTCAAACAGCATAATGATATTTTAAAATTTTGCTCTCATATTTTTAATTTTCACCAAGAACAGTTTATTATATGACTAAAGATTTTATATAGAATATAGCTACTGTTGAATGCAGTATCGTGATATGTGTTATTTTGGATGATTTTTGAAGTTCTTTTTCCTATGTGATCTGTTTCCTCAAAACTGTATACCCTCTAATATTTCTAATTTAATAAATATCTAGTGATCATAGATCTCTGTTGCTAATTAAGAATTATCTATGTCATAGGTGGGGCTAACTGACTGAACATTGTTTCACTGAGGAACCTTGTATCCCTTACTCTCTTCTCTTGAAATGATGAGGGTCTCTCCCCTACTCCAACCACCACCAAAAATGATTTTTACTTTCACTATGGAGGAAAAAAAGTCTGCATGACAGCATTTTGGAAACCAAGTGAGAAGAGATGCTGTGAGTGGTCAGAGAGAGGGGAAGCTCAATATTCACTGTATAAATGTTCACTTTGCCCTCCTGTTTTAAACATGGCCCCTCTATCTGCAACCAGGACTTCCGTCTCCAGCCCAGATATATTATGTTTTATGGTCTCTCAAAAATAAATGTTCAGTTTTCTGCCAGGATGATAGAGAAGCCACCAACAAGGTTCGCAGAGTGCAGAGGGGATCTGTGGTTCCATGTGATCTTTAATCAGACTTGAAAACAATACTTTTGTCCAACACAGAGATCCTGGATGTCACCAATTCTTAGGCCTTTTGGGGAATGTATAGTTAAATCATTCAACTTACCTCACTGACTACCTAGGACTGAGCTTTCTTGGGTTGAGTCAGTCAACTCCTACATCTGTTTTGCAGTTCCAAAATACTGTTTTTATTTCTCTGTGTTCCTGTTGAAATAGCTCATTTCTCTCATTTTAGTAAAATATATGGAGAAAGCCAAGGTAAGAGGCTCTGTTAAATTCACCACCTCTGTCTAGAAATCTTATCAGATAATCCACAGTAACAAGCCCCACAACATTTGCAAAAAGGCTGGGGGCTTCAGTCCTTAATATAGCAATGTGCTTCAGAAAAAACACTGCATAGCTGCAACCACGTACTTACCACCATGTTGCAAAAGAAAGCAACATCATGCGACCACTTCCAAAATGTGTATATAAGTCTCCCATTGAAACTCTTTTAATCTATCTGTTTTAATCTGAATTATTGCATAGAAAGCCCTAAAAAGGCAAATATCTAGGTCTCTTCATACCAGCAGAAGTAAGCTTATTAGAGGGGAAAAGCTTGAGTTAGAGAAGAATGTCAAATCCTGTGCCATACAGTATTACCCTCTTAAAATTAAAATTATGAGCCAGCTGTTACTTCAATTTTATTTCTCATAAAATGGAAGCGTATATATTCACAACCGTGCAGTATAAAGTCTTAAAAATATAGAAAATGCCTGACAGTGCATAATTTACATGAGTTTTGAATATTTCATTCAGCAGAAACATCCTGTGAGGGTCACTTGTCACATGTTTTGATCAATATCAATAGGTTGCAGTTGTACAGTTCAGATTCTGAAATAATGTGCTAATAGGATTTAACCACAAGAAAGAAAATACAGAATTGGATTTTAGCTATGTGATCTTTAAAACTCTAGTCAGTTCAGAAAAATAGAAGTAATATCAATGAAAACGTAAATCTATTTTTCTTGGGTAGCTATTATGCAAAAAATTTAAACTTTTTTTTTCATTTTCAATTGATTGTCGTGACTTTGTGAAAACAGCATAACTAGCTGATACAAACTCTAGACTAAAAGATGCTGATACTTGCAATTACACTTTTTCCCACTATTGTACGTCCTATTCATTAGTAACATTCGAAAAAACAAAGGTGAATTACAGGGTATGATGTTTGTTTTTCACTGACGATGATTTTGTGGTGGATATATACAAATATGGAACACTACTTATGAAAAACTAAAAAAAAAAAAGAAAGGGTCAATGTATCAAATCTTTTTCTTTTCGTTCATTTACAAAACTAATGTTCATTGCAAAGTAAACACAAACCTGAAAAACTTGGCATGTGCTTTTATATGTCTGATATTAAGGTCTATAAAGATAAACAGCAATTGAAGAATTCTAGGAGTGACTAAGAATTTATGAGGAAAATTTTCCATGGGATACCTATTCCTTCCTCACTAATCATGGAGTGTTTTACAATGTGCAAACTTGGCCCAAGTTGAAACAACATTCCCAAGAATCTCATTTCCTTTGTGTTCTAGGCCATTTGGCCAAAAATTACATTGATGAGAATTAGAAAGAGAAAGTGAAGTAGATTTTACTCTCTCAATATCCTCATGACCAGAGGTGGTAAAAGTGAGGCGCAGACACTGGTGAATTCATTTTTGTCCTCCCTCTCGCAGGCTCCACATTAAACTCCTCTTCCCAGCTGTCAAACCTAATGATAAAGTGACCTCAAGCCCCGCAACAGACTTCCCTGGACTTCTCCACGACCAGCCTTTCACATTTCCTCTCTGGGATTTAGATGGACCTGGCTTCAGGAGCTCTGGTTAGTTGACTTTTATCTACTTTTCAAATTCCAATTTCACACTCTTACGCTCCCTGTTTTTTCCGCAATGTGTAAACCTCATTTTTACAAAAATTTATTTTTCTGTCATACTCATAATAGTTTTGTTTTTCTAATAAAATCCTAATAAATATAGACTTTTCAAATAGATTAAAACTGTGCTTTTCTCTAGTTAGGAGGTAAATAAATCACTTAGAAACAAGTTACATCATCTACAAATATTACAGGGAAAATGTGATGGTACAGTTTGTAATTTATAAGTAGTATGAGACCACTAAAAAGTTTCAGAATGGCCACCATGCTGACCCTATCCCTTTTCTAATTGTCAATTAGCATGTATTTTATTTTGATCTGTCCTTTATTTGATCTGTTATCTCCATTTTTGCTACTAAAATAGTCATTCTTTGTTATTAATTTCTAATTTTTACAGCAAGTGCATCTAGCCACACATCAACTTTCTCTTAGAAAGGAATTGCTACATATGATATATTCATATTAGCAAAAAGGTACTTTTAATATGAATAAAAAATATATTGACTTACAGAAATCTCAGAACTCAAAATGAATTATGGGTTGATTAAGGCACTTAATCAACAAAGCACTGTGTTGTTAGATACCTTCCAAAACCTTTACTCGTTTGCTTGCCACATTACCATTACTTCAGTTACTTCTTCCCTTGAAGTCATTACAAATTAAAATGACAGCATTGTGGTTTTCTTTTTTTTTATCTTCCCTTTAACCTCTTTCAGATTTTGGCATAAGTGTAACCTTTGCTGAGCCCTTTTTCTTCCTTCCCTCCATTTCTGATTAATACTTGGAGGACTATTCCTGCTATATGTGGCAACACTTTATTTTCTTATTTCATGTCTAAAAGAATCATGTTTCCTAAGATTTTAAAAGTAAATTTACATTTAAATGCCATTCAACTCAATTTGTAAAAGAATCCTTGAAAAAAATTTACAGGTTTGTTTCTAGTTATATTAGGCTCAGAAATTAAAATATTTAAATTAACTACAATAGGTTTTTGTGAAATGCTAGCCATACACTAATAGAATTACTTTTAATATATGATTATCAAACTAAGGCAGGTCAGTGTTTTATAAATTATTATAGGCCATACAAGGGAGAAGGGGAGAGAGAGCCAACCAAAGAAATTATAGCTCACAGAAGATAGAAATTATCATAAACTTTTGAGTTTTTAGAGAAAAAGAAATAGTTTTTGATATTACTGATGTAAAAATGACTGATTTTTATTACAATTTTGCTTCTATAACTTGTCAGTAGATAAGCCCAGAAAATATTTGTATACTCACACTATGGTCAGGACACACGGTGCTCCCCTAATCGCCCCTACCTTTTGGTAGTCATGCCTTTGGGTATATTTCCTCCATGGGAATAGAATCTGTGAATTGTCATTAGCATTAATAATTCTTCAGAAACTTTTATTAGAATAAATTAACTATACAAAGCCTACTACCCCAAGACCACGTTTCTCTCCAAATATTAAGAGCTTAGAAATAAGTTAGTTCCTCCTCATTCATTCACTTGTGTAAATTCAATTTTTTTTCTAACAAAGACCCTGCTCCCTGAGGAAGTTGTTTTTAGAGTTAAAGTACAAATAAAGTGGGAAAATTGAAATAATAGGAGGAAGTAGGTATAGAGTATAAGAGATTATGCAAAAACAAAGATAAAGGACGAATTGAACAAGCATTCTCTAAAATAAATAAGCCATAGGTACTAATTCTATAAATGTTTCATTGTGTCATGGAAAATGAATCAATTCCCTGAGGAGTGGGAAGGACATTTTTAGCACTTGACAAATCTCATTTTAAATTTTGGTTCTGCTATTTGGTCGTGTTGGCAAATTACTTAACCTGAATGAGTTTGAGTTTTCTCATCGTAAATCCAAGTCAATGTTGTAGTGTTATTATACTGTTTAAATGAAGTAATGAATTTTAAAGCACAGACAACTGTTTTACTCTCAATACTATTATTAATGTTCATATTCCTCAGCTTACATATAGTTTCTCTAGTCAGTGAGTAAGTGATTAAAGATAACTTCATAGAAACACAGGCAAAATCAAGGTGATTATACCATGTTGGTAAAAATGAAGAGGAAGAAAAATGGCCTTGTACTTAATGATGTACAACATCATTACCCAAATGCCTATGTTAGGATTCCCAGAAGCAGTTTCAACATTCCCAACAGGATGTTAATAAGGAGAAGCAATTCAGAAAATGAATCTATACAGTTGTGAAGAGTTCACTCTTCAGGAACCCAAAGATACCACTGCTTCGGCCAACTCCTACAACCCACCTGCTCCCACTCTGACTGTCAATGGGGATAAGGACGCTGCCACAAAGGTTCATTTGAGTAGCTTATGTGAAAGGCACTTAATCAACACAAAGTATCATTTTAGTATTGCGTGTGGACCACAGGCCTCAGTATCTATATATGGAGTGTCAAAAGCAATTTTTTCATTCTGTTAAATGAAAAGTGAGTCCTACTGAGTCCCATATAGGTTGTCAGTTGCTAGATAAATACATACATCTTACTGTTTTATAGATATTTTTAATGAGAATAGTTAGGTTTTACTTTTGAGCTTGCCAGGTACAAATCATAGAGAAAAATGAGGACTGTTTCCCAAAACGCTTTCATATCAGACAGAACATTGGGCTGGGAAGGGCTATGGGTCAGAATCAGTATCCTTACATGTATCCATGTATCTTTTGTGTTGGAGTTTTAAATTCAGCCTCAACAAATTGACCACATTCACACTCAAGTTGTCAGCAACAAGAGGACATAATGACCAGTGAAAATGGGGGTAATAATTTAGTTCAGCCTAAATGAAAGGATAGAAGAAATTCAAGAATTCAGGAATATTGGCAGTACCAGCATGAACATCAATAGTAATTCGACTTTGTGATGCACTGAGAAACAGTGGGTGGTAAAATCTGAGGTACTGGTGATAGATGTAAATTATCACCTTATTTTTTTTCAGTTGTTACCTACTTAAACATTTCTGAGAAATAAAGTATCAGAGCAGAATGAATCCAACAAACAAAAGATAATAATCAATCCAAGAATTGGATGAATCAAATAGAAAAGAAAGCAAATAATTGACAGGAAAACAAAAGATTTGGCTTACGTCTGCAGGAACAAAATTAATTAAAAATAATAGGGCTCAACTGGAAACAAAGGCCTGCTGTTTTCCCTGATCGAATTACCTAGTCAATAAAAGGCATTAGAAAAGAACATAAAAAAGAAATGATCTTATTAGGGTCTGCTTTAATATGCTTTTAATGGTGAAAATATAGTTTATTAACAAGGAAAAAAATCAAGTCTTAAAATCCTGGGATCATATAATCATGGAAATAAGAATAGAATCTATGGAAATTTAGAACTTATTGAGCCCTACTTTCTACATTTACATCTCTCAGTCTTTTATCCTAATATTTTCCCAGACTTTCATACTCATCAATGATTTATTTCCAAATGAAAAATGTTTTACTTTCTTGATGCAAGGCCAAAGTATAGCAACAATTTTCAAAACATGTTTCCCATAAAATTCAGTGCCACAAATTCAGAGAAGCAATTGTTTACAGAACATTCAAAACTCATCCAAATAATAAAACAATTAGCAGGAAATACTATTAACTACTGATGGCAAGTACTTTTGTTTCATCTTCCTGAAATTGCATAATAGCGAAGTCTTGTCAAGTACTGACTTATTCACTAGAATGTGCAATATTGAGGCGGCAATAATACAGGCTGGAGGTAACAGAGCAACGCCATTAATGATCAGCTTTAACCACAAAAAACCTGCAAAGTAACTGGACCTTCAGGGCAAACTTCTTTACCTAGAGAGCCCTACCTTGTTAGGGGAGTAAAGGGAGTTAGTTAGTCTTTATCCAACCACATGTGCATGACTGCTAAATCCAAGGCAGAAGGCGGGCAGTCCTTGCTCTATCGCAGCCATCTGCAGGTTGTAGTGTGTGAAACAATGGCCTGTTACTGGTGCTACACGACCTAGCTCTCCTACCCAATCCGATCACAAACCCTATTTCTGTCTGTTCTATGAAACTGTGGCCACCCACATGACTTTAAAATCCAGAGGCTGATTTCTATCCTGTCATCATCTCTCTATTGATGTCCTCTGCTCAGTTTGGTTCCATAAAAACAAAACTCAGTTTGCAGTAGCAACACAAATGTGCCCTTGTCTGAAACTTGCTTCTCATACAAAACGTCTGTCATTATTTTGAGCAAATGGGAAAACTACTCCCTTAGCCTCAGTGATGACAAAAGGAATCCTCTTTGATCAATCAATAACATCAATACTTCCGATAGGTATTAGCAGCCAAGCATCATCCTCGAAATAAGTACTTTATGAGAAGCCACCTGCCTGGTATACATTTAAAAATGCATTTTCCTGGGCCCCAGCTCAAACCTATTGTATTTAAATGTGTATATAGTCAGTTTGTTGGAATTCATTGGCAAATTGAAGAATTTTGCATTTGTACTACAGCTATAAGGATACTGAATACTGTGTGGAGGGAAAAAATGTGTTCTATGAACTGAATAAATTAAATTACACCAGGGAAACACACACACACACACACACACACACACACACACACACACACCTGAGTAGACTGCAGCCAAATAATCTCAAATGGGGGAATTCATTATTACTTCATTATAAACCAGAGGAAGAGATCTGAGATCAGTCCTTGAATATAGTCTTTGGTTTTAGTCACATCATTTGAAAACTCATGGGAGAACTAGTCAAGGGCTAAGCATTGGGAAATTTCAAAGAGAGGTATCTGCCAAAGAAGAGGGAAGGAATGGGATAAAGGAGGAAGGAAATTTACTTTTCTGTAAGTTTTTCTTTCATTTGGTTACTTTCCTATTCTTTTGGTTACTTTCATATAGTACTTACTATTCGATACAGCCCATGAAGAAAATTTACCAACAAACACATTAATGTAAAAGATTTTTAAAAAGTCCCAACACTAAGGAAAAGTTAAGAGTGAAATTTCTGGCATATCTGTAAATATTGTTTTTTAATTAAGTATTGTGTTTGACATTATCAAATTGACTAAAAATAAAACACTTCTGGAATAGAAGTGAACTTCTTATAAATACTAAGATGGGAAAAGAGAATTTTAGCATCTGGAACTCTTCAATGAAACATTTTGTATGTTCCACAGCTTTACTAGGCAGCATAAGGGAGTCGTTCAGAGCATAGACTCCTGGTTATGAGTTCTGGGTCTGCTGTTTATTACTGCGGTACTGAATTTCTCAGATTATCACTTATGTCATCAGTAAAGTCAGAACAATTATAGAATATAATCACTTATGAGGATTAGATGAGGTCACATTTGTCAAGGATTTAGAATGGTGATATACAGGGGATGGTCAGGATATCAACTGGGTGAATTGGTGTTGGCAAATAGCACTGGCCTGAGTTTCAGCATCTCAGCAAAGTATATTGTGTGCTTTTTTTTACTTCAATATTGAAAGGGCGAGGACTATGCCCTCCATCTTGCCCTGAATTCTCCATGTTGGGGAAGCAGCCATTTGCTCAGGAAAGCACCTTCTTCCCGGAAGCCCAAGCCTCTGCTAGCCACGCCCAGGATTTCTTTAAACTAACCAATGACAATCAAGGGACGTGCGTGCCATAGATATGACCACATCCTGTGTAACAAGATCCGACTTGCACCTGGCCAATCAGCAGGGCCCACCCACAGTCATCTCTCCTCCCCTCACTCCACCCCCCTATTAAAAACCCCTTTTTTCAAGGGGCTGGCACTCTCGTCTCGCTGCTGCGTCGGTGGAGGCTGGGAGCCAAACCCGGGTTTGATAATAAAGACTCTCTGCTTTTGCATTGGACACGGCTGGCTCCCTGTTGGTCTATTGGGGATCTTGAAATCTGGGCATAACAAATATAAAACCAATTATCTCAAATATTGCAGTTCAGCCATGATTTTCCTATTGGAAGTATAAAAACCATAAAGGAATTTGTTCATAACACTACTAAATATTCAAAAAGCAGTGGAGTAAGAATCAGGGGGCCAGAGTTTTTTTCAAGCACTGTACTGATCATCTGTGCTCTTTTGAGCAAAACCTCAAATACCTTATTTATAAAGTAGAAACTAATAATTTTGACTGTCAGCTCCCTCTGTGACCTCCAGAATAAGTTGATAATCAAAGAAGTTGGGTTTATTATCTACTGTAATAAATTACAGCACTTCTC
The DNA here is from genome assembly GCF_028538775.1 of Myotis yumanensis. Classification (NCBI taxonomy): domain Eukaryota; kingdom Metazoa; phylum Chordata; class Mammalia; order Chiroptera; family Vespertilionidae; genus Myotis; species Myotis yumanensis. The sequence continues at coordinate 29,784,197 of NW_027223764.1, read as the reverse complement.
AGAAGGAATCTTAGTAGATTTTAGAATAGGTGGGTCAGAGACATATATTTATGAGTTTGAGGACTAGCCTTGAATAGTTTAAGTGGGGCTTTCAATGGGTAAATCTAATGAAAATTGTCCAACAACAACAAAAAAAGAGTTATAACACTTTAGGATTGGTTGACTCAGTGAGATAAGGGTCTTGAAATGAATCTTAGTAAACAAACCACTTCTTGATAATCAAGCATTTTCCCTATTAAAGCAATCTATTGTCCTGAAAAGGAGGCTGTTGGCCCAGATAAACAACTATTGCCCTGAGAAGAGGCCTGTTTGAGCGGTCTATTATTTGTATAAATTGATTTTTAGCAAGTTCTTGCAGCAAGAAAGACATTTACTGATTTACCATTTTATCTTCTCTGGGCAAAAATTTCCTGAAATGAATAATAAAATCATATTGACGAAGGCATCCTTAGTTGTTAGTCTAAGGTAAAGCTGTATAGATACAGACAGTCTCAATTTTCACTTTTTAAAAAAGGAAATTAACTTAAGAAAGCAGAATCATGTAAAACATAATAGAACCATGTCATGGAATGAGACTTTAGAAATTACCTCATTCACAGCAATCTCCTCAATCTACAAGTCATGGATAAAGAAGAGGAAGCTCAGAGAAAAAGCGAATGATTGCCCCATACTCTGCCTCTGGAATGACACAGTCTTGACTGCACTGGTGGGTGCCTGACCTCATCATCTAATCAAAAGACATAATCTAAATCCAAGCTCTACCACTCAATATTGCTGCTCTTAAACTTTCATCTTCCCCTAAATTCCATCCAGAGACAAGCTTCAAAGGATTTATCTAGAAAAGAGCTGACCAAAAGTAAATGAAAACGCACAGCTGCGTGCAAGAGGGACCACATGCACGCACACATACACAAACACACAAATCAAAAAAAAAAAATCCCAGAAGTCAAGAGATTTAGATTAATACACTTTGCATTCAAATTAAACTAACAGCAATATTCTCAGAGGTTTCATTATTTCCTCACCAACTACAGAGCTGATCAATATGCAAAAGCACTATATATCAAGGAGATTCCCTCAGCCCCAAATTGCCTGCCCCCTCAAAATCATCAACAATGACAAAGCAATTTGCACTTTGGCAACTGATTTAAAAAGTTACTATAGCAACAAAAAGTTCAAACCACTAAATTATGTACAATAACCTAATAGTTAAGTTTCCATCTTGATAATTAAGATGATTTACAAATAAGCATCTGCTTTTAAGTGAATATTTAAGGAAAGTCCAGCTTTTCTCACATAATTCTGTTATTTAATTAAACCAAATGCACTAGATTTTAACCAGTCCTTCCTTAGACTTTTATTTTAGAATCAAACTGTGGTTAAAATTTTTCATCTGAGGTACTTTTTCTTTTTCTTTTTCTTTCTTTCTTTTTTTTTTTTTGTGCAGCAGATTATACCTCAGTAAAGTTTATTCCTGTTCTACTCATTTACAATTGGCAACTTTCTAAATGAATAAAATTTAATTTTTGCTACTAGTATTTAAGTTACTAATTAAATTTAACAAGAACAGCCAGGGAGTTCTGTAGCCAAGTCTTGTCATCAGGGAGAGCACAATGGAGACTGAGAGGGGTCAAGTCCAGCCAGGCAGTGAATGGGACAGGCCTTTTGCTTTTTTTAAACCTTCAGTGGTTGATCAGGAAATGTTGAACAGGAAACAACCCATTTATTCTTTAAGGAGGAGGACACATATTAGTAGTTAGACATGGGGTTCTAGAATCAGTTGGCATGCTGTAATTTTTAAAAAAAAATCATTAGTCATGTGACCTTGGAAGAGTTGCTCTCTTTTTCTTAGTTTCATCATTTGTAAGATAAATCTTCTGTATTTTACATAAGAAAATACATAGTAAGCACTTAAATGCCAAATAAACATAAATCATTATTATTATGTATAAAAGCTTCTGTAGCAAAATACCAATAACTCTATGGAAAGCAGAACTTCCAAGATATGTAGAGTATTATATTGGGGTACTGTAAGTGTCTGGTTTTTTTTTAAAAAAAATCTCCACACTGTTTCCTACAAATCTGCTTCTGATTCCCCACTCATAAATAAAGTACTGACCAGTTAAAGTAAAATTTATTCTGTAGGCAGTCATGAATTGAACACAATATCTATTTTTGTTGACTTCTACATATGCTTTATTAATTGTCTTATTTTTCAAAGTGGTTGTCATCATGGGAGCACACAGTTCTGACATCACCCACATCTGCAAATGCAGCCCACAGTGCCTGACCTCCTAATGAGTGTGGATAAGGGTGGGGTCCCCGGCTTCATTATCAACTAAGGCAGTCTTTACTTTTCATCCAAGCACTATCAATTACATCTTGTATATGAAGAGCATATAAGAACAATACCTATAAAAATTTTGTTTATTAAAGCAACTAGTCCATTTTGGTTTCTTTCCACTCCACATTTTAACCTGTATACTAGTGCACACACACACATACATAAACACACATTTTCTCAGAATCGCATTCCACCTAAATTTGTAGGAAAAAATAAGACTTTTTTTTATTAGAATGACTGTATTCATTCTAAGGCAGTAGAGACTATATAGCACCTTTAAGAAATGATTTAAAGTCTATCATAATCTCCAATTCTCTCACCATCCCTCAACTTTCTTGATAGGACTGTAGTAATATATTTTAAAACATCCACCACCACAGCTAGACCATGGGTTTTTAGAAAGGCCAACATTAAAAGCAAATAGGGCTGGGTTCTTCACGCAGGTGCAGAGTAGATTTCTTTGCTTTTCAGGTTCTTTCGTGAGCTGGTATCCATCGGGCAAAGAGTGGAGCTCTTTGGGGGGTACTTGAAGAGAAACTTGAAACGTACCAAGGGGAGAGAGGCTTTAAAAAATAACTGAAAAGCATTCCCATCCATTTAAGAGGAGCTCAGCAGTCCCAAAATCATTTAAAATTTCTAGATCTCCTTAACTAGTAACATGTGGTATCACTTTTAATCATTATGTTCTTAGTGGGGACAAGTATAAAAAGCTATTTACAACCATTAAAGCAAACCAAGAAGCAATCGTGTATAAAGGGAAATTTAAGAGGCAACTGCAAATGTTTTCCAAGGTCAAAGTAAGGCATATGGGTATTTAATTAGAATGAGGAGTTCTAGGGGATACTCTGAATGGCACATGCCTGGGATCTAAAATGTGTGTGTGTGTGTGTGTGTGTGTGTGTGTGTGTGTATAAGAGCATCCTAAAAAGGCCAGATTATTTTAAGGATAAAGAAAGCAGTGGCTACAGACCCAACTTGCCAACTAAACCATTTGCCTTTCGGTGTAAATAGTGTAATCCGTGTAATTCAGAAAAAAAAAAGAGATGGTAGTCATATATGAATCCTATCCTTCCAGCATTTTATAGTCTCATGAGTAGCCTCTGACAGCAGGAAAGCACACGTGTAAAAGGGGAATCATTTTTATTACAAAGATAATATTATATAGCTGCATATACCCTGCAAAGCATAACTTTAAACCGTCATATTATGTTGTCCTTAAGAGATATCCAATTGCCTCTTGAAATATTTAAGATGTAGAGGATACAAATAAATGTCAGTTTTCAGAACCTAGGAAGACTCGTATTTACAGAAGATTTCAGGAAGCTATACCTTTTAAAGACTTAACATCTATGAGTTTCATTTTAGAAGGAAAATCTATTTTCTTGCTATGATGAAGTGTTTCAAGGTCTCAGGCATATCACTCAAGCTTTGGCAAACACTGGCAGGTTCTCTTTTAATGAGTTATTTTAGTCTAATTACCTTCCTCTTCATTTCTTTGCTATTCCACTCACTCTAGTGATTTCGGATTTGAGTTCTAGAGTCTTCATCTGAGACAGGCTGAGAAAACATAACTTGAGAGAAATACTACAGTAGGTGTAAAATACCAAAAAGAAAGAATATTCCCTACAAAGGCTAAATTACTGGTAGTTTTTCAAATGTATATTGTATTAGAGTAATATAAACATTATACTTGTTTCACATTTACATAAAAGGAGAATTTTTAAAAAGTAAAGAGTGATTGAGCATAAAAATAAAAATAGAACTTATAGATATGGACAACAGTGTGGTGATTGTGGGTGGGAGTGAGGTGGGTGAAGGTAGAAGAGGGTATGGGGGATAAATGGTGGTGATGGAAATAATAAAATAAAGAAAAATTATAAAAATATTTAACAATAAATTAAATAAGATAATATTAATTTATTAATATAAAAACTTAGTTTTATGTTTAGAGCTACAAATTTGACCAAATGATAATGTTGAAAGGCTACTTCACCAAAAACAAATGGATTAAAAACAGTTTAACAAATAAAATTTCTTTATCATTCATAGATAAAAATATCTTCAATATTCCTGCTTTTAGTAGAAAGCTTTGTCATTTTAACAATTTTCAGATGAATCCCTAAAAGATAATCCTTCATTATTCTTTGATTACAACAATGATTCTTTTAATCTGGGTCATTTATTCAAAGACATTAAACTCTCTTCCTTAATGAGCCAAGTAAGCATTTCTTTGGTAATATTTTACATTCTAACTGGGGATAGACTTAACTGAAAAAGAAGGAACTAGATTTTAACTGAAAACGAATATTGCTTTCCCTCTCTCAAGAGCTATTTATTTTAACCAGTGAATATGAAACATTTATCTTGAAAAGTTCCAGCTGAATGGGCTAGTCTCAGCTCTGGGGAAAAGAAGTTTCTTTTTAGTGAGAGTATTAAGATAGAGAGGAAATTACCCAAAGGAAGAATATTCATGTTATTTTAAACTCCAGAGCCAAAATCCTACCCCAATCAATAACCACAGTTATCATCATGGTTTCCCAGTTTAAAATCTACTGTTATTCCAGCATTTTAATTTCGTCTTCATCATCCTAATCCACCATTTTGAATAATGATTTGAATTAGGTTGGATGATATAATGAATACATCAGAATTCTAGAGCAATCATTTAAAACACATTATCTCTTTCCCAAGTTTAAAGTACTCCAATAGTTCCTCAGTGTTCTTTGAGAAAATCCTAATTCCTCCTTACCATAGGAAACAAAGCTTTTTTTTTTTTTTTTTTTTTGCTTTTTTTGAAACAAAGCTTTATATGGCCTGGTCCCAGCCTGCTGCTAGAACTCGTCTCATTACATCCTACCATTAGCTCATGTACTCCAGCCATATTGACCTGATTTTGTTCTTCAAACTTGCCAAATTCCTTCCTTCCTTAGAGCTGTCATACTTCCTGTTCCACTATGAACTTTGTGTAGTTGGCTCTTTCTGATTTTGGTGGTCTCAGTTCAAATGCTATATCCTTTATAGAAGACTTCCCTGAGTATTTTCTTACCTAAAGCATTAACTTCACCCTAGTTACTCTGTGATTTTTCCTTTATAAAACTAATTAGAATTTCAAATTAGCTCATTTATTGATTTTGCCTGTTCCTTATGTCTTTCTCAACAAGAACATAATCTCCTTGGGAGCAGGGTGGAGATATGGTACTTAACTTTATTATTCACTGTGAATCTCCTAAGTCAGAATCAGGGCCTGGCATATGAAATGCACTCACTAAGTATTTATTGAATCAATGATGAAATGCATAAGGGGATAAATAAAAGAAATGCCCTAAACTGGGTTGAAATCCAAAATCTATAGTCTACAAGTTATATTTGTACACACCAATTATCTTCACAATAATATTAAGATAAAATATTCTCTTAGACAGCTGTTTGTATTAAATGAAGTAAGGTACGCAAAATCCTTAGAACTATGCCTAACATATGTTACTCATCTATAAACTAATAAACACCACATCTATGATTATTGCTAATAATATCATTATTAGCCTAACCCACATTGACTGACAAATTAAATATCATCTAAATTATAAAAAATCTAAATAATCCTCCCACTAATGAATAAAGTTTAATATCACAGTCATAATCTTTATCATTAATTATATATCATTATTAAAACTCAAGATTAAAACTACAAATCCTATAATGTAAAAGCCTCCTCTTTCATCAGGAGATCCAGACTTTTAAATGTGTTTACAAAGTTTTCAAGTACATGGTGGGCAAAAGATATACCATTTAATTACTCTCATATTATACTAGTAGAGGCCTGATGCATGACATTCATGCACTCCAGGGTGGGGAGGGGGGGTCCTTCAGCCAGGCCTGTGCCCTCTTGCAGTCTGGGAGCCCTTGGGGGCTTTCCAACTGATGGCTTAGGCCTGGGCTAAGGAGCGGGCCTAAGCTGGCAGTTGGACATACTCAGTGCTGCCGCTGTGCTCGCCAGCTGTCAGCCTGGCTTGGAGCTAAGCAGCCCTCCCTATTTGGGAGCACACTGACCACCAGGGGGCAGCTCCTGTGTTGAGTGTCTGTCCCCTGGTGATCAGTGCATGTCATAGTGACTGGTTTTTGGGCTGTTTGGTCTATTTGCATATTAGCCTTTTATTATATAGGATATTCTCTCTCTCTCTCCCTCTCTCTCTCTCTCTCTCTCTCTCTCTCTCTCCATCAAATTCCTTTTATCCCTCCCTTCCCCTCTCTTCCTTTCCTTCCTCTCTTCCTTTCTAAATTTCTGTTGTTGCCAAAACCAGTTTGGCTCAGTGAACAGAGCGTCAGCCTGCGGACTAAAAGGTCCCAGGTTCAATTCCGGTCAAGGTCATGTACCTAGGTTGCAGGAACATCCTCAGTAGGAGATGTGCAGGAGGCAGCTGATCGATGTTTCTCTCTCATCGATATTTCTGACTCTCTATCTCTCTCCTTTCCTCTCTGTAAAAAATCAATAAAAAAAAAAATATATATATAAATATCTGTTGTCACTGACAAAACTATTAAAATGTAGTACTGAAAGCTATGGCAGAAGGCTGAGATTGTCACCCTGTGTATAGTGCTTTTAGGTGAGTTGAAATAAAGAGTTCAGACCTTCATTGAATTTTAAAATCAGTCTTTAGCAAAGAACCTCTATTTTAATTAGACACTATAAAGAGAGTGTATTGGAATAACTATTCTCCTTTTCCAAGTAGAAGTGTGGATGCATATGCACACACACACACACACATACACACACATACATGCACACAAACACACATGCTTTCAAATGTAGAATAACAATCACACCCTCACCCAAGCCTATTGTTCTCATATTGCTACCCACTAATTATTAATATAAATCCATAGAAGCAATATGTCAATGCCCAAACAAATCACATCTTTCTTTTTCAAGGCAAAATGATCTTGTTTTTCTTTACAGCTCCTAGCTTTTCAAACTAATTGTGTATTACAGATGTGACTATAGCAACTAAAACTATAAATAATCCACTTTCTTCTAGCTCTCTTTTTATTGTATGGCTTTTTCCTGTGAATTATTGTCAAAGCGAGATCCAAAGACAAAAATGAGTTTATGTATTTGAGAAGAAAGTTAATTACAGTCCACTAATGTTGGGGTGTTATCCTATATCTACTAGGGTTCAGGAATCTGGAGAAGGGTCTGTGAGTAAATTAGATAAACTAGACATGAAATATAAGTTTGGAAGCCATTTTTGGGAAGCCATGGAAGCTTACCTTTAATAACTAAGTTCCATGAATCTCTGGACCCCTAGCCTTTTATTAACACACTAGAGGCCTGGTGCACAAGATTTGTGCACTGTGGGGGGGGGTCCCTCAGCCCAGCATGCACCCTCTTGCAGTCCAGGAGCCCTCGGGGGATGTCTGACTCACGGCTTAGGCCTAAGCAGTCAGTTGGACATCCTTAGTGCACTTGCCAGCTGTGAGCCGGCTTTTGTGTTGAGCATCTGCCCCCTGGTGGTCAGTTCACTGTTCAGTTTATTTGCATATTAGCCTTTTATTATGTAGGATTTTGCCCTATAGCAAAGCGCATATACATCAAAGGTAAGGTTTGGTAAACAGTAGATTATCAGGTTGGGGGAACTGCCCTCAGCTGTCTGGCAGCAGGCAATAATATATGCAGATTTTTAGGTTTGGGGAAATGCTTTCAGCTATTCCAGCAACAGGTACAGTGGGGCCTTGACTTATGAGTTTAATTTATTCTGTGATGGAGCTCGTAACTCAAATTACTCGTATGTCAAATCATTAAAGTGAACGAGTGAGACACGTGGTGCTGGGCTGATGTTGTGGCATTCACTGTGACGTTCGCTGTGCCAACTAGCGGTGGGGTATCTGAAGCTGGCTCGTAACTTGAATTTTAGTTTGCAACTCAAAGCAAAAAATTGGCTGAGAGACGGCTCGAATCTAGAAAATTCGTTATTCGGGACACTCGTAGTCAAGGCCCCACTGTAATATGATTCAGCCCTGTTGAAGCCTCAAGTTCCATCAACCTTTTGATGAACTTCTTGCATTTATTATGACATGCTGGAATTAGCCTCCAGCAGTCCACCATAAATTTTTTTTTTAAATATATTTTATTGATTCTTCACAGAGAGGAAGGGAGAGAGACAGAGAGTCAGAAACATCGACGAGAGAGAAACATCAATCAGCCGCATCCTGCACATCCCCCACTAGGGATGTGCCCCCAACCCAGGCACATGCCCCCGACTGGAACTGAACCTGGGACCCCCCAGTCCGCAGGCCGACGCTCCATCCACTGAGCCAAACCGGTTTCGGCCACCATAAATTTTTAAGGCTAATATTTAATTTGGTATCATACCTTAGGCATATATATATATATATATATATATATATATATATATCTTAGAATTGCGCATATTTGGACCACACTAATATTCTTAAAATTCACATAATGGCAAAATGAAAGACTACAGAATTTTTTTAAAAAAAGAGAAAATCTTAAGAAAACAAAATAATATTACGATTTTGAAACTGCTATAAAGTCTTGACCTACAGTGAATATTTTAGCTCAATCACAAATTCTGCAGTCTAGTAAAATAATTTACATAATTGTATCTCAATTTATTATCTATCAAAAGAGTCATCCTGCTTCAAATGAAATAGGTTTTACAGAAGTAGTGGAATAAAACAGAAGCAAACAGAAACTATTAATTAAAAGTACTTAAATTCTGAATCTACTACTAAAGGAATGTAAACCTAGTACAAATCCTTACTACTCTGGATTTCAGTCTCCCGATAAAATTACGGGGGAATTGGATGACCTCTTCCTATACCAGTGCCATTTCTCTCACATGAAAATAAAATATTGGTAAATTATTGTTTCAGCTGCACTCGACACGTCCCTGTTCCCATAAAAGTCCCCTTTTAGGAGAAATGAACTCTCAGAGACTTTACTGAAACTGAGGGTGTGGCATAGAAAGCCACTTTAAATCGTGCAATTACCCAAGCCACAGCTTTTTAAACCAGGAGAGGTTTTGCCTTTTGAGCTTTTCCTCCACAGCTGATCAGCAGCTGTAGCCTGTTGTAGAAATATAGATAAATCTAACAATTTCCTTCTCTTAATCATACAATCATGAGATAAACTAAATGATTCTCAATTAAAAGATATAAATAAGGAATACTAGGTTTTTGACTAGACACAGAAATGCAATCATACTAGCATTAAATATTAATATTTGCTCCTGTAGTATTCTAGAAGTCCTCAAATTGAGACCAGGATCCAGTTTCAGTATTTGTAAGATATACTTGTTTATTGTTCTGTGTGTATCATTAGAGTCAATTCATTTTATTTGAGCTAGCTTGGTGGGCTATGATTAGTTGCCAACAAAAGAGCCAAAGATTTTTTCCACAAAAGTAAACTGATTTTTAGTAGCAAGTGTTAGTCTTACTTTCTGTTGAAATGGATATTTATGATATGAATATAGAGCAACAGTCTTTCTCATTTCCTTCAGTCCGTAGTCCAATGCTCTATCCAGTGAGCCAAACCAGCTAGGGCTCATTTCCTATGTATCTCCTATCTCCCCCACCCCATACATATGTACAACCACCGAACTGTCCATCAAATACTCTCAAAACAGAAATCTGGGGGCTTACCTCAAGCTCTCAATGAGGTAAACCATGGAATCAGTTGTTGAGCTCTGACAACTCAGTTGCAACTGTGGGAAATAGTTATTTTGAAAAAAAATTACAACTTCAATTCCCAATAATATTGCAATTAGCTGAGGTTGAAGCCATGCTAGCTAAAGAGATAACATGAATGTCGTGAGTGTCTAATAAGAAAAAATGGTGAAATTGGAAAGAGATTGGGAAGAAAGAAAAATACAACACAACATTAGGTAGAAATATGGCTAATTATAGGGTTTCAGTAAAAAGTGGAAAAAACAAAAGCTAACTTTAAACAGAAATCTTTCAGTACAAATAGATACACATACACAGATAGGAAGAGAGAGATAATGTTAGAGAAAGAGGGAGATATTTTATTCATTACTATGATAATTAAACATCTGTGTTTTACTAAGAAAAAACCCTTGAAAAGTGCTAAGTTCTTCAGATTGGAAAATTACTAATGAAATCTGGTACATATACTTAATATTATGTAGTTTGTTGAAAAGGAGTAAGCTTTTTAGTTCAAAATAAGATAGGAAGTCAAACAAATCCAATCCAATCTGTATATCTGTCAGTGAACAAACGGATGATTGTGATTAGTTCAAGTAACCTATGTGAATCTTAAACATAAAAAAAGAATGAACTCTATACCAATGATTATTGTGTGAACAACTAAAAATATCACATAATAGAGCATTGCAACTTGAAGTGTAGAAATAAAAGTTTATTTCAATGGTGATTCTTTTCTAAATACTAGTGTTCTAGCTTTCAATGAATACTGTAGGATTTGAAATCAAAATTAGATAAAAATGTGCCCAGTAGAAATAGAAAGCTATTGTCTCCCTGGCTCCATCCTATATAATAAAAGGCAAATATGCAAACTGTCCCTATGGGCAGGAGTTTGTCCCACCGGGAGTTAGATGTACGCTGACCACCAGGGGGTGGCACAGAACATGGCGGGAGTTGGCCACACAGTGCTAGCAGCACGCGGCAATGGAGGCACTGCTGAACCTGATGGGACCATGGTGGGATGGTAGAGCAGGTGAGTGGGCAGTGCCAGGCCAAGGCAGGTATGAGCAGGGGCCCCAATCACCCTGCCAGTTGCCCGAAAGACGGCAATCAGTGGCAGTGGCAGGGGGTGGGGCCAGTGAGTGGGAAGCACCAGCCCAAGGTGGGTGTGAGCAGGGGCCCCTATCGCCCTGCCTGTCGCCCCACAGATTGGCCCTGATCACCAGCCAGGCCCAGGGACCCTATTCATGCATGAATTTTGTGCACTGGGCCTCTAGTTGGCTTATAATTGGAAAGGACAAGCCTGTGTTCACATTAATTACTTCATACTTTGTGGATTCTTAAGAATACCTATTGATTGGTACTTTTTTTTATCCTCATTTTATTGGTGAGAAAAGTAAAGTACATAGATGGATGTTAAATAACTTCCTTCCCAAAATTAATGTTTCACTTTATTTTCTGTCATAGGCAAAATCTATTCATTGTAAATGGGAAAAAAATGTTTCTTTTCAAAATGAGCTGTCTTTATATAAAACTGTGATGATGCAAAATGTCATATTTAATGCCTGTGGCTGTAGCTCTACCTCTCCTGATATCAGTCTTTATTTTTACATGGATAATCAGAAGGAATTTATGTAAAAAAAATTTCTTAAAATTACATAGTTTTTAGCCAAAAACTAAATAAAAGTGTAAATGTGCTATGTGATTTTTTCTACCTATGTCAATATGTACTAACTTTGAACTTTACTTTTCAGAATATACTTTTATAATTCTCAGAATTTACTTTTACTTCTCAGAATTTAATTTTAGAATTAGCTTCTAATTCTCAGTAAAGATGTCTTTGAATACAAGTCCTTGGGAAGCCATCGCTGTGTCTATGCTGTGGGTACCCTATTAATTTAAGAGATATTAAACAGCAAAATATAACTTTTCATCCCTTCTCTTAAAAGTAATTTACAGAATTATTATTCTTAAATGTTTCTGTATCATTCTGATAATTAACTTCAAAGTGAAAATTAGGGAGATTTTTCTTAACTAAAAAGAACATGATCGCCCTAGCTGGTTTGTCTCAGTGAATAGAGCATTGGACTGCGGACTGAAGGGTCCCAGGTTCAATTCCAGTCAAGGGCACATGCTTGGGTTGTGGGCTCAATCCCCAGTTGGGGTTGTGCAGGAGGCAGCCAATCAATGATTCTCAGTGATCATCAGTGCAAACTGTAAAGCAAACCCACTGCCCATCTCTAGCCTCAAAGACTTTGAAAGCTTGGACAGCAATCATGAATATTGTCCTCTTTAGTCCTGGGAATATTTCCTGCCAAACATGACCAAACTCTCGTTATAATTAAATTTATAGGAGCAAAACACCTCCTAAAATATATTATTATTAAACAATTTCAGCATTTGTTTCAAAAAGGCAAAGGCCTGAAGGAGGTAGGTGCAGGGAGGAAGGGGGTCAATGGGAAAAAAACACAACAAAATGAACATCTGTCATACTTTCAACAATAAAGATAAAATAAAAATATAAATATTAATATTTAATTATTATATTTTTCTTCATATAGTTGACCTTTGTTTAGTTCAGAATAAGAATAGAGACAAATGTAGATGTGTGGTTACCTGGGGTTGGACTTGGGAATGGAGATGGACACAAATAATCATGAAGTTTATTTTCAGAATGATGAAAATATTCCATAATTGGATTGTGATGATAGTTGTGTAATTCTAAAATTTTATACAAATTATTGAGCTGAACATATAAAATGAAGAAATTTTGTGACATGTAAATTATCCTTCAATAAAGCTGTTTAAAAAGAAAAAAATGAGATAGTATGCAGATCAGGATGCAAAGAACTGAAATTTGTAATCAACTCAACAAAAAATTTGGGGGATATGTGTATTTTTTAAAATAAAAAGTTTTATTATTTAAAAAAAAGTTGTAACACTGACTTGTGGAAATGGAAAGAAATAGAAAAAATATGTCTACTTGGTGAGATATAGCGTTTGGGGGAAGAAGGAGAGGTGAGGGTATTTATACATATTGCAATTGACATGGGCCTCTTGGACATTCATTTCAGGCAGTATTTGCTTTCCGAAAAGCCTATTTATAAAATGCTACTGCTACAAAAGCACTAACTCCAAATCTTTTTACATAGTTTCTTTGTGCGTTCAGAACAAAGTTTGACTTCCATCTGACTTTTCAGAGCAAGGGTCATCATGGAACAAATCTCTAGTTAACATAGTTTCTACCAGGTATTTGAAAAAGACTCCGGTTTTAAAATATACTCAAGGAGAGGCTCCTTAATGGTCAGTAGCAAATAGACCTTGGCAGGGCTCTCACAGAATTGCATAGGTGTTCTGTCAGGCTCATTACACACAAACAAGGTGTAATGGTTGGAAGTAAAATATGGCCTAATTTTCAGAGGGTCAAATGAGGGGAGTGGACCTAGGGATCAACAGAGGAACACCCCTATTCCCTTCCAACTGTCTGCATGTGTACCTAACCAGATAAGAAGGCTCTCTGATGCATTTAGAAAATAAAATTTGGAAAAAATTTAATATTCACATTAAAAAGTCAGCTTATATCGAGAGAAAATTTCACAAATCTCATAAATAGAGACTGATAAGTTCAAAAGAGCTTAGTATCCGTATCCTCAAATTTGAATCAAGGGAGAATAACTCACTTTAATGTTAGTAATTTTCAGCTCTTTATCTGGTTGCTTATGCGATGAGCTTGCATCAGGATTCTAGATAATCCTGTCCCCTACAAAGCCCTTGGAAATGTATGCGAGTTGACTGCAGAATAACATCTAGATGAAGATGGGTAGAGTAAACTCTGAAAATTATGTCACTGCTACCACATTCCTATACAAAGTGACTGCAGAGGTTTGTACACTCACAATGGTGAAGGTAGGATTGACTGCAACATATTTGAATATTTATGATCGAAATGTGTGTTTTTTCTAATTTTGAGTATCACTGCAGATACTTATTTTTCCTGACAGACTACCACTAGATTATCACTTAAATTACCCAGTCAATCACACATAGAAAAGCAATGAGTAGCATTTTTTTAACCATTTAGTATAATTTCTTATATCTAGCCCTGATTTTCTTTATGTGCCTAGTTAAAATATCCACCTTCCTAATATCCCTTTTTGATTTAAATTAATTTTATTATGCCTTAATAAACTTTTACTGTTCATAGTAATTTTAATGCTATAATTGGTGTGTTTCTCTTCTTCTATACATTTTTTCAAAGCAGTTCTCACTTCTGTTTTATTCATGTTACTTAACAAAGTACCTTGTAAATTAAGTATTAAAGATGTCTACTGAATTTTATTTTATGATGACAGGGAAATAGTTTGCAAAGACAAAAGGTCTTTTACCACCAAATGCATAAGTGATCTCAGAGGTTGTTAGCAAATTATGCAGTGCCTCCCAAAACAATCTCAGCCCCCAAATAAACTCCTAGTCGTGTTTTCAAGGGCTTATTTTCTGCGCACTATTGGCCTTAAATCTCTGTGGTGCAGCAGTTATTGATCTCCTATGAAAGCCCTTTCTAGAAAATAAATGAAATGGGAGAAAGAGACTCCTATTGTAACTGTGGTAAGCAAAAGGTTACAGGACCCCTTTAAGACCTCTGGTCTCTTTGGAAGTGGCTGGATAAAGACTGGGTTCACACACTCTTTCATGGTTCCCCCATTTAATGTGAGAAGAGAGCCAGACACCCAAATAAAGGAGAAAACCTGACTAGCAACTTGATGTGAGGTCAGAAATGACTATAGATTCCCAGTTGAAAACATGAGGCTTGGAAGGATAAAGTGAACACAAGGAAGACTATGATACAGCATTTGTTAAGTAAATACCTACTAAATTTAATTTAAAACTACTATAAAAATCTATACTTTACAAAGATGGTAAGTTGTCTCCCACCAAATATATAGAGGATCTCAGAAGATATACCAGTAGTTCTAGTTCTTAATCAAAGAGGGAAGATCAGAATTGCCTTTAAATTCAAATGCCGGATGCCTCCTGTCATTAGAGTTATCAAAATGCCTTGGGTAAAAGGTCCCACCGGAGTCCTTACAAATTCTGTTATTTAAAAACAGGAAAACAATCATCTCCCAACACATATCCCTTCCCCCAAACACACACCTCTCTGCAATTAAAAAAGTTACAGTAAAGAAAGAGCACACAATAGCCCAGCTGGCATGGCTCACTGGTTGAATGTCAACCTATGAACCAGGAGGTCACAGTTCAATTCCCCATCAGGACACATGTACATGTTGTGAGCTCGACCCCCAGTGTGGGGCATGCAGGAGGCAGCCGATCAATGATTCTCTCTCATCATTGATGGTTCTATCTCCCCCTCTCTCTTCCTTCCTGATGATCAGTGATAGAGCACACAATAAATAAAGTAATATAGGAGTTCCAGAATTGAACTAACAGTGCTTCAAAGTTGGCTTCTAGATTCAGACTGATCTAGGCTCCAGTCCCATTTCTACCACATGGAGCTGTATGAACTGCGGCAAGTTCTGTAAACTACCTGAGATTTGCTTTTTTTTAAAATATCCTTAAAATGATGATAACAATAGTGTCTATTGTTATGAGTATTAAATAAGAAATTTACTTTAAAACACAGAACACAGTCCTTGACATACAGCAATATTCTATAAGCATTAGCAATCAATACAAAGAGTGATAAATATAAATAAAACCAATTCTTATAGCAGTATTGGGATTTGATAAAGGAAGGTCAATAATAAAGTTAAGAAAAGCTATCATAGAGTGGGCATATTAAAGGTGTCAGGGGTCTTTTCAGAACATACAAGTCAGACCAGCCTGGCTTCTATATGAGAGCAGAAACTTTCTATTCTTCACCACTGTACCAAATACTCTTAGAAAGTACTTAGGAAATACTTGTTAAAAATAAAATAATGAGGCATATAAAATAAAACATAGGGAATATAGTCAATATTTTATAACTATATATGGTGTCAGATGTATACTAGACAGGGCGATCACTTTGTAAATTATATAAATGTCTAATCATCATGTTGTACAGCTGAAACTAATATTTTATGTCAATTGGACAGATACAAACAAAGAAATGAAACTAGAACATCAACTTACCCCATACACAAGAATAAACTCAAAATGGATAAAATATTTAAATTAAGTTGTGAAACCACAGAATCCTAGAAGAAACTATAAGCAGCAAAATCTCAGACATCTCTCATAGCAATATGTTTGCAGATACATCTCCTAGGGCAGTGGTCGGCAAACTCATTAGTCAACAGAGCCAAATATCAACAGTACAACGATTGAAATTTCTTTAGAGAGCCAATTTTTTTAAACTTAAACTATATAGGTAGGTACACTGTTATTAACTTAATTAGGGTACTCCTAAGGCTTAGGAAGGGCCACACTGAAGGGGCCAAGGAGCCACATGTGGATCGCCAGCTGCAGTTTGCTGACCCCTGTCCTAGGGCAAGGGAAACTAAGGAGAAAATAAACAAATGGGACTACATCAAATAAAAGGCATCTGCACAGCAAAAGAAGCCATCAACAAAACGAAAAGGGAGCCCACTGCATAGAAGAACATATTTTCTAATGATATATTCAACAAGGGGTTAATTTCCAAAATATATAGGAAACTCACACAGCTTAACAAAAGAAAGATAAACAATCCAATGAAAAATTGCCAAAGGACCCAAATAAACATCTCCAAAGCAGACATACAGATGGCCAAGAGACATATGAAAAAAATGCTCAAAGTAACTGATCATCAGAGAAATGTAAATTAAAACGACAATGAGGCATCATCTCACACCTGTCAGAATGGCTATCATCAACAAATCAAATGACAAGTGCTGGCAAGGATGTGGAGAAAAGGGAACCCTAGTACACTGCTGGTGGGAATGCAGGTTGGTGGAGCCTCTGTGGAAAACAGTATGGAGTTTTCTCAAAAATTAAAAATGAAACTCCCATTTGACCCAGTGATCCCACTTCTAGGATTATATCCTAATAATCCCAAAACACCAATCAGAAAGAATATATGCACCCCTATGTTTATAGCAGCACAATTTATAATAATTAAGATCTGGAAACAGCCCAAGTGCCCATCAGTAGATGAGTGGATAAAAAAGCTGTGGTACATTTACACCATGGAATACTAAGCAGTAGCAGCAAAAAAAAAAAAAAAAAAGGGGGCGGATTTCTTACCCTTACCCTTTGAGACAGCATGGAGAGACCTGGAGAGTATTATGCTAAGTGAAATAGCCAGTCAGAGAAAGACAAATATCACATAATCTCGCTCATATGTGGAATTTAATGAACAAAATAAATTGATGAACGAAACAGATCCAGAGACATAGAAGCATGGAACAGACTGATGAATCTCAGAGGGAAGGCAGGGCTGGGTGGGAGGGAAAAACTGGGGAACCTGTATAAATACCAGAGGCCCAGTGCATGAATTCGTGCATGAGTGGGGCCCGGCCAGCTTGGCCCCAGATTGAACCAGGCCTGTCGGAGGAGGAGACAGCGGTAGGTTGGGGCTGAGGGCCAACAGGGATGGTGGGGCGCACCAGGGGTGAAGCTGGCCAGGGGGAGGGACTACAGGAGGTTGGCTGGCTGGCTCACCCCCTATTGGGGTAGGGGGGCGATCAGGGGCAGGGTCAGTTGGGGTTAGGGGCTGCGGGGTGGGCTGATTGGGGGCAGGGCCAGCTGGGAGGAAGGGCTGAGGGGGGATTGGCCGGCCTCCCCTCCTTCGATAGGGGTGGGAGAGGCTGATCGGGGCAGGACCGGGGGGAGGGGCCGAGGTAGGTTGGCTGGCCGGCCCCACCCCCTGAAATGGCTGGTTCACAGACCGCAGCAGGCGTCATAGCAATCTGATCGCTGGCTTTTTATATATATAGATATGCACAGCCCATGGGCACAGACAATAGTGTATTGAAGGCCTGGGGGAAGAGGGCCAGTGTGAGGTGGAGGAGGTTAATGGGAAAAAAAGGGAGGACCTCTATAATACTTTCAACAATAAAGATAATTTTTGAAAAAATACCTATTTATATATTTTAACTGAATTATCTAACAAAATATGATGTATTAAACTGCTGCATATAATATTTTCATAATCAAATGCTTGACTGAACTGAAGTAAAGTCAGATTTTGCATTTGGCTTCATAGAGGTATCCAGAAAGCTTGGTTTGCATTTCAATGAATGATAGTTAAACTTAATTTTGATTGTTGGCTCTGAAATCTCTTATGAAAAGCCCAGGCTATATGTGTGGATATAGTCTCTTTCAGATGCCCTTAGCACAAACAGAATACCCATAAAGTTCACTGCTTCAAGGTTGACTAAGTCCTCTGTGGGAGCCAGCATTGTAATAAACTCACTTCAGTTGTCCTAATACTTTATTTAGGTTTTCCTATTTAAGGTTATTCATATTGATTTTCTTTGAAGTACAGTTTTCATAAAATGTCTATAAATTCTATGCTTATTAGTATATATCTTTCAACAAGGTAATATATACTTCCTAATAGTTGCTCAAACAAGCATTCAAAAGGCTGTGTACATTTTGCCAAATCTTTCTTGCATTTTTTTTTAAACCTGGGAATGCAATGAAAGGACAAAACTGTGGAGTTTTTAAGTCAGGCAGGTCACTTAAGTTCTCTGACCTTTAGTTTCTTTGTCTTACAATCAAGGTGATAATGACACCTACCTTTCAATCCTCATTACACAGAACAATGCAACTAAAAGTGGTTTGAAAACAAACAGACAAAAAACACACCAACCCATTAGATCTTTAGTACTATATTTTTGTAATTTTCTTGCCCCCACAAGTCATATCTATAAGTATTTGCTGCTCAAGTCTTTATTACATAAATTATCATGCCACAGGTATGTTTTTAGAGATGAATATTTATGAAGGTTCTTCATAGGTATAATGTTTGGAAGGAAAATTTTATTACATTATTGTTGACCTACTCAATCTTCATAATAGAGCCCAGGGTTATTCTTTATACCATATTCTTTTGAAATCTCTTTCACTGCCTCAGTGATAGAGTTTCAATCAATTCACACAAAAGATAAAGATGAACTTCCTTAATAGCTTTCACTTTAGGACATTGTTATTTTCCATAATCAGCATAAACATTACTCTTTATTTCATTTATTTTCAGTTTTTTTTATATCCACGAACTATTGTTTTCTCAAGGTTTATGTTTTGAGATGCATCATAGCACTAATAAGAACTTTTTCTCACTTAGAGAAAATTCATAGTAGTCCTTAAAAGCTCAGGAAACTTGCTTTCACTTCAATGCTAATTTTATTAGTACTAAGATATTTCTTTACTAGTGCACAATTATATATTTTCCAGTTGACTGTTAGCTGATGTTATTGCCAATTGATGGATTCCAATTGTCTTGGTTTTTATTGGTTTCTGAGTGTGAGAAGAAAACAAGCTAACAGGCAAACAGTGGCTCCATTCCATAGTATCTCCATTATAATTCCAGCCTCCCCAATAATTTTAGTAGTCCTCTTGTTCTCTAACTTCTGCAGAAGCTCAAAAATAATTGGAAGCACTCCATAAAATTTTTCTTTGAAGCTACTGATTAATCTAAGTCCAACTTCGGCAAAAATCACCAGATATTCTATCATCAGCTATTTTTAAAAGGCCTCCTTTTTATGATCAAAATGATACTTTTTAAATGAAACTGAAGTTTTTAAAAGTACAATAAATTGGAGCAATTTTTCTCAAAAGGAGAGCCTACCCTTCAAATAGAGGCAATCATTAGATACTTTTTCAAATTATTTGCTTATTACCCTTAATATTTTTACAATTGGCACTTAGTCAAGAGGTCTCATTAGAATAAAGCAATCCAAGCTCTGAGAGAGATTTGCAAAGCCTTGGGCAGCTGGGAAGTTCATTTATCTTCCTTTTCCATTTTCCTTTAATTGAGTTGATAAGTTTTGCCAGGAGTGGTGTGAGATGTAATTGAGTGTTAAGAACTACTTGGATAACCTTCAGAGCACTATGGCATATATTCTACTAACATTCAATTCAACTCTTTTTTTAAAATGTCTTCCCTGAGTAAGGCAATTTCATACATAATACGTCTATTTCTATATTTATGTATCTATATTTATATATACATATATTGATCTAAATTGGGATTAAGCTCTATACATTCTTTCTATGAAAAATAAATTTTAACAAAAGTTCCCTTTAAAATTTAATGTGATAAAATTGTTTTTACATGTAGACCAAATTTTACTAACACATTAAAGCAACCAATCCATTAAAAAACTCAATACAACTTCACCAGCTATCTCTTGCCAAGAAAGCTCAAGATATTAAAATACTAATACTAATAAATAGTGGTAGTAATTATAATAAAAATAAAGCATGTTATGTCCTCCTTTTGGATACTCTTTTCTCTAGTCATCTATTTTTCTATTAATTTTATTATGGTATAAATTATGATTGATAAAATGCACTTAGTTAAGTGTTTAATTTAATATGTTTGACAAATTATACATCCACATAACCACAACCAAACTAAGGGTCTTAACTCTAAGAGTACCTTCAAGCCCCTTTGCAATAAATTACCACCTTCTTTTCTCTCAGGTATCCACTAAGCTCTTTTTTGTCACTTCAAATTTGCTTGTCTTTTTCAGAATTTAATCTAATAAAAGAGAAACATGCAAATTGACCACACCTCCACGACGCCCCAAGCCATACCCACCATCCAATCAGAGTGACTATATGCAAATTAACCCAACCAAGATGGCGGCCTGCAGCCACGAGGCTGGAGCAAGCAGGAGGCTTGGTTGCCCCGGTGATGGAGGAAGCCAAACTTCCTGCCTGCCCTGGCTGGCTGTGGCCTCCGCTAAAGGCAACAAAGTTTCACTTATAGAAGGTAAATAAATCCCAGATAGCTGCTTCCAGCCAGCCTCCACTGGGAGCTTAGTGGCTGGGAGCTGTGGCCAGCCTGCAAACAGCCATCAGCCCCTCATCCAGGCTGGCCAGGCACCCCAGCGAGGACCCCTACCTTGAAGGGGCTGTGGCCAGCCTGCAAACAGCCATCAGCCCCTCACCGAGGCTGGCCAGGCACCCCAAGGGGGACCCCCACCCTGAAGGGGCTGTGGCCAGCCTGCAAACAGCCATCAGCCCCTCACCCAGGCTGGCCAGGCACCCCAGCGGGACCCCCACCCTGATCCGGGACATCCTTTAGAGCAAACCAGCTGGCTCCCACCCATGCACCAGGCCTCTATCCTATATAATAGAAGGGTAATATGCAAATTGACCCTAACAGCAGAATGACTGGGAATGACTGGTCACTATGACACACACTGACCACCAGGGGGCAGATGCTTAATGCAGGAGCTGTCCCCTAGTGGTCAGTGTGCTCCCACAGGGCAAGCTCTGCTCAGCCACAAGCCAGGCTGATGGCTGCCAGTACAGCAGTGGTGGTGGGAGCCTCTCCTGCCTCCTCAGCAGCGCTAAGGATGTCTGACTGCAGCTTAGGCCTGCTCCCCACTGGCAAGTGGACATCCCCCGAGGGCTGCCGGGCTGCTAGAGGGATGTCTTACTGGCAGCTTAGGCCCAATCTCCTGGGGAGCGGGCCTAAGCCAGCAGGTGGTCATCCCCCGAGGGGTCCCAGACTGCGAGAGGGCACAGGCTGGGCTGAGGGACCCCCCCCCCGACGAGTGCACAAATTTTTGTGCACTGGGCCTCTAGTATTTCATAAACAAATCATGCAGTGTGTACTTTTAGTGTCTGGATTTTTCATTCAGTGTAATATTTTAGAGATTCATTCATGATATTGATGATATCAATTGTATGTTCCTTTTTATTTCTCAGTAGTATTATGAGGTATAATATATGATATTAACTATACTATATTGTCTTGACTCATTCATCTGTTGTTGGAAATTTTTTTTCCAGCTTTTGGCTAATAAAAATAAAGCTGCTAAGGATACTCCTGTAGAAGTCTTCTCATGGACATGGGTTATATTTCTTTTGATAAATGCTAGGTTACATAGTAAGTGCACATTTAATTAAATAAGATATCACCAACTGTTTTCCAAAGTGTAGCTTTTTATATTTGTGCAACAACATTCCAGTGGCATTATATCCTGGCCAGTAGTTGATATTGTCAAGCTTTTTAATTATTGCCATTCAAATGGATGCATCTGGCATTTCATTGTAACTTCATTTTGAATTTTTCTTATGACTAATACTCTTTCATGGTTTTTTTTTTCATTCATATATGTTCTGCTATAAAGTGGCTATTCAAATAGTTTGCCCATCTTCTTAAAAGGAAGTTTTGTCATCTTATCATTGTACTAATAGATATTTATACACTGAGTGTCCAGATTATTATGACCACCTGACGTTTGTAGGCAAATTAGCTGTATACTGCATCGTATGGGATATGGAAGCCAAAGGCCTGTTTGAACACCTTTGCTGTCTGCAGTTACCAAGATAAAATGTCTCCAATTAGCACAGGAACACAAGGATTGGACAGTCAAGCATTGGAAAAAAAGTCATGTGGTCATAAAATCAGTAGTGTCAGTTCTATAACTTTGGTATTTTTCAAAATTGCTTTTCTTTCTATTCTAGGTCCTTTACATTGCCAATTCATGTTAGAATCAGCTTGAGCCTATGTGGGTCAGCTAAGGATTTAGGGAAAATGTACATAGAGATTTGGGATCTCACTCTTTTTGCAATTTTTTTTGTCTCTGGGGCTCATCTTAAATTTCAAGCTGCTATGCCATTCCAGGGTTCTGTCCTCTGCCACCTCTAGCCAGTACGCCTGAGCCATGTACTGTCATACAAGCAGCACATGTGCAAGTCCTGTCTTTCAAGGATAGAAACCTCTCTGCTTTGTATCTGTTTGTACACTATACCTCCAGATTCTCACCCAGAAAAGTTTAGGGTCATCAGGGGATTTAGGCAGATATTATTCTCATATTTTGGGTCTTTTCCTATCTGTGACTCTCTCACTTGTAAGATTTTTCTCTAAATTTCTATCTTCCCTGCCAACCAAGAACTCTTCACTGTGCCACCTCCAGATTCAAAACATGTCATTCCCTGTTGCCATAGTTGTGGTGTCTGGAGACGGTCGTCAGCCAAGAAAGCCACAGGTCACAATTTTTACCTGTTTCAGTTGAATCTTTCAAGAGTAAACTTGTCTCCTTTTTCTGTTTTTCATCAATTTCCAGTGTCTTAAGAGAATTAGGAGGAAGCAAGATGGCGGCGATATAGGCAGACGCGTCCCAGGTCTTGTCCCGGAGCAAACGGAGTAAGCAGCTGAAACTAATAACACCCACCCCGAATTGGCAAATTTACTCAGCTGGTGAGACGGCTTGCAGCCTGGAAGGGCAGACCTCCCCTGGAAAGGTTAAAAACCAGGGATCTGGGCAGGAAAGTTTGCCAGACCTGAGCCCAGAGGGTCGGAGGGAGACCGCATGGCAGACAGCCGCGTCTCTTGGGACAGACACAGACCCTGACCAGGGTAAGGAGTTCCGCGGGTTTGCTGGCGCCAGGAGATTTGAGATTTGGATTTTGTGATTGCGGAGAACTGAGACTAAAGGGGGCATCCTGAGGAACTGATCAGACCGTGCAGTGCCCATAAGAGAGGAGCGTTTCCCAGACCATGCAGTGCTGGTAAGAGGAGCGTTTCCCAGACCGGTAAGAGGAGCGTTTCCGCGGCCGGCCGGCGTTTGTCTGTTTCTTTGTTTTCACTGAACCCTGCTCATAGGACAGTTCGGATACAGACACTCACCTGTGCTGAAGAGAGGGTGAAGGTGCAGACGAGGGGAATCTGGGGAGAGGCTGAGGAAAGAGGGGGAGCCGGAGGAGGTGGCAGCGAATTGAGTGCTGAGACCCCCCTGGGCCCAGGACTGGGGCAGCCATTCCTCCAGAGGGTGGAATTCCTCCCCCCAGCCCCCCAGGCAAGGAGCACAGCCACACCCAGATTCCACCCTGTATGAGATAAAGGACTAAAACAAGCTGATTAGTCCCTGGGAGTTACCAGGGTCTGGCCTATAGAGGGATTTTCAGTCCCACCAACAACACAGAGCAGGGTAAGGATTAAAAAAGGATAGAGAAGCTGTATAGCCTCAGAGGCCAACCCAAAAACACTGCCACCCAGAGGTTGAGCCACAAACTGACTCTTAGGGGAATACAAATTAAGGCAGACTGGATCACAAATACGGCCTGCTTTAAAATCAGGACTGTGATTTACAACACGGAGGAACAGTGTAATGCAGGCAACACTCTCCTAAATACCTGGCAGGACCAAGGCGAACCAGGCTGAAGAGTAGAAGAACCGAAAGACCATCACTACTGCAAATTTTTTCTTTTTCTTTTTCTTTTTAATTTTTTCACCTTTTTACTAAGAAACCAATTTTTTTTCTCTTTTTCTTCTTTTTCCATCACCTGATTTTACCCTTTCAATTACCACATTTTTATTTTTAACCAGTATTATTACTCCTACCATTTTACCATTTTTTAAAGTGCCATTTTATTTTCTCTTTATTTTCTTTTGGGATTAGTGTTCTCCATTCTATTTTCATCGTTCCTTTAGCATTAATTTTCCCTATCTCAATTCCACCTCTTTGCTAAAACCCTCTTCCTTACTTTTCCCCTTTTGGTGTCCTGTTTCTCTTACCCTATTCCTGCTCCAGACTTTCCCAATTCCCTCTTTTTACCCCCTGTCTAATTCCACCCTACTTATATATCCTATTTCCAATCTACTGCTCTAAATCCTTATACACCTATTCTTTATCCTTCTTCACTTTCCAACCATTTTTTTTTCTCTCTTATCTTTCTATTGTTTTCTTGATTGTTGAATATATTGGGCTTTTTTTTTTTTTTTTTTTTTTTTAATTTGTTTGTTTGTTTTGTTTTGTGTTTTTTCTTCTTTTTTAGGACTGGTTGTGAGGTTGTTTTTCTTTTTCTTTTTCTTTTTCTTTTTTTTTTTCTGCTGGTTTTTCCCTTCCCTCCCCCACCCCACCCCAGCTATTTTTGTGCTTCTGTTTTCCCTTACCCCTCTGGATATTATTGGTGGTTTGTAGTTTGCATTCATCTCCAGGGATCTGTTGCTGGAATTTGTTGAGATTAGTGGCAGTTCTATTGGAGTTTGCTCCTCATACGGGGAGTCTCTTCCCCACTTCTACTTCATTCTCTTTTTTCGCTCTCTTTTTTTCCCCCCTCTTTTTTCCCAATTCTATTTTTGCACTCCTTTTTTGTTTGTTTTTTTCTTATTTTTCTTTTCTGTTCTCTCTTTTATCTTCTTCTCTTCTTTCTCCCTTATCCCCTAATTCTCTTAATTCGGGTGGTCACCTTTATTTGGAGTTATTAATATTGTGAATATACTTGTGTTCAGTGCCTGGTACGTTGTGCCTTGCTCTGTTGTATTTTGTGCCTTTAAATCAACGCAGCAGATCCAAGCAACAGCAGCCCCCTGATCACCGCAGCCTCCTGATCACCACAGCCTCCTGATCACCTCACCCTCTGTCTGTGGAACAGCAACTGTACGTGAAGCCTCCCCCCACCAGCCAGAAGAGCCAACACAGCTGTGAACAACACCCACCAGAGGAGCTGCTGCCAACTGGAAAGCAGCTGCTACCGCAACCGTCTGAGCAACAACCACAACCCAAGGAGCCCCTGCCACCCAGGGAGCAGCCACTGAACACCTCAACATCTACATATGTCAGCGAGATCAAACATGGGTAGGCAAAGAAACCCCCAAAGGAAAGAAAAGGAGGACTCGCCAGAAAAGCAGCTAAGTGAGACAGAGATATGCAACATGACGGAAAAAGAATTCAGAATAAGGTTCCTAGAGTACATGCACCACATGTTCAAGAAGCAAGAAGAAACAGATGAAAAACTCAACTACTTATGCAAGAAGCTAGAAGAAACAGATGAAAAAATCAACAACTTAAGTAAGTCCCAAGAAGAAATGAAGAGTGACATAGCTTCAATAAAAAACTCCATTGAAAGTATCAACAGTAGACTGGGAGAAGCGGAGGACCGAATTAGTGAATTAGAAGACAAGGAAGCAAAACACACTCAAACTGTACGGCAAATGGAGAAAAAAATTAAAAGACAGGAGGAGAGCCTAAGGGAGCTTTGGGACAACATGAAACGAAACAACATACGAATAATAGGGGTGCCAGAACAACAGAAAGATGAACATGGATTAGAAAACCTATTCGAAGAAATAATATCAGAAAACTTCCCTGAGGTGGGGAAGAAAAAAGTCACACAAGCCCAGAGAGTCCCAAACAAGGTGAACCCGAAAAGACCCACACCAAGACACATCATAATTACCATGGCAAATGTTCAGGATAAAGAGAGAATCTTACAGGCTGCAAGAGAGAGACGGAAAGTAACATACAAGGGATCTCCCATTAGATTATCAAATGATTTCTCAACAGAAACACATCAGGCCAGAAAAGAATGGACGGAAATCTACAAAGTGATGCAAAGCAAAGGACTGAATCCAAGAATACTCTATCCAGCAAGGCTATCATTCAAAATTGAAGGGGAAATAAGAAGCTTCACAGACAAAAAAGGGCTAAGGGAGTTTATCACCACCAAGCCAGCCATGCAAGAAATGCTAAAGGGACTGGTGTAAAAAGAAGAAATATCAAGCTCAGAAAGAAAACAGCCACACACACACACACAAAAAGAAATGGCTACAAACAAATACCTTTCAATAATAACTTTAAATGTAAATGGACTAAATGCTCCAACCAAAAGACATCGAGTGGCTGAATGGATAAAAAAACATGACCCATACATCTGCTGTCTACAAGAGACCCACCTCATTAGAAGGGACTCACACAGACTGAAAGTGAAGGGATGGAAAAATATCTTTCACGCAAATGGAAAGGAAAAGAAAGCTGGGGTAGCAATACTTATATCTGACAAAGTACATCTCAAAGTGAAGGCCATAACCAGAGATAAGGAAGGCCACTTCATAATACTAAAGGGATCAATACAACAAGAAGATATAACCCTGGTAAACATATATGCACCCAATGCAGGAGCACCCACATACATAAGAAAACTTCTGGAAGATATCAGGGGAGAGATCGACAACAATACAATCATAGTAGGGGACTTTAATACACCACTGACATCACTGGATAAATCCGCTAGACAAAAACTCAGCAAAGAAACAGCAATCCTAAATGACTCACTAGATCAGATGGACTTAATTGACATCTTCAGAACACTTCACCCCACAGCTGCGGAATATACATTCCTCTCAGGTGCTCATGGGACATATTCAAAAATAGACCACATATTGGGTCACAAGCAAAGTCTCCACAAATTCAAGAAGATTGAAATCATAAAAAGCTTCTTCACAGACCACGATGGCATAATGTTAGAAATAAACTACAATAAAAACAACCCAAAATACTCAAACACTTGGAAGCTGAATAGCATGTTATTAAATATTGATTGGGTTACCGATGACATCAAAGAAGAAATTAAAAACATCCTGGACACTAATGACAATGAAAACACAACAATCCAAAACCTCTGGGACACAATGAAAGCAGTCCTGAGAGGGAAGTTTATAGCTCTACAGGCCTATCTCAAAAAACAAGAAAAAATGGTAGTCAATCATCTAACTCTACAACTCAAAGAATTAGAAAGAGAGCAACAAGAAAACCCCAGAGTGAGCAGAAGGAAGGAGATAATAAAGATTAGAGCAGAAATCAATGAAATAGAGACCAAAAAAACAATACAGAAAATCAATGAAACCAAGAGCTGGTTCTTTGAAAGGATAAACAAGATTGACAAACCCCTAGCCAGGCTCACCAAGAAGCAAAGAGAGAGGTCCCAAATAAACCAAATCAGAAATGATAGAGGCGAAATAACAACAGACCCCACAGAAATACAAATGATTGTTAAACAATACTACGAGCAACTCTACTCCAACAAACTGGACAACCTGGAGGAAATGGACAAATTCCTAGAAAAATACAACATTCCAAAACTCAATCAGGAAGAATCTAAAAACCTCAATAGGCCAATAACTATGGAAGAAATTGAAGCAGTCATCAGAAAGCTTCCAGCAAACAAAAGCCCAGGGCCAGACGGCTTCACAGGGGAGTTCTACCAAACATTCAAGGAAGAACTAAAACCTACCCTCCTCAGACTACTACAAAAAATTCAAGAGGAAGGAACGCTTCCAAGCTCATTCTATGAAGCCAGCATCACCCTAATACCAAAACCAGGTAAAGACATCACAATGAAAGAGAATTACAGGCCAATATCCCTCATGAACATAGATGCCAAAATCCTCAACAAAATCTTAGCAAATCGGATCCAGCAGTACATCAGAAGGATCATACACCATGACCAAGTAGGATTCATCCCAGAGATGCAAGGATGGTACAACATCCGTAAATCAATAAATGTGATACATCACATAAACAAATTGAAAGAAAAAAACCACATGGTCATATCAATTGATGCAGAAAAAGCATTCGACAAAATCCAACACCCATTTTTGATAAAAACTCTCAGAAAGGTGGGAATAGAAGGATCATACCTCAACATAATAAAAGCCATATATGACAGGCCCACTGCCAACATCATACTCAATGGACAAAAACTAACACCATTTCCCCTAAGAACAGGAACAAGACAGGGATGCCCACTCTCACCACTCCTGTTCAACATAGTACTGGAAGTATTAGCCATTGCAATTAGGCAAGAAGAAGGAATAAAAGGCATCCAAATTGGAAAAGAGGAAGTAAAACTGTCCTTATTTGCAGATGACATGATATTATACATACAAAACCCTAGAGACTCCATCAAAAAGCTACTAGACTTAATACATGAATTTGGCAATGTAGCAGGATACAAAATTAACCCCAAGAAATCTGAGGCATTTCTATACACCAACAGTGAACTTTCAGAAAGGGAGATCAGAAAAACAATCCCATTTACCATCGCACCAAAAAAATTAAGATACCTAGGAATAAACTTAACTAAAGAGGTTAAAGACCTCTACTCAGAAAACTACAGGACGTTGAAAAAAGAGATAGAGGAAGACATAAACAGATGGAAGAACATACCATGTTCTTGGATTGGTAGAATCAACATCATTAAAATGTCCATACTACCCAAAGCAATCTATACATTCAACGCACTTCCCATTAAAATACCAATGGCCTTCTTCAAAGATCTAGAACGAACTCTCCAAAAATTCATCTGGAATAAAAAAAGACCCCGAATAGCTGCAAGGATCCTGAGAAAGAACAAAGTAGGTGGGATCTCAATGCCAGATATCAAGCTGTATTACAAAGCCACTGTTCTCAAAACTGCCTGGTACTGGCACAAGAACAGACATATAGATCAGTGGAATAGAATAGAGAGTCCAGAAATTAGCCCGAACCAATATGCTCAATTAATTTTTGACAAAGGAGGCATGAACATACAATGGAGCCAAGATAGTCTCTTCAATAAATGGTGTTGGGAAAATTGGACAGACATATGCAAGAAAATGAAACTAGACCACCAACTTACACCATACACAAGAATAAACTCAAAATGGATAAAGGACTTAAATGTACGACAGGAAACCATAAAAATTCTAGAAGAATACAAAGGCAACAAAATCTCAGACATATGCCAAAACAATTTCTTCACTGATACAGCTCCTAGGGCAGTTGAAACTAAAGAGAAACTGAACAAATGGGACTACATCAAAATAAAAAGCTTCTGCACAGCAAAAGAAACCATCAACAAAACAACAAGAAAACCCACCTCGTGGGAAAACATATTTGCCAACGTCATATCGGATAAGGGCTTAATCTCCAAAATTTATAGGGAACTCATACAACTTAACAAAAAGAAGATAAACAATCCAATCAAAAAATGGGCAAAGGATCTAAATAGACACCTTTCAAAAGAGGACATTCAGAAAGCCAAGAGACATATGAAAACATGCTCAAAGTCACTAATCATCCGAGAGATGCAAATCAAAACAACAATGAGGTACCATCTCACACCTGTCAGAATGGCCATCATCAACAAATCAACAAACGACAAGTGCTGGAGAGGATGTGGAGAAAAAGGAACACTTGTGCACTGCTGGTGGGAATGCAGACTGGTGCAGCCACTATGGAAGGCAGTATGGAGGTTCCTCAAAAAATTGGAAATGGAACTCCCATTTGACCCTGTGATCCCACTACTAGGAATATATCCCAAGAAACCAGAAACACCTATCAGAAAGGATATATGCACCCAGATGTTCATAGCAGCACAATTCACCATAGCTAAGATCTGGAAACAGCCTAAGTGCCCATCAGTAGATGAATGGATTAGAAAACTGTGGTACATCTACACGATGGAATACTATGCTGCTGTTAAAAAGAAGGAACTCCTACCATTTGCAACATCATGGATGGAACTGGAGAGCATTATGCTAAGTGAAACAAGCCAGTCAATGAAGGAAAAATACCACATGATCTCACTCATTCATGGATAATAAAGACCATTACAAACTTTTGAACAATAATAGATACAGAGGCAGAGCTGCCTCAAACTGATTGTCAAACTGCAGTGGGAAGGCCAGAGAGAGTTGGGGGGCAGGAGGGAGGGGAGTAAGAGATCAACCGAAGGACTTGTATGCATGCATATAAGCATAACTAATGGACATAAGACACTGGGGGGTAAGGGAGGGTAGTGGTTTGTCAAGGGCGGGGGGGGGAAAAGGATACTTATGTAATACCCTTTGTAATACTTTAAGAGGAAAATAAAAAAAAAAAAAAAGAATTCTTAATAACAAGTACAAAAAAAAAAAAAAAAAAAAAGAGAATTAAAACACACACACATACATACATGTATATATAGATTATGCATCTATGTTTTGTTTTTATTTTATAATTATTATCTGTCAGAGTGTATGGATGGGTGGTGGTGGTCCTCTAACTACATTTCAACATGACCTGAAACTACCTCAAGACACATTTTTACTTTTAAGGCATCATTATTGGTAGTGCTTTAACTTGTGCCTTCTTGTTGTTTGCGCATTTTGGGTCCTATCTTAAAAAAAACTTTTGCTTAGTCGAAGATAGCAAAACTGTTTTTGTTTTACTGTATTTTATTGTATTGGCATCTACATTAATAATTTCAAATTCAATTTGAATACTGGAGCAATAGATGTCAATCAGAATATTGTTTTTCTGTTTTATAATTAAAGTGAAACGTCTCAATTTTTGCTTTATAATTAAAGAAGCATCAGAATAAGAATAGGATGAAACCATAGAGAAAATTGATTCTAACACACTGGGAAGTTGAGTCGTGGTCCGGTGTTAAGCTTGCTCATTAGAGGGCACTGGAGAGATACTGCAGGAGGAAGGGAATTTCTTCTTTGCTTTGTAGGGTTCCTTTATCAAGCTCCTGAACCAAATGGTCTCACTAGAGCCAAAATCTTGATGTCTGTGTTATTTCAGAGTCTTGTTGCTGCACTGAAGTTTCTTCAGCACTTGGCTTCTGAACTTGAGTCATCAGACCCAGTAGCCAGCAACTTCTTGGAGTATTTCTCAGTTGGTTTTATAGAAAGTGCCACTAGGAAAAACTTCCCCTGTAAATCTTCCCCCTCAGCCATTCAGTTTGCTTGCAAGGGACTTCTGAAATTTAGTACATTCCTGAACTACTTCCCACAGCATTACTGAGAGCAGATTTCTAGGAAATGGACCAGCACATCACTTCAGCAACTTCTTCATCCAGAGAGCCACAGCCACACTCTCTCCAATGAGGTCTGGAGCTCAGCCCTAGGACAGGGATAGTCATTCTTGGGTAATGTATACAATAACCCATAGGCATAATGGCTAGTATTTCAAAGATGATCATCAATCAATAGATAATTTTGTGCATTGTGAGTCTCTGAGGCCAGTCATGGGACTAATTATTAGGTAGGATAACCTACAGAATGGTTTCTGCAGGAAAAGGTAGAAAATGCTTTGAATTTATCAAATTCATTGTTGAGTTCAATTAAAACAGCAGCAGTAGGACTTCACTACGTGGTTGGCTTGCCTTTTAACTCTCACAGCAATTAAATGCCAAGTTGTTTGTCAGCTTGAAATGACACTTTGATGCAGTTCCCCCCTTCAGAAAGAAAGAATAAGTACTACAATGATGCTTAATCTTCCCTTCAACATAGTTTGTTCTCTTTTATACTGCCATCTCTTTCATACCGCCTTCTACAAACCATCATGTTTATCTTGTCTCTCATATATGCCACACAAAGGTAATGATTATATATAACACTGACAAAACTTATGTGTATTGTGAATGAACATATGAAGCCAAATATTAAATTATACAATCAGAAAATATGATAACTTTTATTTAATAGTCTAACAGCAGGAAAGAAAATACATTTAACTTTAGTATAATAGCTTATTTTTGCAAAGATAGATGACTACTAAATTATAAGAGTAAAAAAGAATTTCCCCTGGCAGGTGTGGCTCAGTTGGTTGGGCTCATTTTGTGCACAGAAAGTTCTTCAGTATGTGAACTTTCTTGACAATGCAATGTGTAAAACAAGCTCACAGGTAAATGAAAAGTTGCAAGAATAATTTTCTAGCAGTTTCAGCTATAATGTAAAATGAGAAATCTAGAAACCTCATTATTTTCTTTAAAATAGAAGAAAGAAATTTACTAGGCTATAAAAGATGAAATCAACTTTTCAAATATGCTTTCAAAAATAGCTTTGGAGAAAATTACAATCTCTAATGAAAATTCATTTACAGTTAACAGTGATTAAAATATCACCTTAATTTTAGAACATAGCTGTTGAAAAATGAGGATCTCCTGAATTTGAAAATAAATGCTGTAAGCAATTACATACAATCCAGGAAGGGCAAACAGCTATTCTTTATACCATCTTAATAAAACTAAAGAATGCATTTTCAAGTCAAACTTTGTTTTTGCATCTGTGTTCCTGTAAATCTTAAAACAAGAGCGCACACACACACACACACACACACACACAAACAGTTTCTGGAATTAAACAACTGCAACTCCTATTGATTGTCTATAACTATTGAATGTTTGGGATTTTTATTGAAAAACCTGATATCATTACTAAATATTCTTTGAGCATATACAGGGTGGGGCAAAGTAGGTTTACAGTTGTTCATATGGAAAATAATACAATAATAAATAAATAATAATATAAGAATTAACTCTGTGTTTTGCATACTCATAAACTATAAACCTACTTTTGCCCCACTCGGCACCATAAAAGACCGCTAAGCTCAGATCAAAGCAGGAACTGAAAATAATGCCTTTGCTTCTCAAGAAATAGAATATCCAGGCCCAGCTGGCATGGCTAGTGGTTGAGCATCGACCTATGAACCAGGAGGTCACGGTTCGATTCCCGGTCAGGCCATATACCCAGGTTGCAGGCTTGATCCCCAGTGTGGGGCATGCAGGAGGCAGCCAATCAATGATTTTCCTCTCATCACTGATGTTTCTATCTCTCTCTCCCTTCCTCTCTGAAATCAATAAAAATGTATTTTTAAAAAAGAAATAGAATATTCAGTAAAAAAAAAAAAATAAAGTAATAGCATTAATTTAATAGCTCTTTGATTTTCCTCTAAGTTTTCTAGAAAATTGGCCAAGGACATTTTACATATTTCTCATCTCCAGTGACTTTGTGTGTATATATATGTATGCATCATGGCAAGAATACAGTATACAAATATTGCATTCATATGTTAATTTTAAAAGGATATTTAAAGGAATATTTTGCCCACAGAAGAAACAACCATTAGTGTGATTGCTTTTAAGTTGCCCCAGTGGGTTTTAAGCAGACAAGTGACACAATCTAATTTTCATTCTTTTAAAAATCCCTCTTGGCTATTATATTAGAAAGAGCCCATGAGCAGGCTTAAGTGGAAGTAAAGTGCTATGACACAGGAAGAGGTGCTAGTTTTGACCACTATAAGTGAAAGTAATAAATGTGGTCACATTCCGAACTTACTATAATAAGAGAGCAAAGAAAATTTTCTGGTAGATTGGATATGAGGACTGTATTAAAAAATGAAAATTCAACAGAGTGAATTTCAAGGTCACACTGGCTTTATTCAAGGATTCATGAATTCGGCACCATCCCATCTAGCAAATAGAAAGGAATTCCACAGAACAGTAGAAAGGAATGTTTTTTTCTTAATGGAGGGAAGGGGATGGGAAAAGTAAGGTATTAGCAAAGAATGCATTGTTTCAAGCAAGATTACCCTAAGGGGAACAGAAGGGGCCTATTGGCTGAATTATTCCACTGTCACTGACCAGGTAATCCCAAGATTACATTCCTGGGAAGATGAAACTGCAAGTAAATTTCAAGTGACTCCATTTTGGGCCTGTTGCCTTTCTTTGGTCTTTTTGGAGCACAGTTTGAAATTGTGCCTGAGATTGCAATCCCTCCTTTAGTCAAATAAACACTTTTCATCCTTTATTACAACCTAAATATTTTTTTAACAACTGTATATATTAAAATCTGGGCTGGAGATATGCATTTCAAAGTCAGTAGTGAATAGTTAATATTTAAATCATGAGAGTGGTTAAAGTTCCTGAGAGACTAAATGTAGATAGAGAAGAAAAGGGATAAGGACTAAGATCTGAGTCTTCAACATATAGAAGGATGGTGAGAAGAGGAATAACCAAGGAAAATAACAGTGAGAAGGAGCTGCTAGAAAATAAGAGGGAAAACAGAAAGTGGAGTGAACCAGAATGCGGTAATGAAAGTGTTCCAAAGAGGAAAGTGTGATCATCAGTGTCACATCCTGCTAATAAATCAAGAAGATAGTGAACAATGACTTGCAGGTGTGATTAAGTTAATGCCTTTGAGATAAAGAGATTATGCCGAATTATTTGGGAGGGCCCTAGTTAATCATAGAGGGCCTTATAAGTGAAACAGGAAGGCAGAAGGGTCAGATTTAGAAAGAGATTTAATGATAATATGCTGCTGGTTTTGAAGATAGAGGAAGGGGCAATGACTGAAGAAATTCAGTCTGGAAGCTAGAAAAGGCAAGGAAATAAATCTTCCGAGAGCCTCCAGTAAGAGCAGTAATAGGAAACTAACAGAATGACTGTTAGTGTCGGGTGCCGGAAGCCAATTCCAGACAGCAGGGCTGAATCTGGAGTGGCTGAAGGGCATGTCCCCAAGCCGAAGGACTCCCGCCTGGCCCCCCAATTTCCAAATTATTATTTCTTGTCTTGTCTCTGTCATTTGCGTGCGGCCCCTCTTCCAGAGCCCAAACCCTGAACCACGCGGGATGTGGGACATTCATAGTGAGGGCTACATGGAGGTTTCTTAGAAATAATAATAATAATAATAATAATAATAATATAATGATGATGATAAATTCCAGAAGAGTGGGTATTTTAATGGAATAAAATGTTTATTGTAAGGTTATAAATGCATAATTAGAAATGTCTCACATGTCTTTGAAAATGTCTATAACTTAGGAAGCAATGAAGACTCATCCTAAAATGTTTAATTCCACTTCTTTTATTAAAAACTATATTTTATTGATTTTTTACAGAGAGGAAGGGAGAGAGATAGAGAGCTAGAAACATCGATGAGAGAGAAACATCGATCAGCTGCCTCCTGCACATCTCCCACTGGGGATGTGCCCGCAACCCAGGTACATGCCCTTGATCGGAATCGAACCTGGGACCCTTCAGTCCGCAGGCCGATGCTCTATCCACTGAGCCAAACCGGTTTCGGCGAATTCCACTTCTTTACTTTCAAATAAATCAGTGCTTCTGAAAGCTTGACTACATCACACATTTTATTTTTTAGTACCCACACCATCAATATTTCTTGCTAATCAATCATGTGCAGACCACAGTGTTAGTGGTTTGATCTCATTAAAATCTCTTAAGATATGACCTTTGCATCCAGAGGGATGAATCAGTAAGATGAATAACCTATAATAATAGCTAATCTTTATTGAGTGTTTACTTTATTCTAAGAACTCTTCCAATATTTATAAGAATTTAAAAATGTAATCCTTATAGCAACTCAATAAAGATACCCGAGATTTGAAATGGCTAAACATTGCCTGCTTCATATGCTAAAACTTGGCTGAATCCAGATGGTTTATTCCAATGGCTAAATCACTGTATCATTGTCTTTTTAAGAGACCCCCTTATTGTCTGAAGATATTTTTCCAAAAATTAGAGCAGAAGAAGAGGTAGCCATGGTGAAGCCGTAACTAAAACTGATTAACAAATTCTGATGAGAATAAAAAGGAAATATGTATATTGGTGAGGAAATAGAAGAAACAGGTGCATAGATCTTCTGAGAAGTTTTGTGATGAATAAGGACATTTACAGAGTACTATTTAAAAAGAAACGTCAGGATCACAAAAATACTTTTTTTAAATCATACTTTTTAAAAAATATATTTTTATTGATTTCAGAGAGGAAAGGAAACGGAGAGATAGAAACATCAATGATGAGAGAGAATCATTGATCGGCTGCCTCCTGCATGCCCCCTATTGGGGATTGAGCCTACAACCTGGGCATGTGCCCTTGATCAGAATCGAATCTGGGGCCCTTTGATTTTGTGGGAGGCTGAAGGCCGACACCCTATCCACTGAGTCAAACTGGCTAGTGCAGGAAAAACACTTAATTCGGGTTGTCTTTGGATGTTTTTAGATAGATGGAAGCAAACAACTGATACAGTAATAGAAAAAGAGGGAACAGGAGTGTCAGAGGAAGTAGGTGGGCTTCAGTCAAAAGCACAGATGGTATGATAGGACTGAAGAAGTTTCATTTTTTTCCCTCTACGACAGGAGAAAAAAGCCAATAGGAAACAATGCAGCAAAAATGACTTTTTTTGGCAGGCAGCAAGAAATTGAGGGTTGAGAGAGTTCTCTTTACATAACCTCAATCTGCTCAGTAAAATAGGAGTTAAGGTCACATGCTGAGGGAGAAAAGATTTGAGCTTGATTGGATGAGACAGGTTTACAGCAGCCATGCACCCTAATGCAAGAGGGGGTGAGCAAGAAATAAATAAGATGATTGCTAAGTAGCAGAGGGGGCAGCAAAGTGTTGTTACTCAATCAAGCAATGCAGTATGAGAGACAAAGAGAGAGATGGTTGGAACACAAGATAGGGACTATCTGGCAGGTCACAGGAGATAAGCAAACAA
The DNA here is from genome assembly GCF_028538775.1 of Myotis yumanensis. NCBI lineage: Eukaryota > Metazoa > Chordata > Mammalia > Chiroptera > Vespertilionidae > Myotis > Myotis yumanensis. Next base: position 29,746,959 of record NW_027223764.1, on the reverse strand, counting down.
ACCAGGGATTCTCAGAAAGGAAGTATTTCTGCAATGTGTGACCACAGGTTTCAGACAAGACAGAAAACTCTATTTCAGGTGTTCTGTTGTGTGTTGTACCTCCATCAGAGCTATTCTTATACCTCATTATACTTGTTCCTTTAGTATGTCTTCCTCCTCTCATCTCTAGCTTTATGAGGGCATAAAGGATAATTCTACTGCTCATTATTGCATTTCCCAGCACTCAGCACAGTTTTTGAAATATCATAAGTGATCAGTCAGTAGTTATTATTTTGCTGAATGTTGACATGAACCAGGAAATAGATGATATAGGGAGAATGGAAATGGATCGTAATAATAAAGGCAATCAGAGTCACACAAGACATTCAGGATGCCTGAACAGAGAAATTTTCAAAATGTACCTGCCAGAAATGCCATAGGCAATAAACTTTCCAAATCTGTAAATTGTAGCGTCAGCTACATGTCCTGAATTTGTTAGGCAAGCCTAATACTTTCACCACAGGATCACATTAAAACCTGATGGATATCAAAAGTCAAAATACCCCCAGGTTCAAGGTCCTTTCCTGGTATCTCCTCTCCTTGATTTTGCTCCTCCTTCTCAGCCTGGGACCAGGTTTCAACCTTGTATGTCTTGGGACACATTCGCTCTTTCTGGCTTTTGACCTGATAATGACCCTGACCTGACTCTTTGCTCCAGTTTGTGCCTCTGCAATCATCATTCCTGCTTAGAGAAACCTAACCATAAACCAATAACCTGAGTTGTGAATCATTAGTCTGTAGTGGCTATTTGTTTCCAGGGCCTTCTGCCCAGCTCACTGCCAAATTCACTATGCTTGAGGCATTCACAATTAATGAATAATTAGTCACAGAGAATGTAAACAAATCTGAGCCCAATTCAGCACAATGGGTTAAGTCTGAAAAGAAAGAAATGTAAATTGAGCTATCCGCTGTTAAGTGCGTATACATTTTGGGGGACACCCTGTATATCTATACATACACATATATTTTCTCCTAGGAATGAATGCTGCGTGATTTTGTTCATTAACTTTTCATTTTATAAAAGGGTAAAATCAATAATCTATTTATTCAGCCAACTGAAAGGCAATTTCAAACAATTTCATGTGAGATTGAATTTTTATAGCTTTTTTTCCTCCCACAAATTCTAACAAAAAAATAATATCTTCTCAAGTGCTAGACAAATATAAAATGTCAAATCTTGGCAGCCTTTTAAAGACATGAAATAAAAATCCCTTCTTTATAGCCCTGGCCAAGTGGCTCAATTGACTGGATCATTGTCCAAAAGGTTGCTGGTTCAATTTCTGGCCAGGGCACAACCTAGGTTGCAGATTTGATCCCTGGTCCCCTGATTGGGGATGTATGGGATATGACAACTGATCAATGATTTTTCTCTTACATTGATGTTTCTCTCTCTTTCTCTCAAAAACATATCCTTGGGTGAGGATTTTTTAAAAAATCCCCTCTTCACAGGTGAATAATTGTCTTACTAAAAATACAGCTTTCTTCAAACCCTGAGGCAGTTTTTAGGGCAGTAGATTATTGACATGCACTAAAGGCAGAAATGAGTGAGCTTCTGTTTTTAAACATTCTACTGTACCGACCTGAGGATTATGACCATTTTAAGTCTTGTTGTATGTCTGTTTTTGGTCACTGACATAGAAACAACAATAAGAATTTTTATTTACTCATATTATCACTGGCTATGTCCAAAGACAACCAAAGAGTTAAACAAATGAAAAATGAGATAATTCAATTATTAGCTGCCCCCAAATAATTTCTGTTCAGAAAAAGTTTTGATCAATAGGTCAAACTTTTCCTTTAAAAAATAGAATATTTCTGGGAAGCTTTTTATAATAAAAATAATGTCATACCCACTGTCTATTTTCAACTGAGAAATCCAAATTATATATGCTGAAGACTGTCTTTACCATGAAGAGGTTATCTTAATGTAAATGATATCTTTGAAAGAGAATAATATATTCAATTGGCAATTCAGACAATCAAACAGTAAAGAGGTAAATGTTTTAAATTGAGATACATCAGCGTAGCCCTCAAAGATGAACACTTAAATATTTGTTTTTTATCTACTATATAACCTTGTATTTACTTTCCTTCTCTGAATGTTTGGATTAATTTTAATTCCTCTATTGGTTAACTTAGGAAAAGTAAATAATATGCTTAAAAATTTATTTTTATATCTAGTGTAGGCAAGCATTTTTACCTGTTCATTATGTAAACTGGTATTATTATTCCTTCCTTTGAAATCTACTAATCAAAAGAACTCAATTTTACAGATCATGCACAAAAATAAACGCTGTTTCTCTTTATAGATTTTATTATTTTAGAGTAAAATAAGTACATGCTGTTGTAATAATATTTCCTTCAATCACTTAATAAGCCTAACCTTGACTCAAGCAGTTAATGCCATAGTACAATAGATGAAAAAAACTAATATTCTTATAACATAAAACAGTATTATTTATAGCTCATCAATAATATATTGTTGCCCAGCAAGACAATAAGTCCAATGGAGAGTTATCTTCATATATATTATTCAATAGCAAATAATGGAAGCTATATTTGATAGGACTGTTAGAAGTTACTAATCACAATTATGGCAAATAGTCCAAAGAATGCACAACCTCATCATCATCTTAATTAACTGTTCTTCTCTTTTGAAAATTGATTGTTAACTGATCGAACCATAATCCAAATAGAGTGTCCCAGAAAAAAAAATCACTTAGGCTCCCTCTTTGGCATCTGGCTCTTGGCTCTGAGCATTGCCAATAATGGCCCCACCTGGCCCTGACTTTGTGTCCTCTTTCAGGGGCCTCACATTCGATGCACAGCTTCATTAACAGCAGTCTGAAAACAACCTGGGTTGAGTGTTGTGTGTGGGAGTTATTTTGCCAGGGCCTTTTGAACAGTAGTATCACAATGAAATACTAGGTATTATTTATGAAAGAATGATCTTTTTTTATTTTTAACAATGATGTCCTTTCAGAAATTTCTAAATACTTTGTAACTGCATTACCTAACTTGGTGATAAAAGCAGTTTTTAAACTCTACCTTCTCAAAAAAAAGAAATCCACTAGATATTTGACTCCCAATTTCTATAAATTTTACCTTTTTTTTTTTGTACAGAGTTGCAATTAACATACAAATTTCTTTGTAAACAAAAACATGCCACATACTTCGAGTAAATATTAAACTTTAAAACCAATAAACAGAGTTTACTATATTAACATATCTATACAAATATTGATACCTTAAGGGTCAAAGAGTTTGTTAGACTTTTATTATCTTTTCCAAGGGTCTAAGTTCAGGAAGCTATATGCTATTTGAAAGAAATGGTTGCTCAGTGCAAAGTCAAGTCAATCTTCTTTTCTACAACTTATCAGTTGATCATGCCTTATTTCATTTTATTTCTTACATTTTACTTGGATCGTGACTTAACTGCATATTTTCTCCCTTCCCTACATGTTACCAATGACCTTTTTTTTATTTTACTGACTAAAATATAATGTGTTGTTAGCAAATTCTTGAAATATCACATCCTTTCACATATGTGTGTGTATATATATATATTCATTTCCCAATCCTTTGGTCAACTGTGAAATGACTCTGTTGTCTTGCCAGCTATACACTATAATCCCCCTACAGTCTAATAATTTCGATTTACTCCACTGCTGAACCAGAGCCTCTATTTTCTACAATCTATGTCTTCACTTCATTGCTTTCTACCAGGCACTTGTGGAATTCATCCTCAGTTATATCCTCAGAAAATAGATATGAGAGTTATATTTTGTGAATCCTTAAGGTCCTTAGTTGTATCTTCATATATGATCCATAATTTTTATGATTATATACTTTTAGCCTTAAAATTATTTTCCAAGGAACTCTGAAGGGACTTCCACCACTAAATACTGGTATCCTATTTTGTGGGTTATCTTTTTCTTGTGGGTGATTCTTTTTCAAAAATTTTCAAAATTATTTTTTTTTCCTTTGGAGTCTGAAAACTTTATCATACTGAGTTTAGAATTGAACTTTAAAAATTCCTTTTTAGATCTAAAATTTAAGACCCTTCTTCAGATCTAGGATGTGGTATTATTTATTTAAGTTCTCCCTTTTATTTTCATTGTTATCTTTTTCTGGATCTCTTATTGGTACAGTTTCATACTGCCACAATAGAACTCTTAAATTTCTATGTTTTTCTCAAAATTTTCAATTATTTGTGTTTTGGATTAATGTGCAGGAAAGTTTCTTAAACTTTAAATTTCAAAGTATCTAATAAATGTTTAAACACTGGATACTGTATGTTTAATTTTCAAGAGATGAGTTATTTGATCATTTCTTCTTCATATCATAATGTTTTTTATTAATACAATGTCTTCTCGGATAACTTTGAGAGTAGAAATTAATATTTTTTTCTCCTGCCTTGCATTATATTTTGTCAAAGGCAAGTTATTTTATTAACTTACACCTTTTTCATCTGCCGGAAGATATTAAGTCCTTTTCATGCTCAAAATGAAACAAACAGCCCAGCCAGAGTGGCTCAGTGGTTAAACATTGACCTATGAATGAGGAGGTCATAGTTTGATTCCTGGTCAGGGAATATGCCCGGGTGGTGGGCTCAATCCCCAGTGCAGGGTGTATAGGAGGCAGCTGATCAATGATTATCTCTCATCGTTGATGTTTCTCTCTCTCCCTCTCTGAAATCAATAAAAATATATTTTTTAAAAATGAAAGAAACAAACAAAAATATGATACTGGGTCCCTGTTTGTGTTTCATTCACTGTTATAGAAATAGCTTCGGTTCTCTGGTGCACCTCCTTCCTGAATGGAAACGCTAAAGGGAATTTCCAGGTATACATGGGAGGGACTTGTGGCCTGGGAGGTTTGGCTGAACAGGTTCAGGAAACCACCTGACAAATCTGTCCCCTGTGACCTGAGGCAGCACTGAGGAGCTCTTCACTCTGATGTACCAACACCTGCCCTGAAATCCCTAGCTCATTCATAGCAGTTGTTTCATTTCTTTAGAGAAACCTCCTGGTTATTTTTCATTTGCCTGTGTTTGTTTTTACATTGATGTTAATGTAAAGGCCCAGTTGCATGAAGAAAGAAAATGGATAAAATGGCTGAAGTGCACAGCTTTCCCTCAAAGAGAAGTCCAGTTAATCCCATTATTTTGAGTCCTACCTCTCATTTCTGCTCTTTGAATTAATTTGCCGCAAGTCTAGTTCTTCTCTGGAGCTTCTGAGGAAGGAGGGTTCCCTCATACAACTTTCAGCTATTTCATCATTAACTCATCCTCATATGATTTTTATTTTAGAAATTTTGTCAACATCATTCTGTGGTACTGAACTCCCTCCTTTCTCTTTATTATTATAGGCTTTTTATATTCATTTGACTGGGGTCTTAAATGCATGAACTTGATCTACTGTCTTTAGAAAACTAACAACACCAGAATAGCCAATGTTTATGTATTACAGTGGGACCATTCAACTGGGAACACAAGCCAAAATGGCCCACTAACATTTTGTGGACATTATAATTGGAATATGTGAATGTGCATGATGTCCAATAATAGAATTAGCTCCAGAAACTGAGTTCTTCTTCAGATATTATTAATTCATATATTTATTCAACAAATATTTTGATCACTTATTATGTAACAGACCTTATTTAAAATGTTAGCAATAGAGCAATGGCAAAGAAACAAAAATTATTATATGCCCTTATATTTTTATTCAAATAACATTATGTTAACATAAATAAAAAGGGAATACTGAAATGGGGAAAGAATAAATTAAACACAGTTTATAGTGTGAGTGGAGACATAGGAATTAATCTCTAAGACAGTTTCTTCCTAATAAAGTCTGTAGGAGAAAAAAATTGTGGGTTGTTTATATATAAACACACACACATACATTCAAACACACACATTTGCAAAATCTTAGAATAGCCAGACAAATCCTTCATCTCTAAGAGAAGATCAGACAAGATAACCCAGGCATCTTGAGTTCTTACTTGCACAGGGTACTACACCCCATATTAATATAATTCTACATTTTAGAAAGAACATACTTTGCATTGAGACAGCCTTGGGCACATAGTCTGATTCCAACACTTAACCGCTGTGTAATATTTGATAAATTTCATAGCATCTATAATTCTAATATGTAAAATAAGGTTAATAAAAATATATCCTGCAGCCAAAACCGGTTTGGCTCAGTGGATAGAGCGTCGGCCTGCGGACTGAAAGGTCCCAGGTTCAATTCCGGTCAAGGGCATGTACCTGGGTTGCGGGCACATCCCCAGTGGGAGATGTGCAGGAGGCAGCTGATCGATGTTTCTCTCTCATCGATGTTTCTAACTCTCTATCTCTCTCCCTTCCTCTCTGTAAAAAAATCAATCAAAAATATATTTAAAAAAAAATATATATATATATATATCCTGCACAGCTTGTTTTGAGATTGAAATAATGCATAGAAAGGTTAGTCACATAGTAAATGCATAATAACTTTCATACAATAGAATATTTTGTGGTTATTATCTATTGTGCTTCATTTTTTTCAACCCTCTTACATTAGAATTTGAGAACTGTAGTGAATTTTAAACATTCTCATCTTTTTAGAAGAATCTTCACTTTAACATGCCTCTGATTTACTAAAAAGAAATTATTTAACCTCACTATGCTAAATGCTGATCCCTGAGCCTGATACTACTACATTATGATATTTTTCACACAAACCTGAAAGTTTCCTTTATTTGTCTCTTCAGTGAGAGAGAAAAAAAAGCTACAAGCCCAAATGAATTTTCATGAAAACGATATCAAAAACGTCATCATTTAGAGAAACAGTTCTCAACTTATCCAAAAAATACCAACTTGAATCAGTAATGTAATTGAAATCTTATATGCACAGCCCAGGAGATTACACTTTCCCACCTGCTTCATATTCAAGTTCATCAGGAAACAGCAGGGAATAAAGGGGCTCCTCGCACTAGAAGAAGGCTGCAGGAATATCAATCTGAAAAGCAAGCCTTTACAGAAAGAAGAACGTCTGCATCAAAGCAGATAGGCAAGGTTAGGTTTGGTTACAACCAAAAAGCTTCTCAGGGGTTTATGTGACTGGTGCTTTTTGGACCAGCTGAAGCTCTGCTTCATAAGGTCTTCATTCCTAGATTTAGTTTGTCAAGCAGATTTGAAGTATTGCTGGTCCTTAGGACAGAAGGGAAAGGGGAACATGGGACTATCTGCTGACCCTCCAAGTTTCCCCCCCACCACAGTGACACATGTTGCCAAGATTCTTATTCATAGGCAATAGCAAGTCACATGGCCAAGACTGACATCAGTGGGTGGGAAAGTATAATTTTTCCCCAGGGAATAGAAGCAAATATTTGTGAATAATAATATGGTTTACTATACTAGATGCAATAAAAGTATTTTATAGGTATATTCCAGTTTCACTCTGTATACTATATTTTCCTCATACATAGTATATTTTATCCTTGAAATGATCCTGTGAAATAAACAGCTATTGTTATTCCCATTTTAAATGTAAGGAAATTGATTTTTTTTTTTAAAAAAAAGCAGAATTCTTAAAAGACCCAGAGTTGTCTGAGGCCAATTAGAGTTCACTGGGTCACACTGAGGTCCCTGTTACTAAACATATTTAAACAGAAGCAGAATGACTACTCTGTGGGAGTGCTGAAGGCTGAGATCTATGAATTCTGTGAATAACTGGACTGCATAACCTTTAAAATTCCTTTTATCTCTGAGATTCCATGGTTATGTAAGTTGCTCAAGGTCACACAGCTCGTAAGAGGCTATGGAAGGCAAAATGTCACTGCTGAAGGAATGATCTCATTTACGGGAAGATAAAAAAGAGACGCCAAAGTGATTTAATAATCTAGTGTTCAAGTGCCATTATTGTGAAACTCAAATGTTGAAAAAGTTTTATTACAGACCACTTCTCAGTCAGTATGCAGAAAGAATCTGTTCAGTAGGCGACTGGAATGCTATGGATTATTGCCTGTATAATATCACATTTTCCAAATACCCTGGAGATTGCTGTACTGATATGTTTATGAACAAAATATAGGCAATAGCATTTCTACCATTCCCCAGAGAGAAACATTTTCTAGAGGTGCATAATAAATAAACAAATGTCCTAATAGAGAGTGAAAATTAAGACATCCTAGGTCATTATTTAAAATGAGACTCTCTGAACTGATGAGCTATACTGAAGTCTTGAATTCTGAGGATATTTTGGAAGATTTCATAAAGAAACTGTTCACATACCAATGACTATTCTTTCTTACCAAGTGTTCCCAAGGGGTTTACAACTTTAATAGCTCTACAGCTCTCTGAGTTTAAGATGGTTACTTTGTATAGTGATTTGAATTTTTACCATTTGTCAAATGAAATATCTACACTAATAAAAGAGAAACATGGTAATTGGCGTACGACCGCTACCCTTCCCATTGGCTAATCAGCGTATCCTTATGAAAATTAACTGTCAGCCAAGATGGCGGCCGGCAGCCATGCACTGAAGCGAGCAGGGAGGCTCGCTTCCTCCAGGAACTGCAGACTCCAACGTTCCCAGCCTCGCTTGCCCGGCCTTTCAACTGCAACTCTAAGCAACTATTACTATGTTGCAAATAAGAAGCTGAACAAAACTGGCTTTCAGTCAGCCCCGGACCGCAACATTGTATCCATGTTTTCAGCAGCGAGGCCTCAGAGCTAAAGCTGGCCCAGAATAAAAAAAGAAAAAGAAAACAAGGAGCGCGGTTGGGAGCTTTTAGTCAACTGCCAGCGGGAAAACAGCCCTCAGCCCCTCAGCCAGCCTGGCCAGGCACCCCAGTGGGGACCCCCACCCTGATCCAGGACACCCTTCAGGGCAAACCAGCCGGCCCCCACCTGTGCACCAGGCCTCTATTCTATATAGTAAAAGGGTAATATGCCTCCCGGCACCGGGATCAGCTGAGCAGCAAGGCTCCCTGCACCAGGATCAGCGTGACAGGGGGCAGCGCCCAAACTCCCTGATCAGCCCTGCTCTGTGCCTGATAGGGGGGAGCTCCCCAATCCCCCAATTGCCCTGCGGCTCTGTGTGTGACAGGGTGCAGCGCCCCAACCCCCCATCCCCCCATGGGCCCTGCTCTGTGTGTGACAGGGTAGAACCATAACCTCTCCATCGGCCCTGCCCCGAGTGTGACAGTGGCGATGCCCCAACCCCCTGAACAGCCCTGCTCTGTGGGTGATAGAGGGTGGCGCCCCAACCCCCCTCCACGGGCCTTGCTCTGTGTGTGACAGGGTAGAGCCATAACCTCCCCATTGGCCCTGCCCTGAGTGTGACAGGGTGCAGCGCCCCAACCCCTTGATCCACCCTGCTCTGTGTGTGACAGGGGGCGGTGCCCCAGCTCCCCTATCGGCCCTACTCTGTGAGTGACAGCGGGGAGCTCCTCAACCCCCTGATGGGCCCTGCTCTGTTAGTGACAGGGGGCAGTGCCCCAACCCCCTGATGGGCCCTGCTCTGTGAGTGACAGGGAGCAGCGCCCCAACCCCCTGATGGGCCCTGCTCTGTGCGTGACAGGGGGTGGTGCCGCAACCTCCCCATTGACCCTGCCTTATGTGTAACAGGGGGTGGTGCCCCAACCCCCCAATCAGTCTACCCTGAGCGTGGCTGAGGGTGGCATTGCAACCTCCTGATCCGCCCTGCTCTGTGCATGACGGGGCGGCGCCCCAACTCCCCAATTGGCCCTGCTCTGAGCCTGACCAGGGGCTGCACTTAGGGATTGGGCCTGCCCTCTGCCATCCGGGAGCAGGCCTAAGCCAGAAAGTCGTTATCTCCCGAGGGGTCCCAGACTGCGAGAGGGCACAGGCCGGGCTGGGGGACCCCCCCCCCCCCCCGCCGCCAGTGCACAAATTTTTGTGCACCGGGCCTCTAGTATAATAATAAAATAAATACAGGGATTAAACCTTAACTATTAAACTTAGTGTACTTTAAAAAATAAATCATATTTATTTAATGATTCACAATTAAAAAGCTATGTTAGTGCAAAAATGCAAAAAGTAATATGTATTTGCTTATTTTAAATGCATTTATTCATTTATTATACATAGTGGAAGCTAGGAATTAAAGACTTTGGCACTAAATAAATTTGAATTCTGAATACATCTTGAAAATACATAAAATAGCATTCTTATCTTCTGCTATGAATAGAGATTTGGCAACTAATCAGAAGCTCATCCAGGGTAGCTCATCCATGGCTTCTCAAGACATCAATTGGTACCACAGGGTAATCAAATGAAATTTATTTCAAGCTGGTTATTAGCCAGTTTCTCAGTAAATAACCTTCTTCAAATCTAGATGCCCCAAAACATTTAAAATATATTTTGGGGGAAAAGCACTAACAAAAATCAAAGGATGTACTTGTTTTTCACTCTCATCTAGGTTTGAAGAAGTTTGTTTACTGGTACACTGGCTTTTTGACAGAATTTCATTTGATTACCCTGTGGTATCAATTAATGTCTTGAGATACCATGGATGAGCTCCCAAAATGATGGGATAAGTAGTTCTGAAAATGTTTCTTCATAAAAGCAATGATATATTGGAAAAAGTTATATAAAACAACTTTTTCATAATGCTTGAAATTAGCTGAAGCTTGCAAAAATTAGAGCATTTATTCAAATAAAATAACTGTATTTCATTAAGAACAATCAACTTTATGACATTCAACTAGACTTATGCCTTTCTCTCTTTCCCTAGATATGTGGTAGCTTTGAAAGTGAACAGGCACCTTTATCAAAACTGTAAAAAAGAGCTTTCTAGTACACACTAGAGAGGAAGGAACTGGATTAGAATTCACCAAAAAGCCCCATTCCCAGAGGATACAATTTTATATCTAGAAGTTCCATGAAAGGCTTCATCCTGAGGCTTTATCTTTTCTTTTTAAAAAAGTATGTTTTTATTGATTTCAGAGAGAGGCAGAGATAGAAACCTCACTGAGAGAGAACCATCAATCAGCTGCCTCCTGTATGTCTCCTAGTGGGGATAGAGCCTGCAACCCAGGCATGTGCCCTGAGAATCAAACTGATGACCACCTGGTGCATGGGATACCACTCAACCAACTGAGCCACACCAGCCGGGCTCCCAGTATTTATCTTTACTTGAACTGACTCAGAGCTTAATCTCTGCAAATAGTCTATTCTCCAACACTTGTCATAAATAATCAAACAAAAATCAATACACATACACATGGGGGAAAAGACTAAGATAAAGAGAATTTTTTATTTTTACGCTATGAATTTCTGCATATTATTTTTACTTTGTGATTATTTGGATATGTTTGATAGAAAATAAAATTCATTAGGAAATTTTGTGTCAAGATTGAAAACTAGTGACTTATACAGTAAGCTAATAGTAAAAACAGAAGAAAGCAGAAAAGTATTCATAAGTAGAAGAGACTAAGTTTCAAATTCTTCAATGTTTAGAAAGCTCAATATTAAGCACCATAAGAATTACTATTATTTCACAATTTATTGGCATTTTGTTAAATCACTGTAGTAAGCTTTTAATTTGAATTATCACCCTTAATCCTCACAACATATGTTATAGGAGCTATTATCACTTTCAAATAAAGAAATGAACTCCTTGGAGGAGTTAAATAATTGAAGTTCATACTGTTGGTAAGGGTTAGTGTTATTATTCAACTACTGCTTCTCTGGCTCTAGGGCTTTAACTTTTAAACACAAAGTCAAATGAAAACTTGGCATAGAGAAGTATACCAAAATTTGGATTCAGAAAATCAAACTCATAATACCAGATTTTCCATAGACTTTAAATGCCTGACCTTAAATTTCTTCACTTATAAAATCTATACAATTAAAAGGGTAATATGCTAACTAGACCAGGAGACCTTCTGGGAGACCTTCCAGACATCCTTCCAGACAAAGCCATGGTGATGGGGCCAAGGCAGAGGCAGTTAGGGGCGATCACAGGGATTGGGCCTAAACCAGCAGTCAGACATCCCCCAAGGGGTCCCAGATTGGAGAGGGTGAAGGCTGGACTGAGGGACACTCCCCCGCCCCGCCATGCACAAATTTTGTGCACCAGGCCACTACTAGTATAATATGAAATTAGGTATGAAAGAATCTACTTCTAAAGGTAACTCTGGCTACCCTAACAGATGGACTCTCAAGAGTTAGTGATTTAACACTCTGAAAATTTATTCCACACTCTCAAATGTCTAACGAAGTGTACCAGGATGTTGGACAGTTCTCCAGATTAGTGACCCAGAGTCAACCCACCCCATGCTTTCATTATCCTCAATTGTTGACTCACAACATAAGCCAGGACTTTGTCTTCATTCTAGATAGACAAAACCACGAGGTCAAATGTCTACAGTTTACATGAGGGGAAACAGAAAATGATACCAAGCAGTCAAGTTTCAGTTCAGGAAGTTAACACTTGAGTGTTTTTGAAAGGTATTTTTTAGTATATTCTTGAAAAAAATTCCTATAATCTCATCTTTTCTCTGTTTACATGATTGAATTATAGCTCAGTCAATTTTTATTGCAAATATTTCATGTGTGGATTTTAGGAAACTTTTTTAGCCCCTCAAGTTTATTATGGAAAGAAGGATCCTTTTGAGTCAGGCCAATCTGTTTTTGCCATCCAGATTTAGCTTTTGAGCTTCCAACCTATAAGCTGATATAGGTTAGGTAAGCCCAGGTTACATACACCCAAAAGAAGACTAGATTATCTTCTTAATATTTGCTGGCATTTTCTAGGTTTAAATAAATTTTTAAATATAGCTCTTAATTCAGCTCAAGTCCAAGGTTTAAATTCTATAGTTACCTGTAAATCTGGATCATGGGGGAAATGAGTCTTTGGGGGTAACTGGCATTTGGGGGGTTTTAGAAGTCACTGGTTAAAGGTAGGAGGTCTGCTCAAGGAAATGGAGAGGGAGAAGTTCACTGAGGTATAACAGAGAGATCAGAAGGATGGGAGAAAAGAAAGAACAAGATACAGAAAGGCAACTGGAGGACAAGGAGAGGGAGGATTCGCTAGAGAAAGAGTTTATTTTGTTAATTTCTCATTAGTCTTGAGAAAAGAATCTTTCGGTGAAGGAATTTTTTATTGACACTTTCATTTGGAGGCTCCTGCATACAAATTAAAATTGCTGCCCAATTGGTATTGTGAAATCTTATTCCTTTACTTTTCTAACACACTTCTCAAAGAAAAACATTTGTTCAAGTCAGATGTTCCCGAGTAGCCACTAGAAGCTCAAATTATTCTTAGTGAAGTTATGCCATTGAGAAATGGAAGTGCAAGAAAGTGTATTGTACTAGTACATGTATGAAGCAGAGTTCTTCCTGGGAGAAGAAAATATTTAGACTTAAATGAACCCAGGAGAACTTTCATTCTTGTGTCTCAGGTCTCCAATCCTATAGGCATCCATCTCTGCGCAAAGGCCTGACCATCTGTGTCCCCGAGCAGGCAGAAAACCAGAAAGAACCAAGATCTCAAGACAGAAACTCAAGATGGATCAGAGCCATTATCTCAAGACAAAACCTCAAAATGGAAAGAGAATCTTTTGTCTGGTTTTACTGATGACTCACAGCAAAATTTGTCTACATGGACACTGATTCAGGGACAAAAGCAAACTCAACACCGTGAGACAGCTTGCATTTATAGGGCGTATGCCTGTATTCTGCGTTGTGATTCTTCTCATGACAGAGCCTTTTAAACAGCACAACATAAACCAACACAAAAGAAAGCAAAAAGAAATGAAGAGGAATGCCTGATTCCACCGAGGATGCCCAAACCACTAACAAAATGCTGGTACCAAACTTCAAATTGATAGCAGTTGATTGATAAAGGAATTCAATGCAAAGAAAGAGGAGTTTAGAGCCAGAGCTGACTTACCACATTGGTGCAGACTGATTTACTAGCCGCAAGGCAGGAGGAGATCTGTAGGTACCACACGTGGTGGGAGGCTGCTGTTTGTAGCAAATGCAGTGCAGATGGTATCTTGGAACATCCTTGGGGAAACTGTGAAAATTAACAAAGACCACCCAAATGAGGTTATTTACTCAAAGATCATTAGAACAAGGGTGTTAGCCATCATCAGTTGCATTTTGCAGAGACTCAAAGGCAAGCAAGGGAATGAGGAATCTTTATAATGAAAAATAGGGAAGGCTCAGGTATGCTCTGACTTGAGGCTCAAGGCACAGGGAAGCTAGAGGCAAGCTCACTAGAAATGGAGCATCCTATGTAATTAGTTTGGAGAACATATTTGGCTCTCTCTGGTTGGTGCTGAGTTGGAAGAGGGGACAAAAATTAAGGCAGCTGCCACTTATCGACCATGTCCTGACTACTTCTGTTCAATTGGTGCACGGGTTGTAGCGTGGCTTCCTGTACCAGCTGTTACAGACGGTTTAAGTCACAGTTTTGTTTTTCTATATGGTCTGATCAGTGTTCATTTGTATATCCAGTCTCTCAACTACAAAACTTCTATAGGAAAACATAAAAGGATATATTTTTTTCCTTGAGTTAAGCAAACATTTCTTAGAGATGACACTAAGTTCACAATATATAAAAGAAAAAATTTTGGTATAATTAGACTTCAAAAATTTATCCTTATTAAAAATAGTGTTAAAAGAATGAAAATACTAGCCTCTGCATAGAAGAAAATATTTGAAAATTATATACAAGATGATATGAAAAATATAGCAGATTTTTGTTTGTAGGAATACATCAGGCATAACAAATCCACTTAGATAAACTGGGCTGTTTTTAAAGAAATCTTTTCAGTCAACAATCACAGAAATATGATTCAAGTACCCTAGAATGACACTAAAATCATTTGAAACTATAATTTTAAAGGGTGGCATTTGACAAATTTCAAAGAACCAATCATTCTATCTTGTTTATTGAGAGTAGCCTACTTCACATAAGGATACATCACAGCCATTACCACGGATCATGGTACAGTATGGACTCTACCATGTACCTCTAAAGACCCCTCATTAACCAATAATGCAAGAGGTAATAACTATTCGATGAGTTTTATTTGGAGGTTAGAATTTATCTCTTTTTGTTCCCTGTCTCAGAACTAGTACACTTAATTATAACTTTCTTGGTTAACCATGGACAAAAACATTAGCACTTTTATGGTTTTATCTATGTGCTTTGGTAGTATTTTGTCACATAATTTATTTTCTGTTTAGTTAACAGTTAAGAAGTTATAAAATTAAATTACTAGTTTTCACATTAGAACTCTAAGAAAAAGATTGTAGTTTTATACTGAGACATTAAATAGCTACATCCTTCAACCAATAATAAATTGTTATAATGTTCTTAGAAAGACTAGTAATATCTATGAATATTTAAAATGGCATCATCTTTAAAATAGACATTTTGTTTTTAAGACATCTCATATTTAAACACACTAATGATTAAGAATATGCATAAAAATATTTGTTACTATATTACAGTAGCAAAAAAAGCAAATTAAAAATAACATATCAAATACCCATCACTAAGTAAATGAGTGAATAAATCAATGCATTATATATACATATCAAGAAATGTTTGCTGACCAAGCCATTTGAAAGAGGGTATTAAGCTCCAACCTCAGTAATTTAATGAACTAGGCTGGCATTGAAAACATCTCTCTAAAAATTCCTAGAGATTTAGATGATGAATAAAAAATAATGTATTATCCTGATATTTAAATATTATAGCTGAAAGTGTGGGAAACAAAGATTTTTCAAGTACCAGAAGTAAAATATAATGAAAGCTAGATTGAGCTGATATTTCTAAAGCCACTAGAGAGTTCTGGATTTGGCTATGGTTAGGGGATTAGATTTTAATACCCACCTTCCCAAGAAATATGATATCAGGCCTCAGATCCATAGGATACATAGAGTAATAACTTAAATCCCCATGGGGAAAAACGTCAAGGCCACTTGAAGGAATAAACTTCTAGTTACAGCAGGAAACAATAACTTGACAAGCTGACCCAGAGAGTATATAATAAATCTAATGTTTGTCTTTCATCTGAGTAGAAAAAATTACCCAGGGAGAATTAAAACCATACCTCACAGAGTTCAGAGTCCAATTTAGCTCTACCCATTTAATATAAAAAATAAACAAACAAAAACAAAACAACCCAACTTAAAAAGCGGTATTTTAAAAATGTATCCCAAATAATTGATGCCCTCTGACAAAATCAAATTCAAAATTGTTTTGAAATGACACTTCAATGTGCATATTAGATTCTATGAGCAAATAAAAATTAATGTGTGTTTAAAAATGAACTCTAAGAACAAAATCTTAAAACATATAAGAAAACAATACACCATGAGTAGAAGTCAGAACATGCCACAAACTTAAAGATTAAGATAGCCACAAAAGAAAAAGAGAGAGAGAGAGAGCAATAACAGAACAATCTGCATTGGACTATTAAATAAGTGCATGTATAATTATTAGGTATACGCTTTAAAAAAAAAACTCAGAAAACCAAAAAATACTTTAGGCAAAGAATAACAAGTAGATTTGTTTAAAGAACCAAATAGTATATGCAGAAATAAAAGATAAAGACATTGAAATAAAAAATGCAATGCTTATAACTACAGTTGAAAACAAAAACTAATTAGCCTAATCTTACATATACTTTAAAAGACTGAGTAGAGCTGTAGTAGGATTAGGTAACTTGAAGGTTTTAAAAACAATAAAAATCATTAAATGATCACAGCAAAAAGTAAAAAAAAAAAAATCTTTATGATCTTATTTTTGTAAAACAACAGTAATTACAACAAAACAATTTTGTGTGTGTAAAAGTATTAAAGAATACATTTTAAATTGTTAACTGAAGGAGGGGATAGGAAATATATCAAAATAAAACAACTGAGATTAAATATGTTATGTAAAGAGATACATATAACAATATAACAATTTTTTTAATGAAAGTCACCTCAGGGTAATTTCAAAAGGTGTGTATGCTCCTTCTTCAAACTATATAGACTGTTAGGAGGTTTTGTACTGAGCATAAATCATTTGGTGTAACTTTTAAAAAGGCTATTTAATTACGAAAGGCACTAATTTCCCCACATGATCACTCCATCCCTGCTATGCACCAAGGCCTTAAAATTTTAATGAAAGGAGAAAAAAATTATTTCTCTCTGTGTGTATGTATGTGTGTGTGTTTTCATGTGTGTGTGTGTGAATGTGTGTGTGTGTCTGTGTGCTCATAGTAGCTTCTACGTTGCAGAAATCTAACAGCCTTTGCTCTGGTGTCTCGGTGTCTTTTCATATCTCTTTCACCCGTGCCTGTAGCTGGCTCTGACTCTGCACATCACCCTCCATCAGGCACTAGATTAAAAAATCATCAGCCGTAACTGTTGGAATCATCATCTCTACAGATCATTTATAGAAACAGTTTTACCAAAAACATATTTTCTTCAATGACTAAAGTATTTTCAGCTACAGAGCACCAGAAAAATTAATCTTCACACAGGCAATCAATATTAGTTATCAAGTGAATGAGGGTTCTTGTTCATCAGACCTTTACAAAGCTTAAAATTTATTCTTGGCCTTTTCATATAAGATTAATTGCCCATAGTATAAATTTCTTACAATATAAATTGCACATAAATACTTGAATACGAGTTACATAACTTTTTAGGCTTTGCCATACAACTCCCTTTTGATAAATAATGTTATTATGAAAATTTTACATCCAACTTGAGAGAGTTGATATCTGGAGAGCCATGTTAAGAGAAATTAAGTGAATTACCAAATAGTACTCTTCAAAGAAATGTGAAGGAATGAAGAGTAACAGCATAGGTTATGTTGAGCTATAAATATCAAAATAGTCAAAATAAATATCAACTATATAAAACTACAATGATAACAACTTGGGGGTTTTAAGTATATATAGTTTTTTTATTAATGGCTTAGGGGAGAAAAGGGTTAAAAATGTCAAAGTGTTATAAAGCCTTGTAACCTTATGGGTTTGCACTGGTCTTAGCCCAACAAAACCCAAGGCTCCCAGTCATTTTTTTCTATTTTATCTCAAATTCCTCCCAACATTGCCAATCCTATGGACATGAAACTCTGGTTATGACCTTTAGGAAAAATTTCCCAGCTGTTCATCTAGGTTTCTTATTACATTATCCTGGCAATTTAAACTAGTTTAGATTCTCTATTTTTTAAAGATCAATAGTTAATATACATTGTCCATTCTTAAATGCCGATACCACCACCATCTTCAGATACTATAGGAAATGCTTCTTGATTGTCATTTTTTTCTATCCTTCATATATTCATTTGCAACCTGGCACAGAGCATCAGTCAATAAATATTTGTTGAATGAATGAATGATGAATAAATCTGAACTGATGTTAATACAATAGCAACTGCGCATTGAAAAACAAAAAGAAAACTTGTTTTGAGAAAAAAATATATTTGTTGATACCTGAATTTAAATTGAATAATTTTCTTTTATTTCTATATGCATATTTGGAAGATCAAAATCATTAATTGAGTTGTACTTTTGTTTAGAGAAACTGTACAAGATATCGTCAGCCAATTTGTGTAGTGGTTATCATGGCTGCTGATTATTTAAAGTTAGCCAATGTAGGTTCATTAAGCTGCCTTGGATATATTATCTTCAATTTAGAAAGAAATATAATATGCTGAACATAATCTAAATTATTGTGGACGTCAGAATTTCAATTTGAAATTTTCAGGCTTGTAATTTGGAATTTTGGCTTCTGTGGAACACAACTTTAAGAAGGTACTCTTTAAGAGCTCTCAGCTTTAGACTGTAGAAATCTATACACTATACAGTGAATCATCAAAGTGAACAAATTTAACGTCCCCACTTCTTTTAAAGAGCAGATTAAAACCAACTCTAATAAATCAATGCATTTAGTTCTAGGTAAAGCCAACTACTAGATTCAATGATATTATAGGAATCAGAGTCTTTGATTCTAAACTGACTTTTTAATAGCACCAACTTTAAAACTCATACAGTATGTCTGTGCTTCTAATTGTTCCTTCTTACCTGTGATTATCAACAGGGTTGAGACTAACACAGAATATGGAGAGTTTTCTTTATTTCACTCATATAAGCAACACTTGAACCAGACATCATGCCTAACAAGCATATTATATATGCGATTTTGAAGCATTTAACTTCACATAACTTGAGTATTAGATGTAAAGTGGGAACAAAAACAACTCTCTCATCTCTAAGTTTGTGAATTACAGCTCATGTCAGAGCTCAGAAAAATGCACTTACTCTTTCTGATATTCTGGGGAAATGATCTACCCTGTGGCAGGGACCAAGATTTTAAATTTCATGAGCTGTATAAAAGGCAAATCTTTAAAAAATAAATGTACTCCATATGGCAATTTCTGCATGTCACAGTCAGGGCCTAGCTTCTTCTTGACTTACATCTATAAAACATGCAGAGCAATATATTATATAAGATAGTGGTTTCCAAACATTCCGTATAGAACATATTTGTTCTGCCAGAATGTATTTCCTTTGAATGGTACCAATTTTAGCCAGAAAAGTGAAACATGCCCTTGAACTGGCTGAAGAGGAAGCCATATAATGTACCAAAGAGTAAGAGAAGAGCAGCACTCAATCATCTCTCCTGCTGCAGGATGTTTTTGCCAGGTTTGCAAACAGCCAAGGTTCTTTTCTTCTCACAGGATATACTGACCAACCTCAGATCTTAGACTGGAAAGAGATGGGGTCTACTGGGAGCACTGGAAGTTCTGAGGTCATATTATTTTAAAATATGTCATCAGTTTTTCTATAGTATTTGAAAATAATACAGTTAAGCCTGGCTGGGGTTGCTCAGTGGTTGAGTGTTGACCCATGAATCAGGAAGTCACAGTTAGATTCCAGTCAGGGCACTTGCCCTGGTTTTGGGCTAGATCCCCAGAAGGAGGCATGCAGGAGGCAGCGGATCAATGATTCTCATCACTGATGTCTCTATCTCTCTCTCCTTTCCCTTCCTCTCTCTCTAAAAATCAATAAAAACATATTTTTAAAAATAATTTTAAATATGTTAAGATTTTTTTGGTGCATATCCCTCTTAAACCAGCTTAAGTAAATAATTTAAGAATGCTAATATATCTTAGAAAACTCAAGAAGACAAATGGGACTGAGCCTTAGCAACAAGCTAGAAAGCGAAGCTCACAACATCATCATGACTATTTTGCTATCTTCTGTGTACTTAACTTTATTTTTTTTAGCTTCTCATCCATTCCCTCCCACCCCTCACTCAGTTCAGCTATTGTTCTAAAAAAATACAACTCCTTGTGCAGACAACTTTGACTTTGAAACCTAAACAGGTCTCATGACCTAAATTGTGTTATTCACTCCCTGACTCACAAATTTGAAAGCTGGGACTAAGATGAGAGATCAATATATTTTAGGATTGCCAGATATCCTATATAATAAAGTGGTAATATGCAAATTGACCATCACTCCAACACACAAGATGGCCACCCCCATGTGGACACAAGATGGCCAGCAGGAGAGGGCAGTTGGGGGGGACCAGGCTGGCAGGGGAGGGCAGTTGGGGGGGGGACCAGGCTGGCAAAGGAGGGCAGTTGGGGGGGGACCAGACTGTCTAGGGAGGGCAGTTGGGGGTGATCAGGCTGGCAAGGGAGGGCAGTTGGGGGTGACCAGGTTGGCAAGGGAGGGCAGTTGGGGGTGATCAGGCTGGCAGGGGAGGGCAGTTAGGGGTGACAGGGCCAGTAGGGGAAGGCAGTTAGGGGCAATGAGGCTGGCAGGGGAGTGGTTAGGGGGCAATCAAGTAGGCAGGCAGGCGAGTGGTTGGGAGCCAGCAGTCCTGGATTGTGAGAGGGATGTCCGACTGCCCATTTAGGCCCACTGGGATTGGGCCTAAACGGGCAGTCCGACATCCCTCAAGGGGTCCCAGTTTGGAGAGGGTGCAGGCTGGGTTGAGGGACACACCCCCCCCATGCATGAATTTCGTGCACCAGGCCTCTAGTAACAAATAAAAATACAGGTTTTCCAGTCACATTTTCAATTTTAGATGAATAGTGAATCATTTTTTAGTAGAATTCTGTACCTGAAACCTACATAATTTTATTAACCAATGTCACTCCAATAAATTCAATTAAAATGTATTGACAAGTATTTATTATTTATCTGAAATTCAAAAGTAACTGTGTGTCCTATATTTTATCTGGAACCCTTTTGTCTCCTCATGAACTTGGAACATGTAAAATTTAGGAGACTGTCAGCTGCTAATGACCATCCTATACAAAAGACAATCTGGCCATCATCTTACATTACTTTGCAGAATTTAAGATGGTAATTAACTAAGGTCTTCCTCTTTAAGCCTCCAGCTTTCTTTATAAAAAGTCAATTTAACATATAAAAATGTGCTCAAAATAGTAAACAGCTGTTTTACCTTTGGTGACCTAAATATGTAAGTTCTTAAAGACGCAGAAAACATATAATATCTTCACATCCCTAATTGCTGTGGCTACCTCTTCTTTCCAGCTCTACCAGGGATGAATAAAAGCACAGAAATCACTTGGAAAAAATCTTAAAGAACTTTTAAGAAATATATTTCCAAAGCTTATCCCCTAATTGGAGGTCAGAAAATCAGAATAACAACATTCATGAAAGGTCAGCTAGATTAGCCTACCTGGATAAATGAAAAAGAAAATTAATACAAGCTGAATATTTATTGTAAGATTTTAATATGAAAGTTTAACTGGCTTTGGAAATAAATGTTAATTATAATGTGTAATTGGTCTCACTACCAGTTTGAGTTATTGGCCTTTTCCTGGATGCCTTTCATAAGAACCCAGTAAATATACATTAGCTAAAAGCAAATATCCTAGGATTATCCAATGTTAACAAAAGACAAATTAAAGGGTAAAATAATTTCTACAGGCTTTTGCTCAGCAATTTCCAGGTTTATTAATTTAAAGTATAACTGAGATACTCCATTTAAGCATACCCAGTATTACCAACTAGAAAATTATTGCTTATATATCAAATATGAGTATTATATTTAATATAATTTTTACTTAATAACTTGAAAAAATTTAAATGTACAAAGCATTTGCCTATAATTTTTTAATTTGTAGAGTCCAGGGCATAATATTATTGCTTTAAGAAAATTCCTCAAGATACTATTGCCCGGCCAGCATGGTTCAGTGGTTGAGTGTTGACCTATGAACACGGTTGGATTCCAGGTCAGGGCATATGCCTGGGTTGCAGGCTTGATCCCCAGTGTGGGTGGTGCAAGAGACAGCCGATTAATGATTCTTTCTCATCACTGATTTTTTTCTCTCTCGCTCCCTCTCCTTTCCTCTCTGAAATTAATAAAATATATTTTTTAAAGAAAGATACTATTTAAGCACAGAATTTAAAAGAAATTTTGAGACATTCTAAACATATACATAACTAATGTGATTGAAAAAAATGTTGCATTTTCCTAAGCAAGAATAACCTGCAAAATACTGGATTGATTAAATCTTTCTTGTTGCCTCCAAAAAACAATTACGTAGAATAAAAGTTTAACTTTGAAAATATTGAAAACATAAGATTTTTCAGTGACTGAACAGTTAGTTAACCTCATTGATTTAAGCACCTTTCTGGTGAAACAGGATTCTAGGCAAAGTACTTACAATATAAAAAGCAAGAACCATGGATTTAGGTTCATAGTGCCTGGGAAAAAAAATTTTGAGTGATGCCCTTGTCAAACAAGTAACTTTAAGCAAGTAATCTATTTCCTCAGTTCCTTTGTCTGTTTTATGGGTTGACAACACACAGCAAATTAACTGGTAGATTATGAGGTTCATATACATGATCAGTAATAATGTCATTCAGATCCTCATATTTCTCTCATACGCTTCAGCATGTGGCAGTCTGTATTCTGGCCCTGCTCTCTGAACTCCATTTCTTTACTCTCCTGGGCTCACAGCTTGACTCCAGTTGACAGCCTTCACTGCATGGGAACATTGCCAGAAGTGACCACCACTCCCAGGCCTGGCCTTTCAAAACCTGCAAGATCATCTGTGATGTCTTCCCCTCCCCTTTGCGCATCAAATTCAGAGAACTCAGTGGAGAATTCCAGACAATAGGGATTGTGGAGCCACTAGACAGAAGGAGCACCCATTCCTGAGTGACTGCATGAAGGTGAGCCCTCTACCAACAAGCATTCTAGGAATAAAATTACATTGTGGCCAGTGACTGAAATGTGGAGGTTATAGCAATGGTTGGTCCATATGATTAATGCAGGGAAAAATAATATTCCACCGATCCAACTGTTTTCAAGTAAATGTGTGTACGAGACTCCATTACCATAATGGAAAGATGATTACAAGCATAGACTCAACTACTATAGCATCATTAATACCATTGCCATTCACTTCTTATATAATAGTGTGATATAACAGAATAGTAAAAGCTAACATTTATTTAATATCCATTATATGCCAGTCACTACATCGAGGATAGTATGTGGTTGATCTCAGTTAATACATCAAACCTATGAGGCAGGCATCATCATAATCTCTATTTTACTGATGAAAAATTAAGGCTCGGGGAGGTTGAATAACTTGCCATATTAACCCAACTGTTGTAAGCAGTTGAAAGACTGTGAACCATGTCTAACAACCACACCCATAGAATTAACTATTTCACTAAATTAGAACATGCAGAAGAGAAGATAGCCAGGACACCAGGAACCCTAACCAGCCCCAACACTACCAAGTACTGTGTGATCCTGGGTAAATGCTTTCACCCATCTGCGTTTTTTACTTCTATGGTTCCTTCTAGTGGTAATATTTTTTTTGTAATTCCTGTCCAAGATTAGAAAATTTTAAATTGCTCAGAGATTGACCACTTTCTAAATCACCTGTGCCCATGCTTATATGCCCATCTTCCCAAAAGAAGATACCTGTATTTTATAAAATTCTAACCTTGTGACAGCAGATGAAAATGTAAAGCAGCTGTTAATCTGTTCTGGGGCATTTCCTATGTCAATTTTTTTATTGTTTTTGGTGAAAAATAACATACATTTTGGTGAGTGTTTGGTGTGAAGGTGCAGACATGTTTATACAAAGTTGAAGCAAAGCATGATTGATTCTATGGAAGGTGTTGACTGCCCTGTTCATATTTTGCAAAATGTTGTTCAAAGAGTATCTGATGTCCTTCCTATTGGCATTGAAGTCATTATCATGAAATTGTTCTCTTCTTTCAGTAATTATATGCTTTGCACCAAGCAATTAAAGTATTTTCATAATTTCTATCAGTATTTTTCATTCTCTTACATTTGAAAACCCTTTCATTCTCTTTAACAAATGCAATTGAGATATTTAAGTTTACTTGAAGCACTAAAATTATACTTCACTTCTGAAGATTCAAAAATTCTTGTAACTTTTTAATAATCTACTAAGTGGGGCCTACTTATTTCTTGTTAATAGTTTCCAAAATCTCTTTAGTAGAATTATGCAACTTGAGAGAAGTGGCATGAGTGCTATTAAAGTATTTCATTGCTTCAAGAATTTTGCTGAATGTTAAAGAACTGATAAACTTGCATACCTTCAAGTGTCAAAGCTTTATTTTAAAAGGGACAGCATCGCTGATTAACAGAAAAAGAAATTCCAATTTTAAGTGGATAATTATTATGTCACAGAAGATGGTATTATGTGCTTCAACAAATAAAATTTATAGAGCAATTCTCAGAGTTGTTAACTTTATGGCAGTACATGATCAGTATACTGGCTCATAATCTAATGATGAGTATGTTTTCTCATTTAAAAATAATCAGTGGACAAAAGAATGAAATAACTTCATTGTGACCACTTTAGAAGCTATGTTATGATGTAAATGGCATGTATAATATAACTACATGGAATTTTATCAGCAAGTTTTGCAAAACAAGAAATTGTTATGGAGAAACAAATCATTCAAGAAATATAATTTTTAAAATGCAATTTGGAGACATAATTTATTTCATATTAACAACATCTTTAGCATTAGTGTGGCTCAGGCAATGTTTTTATTTTATCTTAATAAACATATGCGTAGCCAATTTGGAATAATTCAAATTTAACGGGGCAGCCTGCATCCCCTCTCACCCCTTAAACCTGGCAACCCTCTGTATTAGATTGCCTTTTAATGTCAAATAAAGCAACTGAGCCACTCTGAGTGGTATTACAAGTGTGTATTAAGCCTTTGAATAAAAGTCTGTTTTTAATGTAAGAATGTCAAGAAGAACAAATAAAGAAAAGGCTTATCTCTGCTGGATGGGAAATCAGGGGCGTGGCAAAATCAGAGACTTTCTTCAGTGAATAACTTGATTTTGAGAGGATGCTTTGAGATAGAGTTCAACCTTGATAATTTCCCCTCAGAGAACAAGTCAAACAATGAGGTCCTCAAGTAAAAGAAGTTTTACCAAAAAGAAATTATAGTTGTGAGAAAAGCACTATGAGAACTTCCCACTTAGAAAATGCTAATATGCTCTTATATCCACCAGACTTTATATTGAATCAACACAGTGATATAAAAACAGATTCTTCATTTTCAAGCTAGGAAGAAAAAAAGAAAGACTTCTTTCCATGAAAAAGATATCATTTTGAAAGAAACTGTGTTAATTATGATTTGGTTTATAAATTTTACAGTAATGAATTTCAAAAATATACATTAGAGTCTATTCCCAAAAGGACCATCAATTCTTCAAGATACTAGAGTTATGAACCTCTTAAATGAAGTGAAACAGCAGTAATTTAATTTGAGTCAACTCCATGGCAAATGGTGCATAAATCAATACAAAATGACATTTGTACACATTCATTTCCTTGCATGATATGAAAGAAATTCAATCACATAATTACATTATCTATGAACTGTTGAGAGGGCAGAATAATGGGAACTTGTTATCTGAAACTGAGAGGGAGACAAATAATTATTACATGCCAAGCTGGCAAGGTGCTGATCCTACAATGAACCTTGACATAAAAGAAATGGTTGAAGGAAAAATATTTCTCTAGAAAAGATTGACACCTACAGATGTAACCTATGAACGTAAAGAAACAGGCTTGCAAATCTTATTTTCTGATTTGTCAACTCCTTTCCTTCAGAAATATATGAACAACAGGAGTTGCAATTACAAACAGAATTCAGTGCTGAAAATTAAATATGTAAATAAAGTATTCCACTACCTATTTTTTTCAGTTTTTAAAATATATTTTTATTGCTTTTACAGAGAAGAGGGATAGAATTAGAAACATCAATGAGAGAGAAACATTGATCAGCTGCCTCCTGCACGCCCCCTACTGGGAAACCAGCCCGTAACCGTGGTACATGCCCTTGAATGGAATTGAACCCAGGGCCCTTTAGTCCCTTGGCCAAAGTTCTATCCACTGAGCCAAACCGGTTAGGGCACCACCCTGTTTTTAAGGAGTAAAAAAGCACCAGGGAGCAGCACCTTTTTCAACCTAGTTAGGTCATGGAGGATTTGTGGATAAAATACATCCATCCTCGTCCTGA
The DNA here is from genome assembly GCF_028538775.1 of Myotis yumanensis. NCBI lineage: Eukaryota > Metazoa > Chordata > Mammalia > Chiroptera > Vespertilionidae > Myotis > Myotis yumanensis. The sequence goes on along the minus strand of NW_027223764.1, from coordinate 29,720,367 downwards.
AAGAGGAGTGGGGAACAGTCTGAGAATGACAGATAGTAACTCATCTTTAAATGTTTGGTAGAATCCACCTGTGAAGCTGTCAGGAACTGGGCTTTTCTTTGTTGAGAAGTTTTTTTATTGCTGCTTCAATTCCATGATTACTAATTGGTCTGTTCAGATTCTCTATTTCTTCCTGGTTTAGAAGCACTGAGATATGACCCAATCTTCCAGTGCTGCACAGCGTAGCATGGTGAGGGTGCACTGATACATATGATACACATCACGATGGTGATGGACATTTATATTGTTTCCAATTTTGGGGTGACAACATTTATTGCTTCAAAAAATATCCTCATAAAAATAAACAAATAAAAGCTAAAGACTCAAGAAATATACATGACAAAAATATTGAAAAGATATTTCATTTGGGAAAAGTCTTCATGTGGTGGTGATATAAGGACTTAAAGAAAAGTTCCACCTATATTTTACATTTACCTCTACTAAGCATTAATAATAATTACATGCAATCAACACTTTTTCTTTTTATACGAAAAGCCTGTCAAGTTGCTAAACAAATTATACTTTGTGTTTCTCTGTATGTTCAGTGATTTGCCTTATCAGGGTCAGGATTTGTTTGTTGCATAAAATATATTAAATATGACTTCACAATGATGTGGGAAAATTAATTGAGGGCCAGTCTTTGGATCACCATTTCTAAGAATGTCCTTTCTTTACTAAGAGTGAGTTTAGGCCAGATAAAGACTAAGAGAAAAGGTAAATATATTTGAGGTTAGAGACCTAAATTGTGTTAGTTGACATCTGTACTTATTTCAGATCTTCTTTTCATAAGCCATTGGCATGTTTTGGTTCATTACCCTCAGCTAGACGTCAACCAGCCCAAGTCTGAGGGGTGTCAGGTGAGCCCTGTGATGGGCCAGCAGCTGTAACTGGCTTCCTGCTCTTGAGGCTGCCCTGGTTGCTGAGTCACCAAACTCTAAAATGTCCCTGACGGCACTGGGTTTGACAGGAAAACTCGTTTACATTCTTACATGTTGTGAGTTTACAAGACTCCAGATTCTTGTTCTTTTACTAGTTCTTCAAATAATTGTGGGTAGTGTTTTTAATCTTTGTATTCAGTAGTTGCTGATCATTGTGCTTCAAAAGATCTTTTAAAATTATTTAATAGGATCCAAAGTTCTAAGTATAGCTATTGCCAAATATTTCCACTTGCTAAATTACCATTTGCAAACCAGATATTTAAAAGAGAAGAAAAAAAAGAGGCTTTGTAGATCTGCTGATGTTTTAACATTAAAAGAGGATTTTAGGAAGACATTTGGAAGGATGAATAAGGTATGGTAAAAATCATATATTTTATGAAAAATTTGAAACATTACTCTTTGGATCATTGTCATTTATCCTGCCTCTTGCTTACAATAGGCACACAATTATATAATGAACAATCAGTAGTTTTCCATTTAGTTTTGCATTTAAACTAAAGTTTTTCCAGTTTTCTACTGAATTTTAATTGACATCTAATATTAATTAGGACATATTTTTCATACGCTGTCTGATTCACTGTTTCATGTGTACATTATTAACATATTTAGTTTTTCCTTCATATCTGATATTACCCAGGCAGCAGAGATTGCTCCCTAAGCAATGACATTGCGGTTGAGTGACCTGTTCATCTTCATGCTCTCCCCACAGTGGATGCAAAGTCCTGCCTTTGATAAGCTCACTAAACAGACATTTCAATCCGTAGGCAATAATAATACACTTCCTAACTTGCTAATTGTATTTCTTTATAATCCACGTCTTCAACTTCTGCAAACAAAATAAAAACTTGTAACATCTTCTTAACTTTGGCATGATAAGCTTGCTCTGTTCACTTCCGCACTATGCCCAGAGTGGAAGAAGACGCCCTCCCGTGGTAATTGCTCCTGTTGTCATAAGCGCTCAGCTCTCAAGGCTCACTGCTTACAAGTCAGGAGGAGTTTATTGCTTTATACATCGGCTTCCGTCATGGGATTATCGCTTACAGCGTTGACCTCTTTCAAAATGAGAGTTGTGGTGCTGCATAACCACAGGTGGGTACTTTTCTCAACCAGAGGAATTCATAACATAGAAAGAGGATAAAAGCCTTATGCCAAAACATTACCTTGGTTTTATTACCAGCCTCAGAGAAAATGCTTTTCTATTGAAATAGTAAATAGGAGATGTAATAAGGAAACACATTTGGATACATGAGTGAAGAGTCACAAATTTTTTATGGGAACACACATGAAAATATATATTTTGACCTTTCTAACATATGCCTACTTAACTATATTCTATTTTATGTTGAGACTTCTTGGTTGTTTGGAAGCAGCATATCTCTGTCATCAAATCTCAATGCATATGCAAGTAAATTTATTTTTATGTTGTTGTTAATGCTCACCTACGGAAATTTTTCCATTGATTTTATTTATTCCAGAAATGTAAGGTTGATTTATCATCAGAATTAATTACTTTAATGTATCTACACTAATAAAAGAGAAACATGGTAATTAGCGTATGACCGCTACCCTTCCCATTGGCTAATCAGCATATCCTTATGCAAATTAATTGTCAGCCAAGATGGTGGCCGGCAGCCAGGCAGCTGGAAGCGAACATGAGGCTTGCTTGCTCCAGTGACTGCAGACTCCAACGTTCCCCGCCTGACTTGCCGGCCTCTGAGTTGCAACTCTAAGCAACTATGTACTATGTTGCAAATAAGAAGCTAAACAAAACCCCAGAAACCAGCTTTCAGCCTGCCGGGATCTCAGAGCTGAAGTTATACATTGTTCCGATTATAGAACGGTAAACAAACCAGATACGAAGCCTCAGAGCTAGAGCCAGAGCTAAAGCTGGCCCAGAATAAAATAAAAAAAGAGAAAAAAAAGGAGCAGTTGGGAGCTTCAGTCAACAACCGCCAGCCTGAAAGCATCCCTCAGCCCCTCACCCAGACTGGCGAGGCACCCAAGTAGGGACCCCCACCCTGAAGGGTGTGTGACCAGCTGCAAACAGCCATCATCCCCTCATCCAGGCTGGCCAGGCACCCCAGTGGACCCCCACCCTGATCCAGGACACCCTTCAGGGCAAACCAGCCGGCCCCCAGGCCTCTATCCTATATAGTAAAAGGGTAATATGCCTCCCAGCCCCGGGATCAGCGTGACAGGGGGCAGCCCAAACCCCATGATCGCCCTGCAGCTCTGTGTGTGACAGGGGGCGGGGCTACAACCTCCCTATCCGCCCTGCTCTGTTCGTGACAGGGGAAGGTGCCCCAACCCCCTGATGGGCCCTGCTCTGTGTGTGACAGGGTGCGGCGCCCCAATCCCGCCCCCCCCCCCCCATGGGCCCTGCTCTGTGTGTGACAGGGTAGAGCCATAACCTCCCCATTGGCCCTGACCTGAGTGTGACAGTGGCGGCGCCCCAATCCCCTGATCGGCCCTGCTCTGTGGGTGATAGAGGGTGGCGCCCCAACCCCCTGATCCGCCCTGCTCTGTGTGTGACGGGGGGGGGGTGCCCTAACTCCCCTATCGGCCCTACTCTGTGTGTGACAGGGGGGAGCTCCCCAACCCACTGATGGGCTCTGCTCTGTGCGTGACAGGGGGTGGCGCCGCAACCTCCCCATCGACCCTGCCTTGAGTGTGACAGGGGGCGGTGCTCCAACCCCCCAATCGACCCTACCCTGAGCATGACTGAGGGTGGCATCGCAACCTCCCAATCCTCCCTGCTCTGTGCATGACAGGGGGCGGTGCCCCAACTCCCCAATCAGCCCTGCTCTGAGCCCGACCAGGGGCTGCACCTAGGGATTGGGCGTGCCCTCTGCCACCCGGGAGCAGGCCTAAGCCAGCAGGTCGTTATCTCCTGAGGGGTCCCAGACTTCGAGAGGGCACAGGCCGGGCTGAGGGACCCCCCTCCCAACCCGAGTGCACAATTTTTTGTGCACCAGGCCTCTAGTCATATTAATAAAAGGAAAAAATCACACGATCATGTCAATAAATGTAGAGGAAGCCTTTGACAAAACCCAACATCTATTCATAGTAAACACTCTCAACATACTAACAATAGAAGAAACTTCAACATATTAGAGGGAATCTAAAAAAGAACAACAAACAAAGACACTACAGCTAAAATCACACAGAATGAGAATGAAGTTTTGCCCTGAAAATAGACAATAAGATAATTTCTTCTACTTCTGATGAACATTTTACTGGAGGTACTAGTCACTGCAACACAGCAAGAAATAAAAATTAAAATCATTGAGATTAAAAAGGAAAAAAGTAAACATTTCTTTATTTGTACAAGACAGAACATGATCGCCTATGTAGAAAGTGCTCAGGTGTGTAATAAATAACTTCAACAAGTTTACAAGATATAAGAGCAATACACAAAAAACAACTGTATTTCTATATCCTGGAAATAAAAAGACCAAGACAAATTAAAAAAACATACACACACACACACACACACACACACACAATAGCACAGTCAACTAAGATTTAACAAGGAAGCCAAGAATACTAACGTGGAAAAGGTGGTCATTTCAATAAATGGTGTTTTTTACATACCCGGATTTGATTTGCATTCCTTAATGATTAGTGATGTTGAACACTTTTACAAGTATTTGTTGGTTTGTGTATTTACTATACTATAATTTTTTAAAATATATTTTTATTTATTTCAGAATGAGGGAGAGGGAAAGAGGGATAGAAACATCAATGATAAGAGAGAAAGAATCATTGATTGCCTGCCTCCTGCATGCCCCACACTAGGGGATCGAGCCCGCAACCTGGGCATGTGCCCTGACCAGGAATTAGACCATGACCTTCTGGTTTATAGGTCGATGATCAACCACTGAGCCACATCAGCTGGACTATACTATAGTTTTTAATCATTATTTTAGAGTAGACACTTCCTACTTATTAAAAAAGAGAAATTTTCTGTAAAACAGTATGCATGTTAGTATGCATGTTATACCAGCAGCAACCTCATATATCTCATGTTTACTGCATCTCTTGATAACAATTTTCTCTTGTGCTTGATTTAATCTCATGTTTTATACAGTAACTTGCTGTATAGGCTGATTGCCTAGGAGCATAGGCTATACCATATAACCTAGGTGTGTATAAGCTATACCATCGAGGTTTATGTAAGGACACTCTGATGTTCGCACAAAAACAAAATCATCTAAGGACTCATTTGTCAGAACATCGCCCTGTCATTATGCAGGGCATGGTTGTGTATATGTCAGAAAATATGACAGGCTGAAAACTATTTAAATATTCATCTCCAAAGATAGAATAATAAGTGTGTTAAATCCAAAAAGACTATAAAAACTAATACAAAGAGAGCATAAATAAATGAAATATAAAATAAACATGGAGCTTGAGTAATCCTCTTGGTCAGAAATCACATGCAATCAAAATGGGTTGAAAAGTAATTGGGATTTTTCCTATTTGCAAATCTTTACTTTCTCTCCTTCAGTAATGACAGGAAATATTAACTATTTTAATGCTTAGAAGTTAGATTTCCTAAGGTAATATATTTGTGTTCTAACAAGTTAATTGTCAAAAATTATTTTTTGTTGTTGTTGTTATTGTGAGTCTATATAGGATAAGGGCGTAAGATTTTATGTTGGAAGACTCCCAGTTTCAAATATTTTTTTGCCACGATAATTTGTGTAACCTTGAACATGTAATATATTATCTTTAGACATCAAACTTTATCACCTATGTAATGAAAATGACATTTAAAAGTATCTTTTGTGTTCATTATGAAAAATAAATGTAGAGCCCCATAGTGCCTGGAATATAATACATATTCTGTACATGTTAACTGCTACTATTTTTATACCAGGACTGACTTTTTATCTTGAATTTCAAATCTTGCAACCTACAAAAATCCATCTAAAGAATGTCATGCAACCTTATTTTTCTGAACCATAAATCACATAATATTTCAAAATTATCTTTTAAATCTTCTCATAAAAAAATCAAGGTAATTTTATTTGAACTGCCTATGATTGATTCTCATTTTTATGTGTGGAGGAATCAATATGGGTCTAAGACCTACACACTTTTTCTTTTTAAGCAGAATACAAAAAATACTGATGGTCTGTAATCATATTAGCAGTAAACATCTTTATGCAATAGAGGTGTACTTAAGTCTTATCAGCTTGTTTTCCTGCTTTCTTGACATACTGTGATAGTTCTACCAAAGTCACAGGCAAAATTAGCGTTGTTATATTAACACAACAATTTCATCATGGAAGGGAACGAGAAATACACCTCAAGTGCTTTGGTGTCATCAGGAATCCATGAAGAGGAAACAGATCTCAATGATGGGAAGAAAATATTCATGTGATTCAGCAGAGGTAGGGGTCGGTGGAGAGATGAAATGTATTTGCTGCTTCAATGAGCCAGTGTGTATTCACCAGTCTTAGTAGAGGTGAATAAGCTCCAAAAACGTTTTCCTAAACTTTTCCCCTTATATAGTTTGTTGCTACTTTTCTTTCTGATCATATAGTTACCAGGTGCAATATTTAGGAGTTCAAATTACAAGCATTTTATAAACATGTAATATAATTGTTAGTGAGATTTTAAGAAAGGTTATATAGGTGTTTTAGGTAAATGGAAAAGTATAATGTTCCTCAAACCAACCAGCTAATGCATTAAGAGTAACACGTGTGTGTGTGTGTGTGTGTGTGTGCGCGCGCGCGTGCGCACACGCGCGTGCCGGAAGCTAGACCATGGAAAAAATAACTTTTAGGGAAGTAACACATAGTTTAGATGAGAAATAGAAATTTTCTATGATATCCAACATTGTATCATGCTTACTAGTTAAATAGGAATAGGGAAATAATATTCCATTTTTGAGGATGAGACACAGAGCTACAGTAAATTTGTAAATTCTAGTGCCTGAAATATAATTCACATTTCTAGTCCTCCGACATTCACTAATGCACCACACCATCTCCAAAGTACAGGATTCCCATTTTCAAGGCACATCCTATCAAATTTTAAGGGGAAATAGGACAGAACTCACATGCATATCAACTAGTTGGATACTGTTTTGAGTAGGAACACCAATGACTGGCTATAAAAATTAGGTCACAATTAGGACCATTTTCTACCAGAAGTTTTGGAATTTGGATGTAGACCTTTTTTGTTCTTGTTCAAAAAAGTGTCCAGAATTTTTCTAGGAATAAAACCTGGAGAAACAACACATTTAAAAAAATGCACAACAGACCATGCAGTCATTATTCACAGGTAGGCCTAGTTCTAACATGCATCCTTTTGTTCCTCTACCCAGAAAGTATGTTGGAAGAAAGTGACACTCTCAGCAAACTTTTCAATTTTAAGAGATTTGATGCTGATGTTTTCATGCTGTTACTCTTGATTTCTCCCATATCCTAGGTCACTTCCCAAAAAATCCAATTTCCTCATATGAACAATTGGTTTTTAGATTTCTTACTGAGAGTCCCCTAAACTTGACCTATCTCATATGTCACATGATCCAAAGTTACATATCTTGTTTCTTTTTCAAAAAGCTATTCACTCCACAAAATAATCAAAATTAGATACAAGGGAAAAATCTGATTCTACTTTTTTATAAGACAACTTTTTGTCTTACTCTTACCCTTTGCAAATACACTCTTTTTAATTATAATAATTTTCAAATCATGTCTCTCAATAGTGAAAAATTTGGCAACAGATTCTTTTTTTCTTAAATCCTCACCTGAGGATATTTTTTTTCTATTGATTTTCAGACAGAGTGAGAGGAAGCGGGGGAGGAAGGAAGGCAGAGAGAGAGAGAGTAACATCGATGTGAGAGAGACACATCAATTGGTTGCCTCCTGTAGGTGTTCCCACCTTGACCTGAAATCGAACACAAGACTCATAGACACTTTAACCACTGAGCAAAAGCGGTCATGGCATCAGATTTATTTTAAATCAGTGCTTTTCAAATATTTTTAATTATTTAAAATGTTGTCAATTGCAGTTGACATTCAACATTAAACTAGATTTTTTTTTTTAAAAAAAATTGAATTTATAGAGAAAGGGAAAGAAAGAGAGATAGACATCAATTTGTTGTTCCACTTATTTATGCATTCATTGGTTGATGCTTGCATGTGCCCTGACTAGGGATCAAACCAACAACCTTGGCATATGGGAACAACACACTAACCAACTGAGCTACCTCGCCAGGGCCAATATTATATTAGTTTCAGGTGTCCAACATAGTGGTTAGACATTTATATAACTTACAAAGCAATTCTCCCAATAAAATAAAATGTAGAAATGTTTAAAAAGAAAAGAAAAGAACATCAGTGAGCTGTAGGGGAACTTCAAGCACTAAATATACATGGAGGCAAAAGTAGGTTTACAGTTGTAAGTACATGAAACACAATTTATTCCTGTATTATTGTTTATTAATTATTATATTATTTCTCATATGAACAATTGTAAACTTACTTTGCCCAACCCTTCATCTAGAAACGGAATCCTTGAAGGGGACAAAAATAAGGAAAAGAAAAAGAATACTTAATATCTGAAAATGTTTTAAATGTGAGTAAAGTTATATAAATCAACATATTCAATAAACTGAACAATATCAAAGCTAAAAAATAACCATTAAAAATTACACCAAGATACGTTACAATCAAATTCCTCAAACCAGTAATAAAGACAAAAATCTTAAAAGCAGTCCCAAAATAAGACATGTTACTTATGGTAAAATAAAAATACAGATAACAGATTTGTCTAAAAAAAAGCTAGTGAAAGTCAATAGAGTAACTTTAACATATTGAAGGTATAAAGCTGTCAACCTAGATATATCTATATGGTGAATATATCTTTATAAAGAATGTGAGTAAAAACATTTTCATATATATAACACCTGAAGGAATTAATCACCAGAGGACATAGTACATGTATTTGTGCATTTATTAAAATTCATAGTGCAGTTCAATATATGTAAATTATTTCTCAATTTTAAAATATATAAAATAATTACATCTGCTCAGGATCTAGGTATATTAGGTAAAAGCTTGGTGAATGGCCAAATAAATACATTTTATTTTTAAAAGTTGCATGGAACATGTTGAAAATTTCTATATTAAAATGTGGTGTGTGCTTTTTAGTGTCTTTTTTTCCCCAAAAAGGTTTTTCCTTCAATATGTTAAAGTTACTTTATTGTCTTCCACTAGTTTTTTTTAGATAAATCTGAGGGATATAATTGCTTTATAATAATTGATAATAATTGCAATTTAGAGACAACCAGAATTCATATATATATATATATATATATATATATGTAAATCTGAATACGATACTTGCTCTAAAATTGGAATAATTTTATTCCACTCAAAATTGACAGAAGCCAATGAATGGTGAGCTCAAATTATATGCTGTTCCAAATATTATAGTAATAAATAAAAGCACTAATAATAAAAAGTATGATGATAACAGTTATCTTCTTTCAGATCTTAACAGAACTCATTCCCTCATCTCACTTCAGGTGTTTGCTCAAATATGGCCTTCTCAGGCGCCAACCTCTTTAAAATCTTACAGCCACTGATCAAGCTATCCCATTCTCTTCCCCGCTTTTCCCTCACAGCATCTATGATCAACTAAACTACTATTATTTTGTCTGTCTTTCCCCTATGGAATGTCACTCTGATGATAGTGATCTTTGCCTGTTTTATTTTTATAGATAGTTCCAAAGCCTGGAACTCAAACGTGGTGGAATGAATGAATGAATGAATGAGCAGAAGGAGGGATGAATGAACATAGCACCTGGAAACAAGCACATCTATCCTAATATGTCATGATGGTTCTGGAACTCCAGATCATTATAATCTCTTGTTAGAGGATTAGGAAAACCTAACTTTCTGAGTTTCTATGGAACAACTTTCTGCTCGGTCTCCCCCTACTGCCTCTTCCCTCCACAGGACCCAAAGATACCTTCCTTTCTGCAGTCCATCACCTCAGTTCTAACTCTTCGCTATTGGATAATTCCGGATGTTTAATTTGACACTTTCCAGGTGACCTTGGTCCCCAGAATCCTATTTTTTTCTAATTCTCTAGGCTCCGCTCAACCTGAGGACCTTTACAGAATAGCTATTTTACCTTCTGTAAGATGGGGTAGGTCACATTATCTGCACTGCGAACTAGACGTGTGAATTATTATTATTATTTTAATTCCAGTTTTTGTTCCCAAGTGTGTCTATTTGCTATGCAGTACAATAATGTGCCTATTCAGGCCTTCAGTTATTTGTGGGTCAGTTGTAGGACACGTTGGTAATCATCAGCTCCCACTTCCTTTAAATCAAGGTACTCCAAACAGTGGAATGGGATAGACAGGCTGTCCCTAGATCTCAATAAAAGTAGACATGAAAAGCTAATGTACATTTTTATGATTCCTGTGGGTCATGGAGAGAGTAGGAAAGGAATTGAAAGCCCCTCAGAGAAGCACTGAGGAAACATATACTGCAAGGGCAGGGCAGAGACCTTGTTAATGTAGGAAATATTATTGTTAAATATGATCTAAAAGCAAATAGTCCTTAAAATACTAATGTTTGCCCTTGGAAAAGAGGTACTTTTTGAATAGGTCAGTATTTATTATGTGATAGTAAAGGTTGTACTGGAAGGAGTATGACAAGGAAGCTTAAATTGAAAGAAAAATATTTCTCTGTCCCTTGGGGGTGGCATAGGTGCCCACCTGCAGCACATCTCCTGCACTCACCCAACCGCCCAGATACTTGTGAAACCAAGAGCAAGTGACCGATAGTGTTGGGTGTATCTTACAATGGTGCCACCCAGGGTGGAGGCTGGCACAGGGAAGGTGGAAGAAACCAGAAAGCAAGCTCGCTGACTGCGGGAAAAGATGTGAGTTTTACAGTGAGGGGCTTGATAAAAAGGCTTCTTAGAGAACCCATGTCAACCTAAAGTCAACAAATCCAGGTCACGAGTGAGAGAAGATGTTCACTGGGTCTCCCTTCCTGAGGCCCAAGGAAACACCAAGTTAGCTGGCATGTCGACCTTTAATTTCTTTCAGTGTAATTTCCTTCATATATTATCCTGATGCTTTGGCAAAGAAATGTGTATTTTAAAAGTCAAATGAATAGACCTTTTGGCTACATGATAAATAATTGAGTGTTAAAAGCACAATTTATCCCAAGCTAAGAGTGAAGCAGAACATCACCAACATAGAATGAATACTTGAGATATACAAATAAAACTAAAATCATTTGAAAATTGTGGAATTGTATTGTAACTATAATTTTTAGAAGGAGTGTCAAGATTTTTTTGGTTATATTTTGGCTTTACAAAAAATTATTCTCACCACTCTCACTTGCTAATTCCTCCTGCAGGCACTACACTAATTCTTTGTAATACTAAGTAGAAGCACACTTTAACTGAGACCAGTAGAAGAACAAGATGATTTCTGGTTCAGCTAAATCTCAATAGGTTATAGTCAAGGGTAATATTGCCAAAAATTCTTAAGTTTTCCTTTACAGCTAATACCCAATTAAAGACAACTCCTCTTTAGACTTGAAGATTTGATTGGTGCTGACATTGTAATTTCATTGAAGCAACCCCACCACCTGAAACTTTGTACACAACTTGAGGAAGATGCTTTCTGAATGTTTAAGAGAAGTTGACTTACTGCCCTTCATTCTAATTTTCATTTTCAATTTTTTGTTTGAATTTGTGATGCAAAACACAATCCCTTGAAGAACATGCCTTTAAATCTCTGATCTCTAAATGTTGCAGTGGAGATATATAATTGATTTTCATGCTAACAAAATGTCCTCTGAACTCCCAAATGCTTCTCAGTTTTAACTTCATGTCTATCAATTTTAGAAAGTATTTTCCAGGGATAGGACACAACCATCATGGAAGAAATAGCTGAGTACAAGGACATAGGAGTTTGTATGGTTCAGTGCTTCCCAGTGAACTATCTTCTTTCTCCAGAACAATAATTGGTTGTTAGTAAGTCTACTTTAGTATTAATATTCCATTGTTGTTTAGCTACTTCAGTAAGTGTAGGATTAAAGAGTTCTTTTTTTCCAAAAAATATTTTAAACATGTAATCACTGTTCTTCATAGTATGTGAACTATTATACAATCTTCCAATACTTTTTGCATATCATGCAGATTTTCCATATCTGAAGAAGGATGAAAGATGTCATTCTCTCTTTGCTACTGTGAGTAATTCTGTGACATGTTCTGTGCTATAGTATGATATGCTTCCAAAATCCTTGATAGCATTTCTCTGTTTGATCGGTTCTTGATGCTATTTCCACAATTTTGAAGTAGGTATTCAGCTATTCAGTTACCAAAGGCCAAAAACAATGAATGGCAAGTAGCTGACTTTGGCCCTGTGTCATGACATAAGCCAAAATTTGGTGCATTCCTACTGTAAACTTGTACAGACTCAGATGTTAGCCGTATAGGGGTTGGGGGATAAGAAAGCAAGGGAAAGGGAAGTACTCTCCATCCCCTCTCCACTATCATGGATAGCAGGCATTGCATAATGAGCAAATAGTGCTCATAATTCCAGGTGGTGGTCACTGTCATCAGAGGGTGATTTATGGCAAAGCCAAGAGCAGCATAGCACTGGAGGGGCATTCTGGGAAGTATGGGTATAAGATTGAATGTATTAAATAAAACCCTTCTGATTACACTACAGATTAGAGAAAGTGCTTCTTTAAAAGAGGAAAGAAAGAGGTAGCAAATAATTAAAGATTAAATTACTTTGGTTATATGTTGACTGAAATTATAAATTATTGAATACATCGCATGTGGATGTAGCTTATAAGCTGATATAAAAAATAAACAATATTGATACTAATATCAAGCCTCTATTTTTATTTCCTTTTACTTTGGTTTAGAAAGGAAAAACTTCTGCCTATTTAGTTACAAATCTATGACATCTTTTTAGAATAGGAATCAAGTTTTCTAGTGGTAAATGCTTGTTACCTTGTATAACAGCTGGGAAAACAAGTAAGCAAATATTCAATATTGAGACATAAATAAATGAAGGATGAAAGTGTTTAACCAACTGCATCATGGAGATAAGAAATACAGTTATTTTTAATGTTGCACTCATTTCATTTCAAACATTTCAGACATATACTTTACATTTGTATGCTTTTATGGGTTTTGTGATAAGACTTTTCAGTTGAATTTGTTATAACATGCAACTATTTGAATAATAGTGCAGCACCTATCACTGAGTATCACAACTCACAACTATTTTATTTTCTGAGTTAACATAAAGAATTAAACTTCAAATCAGATACATGTAGATTAGAGATTTCAATCAGTATTATTAAACTGAATTGTGTCCCCCAAAATTCATATGTTGAAATCCTAACCCTTAGTATTTTAGAATGTGACTATATTTGGAAGTAGGACCTGTAAATAAGAAATTAAGGTTAAATGAATGAGGTTCTATGAATGGTCCCTCATCCATGAGGACTGATGTCCTAATTAGAAGAGGAAGAGACAGCAGGGATGAAAGGTCCTGTGAAGAGACACTGAGGTGGCCATCGGCATGCCAACGAGAGAAGTCTCAGGGAAAACCAAAGCTGCCAACACTTTGATCTTGGACTTCTACCCTACAGAACTGTGAGACAATACATTTCTAATGTTTGAGCCGCCCAGTATGTAGTATTTTGTTGTCAGTTCTAGCCAACTAATATACTCACTGAAAGTGTGCCTTGGACTGCGTGTATGATCACAGTGTGAATCTGCTATTCCCTATCCAGGTTCAGCTCTCCTGCACACCTCCAGGAGTGGAAGTCTCTCTCCATGCTGGGTGTGAATCAAGTGTTTGCAATCCATCTATCTACCTATCATCTATCTATCTATCTATCTATCTATCTATCTACCTATCTATCATCTATCTATCTATCTATCTATCTATCTATCATCTATCTATCTATCTATCTATCATCTACCTACCTACCTATCTATCATCATCTATCCATTCATTTATCTTATCTTGTCACATTGCCTCTGACCAAAAGCTAGCTACTTCATCTTGGAGTCCAGAACTGTGAGAAACTAAATTTCAGTTGTTTAAGCCACTAAGTCTGTGATATTCTATTATAGCAGCCCTAGCAATTTTAATACTTTTAAAAATATAAGCAAGAGGCTGAGGGAAAAGCAGGGAGAGGCCTACCACACCCGCATGGTTCCCTGGGGCCTCCTTCTTTCATTGAGCATATTCTGGCCAGAATCACAAATCTGGGGATATTAAAATTAGGAAACACCTGCATTTTATATCCCTAAGAGTTGTACAGCTTATGTGACATTCTCCAGGAAGCTACACTTCATAAATGTGTTCTTTGTTGGTTTGATAAGAAAATGCAAAACTGAGACATCCCACTCAATGCACTCTCTAGATAAGAATTTGCCTCCTGGTATATTTTCCCAGAGGTGCCTTTATCATGACAAGACGAGAACACAGCTAACTGCCTTGTTTTCTTCCCCCCTGGAAACCCACATAACAATCATGGGAGAAGCAAATCACAGGCCAGCTGCTTATACTCTTTCCTTGTCACATTCTCTCCTCTATATTTTCTGGCAAATTTGCTTTGGGGTATCATAAGCCTCTCTGAAGCTTTCGGCCAGAGACATTACTAATTCTGGCAAAACCACAGCTGCAGTAGAATGAACTTGAATTTAAATTCTCCTCTAATCCATTTCAAAATCCTTATATTTAATTTTTGTATATAAATTTTATTATTTTTACTCATTTATGTAATAAATATATGTTCATTGGGAAAATTACAAAACATAGCTAGCTAAATAAAAAACATTAGCAATAAGTACTATTAACTATTAAACTATACATTTATGTATAGTATTCTAATATTTTCCATATATAGACACAAAATTTATTTATAAAAAATTGAATCATTTTTTATAATCTGCCTTTTAAACTTAACATATTGTAAACTTATTTCAAGGCTATTAAATATATCTTATTAAATCATTTTAATGAACATATAGCATATATTTATACTATATCATGATTATATACCAAGGAAGTTTATGTTTGTGATGTGATGGTGTATAACATTTCATCAGTTAATAATACTGAATGCATCCAACCATATATATCTTTTGATTTAAAAAGTCTTAAAAATATAGTCACCCATTGGTAGAGACTTTCTATATGTCCACCAAAATCTATTCTCCTTTCTTCCTGGACACACAAGGAAGTATTCATTGATGCAAACCAAGCCATTTGACTAACTTCCTTTGAAAAAGAAGAAAAAAGTGAGAAGAAATGATGTGTGTTACCTCAATTGCACATGTACATACTCCTATCTACTCATCCTTCTTCCCCAACATCTAGAAACCAGATATGGCAGTGACCTAGTTTTAATCATGTGGAAGATTTAAGTCAAGTGATGACTTAAAAAGAAACCGGGGTCCTCCACTGAATGAGAGGAACAGAGCTGCTCCATCAACCTATGCCACTCACTGTAAGTATTACTCTAACCAATACATCTCCTTCTTAGTGACATGAGAATTATCTATCCAAATTCTTATCTTCTGCACCACTGCATCTGTGCAGTGTGCATTTGAACTTCCTTTTCCTGATATCTTTAGGTCTATGTTTCAGGAACACTTTCACTGCCATGTCTGGATCTCTGGAAATCATGGGGACCTATGGACATTCCTCAGTCATTCTGTCCATAGGGTCGGGAGAGCTCTCAATTTTTTTCTGATTCTGAGGTTATGGAAACATGACAAGACAAGGCAATACTCATCCTCTACCCAAGAAGAGCCCCTCTTCCACAGCTAATTTCTCAGCCCTATGATCAAGGAACTTTTCAATCAACATATCATTTTATTAATCAAAAGACCTCGTAAATCATGGGGTCAAGTTTCTTCTTTTCACAAATACAGAAACAAATACTTAGAGTAGTTAGGAAATGTGTCCAACACCACAGAGTTAACTATTTGTAAAACTGGGATCAGAACTCAGAAACCCTATTTCCTAGAGAAATATCTTTTGAAGCACAGAAAGCAAGCACAGAAAAGAGGAAGAAATTATATTCCAAAAATTCTTGAATTCATTAGCTTTCCCATTATCTTTTATGTCTAATCTATTCCAAGGCACACAACTAATTCCATTCATTCCATTCATTTGTTGATTCATCCTATCAACAAATACTTATTGCACAACCAAGAATGCATCAATGCTGTGTTTAGTGCTATGAATGGTTAGCAGGATCTGGTTCCTGCCCTAAAAGAGATCATCACCTGTAATAAGTAGCCAATTACAATATAGTATTCAAAGTGGGGTGTACTTTGTATGCAGGGATAAATACAGGGTGTTATGAATTATAAGTTTCTTATACAATATTAAAGGTAAAAAGAACTTTTTTTTAAAAAAAAAAGACAATAAAAGTAGTAGGACACTCAGATAAAGGGGGTTGGGGACAATGGAAGAGCCATAACTACCAGATATAATGAAACTGGAGAAATCCTACCCTCTCTCAGGACCATTGCCTACTCTTACATTCCTCATGTGCTTTTCTCCTAACCCAACCCCTATTATAAGCAACAAGTAATGCTTTTTATAGCAATCCTAAACATTAAAATCCTATTCAATCAAATAAATAATTTGGGAAAACCTTTGTTTTACTCTATTTACATTTCTTCTTTAATTTGCCTTATTCTTTACAAAATGTAACTGCAGTATGCTTAAATTTCTTTCCTTTGCATGAAGGACCATTATTTTACAGCACTGCTGGGTAGATCCTTAAAGATTAATGAAGCATTCAAAACTTTGTATAAATTTGAGTGTAAAGAAATTGAGGAAGTAAATAGACCTGCAGTGTGGTTTCTGGGTCATGAATAATCTTCTCAACAGTATCTACTGTTAAGTAAGAAATATCTCTTATTGATAGCATAAGGACAAATTATTTTACATACTGCTGGCATATGGAGAAATAATAACTCTTAAATATAGATATCCATGTATACTGCATTTTATTAAATCTTTAACTAATATTTAAAAAATGTATGTTCCATGTTTTATGATAAAATAACATATTTATATTTCATGTGCCTTAAAATATTTCCATGAAAATTTTAAAAGTTTTATATAAATTACAAATAAAAATAGAATACATTATGAAAAATTATTCACAAAGTACTTAATGTGCTTATAACAATCTTTCTTTAAAAAATACACCAAAAATAATATTGAAATTTCACAAGCCAAATGCACTATTTTGAAAACATTTCAAATTGGTATAACGAAGTTTCAACCAAAGCTTATTAGGAAAAAAAAATACATAAACACATCTAATTATTTTCTGCCTATTATAATATAAAGAAAACAAATTTTCTTTTTAACAAAGTTAAAGGACTTGTGATGTGAACATATGAGGACCAAGTTACTAAAAAACAAAACAAAACTTCATTATTAGGAAAAATTCCCATTCTGAATAATTTAAAATGTAAGATTAGATCAGTGGTCATATTTAGGAAGTTCAGTTTTTAAATAAAAATTAAAATATGCTGCCCTAGCTGGTTTGGCCCAGAGGATAGAGCGTCGGCCTGCAGACTGAGAGGTTCCAGGTTCGATTCCAGTCAGGGCACAAGCCAGGGTTGCAGGCTCCATCCCCCATAGGGGGTGTGCAGGATTCTCTCTCACCATTGATGTTTCTATCTCTCTTTCTCTCCTTCTTCCTGCCTCTGTGAAATCAATAAAAAAAATATTTTTTTAAAAAAGAAAAATGCCAATGTGCCATTAAAATGCTTTGTGCTTAAAAACCAATATGTAGTGAATACAGTGATCTATGGTAGCCTTTTAAATAGAACAATCTCCACTATCTGAGTAATAATAGGTTTAAAGATTCTACTATTTAAAAGACAGCAATGAAAGACTTATAAGTATCAAAAGCTCTATTTGCTATTTCCATTGTTATACAACATTAAAGACATGCTTTTGTACACAGGGGTAGTTTCAGTTCTCCATGGGGCTCCTCTTGCTCTCATCTAAGTGTCACCAGCAGATTAATAGACAATTAGACTGATAAACTTAGTAAATATACAAGTTTAAATATAAAAAGATAATCAACAATATTCCTATTCTCAGTGCTTTTATATAATGCCATATATGTAAAATAAAGTTCTCAATTCACTTTTAAGTATGATAAAATAAAAAACTTCTAATTGCAAATATGAACTGTTAAATATCTTCCCTGGGGTGAAATAACTACTACTAGAAAACATTCTCAACTATTACAGAATTCAAATTCAAGTATTCTAATTTAAAATGAAAATTATGATACTTCTATGAGATGAATGTATTCACTCAACTCCCATCTTTGTTCAACTGAATCACTCTACTTCATCTAGTGATATGCTTACAAGCATACATTATTTCTCAGAAAACATCCCCAGGGATCTGAAGACCCCATACAATTCCCAATTAGCCCACAAAAAAGTTAGTTAACATCAACGAGGTGTTTCCACCTCCTGAATTAAATTCAGAGAGTTCCAGGAAAAAAGTCATATATTTTCTTAGCCAGCATCACCTAATCCTTAATAAACTCTTAAAAGGATAGGATATCCTGTCACAAAATGATATTTCTTGGTTGCACTTTGCATACTGTCCTCTTTTTAAAAGTCAGAAATGAGGTAGGTAATGTCATTGGATCTAAACGACCTCTATTACATGACAGTATCCTGAGTTGTTAAAGGAATCAACATCTTTGATACACATCAGGAATGTATGTTCAATTTAACCCACCAATTCTTTAAAAAATCTGGTCATATTCTTTAGCTCCTGACACTAATGAGATATATTTAAGGTTATCCAACAATGATCTAGGGCAGTGATGGCGAACCTTTTGAGCTCGGCGTGTCAGCATTTTGAAAAACCCTAACTTAACTCTGGTGCCATGTCACATATAGAAATTTTTTGATATTTGCAACCATAGTAAAACAAAGACTTATATTTTTGATATTTATTTTATATATTTAAATGCCATTTAACAAAAAAAAAAACAACCAAAAAAAATGAGTTTGCGTGTCACTTCTGACACGCGTGTCATAGGTTTGCCATCACTGAGTCCTAGGGACAAGATTCATCATGTTTTATCATGTATTTGCTAAATGATTTTCTGGCTCTTTTCCTTCTGGGTACATGGTGAGATTTCATGTCCCTGCATCACTGAAGTTAGGCATGGCCAGGTGATATTTCTTTGGCCTATACTAGTAAATGTCAGCAGAAAATGTCAATTCCAGGCAGAAGCTTAAGCAGCCAATACTAGATTCGATATTCTCTTCCTGCTGCTAGATAAGAAGACCATGGGTTAAGACCCTGACAAGCAAGGTAAAGGAGCCCCCTGCTGATCAATGTTGGAGATACAGCATGAATAAGAACTTCAGCCCTAACCAGTTTGGCTCAGTGCATAGAGGGTGCCTGCGAACTGAAGGGTCTGAGGTTTGATTCAGGTCAAGGGCATGTACCTTGGTTGCGGGCACATCTCCAGTAGGAGTGTGCAGGAGGCAGCTGATCGATGTTTCTCTCTCATCAATGTTTCTAGTTCTCTCTCCCTCTCCCTTCCTCTCTGTAAAAAAAACAATAAAATATATTTAAAAAATAATAAAAAAATAACCTTAATTGAATTAAACTATTAAATGAGACTACTCAGCCAAAGTAAAGATAACACAATGTCATTTTTGACGTGGATAGATCTTAAGAGTATCAAAGCAAAATACGTCAGACAGAAAAATTCCAGAACCATGATCTCACTCATATGTAGGAAATAAAACTTAAAGCAACACATGAACAAACAAGGCAAACAAACAAAAACTCATAAACACAGACAACAGTATTGTGGTCACCAGAGGGAAACGGGTGGGGAGGGAGGTAGAAGAGGGTAAAAAGGGTCAAATACATGGTGAAAGATGGAGACTTGACTTCAGGTGGTGACTATACAATGTAATATACAGATGATGTATTATAGAATTGTACACCAGAAATCTATGTAATTTTATTAATAATGTTACCCCAATAAAGTTAATAAAGTTAAAAAAGGAATCTGACTTGGAAAAAAATATTGCAATTTTAAGGGTGTTTAATGCTACAGCATTATCCAGCCCATTAGGGAGTCTAAATTAGTCACATGTGTATACTTTGACAGGCTTTATAACCTAATCAGTACCAAAGGACTATCTTTAACATGAAGCAATAAGGCAAAGTTCAAAGTTGCCAACTGTTTAATTTTATATAGAAAAAAAAAACACAGGCATTTTCTCCTTATTTTGTCTGACAGAAATTATATAAAAGTACTCTCCAAAACATTACCCTTTCTTCTAAAATAATGCTACAAGAGATCAAGGCCAAACTCATCATTTCACGACATCCATAAAAACTGAAACTCTTATTAGACAATTAAAGTTAAAAACATAACTTGATTTAAATTTTAATTATATAAGACTAGAGGCCCGGTGCATGAAAATTCATGCACTGGAGAGGGGGTCCCTCAGCCCAGTCTTCCCCCTCTCACAGTCCAGGAGCCCTCAGGAGCAGGAGGCTACCAGCAATCAGGGGAAGGCGATGCCCCCATCACACCTCTGCTGATGCCACTGCTGGCAGCACAAGCCTCACCAGCACTGGTTACCTGAGCCTCAGGCAGCCCTGGGCAGCTTGGCAGCCGCCATCCAAAGCTTGCCTGCACCTCGGGCGTCGGCTGGGCAGCCACCATCCAAGGCTTGCCTGCACCTCAGGCGTTGGCTGGGCAGCTGCCATCCAAGGCTGGCCTGTGCCTTGGGCCAGCCCTGGGCAGCTGGGAGGCTGAGGGGACTGGGGGACTCTGGAGGCAGGTGCATGCCTGCCGCCCGGCGGGGCTGAGGGGACTGGGCACCACTATCTTATAGCTGTGGGCGTCATCATCTTTGAGGGTGGGGCAGTCAATTAGCATATTCCCTCCTTATTGGCTGTGGGCACTACCATCTTTGCGACAGTGTGAGGGTCAATTAGCATATTCCCTCTTTATTAGATAGAATTATCTATTAACTATCTGTAAGTTGATTCAGCTATAGGTTAATTAGGTATGAGTTGATTTAAATATCATAATTTAATGCACTTATTAAATTAGAAGCGTTCTGTCTTTACTTACACTAAAATAGCATGACATTCTAAATGACCATGATTATTAATAAAATACCAACCCATTTTATTATTCATACATTTTTATGGTAAATAGTTAACTTTATGATTAAACTACCTAGCAGTTAAATTTCTTATAACACATTATTTCTGATGAAAAACAGTTTTATGAACTCTCTTCCAAACCAAATTTATGTTAAATCTGTACTCATACTTAATGGTTTTTAAAATTCACAACATAGAAAATTATCATCTTTTGAAAATGAAAATCCTATTTTTCCAGAAGGAATGGAGGGATACAATTATCAACATACAAAATGCCCAAAAACTATAGAGAATTTTTATGAGAATATTTGAACCAAACAGACAACACATGCCAGGGAGCAAGATGTCAAATGCTCTGGAGAATAACAGTTTTGCAGTTTTTCTTATGCATTTAAAATTAAGGAGGGGATGTAAGGAAGATCACATGAAGGTGGGAGGAAGCAAGGTGGGAATTAGATTACAGGGCAGTGAACAAGATGATGAGCTCTCTGGAGGGTTAATAACCCCTTCAAGAGGTACTGCTTCAGGTATGTCAAAGGTGTGTTAACCTAGGTGCTGCTTTAAAACCTTTCACTAAAGAAGTTATATGCCTGGGGTGTGGCCACCCACCATGCCCTCCTAGATAGGAATTGGTGAAAGGTCACCCTGTGAGATTACTTTACATAGAACCCCGTTGTTGCTCGCACAGTACAGCAGCATATTCAAATTAATGGTTGTGTTCATTATAGTAATATATTTTTTTCTGTTATATTTTTATAATTTGTTTAAAAATTGTTCATTTATATTTGAAGCTATATAAGTTCATTAAGGGAATTTCTTCTACAATGTCAGTCCCATTATACCATGAGCTCATCAATGATGTCTTATCATAACTATAGAAAGAACATTTAAGGGATATAAAACTTGAAAATCTCCAATTATAGAAGCTGGAAGAAATTCTTTCCAATGCCTATGACAGATCTTCAATAACATGCCTTTTAAAAATTCAGATCCTTGGTTGAATTGTGGTGCATTGCTTTAATTATAAGAGCAGGATTCACAAACAAACAAAACTTTCTTGAACATTTCTTGCTGAAATATGTATTATCATAGATAAGTGTCACAGATAAGGAAAAGTACACACATGAAAACACGTTCCTAGCATTCTACCTTGTTAGGTATATTTCAAATATTGAGTTTTTATAAAAAGTTTTTAGTGAGCTGTAAAGAATCACCATTTAAATTGTGGGGGTTTTGCATTCTTTTCATTATTACTAAAATTGGTGATCTTGTGTCAAGAATGTTTTTCTTTTTATTTGGGGGGGAGGAGGGGAATGGGATACATTTTATTATGATGATTAAAACTCAAACTTATTTCAACAATTTCATTGTTTAAAAATTGCCACATTTCCACAGATTGAAATAGGAATTAAAAGAACAAAAGTAAGAGATCAACCAAAGGACATGTATGCATGCATATGAGCATGACCAATGAACATAGACTGGCGGAGGGGTGGGGTTGCATGTGCTGAGGGGTGGGGGCAGCCAGGGAGAGGTCAATGGGGGTAAAAGGAAACTTACGCAATACTTTAAATAATAAAGAATTTAAATAAATAAATAAATAAATAAATAAATAAATAATAAAAGAACAAATTCTTAGTAATTGTTATGAAATTCCTAAGAATTTATCTAATTCCTTTTAGAGTCTCTACCTACTTGCTACTGAAAGTCAGGTGAGCTCTGTTTGTCTACAACAGGCTCTGAGTAATCTCACACATGTTTTGTCTTTCATGCAGCATTTACCGTCAGGCTAAGTGCTAGTCCACTTCTCTCCATTCCATCTGCCACTGTCCCCTTCAGACTAGCATCATCTCTCATCTTGATTCATACAGTAGTCTCCAACGCCTCTGTGCAATGTAAACATCTCCGCGTTCATCTTGCCTGGGGATCTATCATCGCAGACATCCCCTCTAGCCTTCCCTGAAAAGATTTGCTCACACGTCTCCAGTAAAACAGAGCTCAGTACCACACATTTGGCTGCCATTTATTTTTCACGCAACTAAACTGGTTTCAAAGATTCAGTGAAATCTGCTGCCTTGTAATTTTGTGCATGAATTTTAGTTCTGGTCAGTGGAGCTACCCAGATTAAAATTATCTTTAAGCATTTCATAAATATGAAAACGCGGCTTCCTGGCATCTCTTTCATGTTTCAGTTCTCCTAAACACTACTCAGCTGGCCTCGTTTTCAGACCCATTCACAATCCTTTTTCCTCTTCTAAGCATATTTCACTTGCCAATAACTCAATTAACAAATGACAATAAAAAAGATGAGCTCTGCATTGGCAGTGTGAGAAGCTCTAGACTTTCTCCCGAGTGAAACAGTCAGAATACAGAATCCTGGAGCCCCTACTGCTGTTGCCCAGCATGCAACTTGTAAAGCTTAGGTGTTACACGAAGATAAAGGGGTAGCTGTCCTTCAGGTATTTCCTTGAAGGTTCATGGCTTGTACTATTATCCTGGAACAAGATTCATCTCAATCTGTAATACAAACTCATTTAATAGTTAAAACAACAAAACACTCTCCTGAGCTTTACGGGTATCCTTCCTAAATATGTCTAGGTTTCTAGAATTTTTAACATCATTTTTTAGCCTCACCAAGTAACCATTTACTCTTCCTCTCCCATATTTTTAATGCATATTTAATCAGCCTAAGTGATGTTTCTCATCTCTCTCTTCGCCTCTTCATTTCCACCATTGTTCAGTTACTCATTGTCTCTTACCCGGACAATTAAAATAAGCTCGTAACTTCAGGATCAGCTCTTGCTAATAGACTTAGATATCTCTGCCAAATCAATTTTCCAGAGTACATAAAAAGTCACTTTCCTACTAAGAAATCTTCAAAGACTCCTTTCTTCCTACAGAATAAAAGTCTTACCCTCATTTTCTTCCTCTCCATTAGCTGACCTAACCTTTCCTCTCCAATCTGACTCCCTACTGCTTCCTGAATTATACCTGAATTATATCCTAGGATTAAGAAAAAAACCACTTTAGGAAATAATAACTGACAAATCACAGTTAAGTGAGTTATTAAAGACTTTTTAAAGCCCAGAAAGGTGGGGTTAAATGCTTAATCAATTCAATAAAAAATGTCAAATGGTCAAATTATTGCTCTCTATCTTATTTATTGAAATTCCAGTTTAAGAAAATGCTAAAGATATATTTCCTTTTTGTTGTTTGTGCTTAATTCAATCCTTGCTACTAAACCTTCATCAAATATTGAGGACAAAACAACATATTCTTAAAAAGATTTCCTAGATAGCAGTGTTCTGTAAATTCTTTTTTGTGACAATGCATTTTGTTAAAAATTGGAAATCTATTTTTGGGGGCCAGGGAAGGGTAATTGCAAAATGACAAACTTTTAAACCCCAAAACTTTTAAAACTCAAATATTTTTTTAAATTACTTTAATCACATTTATTGGAGTGACATAGGTAATCAGGATCATATAGGTCTCAAGTGCACACCTCTACAATACACTATCTGTACATTGCATTGTGTGCCCACCCCATAGAGTCAAACCATCTTCTTCCATCACCATATATTTGGCCTCATTTACCCCCTGCCCCTTCCCTCAGGTTAACCACCATACTGTTGTAAGACTCAAATATTTAAGGGAAGAAAATTATAATTTTCATGTATAATAAAAATATTCTGAGTCATAGAAGATCATTACAAATGAGTAGGTTATATTTATACTGACAGCAGTATCTTAAAAGTATGAAAAACAATCACAGTTTAGCTCAACAGACCTGTCTGCACTGCTTATCCACCACTCCATTATTTCAACAACTAGATATAAAATTAAGTCTAGTGTGAATAAATATAAATGACATTATAATTTAATTTAGTTTACAAATAAAAGAAAAATAAAGCAAATGCCTGCTCCTTCAAAATGATTTGCTATTATTTCAGGACCGTAGGAAGTCTCTTTAACATGAAAGGGTTGCTCACAAAAATTTCAGTGTCTCTTAAGCTATTTAGCATTCAGAATAGTTGTGGAATCAGATGAGATAATAACAATAATAATAGCATTATGAATAGCTAGCATATATTGAGTCCCGAAAAATACACCAAAGTTTATGCTAAAAGCTGTATATACAGCATCTCATGTAATCCTTTCAACAAACTTACGGGCTAGATACTTTTATTTCCATTCAGCATATGATGGGGTAAAAAAGCACAGAAAGTTTAAGTAACATTTTCAGCAGTCTGATGAGGAACTAGTCCTGAGCAATAGGCTATGCTTCTTTGTAAAAGCACCTGCTCGGGAAATCTTTGTAAATTATATGCATGCAACTACTCCTACAGAAATGTCCACATGTGATGTCTATATGGTCCATGGAAGTGGAAGTCATGTTTTCTACTTAATAAAGAAACTGTGTAGTGACATGGAAACCTCGGTTTGAATCCCAATTCTGCCACTTACCAACCACCCGGTCTTTGATCCATTACCTAAGCTCTATGAGTCATGTTTCCTCAACCAAGAAATGTGAATAATAATATTTACTCTATTAGTTTGCTATGAATGCCATAACAGAATACCACAGACTGAATGGTAGCTTTAACAACAAAAATCGATTTTTTCACAATGCTGGAGACTAGAAAACCAAAGCGTGAGCAGGTTTGGTTTCTTCTGATACCTCTTTGCTTGCAGAGGGCCACTTCTCACTATCTCCTCACATGGTCACCCCTTGGTCTATGTTGTAGTCTCTTCGTATGAGAACATCATTCAGATTACATTAGAGTCCATCCATATGATCTCATTTTTCCTTCATTATCTCTTTAAAGGCACTATCTCCAAAAACACTCACATTCTGAGGTACTGAATTTCGGGAGGGACACAATTCAGCCCATTATGTTTACCTTTTAGAGTTACAGTAAGATTAGAAAAACGTAAATCACTTGCCTAGAGTTAGGAAAGTTTTATGTTCTAATATCTCTATTATACACCCGTAAAGCCAATGTAATTTGGGTAATGGGTACCTTTTCCCATCTGAATAAATAGGTAGAAGTATACATATATTCCAAAAGCTGATGTGACAAGAAAAGGTTAACACATAAATAAGTTTTGATTCTTAGACCAGTACTATTTAAATCCAATTACTTAAGGTTATCTTTCATTTTCTAAAGGTTTTTTTTATTGCTTTATTTTGTTTCTAGGAAAACAAAGAGAAAATAAACATCCTTACTGATGGTAAATGCTTACCTCTACATACACTTTAAATTACTGTATATGCAACTCAGTGGGAATTTAGAAAACTGTTTCAATCCAGCACACTCACTTTGCAGAGGAGGAAGCTGAGCCTCATACTGGTAAAGTGACTTGTCCAAGGTCACACAATAGTTAGTTCCTGGCAGAGCAAGTGCCCATTCCTCCTTCATTGTCCTTTCCCGTATTCCACACGGTCTCCTGTGGTTTTCCCAGGATCATAGGCTTAACCATTTCCTGGAGTGATTATTTATTTTAGAAATAACACTTACTTCATGACTGGAGAGTTTCACAAGTACCTGTCTTCCTAATTGGTTTCTTATTTTGATCTAAATCAAAAAACAAAAAAAAAGGCTAAAACTAATTTTTTTTAAATCTGTGATTTCATCTTGCAAAATACTTTTTGTCTGCATGTGAGTATCTCAATATACACTTCTCTGGTTGAACCACATGATGAACTATGTATTAACCTGACAATCAAGCTTACTTATACCGCAAATGATGTAGCGCAGGCATATATTTTTCTACTACTACTCTGTGTTTCTCAAATGTTGTTTGACCAAACAGCAGGTCTCAACCTTCCAAAATGCTTCAACATGATCTGCATACCTATCTTAACAGGATTAAGTAAAATGAAGAGCAATTCAATTACAATTCGTTGGGCAGTCCTTAGGGTGCCCTGTTCTAAGAAAAACACTTTCAAAGAACCACACACTGTAATTACTTTCTTTCAGAGTTTTCAAGTTAGGAATTAGTCTGGAAGTAATGTTACCTCTCAGGGAAGCTACTGATATGATCCAGTCACACTTCTACCCTCCTACAACAGAGACAGTCAGAAATGGGAATGGAAGCGTGAAACTTTGACACAATCTGACCTGGAGGAAGTGTGAGCAACAGAAAGAGCACAGCTTTAAAGAGAGACTTCACCAATTCCTAGGTGTGTGACCATATCAATACAAATGGAGACAATGGGACCTACTTATTGTGTGTTGTGAAAGTAAACTGAATAAAAAATAAGGTATAAAAGTGTGTAAGCTTACTGTTGGACATGGAATAGGCATTTTCTGATGGAATAATTATTGACAAAATAATGTGAAGGAGATTGAGGGTGAGCATGATTCATTGCTTTAAAACCCAGTGCATTGTGTGGTGGTTCAGAGGGAAATTTTTTTTATCACTGAATTTAGGAAAATAGTAACTCAAGCGCCCACCTGCAGCCTTTTTGTTTTTATAATGACTCCATCTTAAAGGCGTGACAGACTGGGATGCCCAGTCCACATTTTATCTGTTCACTCTTGGAACTGAAGCAGCCGGCCAAATAGGTTTCAAGTAAGTTCCTGGCAGAAGACTGTTTTGCTCAAAATGCTCAGTAAGAGATAGGGACCCACTAGTGCATGAAGCAAGGGGATAAATGAGGTCTGCTGCCAGGGGATATTGCCCATGGCATATGGCTAAAAAGGGGGTTCTATTTTTATCCTCACTCACTATTCCAGATTTTTGGTCTTCTCAGCCAGAATTGAGCGAAGGAAGCATCGTATTGCTGGTTATATATCATGTCTTTCCCCATATCGCTCTTTGCTCAGATAGCACACTGGCTTTTGGGGATATTTGGGGGTCAAAAACCCGAATAGGGGGGAAATTCAACCTTACAATGTAATCAGAACTTTGAGTGAGCTACCTAACTTTTTACAACCTCAGGTTCTCCCATCCAGAAACGGAGGATATTATGGAGAAGGTGGGTACTGAGTAAATGCCTATTTATAGTGTTATTACCACCCACACAGAGCATTTTTCTGAGAATTATATTTAAAAATTATGAAATTACTTAAGAAAACCTGACACATAGTGAAAAAAATGAACTATTTCAATTTTTGTAACAACTTAGCTATTAAGTCTTAAAAGCTGCTTATTGAGAAGAGGGTTCTTGCTCAGTTAAAAATGGTTATACAATATAAATCCAATATAAACCTCTGAGTTGCAGGACAAACTTCTTGGAGTGCTGCCATATGAATATGGGTGAATAAAATGACCATGGGAATATGCGGAGTTCTCTCCCAGTGGTACAGGAATCAACAATGCTGATGTAGGTCTTGAAACAGTTCTTGTAAATTAATTGTGCATTTGATTAACTTATTGTAGTGTGATCAAGGTGACTCAATGTAAACGGATTCAATATTTATGAGGGAAATGCAACTTAAAGGCAATGCTGGAATTCTCTGGTAAGAATTTGTTTACACTTAACACCAAGTGTTTTCCTTCTTCTTCTTTTTTTTCTGAAGATAGAATTTGAAAACGACGAATTTATTATTATGGGTAGAAAATAACAAAATTCTAATAAAGTCATCTCATTTGAAATAAATTTTGTCTTAAAATTAGAAAGGAAGAGGCATTCTTCACCTTTGTGAGGAAATGCATGCTTTTATTCCATCTGAATGAAGCACAAAAATATATATATTGGCAAAAAGTAACAACCCAATTTTGTCTATGTTCTTTTGCCCTCCAAGACCGTCCCTTGCTGTGTTTTTAAGGGCGGTTTGAGGAGATGCAGGATGATCTACCTGCGGGAAAGAAGAGGATTGTGTTCTTTGGTCCAAGTCAGCCCCTCTCACTGTTGATTAGCAACAAGGAATCCAGGTCCAAATGAGAAAATAACAAGTACCAGGTTACCTCACACTAGAAAAGCAAATATTAAAACATACAATAGTAAAGAGAAAACATCAGAGGATTCACCACATGTTGATTTTTTAAAAAGAATCACATAAACTTCAAATGTATATAATTTTTTCATTTATATGTATATGAATTTATTCTGAAAAATTTACTTATATTAATAAATGTTTTGTGTACTTACAATTATTCTATTAATGTTTATGCATTCTATAAGTTTGTATTTATGTTCTACTAATTTTACACATTTATATATTCTTTCATTATATGAGTGTATACGTTTATACCCACAACCTATGCTAAAAAGTAATGTCTTATAAAGCTTACCAGAATTTCTCACAAATATTTACTTATATGCATTAGATAAATACATGTGCCATCAATAGTTCATGATAAAAAATACCTAAGAAAATAAATGTGTCCAGAGCCATTTAGGCAAAAACAGCCAGAGACTCTCAGCTTTTGATTGTAATTTCGAGATCACTGAGTTTACCCTCCTCCATATCAGATTCCTTTCATATAATCAGTATAGGGATATTTCTAGCCATGAGGAGGCACTTGGTTCATTTAATTTTTCATTAACCCTATTTATTAGAAGTTCTTCCTTGTTACTGTGGAGAATCCTTGGAGAAATCATCTTTGGAAGGCATGAGTTCCTCTGATGGCAAATAACAGGGTCTTTTGTTGTTGTTGTTCTCATGGTAACCAGAATAAGATTATTACCCATGGGTGTTAAACAAGTCACAAAGATGTATGTTCCCCTGCCCAGATCATAGACTGCATACATACAACTAGAAAGAGGAAGACAGACTGAAAATCTCATACTTCGAGACCCTTTCTTTAGATATGTGTGCTTTATTTTAGATTTCAGTGTCTCAAATGATTAATTTGAGTTGGGCTTAGATATGGCCACATGGGTCCAGAGAGATGCAACTCAAGGCTTCAACTCAGTGCCTTCCATTTCCACCTCTCATGGAATGACTGATTAACTGATGCTGGCAAAGTTCCAGCTGTAGTAGAGAACCCTCAGTAAGTTAGGCCAGCTCTGGAGCCCAGGACAAGTTAGCCAGTTGAAGAGTGCCACCTTCATGCAGTGGATATAAGAGTAGGCGATAACTAGTTGTTGCTGGGCACACTATTTGATATAAATGTAAACAATTAAATATTTTGGCCAATCTCTAATTTTTAGTGTCTTGAAATTTCCAATACAATAAAAATAATAAAAATATTGCATTTTGCCCAAACTCACCAAACTGTACATATTAAATATGTACAGTTATTTATATATCAATTTTGCCTCAATAAAGTTGATTAATTTTTTTTAAGAAATAAAAGCATTTTCTGAATATGATAAAGTATGGTGCAGTAGCAAATTAACCCCCAAATCCCAGTTGCTTAACTCAACTAAGACTTATTTCACATTATGCTTATATTATGAGTTAGCATAGTTATCCAGAGACCCAAGCTCCTGGACAATTCCCCAACATTAACTTCTTCATCTAGAATATGCTGCCTCTTTGATGCAAATGGCAGGGGAAAGAGCACTGCTATATCTCTCAGCAGCAATTATATGTCACGGCTCAGAACTAATGCACAGCCCTTCTGTTCAAGTCCCATTGTCAGAACGAATCTCACGGAAGTGTGGTCTTCTGTGTGCCAGGAGAAGAAGCAAACTTGATATTGGTAAGCACTGGTAAGGTCTATAACATAATGTCATTTAGCCTGGATACTAAAAGAGAAATAGAGAGCCTAATTTTTATAGAATACTAGTGTCCCAGTGCACAGATTCGTGCACATTGAAAGGAAATTAATTAGAAGAAATATTTTAATATCGCTATTCACGGCTTGCTGATGAAAAGAAAATAGGATTCTACCAAATCTCCTATCTACCTACTCCAGGACTTCTGTGAGGATCAAATGAGATGAGGAACATGAAAAAACTGCACAAACATTTGTATGTTCCCCTGGCTATAAAGCGAGCCGGGTTCCTGGGCTGAAGAAACTCTAAGGAGGCTAGTAGCTAGGGAGAGGAAGCTTGACATTACTACGTGACATCATTACCCGGGGGCCACAGCAACCATTTCCTGGCTGGGCTGGGCTGTGGGCCACATTTTACACCATAGGGTCTTGGCAGCATTGGCTGTGATTTGGTGGGGTGTCACTCCAGGTGGTGGCAGGGCCTGTGTCCCACTTGGGGGAAGGCGCGTGTTGGTTTGTTGGCACCAGGTGCATGGTGCCGTTTATTTTTAAATGGCAGCTCCTGCATTGAGCATCTGCCCTCTGGTGGTCAGTCCGCGTCATAGCTACTGGTTGGATGGACAGACACTTAGCCTTTTATATATATAGATATTAATTTTGTTAAGGAGATACAATAGGTCTGACAGAGCCCTCAAATTTACCCCTTTCATAAAATGGTCACCTAAGACTACTTGTCTGAATTATTTCAAAGAGTTTTATTCATGATGAGCTGAATTTTCTCCACTTCACTGGAAAAGGTTTTCACCCTAAAGCAAAAAAGAGAATCTTCAGAAATCTCACCCATATGCTCTCCAAGAGCTGAGATGGATATTGGCAGAACAGTGGCCCTCCTTGTACAAAGAGCTGACTGGGAGCCCCACAAGCAATCTCCCCAACACCCAACCACCTGGCAAGTGGGAAGGAAATGACCATCAGAAGACAGCTGAGACCTGATTCCTCACACTCCAGAGACCCTCAGAACAGCGTGTACCCTTCAAATACCAGTTTGGAAATATGGGAATCAGCAATTTTAAAACACAAAAGTCAAACTATCTTAAATTGGTACCTAAATGTATATCAGGTCAACTGTAGAGTCTTACACAGCTACTTAAATAGTCCTAATCTCAGTATTTACATAGATAAAATAGAGGAAACCATTAATGCCTACCTCAACATATTATTGTAGGGTTTACAGAAATAGTGTGAATTCTTTAGTCCAGCACCCCTAGATATTAGTTAATGGGTACAAAGTGCCCATTAACTAATAACTAATGTTATTTAAATGATCTCAAATTTCTTGTGGAAGAAAGTGATAAAGAAAAGATACAACCCCTCTATTTTCTACTGCTGCATAACAAATTACACTGTGTACATGTGCACACGCAACAACCCTATGTCAAATAAGGTTATATCTCCCATTAATCTGAATTAGAGATATTTTGCCATGCAAATTTCTACTACCTGTTCAGAGAGGCTGCTCTATCCATAAAAAAGGAAATGTAATACTTATAATAATAATAATCACTACCATTTATAAATTACTAGTGGCCCAGTGCACGTGTTCGTGCATATTGAAAGGAAATTAATTAGAAGAAAGATTTGTGCAATAATTACATTACTGCAAAAAATTATATGTCAAAATATTATATATAATATAGTATTATAAAATTAAAATACAAAATATTTTAATATGTATCACGCATGTGCGAATCAACATTTATTTTTAAATTGCCAGTGCGCATCATATGTACCGGCTGGCTGGTCGGTCAGATGGTTGGACGGATGGATGGTCAGTCACTTAGCCTTTTATATATAGATGACTTATGTATGTATCAGGAGCAGAGCTGCATACTTTAAATGCACTGTTTCACAATTCTCACAGTAGCCCTGTGATCCAGGCTTTATTACATCTTCATTTTACAGAGGTTTAAAGAGATTAAGTGACTTGCCCAAAGTCAAACTGCTAATGAGTGAAAGAGGAGGTACTCAAAGGGCTTCTGACTCTTGAGGCAAAGAGATTAACTGCTACCCTGCTGTATGCTACAGGGAATTACAGAAGACCCATGGGTAGATGTCAGCCTTTTAACTGTAAACACCATCTATGTCTAAACAATACCCTGCTATGAAGTTCATATTTAGTAAGTATGGGATGAATAGATTATTTTAAAATATATTATTTTAAATTGGTATATTTATTGCATTATAATCTTGTTTGCATTGTTAATTTCCTCATCTTTTTTCACAGGTAAGCTCAACGATGCATTGAGGGACAAAATATGAACATAAATAAGAAATCCAGTTGCTTGATTTGGTGCCCTTAGAAAGGTGGGAGAGAGGTTCTAGGTCTGGGAATAATTAATTGTACCAATTTGTTGCAAATTTAGATTGCATCTTTTGGATGGAAATGTAAAAGCCATCTAGTTCAACCACCCAGGAGGCAAGCCAATCATTGCTATTTGAAAGAAAGAAGCTTCTGAGAAACTTCAGCTGCCAGTGTGTCTGCCTGGCTCTTCAAACTGAATTGAGATTTGTTTGCACAAGAGGCATCATTTCAGGCCAGAATGAAAAGACTGATGTACCTTAATCCTATCTTTTTTCATTATTATTAAATATATTTATATTGATTTCAGAGAGGTAGGAAGAGGGAGAGAGAAACAGAAACATCAATGATGAGAGAGAATCATTGATTGGCTGCCTCCTGCAAGCCCCATACTGGAGATCTAGCCCGGAACCCAGGCATGTGCCCCTGACTGGGAATCGAACTGTGACCTACTGGTCCATAGGTCAACACCCAACCACTGAGCAATGCTGGCTGGGCACGTTATCCTATCTTGATGTAAAGAGTAAATTTTTAAATGTCTTTCAATCACCCCCCTCTAATAAAATCCATGTTTTTACCCATCCTGATGATTCACTGCTTTAGACACCAGAAATAATAAATAATAAGGAAGTTCTTGATTCAGGGAAGGCATCTAACTTTAAGCAAGGCAGTGCCCAATATGGAAAATCCAAATGCAGAAACTATCCTAGCTTCTCCTGTGGTCATTCAGCCAAGCACCAAAGTTTGGATGTGATCAATCCCTGTTAAAAAGAATGTCCTTTCCAAAAAGGATTCACTTCAGATTAATGGTCTATTTAAAATGAACCTGAGGAAAGAAAATAAAAAACAAATAAAAAATGCTTGATGATCTCATTTCTTTTTAAAAAATATATATTTTATTGATTTTTTTACAGAGAGTAAGGGAGAGGGATAGAGTTAGAAACATCGATGAGAGAGAAACATCGATCAGCTGCCTCCTGCACACACCCCCACTGGGGATGTGCCCACAACCAAGGTACATGCCCTTGACCAGAATCAAACCTGGGACCCTTCAGTCCGCAGGTTGATGCTCTATCCAGTCAGGGTGATGATCTCATTTCTTTAAGAAGCGGGCTTATTCCCTTAGGTTTGCAATGAGCAAAATTAAAGGCCATTAATAGCCATGATACAGAAATAGACAGGAATATGCCCACAAATAATCTTAATTTATTTATTAAATTAGGTGCAACTGCATATATTTTCAAGTAACTACAGAGTGATAGTGAAATCCCAAGGGTTGAGAATGTAAAAATTAAACAAGGAACCACACTAAATCTCCCTTCCTCCCCAATCTTCCTCACTTCAATCCTCTAGAAAAAGAAGCATCTTCTTCCCTCACCTGTCAAGTTTACCCTCCCCCTTCTCAGAGCACTCCTGTATGTCTCATTCTTCTGCTGCATAACAGACATATAGGTTAAGAGCAATTCTTCTAAATAAGAGTCTCTATCTCCCCAGTTTTGTGTCTTCAGCATTTACTACCCAAGCACTGGGATCCCAGGGAGAAAAAAAATAAGGCATCCAATTTAAAAAATAAATGAACAAAAAGTCCTAAAGAAATGTTTGTTCATCTATGAATTGGAGTAAATGTGCACTGGGTTCTTTTATGTCAAATATCCAAGTGATTTTGGTATTTCTAATTCTTTAAAATTGTGTTTTCTTGATATACCTAACCTTTTAGGTCTAACCGAGGAGCAATCATTTGATGTTCAATTCAAAATAGTAAACTTCATCAAATGCTTTTTCTGCCTCTATTATGGTCATGTGATTTTTACACTTCATTTGCTTATATGGTGTCATGTTTATTGATTTATGAATATCAATAAACCTTGCATTCCTGGAATAAATCCGACTTGGTCATCCAGCACTCATTTATGATAAAAACTGTCAGCAATGTTGTAATAGAGGAAACAAACCTCAACCTAATAAAGGCCATGTATGACAGAGCCATAGCTAATAACATTAGTCAAGGGCAAAAACTAAAAATATTGCCCTTAAGATCAGGAATAAGACAGGGATGTCCGCTTTCACCACTCTTATTCAACATAGTACTAGAAGTCCTAGTCACAGCAATCAGACAAGAAGAAGAAATAAAAAGCATCCAAATTGGAAAGGAAGAAGTAAAACTGTCATTATTTGCACACGGCATGATACTGTATATGGAGAACCCCTAAAGATTCCACCAAAAAACTACTAACACTGATAAATGAATTCAATAACAGATAGTTATTAGCAAACTCAGCAGGACTTTCTATCCCTACGTACCTGTGAATAATGAGTGATTACTTATTAGACAATGTGATAAATTATGTACTACATACTGAAGTTATAGACCACTACCCACTTCTGCCCCAGTCCTCGCATGACAATTCTTCATGAAACTGTGTCTTTAATAGAAAGGGCTTTAATGAAGACAAGACTGGATTACAGATCTCAGAAATGGGGCTTGTGAAGTGCCAAGATAGAGATATTCCAGAACCCTTCAAATAACAGTGAGAGCAAAAAGTCAACCTTGACCAACCAAGAGGACCCCAAACAAGAGACAGTTATACCATATTGTCGCAATGTGCTTCAACAAGACACAAAATTGCCCTATGAAGTATTACCTACAATCCCCAATATATTTGCTGCCATTCATGAGACAAAACTTAATGAAATGCCCATAGATTATGTTGTTATCCAAAATCCCAATGAAAACTGAAGTTTTCTTCACCTCCCTGAAAATGTTTACTCCTCTTTTAACCATTGCCCAGGACACAATTCAGCAGAGAAAATGTAAGCACAGAAAATACATAGATATTTTGAGAAGTATATGTGAATTAAGTTTCAGCTACAACTTCTTTGATGCTCTCTATCACCCACATGAGTGAACTGGCCCAAAAATAAATCACTTGGTAAGAGATTTTACAGCCCTAAGATGTTCCACATGCTAATTAAAGGCTCTGTTAGGAGCCTTGACCTTCAATGACGGGTTGCTTATTAAACCCCTTTGGTTTCTACCTCTGACTGTGACAGAATTAGATAAAAATCTTACTTCAGTGTTACTAAAAATTATTTTAGCTCAGAACTTTGATGTTGCATGTACACTATGGATATGAAATTCTAACTTGATAGGTAAGGTGTTGTCGCCCTCCCTGCTCCCAAAAGCAGATTTTAATAATTTTTTTTCCATCTTGGCCTTAAGCAGATTTATCTCATTTTATTATAACAAAGCAGATTAGCTTTTTTCCACATAATTTAGTAAATATAACAGCTATTAGAATCTAAGCTGGATGAATGAGTTTGGGAAAAAAAAAGAAAGAAAGACTCTAAAGGAGTAGATGATTAGATTTAATGAAAGCACAAAAAGTTGTTAAAGCCAGAAAATAAGAGAAAAAGAAACATAAGCAAATACACAATAACTTCATTTTTAACTAATAAAAGTGTAGGCATGGCATTTCTCTAGTAGACTTCTGAAAATCATCTACATCAGAATCACCTGTGCTTATTTTCAAAAGACATGGACTCCACCCTCCACATCTCTATCCGTCTTGGTAGTCTGCATTTTAATAAATACTTCCAAATTAAAAACCACTGTTTGACACCCACTATTACAAAGGAACAGGGAGCTTTATTTCCCTATTTACCCAATTACATTTCCAGTAATCTTAATAACCAGTAAACAATTTTGCCCTTGGAGAGAAAAAAGTATTTTATCCAATCACTTTACAATATAGTCAAGTTCAAAGTGAATCAATAAATATTTAAGAAGTTTGATATTGTTCCATAATTTTTAATGCATCACTTTATTCATTTTCTTATTTGGTAGTATAAACAGTGAAAGCAGAGAGGCAAAGGAGGGGTCTGCCTTTATTCACATTTTCACCTAAACCAAATGTACAGGGTTCCTAGAGGAATAGATGATCACTGTACAAGAACATCCTTTATAATAAAAGGCTAATATGCAAATAGACTGAACCGTGGAACAACTGAACAACTGGTCGCTATGACTTGCACCGACAACCAGGGGGCGCGTGTGGAACATGGCAGCATCGGCAGCAGGTAGCAGAGCACAGAACATAACAGGCGTCAGCTCCAGTGGGATGGTGGAGGTGAGTTGAGGTGCCAGACCAAGGTGGGGCACCAGTCGCTGTCATCGGGGTGAGCCTCTGGTAGTTACTGAAAATTCTTTGCCACTGCTCACACCTGCTGTCGGCACCCAGCACTGGGCCTGATCGCCCCTCAGGGTTTCTCCACCTCCTTCAGCTTTTGAGGGGCAATTGGGACCGGCAGTCACCTCTCACACCTGCTGTTGACAGTGGCCCCGCTTGCACCTGCAGTCAACACCGGAACCGGCACCAGTCCTGATCACTTGGCGCTGTCAGAGGGTGCGAGCAGTGGCTGCCGGCCCCGATCGCCTCTCAGGAGCAGGGGGAGGTGGATAAGCCCTGAGGGGGATTTTTGTTCTCAATGTATCATTACACTCACCTTCCTGTTCTGGACAAACATATCTGCTCTTACTTGTATAAGGTGCGGGTGAGAGGGGAGAATCTATCAAATGAATATTTATAAAACTACTAGAGGCCCAGTGCATGAAAACTCATGCACTGGAGAGGGGTCCCTCAGCCCGGCCTGCCCCCTCTCACAGTCCAGGAGCCCTCAGGAGCAGGAGGTGAGCCAGCAATATGGGGAAGGCGACACCTCATCACACCTCTGCTACTGCCACTGCCAGCAGTGCCTCGGCCGGCCATGGTTACCTGAGCCTCAGGTGGCCCTGGGCGGCTGGACAGCCGCCATCTGAGGCTTGCCTGTGCCTTGGGCTGGCCCTGGGAAGTTGGGGGGTTGAGGGACTGGGGGACTCCGGAGGCAGGGGTGCAGAGCGGCCGCCCCACCTGGGCTGAGCGGTCTGGGCACTGCCATCTTGTGGCTGTGGGTGCCGCCATCTTTGAGGGCGTGGCAGTCAATTAGCATATCCCCTCCTTATTGGCTGGGGGCGCCCCCATCTTTGCAATGGCATGAGGGTCAATTAGCATACCCCCTCTTTATTAGATAGGATTATAGTAAGTAAAGTTAAGGACTCCTGTGATAGCATAAACAGAAGGCGGTGTTTTGTTTTTTTCATTATTGAGAAAACTGTTAACAAAATTATTTTGCATTCATGTCAAGGGGTAATGAAATAACATGTTACATTAATGTTATTTTGTAGTCAGATAGTCAGTAGTAATATATTATTAAGTATGTGCTTCATTGTCTTCAGCACCCAAGTCAGATATTATTACTCCAGTTTACTAAATGCACATAAGTATAACAGGCAAAATTAGATTCTCTTATAGCAATCTATGTCATTAATTTTAATCAATAAAGAAAATACTGAAGCATCATTCCTGTTTAAATGGATAATCTACTCATTTAGGAAGGAACACAGAACAAGGAGTTGTTGATTTAAATAGATGATTCTTTATATTAACACAAGTGCAAATTACTGTGATTTATCGCCCTTGGCAAACTTTCATGACAGGAAAATGTTTACGTGGAGAAATCTGCTTCTCATAGAGGTTCTATATTTTTTTCTTTTTATGTTTCTTTTTGTAGGGAGAGAGGGATGAGTTAAAAATGGAAAGAGTCAGAAAGGAGAAAATGTTATCATTATGACATCGCCTGCCAATCTTTCCTAATAGTGAAAAAATTAGTCCTCTGAGAGATCTGGAAGATGAAACAGCAAAAATCTAGAACTTAAAATCAGTAAGGGTACCTCTGTATTAATAGAGCTATCTAATAGACTGCTCTTTCTTTGTGATTGCAAAATAAAAATCAAGTTCCAGTGAATTATCCACTAGTGTCTGATTATAGTTATATTACAGATCTAAGACTTGATTTTCTACTTTAAAACTTCCCACCATGCCTGGCTAGTGTGGCTCAGGGATAATGACAAAAGATTACTTCAACATCCTTCTACTTCTTAGTGTTAGTCACTAAGAAATTTGATTTATTCTTTTTCATCTCCATCTTCCTACTTCCCTGAGGAATTTCCCCATGTGGGAAATTCTCATTTTAAAAACATTTCCTCCTTCACCTAACTTTGTCATATTTAGGGAAACTCTTGAGAAAATCATTCCTATTAGGTGACAAAATGGTTTTTAACCTCAAATGCTTCACTTTCCTAACAAGGCCTTCGAGCTAAGAAATAACAAGCTTAAATAAGGTCCCTTTAGCATCTAAGTCAGGAACCAATCATGCTTCACTGTTTCCAAAGCTACTTCTATTCTACTGCCAGACTGAGCTTTGTACTTGACAATGACTGTAGACAGAAATCTTAAAAACTCATTTGATCCCTGGGCCATGTAGCTCTGGTGGTTGGGCATCTACCTGTGCACTGAAAGGTTGCCGGTTTGATTCCCAGTCAGGGCACATGCCGGGGTTTTGGGCGTGATCCCAGGTAGGGGGAATGCAGGAGGCAGCTGATCAATGTTTTTCTCTCACATTGATGTTTCTCTCCCTTCCTCTCCCTTCTTCTCTCTTTCAAAGTCAATAAAAATCTTTTAAAAAAAGGACTTAAATAAGCTGACCAACTATTATTTAAATACAGCATTGACCTTTTATAAAATAATAAAACATTTGAATGTATTTCAAATCATGTTCTTCAGTAGTATTTTCTTCTTGAATATTCATAGAAAAAAAGTTTTTCCACTCAACTAGCCAACCTATCCAACTATATTCTAAGAACTGTTACCTATCATTGAGTAAAGTAACCCTTTGATACTTGCCCAAAAGAGAAGCATCTCAATTGCAAATCAGACCTTCATTATTCATCAGACCTTGTGACTCTTGATTGGAGGTCTTGAACTTAAATTGACTTATTAAAATGCCACTCCATATCTGTCTGTTAAACTGCTATTATTTGATCACTACTTTTGTTTCAGTAACTGCTTTTACAGATTATCAAATGTCCCCCAGATGTCATAGGCAATCAATTCAGATCTCACTTAAAGCCAGGTAAATGTAGAATCCCTATTCAACTTGAAATCTCTAGAATTCAGATTTGGCAAATATAAGAAGTGTGGGCATCCAGAGCATTTGGATGGAGAATCATAAAAAAAACCTGCTGAACTACTCAGGAGCCCCCAATCCCATCTTGTAAAGAGACATACGATAATTTGTGCTATAACAGATACATACATCCACGGATATGTGTTTCTAGGAACGTTGCTTTCACTTTTAGCAAAGTTGTTGACCACTACTCCTTTCAAACAATACATCCTATTGTGTTTAAAGGACATTCAGAGTCAACCTGATTTATTACCAGGGAGTCCCCATTCCCTTTTCTTGGTTCAGATTTTGTGATTGGCAAATCATTCGCTATCAAGTTTTGCATTACAGTTACATAAATAATTAATTAAGAAGATTCCCATGAAGAAGATAGGTTGAACAAACCCCAATTCTCCCTGCCCTGTTTGCAATTAAAAAAAATAAACCTTCAAAACCCATGTCCAATCCAAAAGCAAGAAAGAGAACTCCTTGGCAGAGAATGGGAACGGAAGACCACAACAGTGAGTATGTGTGAAGTCGCAGAAGTCTTTGGTGCTACCTGAACCTAATAGATACGTGAGGAACTATGGTTTCTGCACTTAGTCTTGTACTGGTTTTGAAAACAAATTTGGTGGAATGCTAGAATTGTGCTTCTGGCAAAAAAAAGAAAACACAAAAAAACTGAAAGCCAAAGACAGATATCTGTCCCATCTAGAACATAAACAAACAAAAAAACCTCTGTCCACTTTCTCCAAGGCTTAACTGTGAATCAGATTCTCTTTCTGAACTGTGGGTGATGATAATTATTAAGTACGTGGAACCCCAAAACCTGACCTGTTTGTATGAGGTCCACATTCTTTGTATTCACTTAGTATGGAAACCCAATAGGAAAAGCTAGTGTAAAAGCTGTCTGGTCAGCATTGAAATCTCTCCCTGTCCAAAGGGATGCTGAAAGAAAACAACTCCTACTGAAGATGAGTTCACACATGAAAACACAGAGCACTAGAGGAAACCAGCCAAAATGACAGCTGACCAGCCAATGCAATCTCCGAGAGATTTCCCACCCGAAGGAAGAGCAATAATGCTTAACATGTTCACGGAAGAGAGAGGAAAGGACCAATCCAAAAGATGGGCAGAATGTTATTTAAAAAGAACAAGCAGACTTAAAAAGAGAGAAAACATGTAGAAATGGAAAACTTATTAAGAAAGTAATAAAATGAACAGATGGTGAGCTAGACAATTCAAAGGATAGAATTTGTGATTTGAAAGACAGACTTGAAGAAATTACCCCGAGTGCAGCAAATGTACGAAATGATAATAAATGAATGAATCAAAGGTCTCGCCTTTGTTAGGTCCTTTATAGATCATCTTATTGGAACTGTATCTTTGAAATACCAAGATATGATGCCAGATGTAAGAGGTCAGTGATAAATTGCCGAGAAAACCCTGTTTATATGTACACAGAAAGGGTTGGTGCATATTTGATGAGTGTTTGGTGATGGGGGAAAGGTACAGTTTGGCATATTTCTGGCATTATTTGAATGTGGGCTCCTTCTTGGGAAACTGTTCTGAAAATAGGGTCAAAGCTATCCTATTCTTTGACCACTAATTGCATGTTCTCAAGAGGAACATAATGCTGACTGATATTTTAATCTATTAGGAAACCTTCTCTGGCTACAAAAAGTAGAGATTCTAATTTGGGATTAACCCCTGACCTTTTCTATCCATAGACCATGAGACTATCTGTTGAAAGGCACCATGGCGTGGTGGAGAAGGCAGGGGTGTGGAGACAGAGGGTCCCACCTCACACCCCCACTGTTCCTAGCTGTATGACCTTGGGCCGTTTGCTTTATGTTTCTGCACCTCTGTTCTTCCTCTGGAAAATGACAATGTGAAGCTTTACTCACAAGGACTAAATGAAATCTTTTGTGATGACTAAAAATTCATTTTACCAATAAAACTTATGCTTATTCATTTGGAATCAAAGTATGGT
Source organism: Myotis yumanensis (assembly GCF_028538775.1). Classification (NCBI taxonomy): domain Eukaryota; kingdom Metazoa; phylum Chordata; class Mammalia; order Chiroptera; family Vespertilionidae; genus Myotis; species Myotis yumanensis. The sequence goes on along the minus strand of NW_027223764.1, from coordinate 29,678,155 downwards.
ACGGCAATCAATTTGATTTAAGGCAGACAGTTGAGTGAATTTCTTTGAAAAGGGAGAAGGAAAATAATTTTGAACACCTTAGATCACAAATACAAAGACCATTTTTGAAATTTAACATCTTTTCCTTACATTCAAAAGAGCCAAATACCTGCTCATGGTCATCAAAACAGCATGGCTTTCAGGCCCATTCAAAGCCGCCCTCCGGACGTCTGAGCTCCGAGGCGGAACTTCTGAGCCCTTCCAAACCCAGGGCCTTCGCCTTACAAGCCTGTTTCAGAACAACACAGAAAGCGTCGGCTCCCGGGCTTCAGAAACACGCGATCTTCAGTTCCTTTGAAAGGTACCAAGGTAGGCATTAAATTAACATGAATGAAAAGCGGGGTTAGGAACTTGGTTTCTACAAAATTAGCAGCTTTTTTCACGTGTTGAGAGTCCCTCCCGTGCAGGCCCAAGATAGAACAACCAGAGTCCCCCTAACGCTTAAGAAAACAGGACAGGGACAGGCTAAAAGCACACCCCTAATGAGTACGGGAAAGCCGGGGTCGGGGGGGGGGGAGGGGGGGCGTGGGCTGCCCAGAGGCAGGGTGGGCTCCTGGGCTTTGTGGGTGCGGCCTGGGCAGCCACAGGGCCTTGCACTCAGTAGGCCCGGCCTGGTTTAATGCCCTGCTGCCACAGTCTTGAAATTCTTACAATTTTAAGAAGGGGCTCACGATTCCGTTTTTCTCTGGGTCCCACAAATCATGCAGCCGTGGGCACCACCCAGAGGAAACCTCATGAACCCTCCAGCCTCCGCAACAAACACTGACTAAAAGCGGAAAAACCACAGCCAGGGGCTCCGGTGACGCTGTTTCCCTCCTGATTCCTGGGGCACAACCAACGGCTCTGGGTCCCCCCCACCCCACCCCACTCCTGTCCTAAACGTGCACGAGTCGCTGCGACCCCCACCTGCTCCGCCTGAATGTCCCTCGGAGCCTCAGCGGCACCACGTGCAGGTGCAGGCCCGTGGGAACCCGCGCTCCTCCCCCCACGCGTGCGGGTGGGCGGGTCCTCCGCTGGCTCCTCCCTGCGGGGCTGTCACCAGCCCCAGGGGGCGCCATGCCCCTGGAGCAGGGCCCCAGCTTGGGAAGCCAGCTCCTCGGACCGCTGGGGTGTGACTCCCAGGAGCTTTGGCCTCTGCTCTCGCCTGGACCCTGAAGCCTGGGTGAACCCCTCCCCCTCCCCATTGTGCGCAGGCTCAGGTCCCATCAGCTCTTGGTCCAAGTGCCCACACCTGCTCTTCTCCGACCACCTCTGACAACCCCAGTCCCTGCAGCGCGGGAGCCAGCCTGGGGGCAAGAAGGAACTCTGCAAAGCGAAGGATTTGGATGAAACTTTTTGGACTCTTTTCCCCACCTACCAACCCCTCTAGTCAGGCACCCCGCAGCTTCGCCCACAACCCCTAAAGCAGCGGTTCTCAACCTGTGGGTCGCGACCCCTTTGGGGGTCGAAAGACCCTTTCACAGGGGTCGCCTAAGACCATCTAAAAACACATATATAATTACATATTGTTTTTGCGATTAATCACTATGCTTTATGTTCAATTTGTAACAATGAAAACACATCCTGCATATCAGATATTTACATTATGATTCATAACAGTAGCAAAATTCCAGTTATGAAGTAGCAGCGAAAATAATTTTATGGTTGGGGGTCACCACAACATGAGGAACTGTATTAAAGGGTTGCGGCATTAGAAAGGTTGAGAACCACTGCCCTAAAGGGAGTCCGGGCTCCAAGAAGTTCAAGTGCATTTCTCTGAGGCACCTCCCCGCATCCCCAACCTCCTGGGCGTGAATCCTTGTTATTCTTTGTTCTCAAACAGTACGCATTTCAAAACAGAGAATCCAGCACCTTCCCAAGCTTTATTTCTCTTAAGCAACCATTTTTCCCTTTAAAAAAAAAAAAAAAAGAGGGGGGAGAAGAAGAGAAAAAAAAACCACAAAGAGCAGAAAGTTCTGTCCATTTTCTTCGTCCAGGCTGCCAGGAGGATGGGGTTCAGTGTGAAATAACTGCTCAGCACCCCTTGGAAATCACAGCCCAGGTAGAAATCAGCGCGGTCCCACAGTGTCATCTAGGGGCTCTCTGGTGAAACGACAGTCTCCTAGTCCTCTTTCTACTGACATTTTTATCTGCAAAACCGCACACAGGGTCAAGGGACACATTTGTACAACCTCTTCTTAAATCAGCTGGCCTTGACATCCATAACAAAAAGGAATCAAAAATCATCTGTGTTTAGTATGGAAGAATGAAATGATATTATTCGTCATATTTATTTATTTCTGAAACTCATTTAAATTCCTTCCCAGTTCCAGAAATCCCAAGCTTCTGCCCCCCAAAACAAATAAGAAATTATGCTAACAGATCTAAGAAGCTGCTCTGGCCTAGTTTGTCCAATGAGTTCACTCTTTCAGCTGTGAAAGTCAAAATGATTCTTCGACGCTACAAATCAAAGTAAGCACAACAATTTTTAGTGCCTTCTCCTGGGAGGTACACTTCTGAGGACTGTGTCTGTGACACCTCAGATATTTTCAGTTCAAATAAGATACTTTCATATGTATGTGTATTACACCACCAAGATGTCTTGGAATTAATTATACTTAGACCTTTGGGTCCCTGAGATTTGCTAAAGTGTTTCATGGACCAGAATTTTCCATGTTCATTTTACTACCTTCTAGCATCAGAGAATTGGCAATTGCTCTACTGGACCCACATCCAAGGAAATTATATCCAAAGTCACCTTCATGGGGAAAAACTGCCTGCATCGATTTGTTCCTTCAGCCAACACTTGCTCTCAGTACCAAGCATGTGCCAGCAAATGTCCTCAGCCCTGGGGATAGAAAAGGAAGGAAACACAGCCCCTGCCCCTGATAACTCAAAATATCCTCATACCCAAGTAGAAATAGGACCAGGGAACTAACTACCAACTCCTCTAGGGTTAGTAAAAGTGGAATTTTCCAAAGGCTGGACAAGGTGATAGATGAACTGAAGTAGAGGCTGTGTGAGGAGTCCAGATTGGGATACTTTCTCCAAGGTCAAGGTATTTTATTTATATTTATTTTTTAAAAATATATTTTATTGATTTTTTACAGAGAGGAAGGGAGAGGGATAGAGAGTTAAAAACATCGACGAGAGAGAAACATCAATCAGCTGCCTCCTGCACACTCCCTACTGGGTATGTGCCCGCAACCAAGGTACATGCCCTTGACCAGAATCGAACCTGGGACCCTTGAGTCCACAGGCCAACGCTCTATCCTGAGCCAAACCGGTTAGGCCAAGGTCAAGGTATTTTAAAGGGAAATCAAATGGAAGACACAAAAAGCATTCCCAAAATCAATCTGAGATCGGTGGAATTCTTTCTTCTACTGAAACTTTCTGAAGTTTTAAGTGCACAGGTTTGGAAACTCAACTCTGCCACCTATTAGCTGAGTGACCTTCAGAACTGTAGCCTCCCCTGACCACAGTGTCTTCATGCATCAAATGGACGACAAGAATGCCCATCCCAGTGGATTGTTATAGGTACTAAGTCAGGCACTTTCTGCTTAGAACCTAGCGTTCCTGCTATGTAGCAAAGATAGCTGTTATTATTCAAATTATTATTATTATTATTATTATAATTTTCACTAGTCATAATCCAAGTGAGACAAATTTTCTTTGCCCTTAGGTAGGTAATTATCTTTGATTTCTATTCAAAATATATTTTACAATTAGAGGATTTAAGTAAGTTCATTTCTGAGATGAAACAATGGTGTTACCTCAGAGAAGGTAGATGGGGGCACAAGGGCAGAGATGGGAAGAGACAACGTCTCATTATATATACTTTAGTTTTGTGTAACTTTTTTATCATTTGAACATCTTACCTATTCAAGAAAAGATATTACAAAGAGCTAATTTTTGCTATTAGGGAAAATTATAAATGATAGCCAGATCTTTACATAAAAGTGAGGGTAACAATTACAAAATAAGTTAACATTCATTGAGAGCTTCTTATATGCCTGATGCTTTAAGAAAAACCTATTTTACATGTATTTGTTCAACCTGAAGAAACAATGAGATGGGAGTTATCAATGTCTGAAAATTAAAGATGAGACATAAGAAGGCTTAATAACATGCCCAAGATTATTCAGCTAGTAGGTAGCAGAACTAAGGTATAGATCCAGACAGTCTAGCTATGTGTGCAAGTGTGTGTGTGTGTGTGTGTGTGTGTGTGTGTGTGTGTGTGTGTAATTATACTTGTATGTGCCCACAGCAATGCCCAGGGCCTACACAAAGTTAATACCCTATTCCTATGCTTCACTAGCTCAACCCTTTGGTCCACAACCGGCCATGTTTAACAACCGGCACATATCCATGACTCTAAAAAGATTCCACAGATTGGAGTCATTTTGCAGAAGAAAGTAAAAGAGAAATTAAAGAATTGAAAAAAAAAATCTCTGGTGCCTGAACATCCTGGAAGTACTGACTTGAAAGTACTCATACCTAACTTGAAAGTCACAATGCAAAAGCAAATTTAAAAATCAGTGAGTCTTTTTCCTGGCTCATCTAGGAACTTACACATGTTTTTGGAGATCTGTCTGCTCTGTGCCTGCCAAGTGAATTATTAAATGTATGTGGGGGAAGCTAAGCCAGAGCTACTGATCAGTGAAATTAGTTGCAACTGGGTAGAAGAGCCACACTGCTGAGACTCCAGCAAATGGCAGCATCACTCAACACGTGCAGGATGCTGTTGTGAAAATATTACTAGCGTCGCATGCAGGCGACGGATGCCTGCATGCCAGCAGCTCAGGGGAGGGGTTATTTTATGAGCCTTGTAAAACTTCTGTGCAAGGCTGGACCCATAGAGTTTAGGAGAAGTCTGGCTCAGCCCAGGAATTGGCCTTTGTTTATCACGATGATGTCAAAACCCACCCTCTAGAAAACACCTCATTAAAATAGCTCTTATTTACCATTTGATCTCCCTAACTTAAGTTTAAATGTATTGCACTTTAAGTACTGTTTACAGTTCATAGGAAACATTTTTCATATTTTTCTGTTTGTGGTCAAGGAGTTCAGAGTCTGTTGGCTAGTGGAAATGAAATGTAATTATAATGGGTACTGTAAGTGCTGGTAGAAAAATGGTCTTTCCAGGAGTCTGGTGTGCTGCAGGCAAACACATTATTCACAGATACCTGCCCGTGGACTCTGCCTCCTCCTGCTGAGGAGAACATGATCATGTTCATGTACTTTTTAAGCTCCGGGAATGGGATAAACAGTTCTCTAAACTGACCCCAGGATTGCCAGAGTCGGTTCTTTTGAAAAAGAGATGAAAGTCCGGCTGGCGTGGCTCAGTGGTTGAGTGTAAACCTATGAACATGGAGATCACAATTTGATTCCCTGTCAGGGCACATGCCCAGGTTGTGGGCTCGATCCCCCGAGTGGGGTGTGCAGGAGGCAGCTGATCAATGATTCTCTCTCATCATTGATGTTTCTATCTCTCTCTCCCTCTCCTTTCCTGAAAGCAAGAAAAATATATTTTAAAACAAAAGAGATGAAAACTCCAAGGTTAAATGAGCAATGGTGGACAATTGAATTTTCCAATTTGGCAAGGCCCTACCTTTCATGGTGTTATCACCAGTGCTGAGACTTGCCAGAGGTTTACCAGCTCATTGGTCTAATGTAAGCACTTCCCTAACGAGAGCCCATGACATGCTTGGCATCCACCTTTTCTGCTGCTTCACTGGCCACTCTAGAATATATGTTCAATTCTCCTGAGACACACACACACACACACACACACACACACACACAAACACACACACACTTCACTAATTAAAAGAGATCTCTGCTGAGTCAATTAGTCATCATTACATTATATTTAGAGGCATAATATGAAAGTTTTTGAAGGAAGGCACCTTTTCTAAACCCTTATCTAAGCCCAGGCCATTTCTTCTCCATTATGAATGAATTTTTAAGCTTCATACAGAAGGAAAGATGGTCCATAAGGGGTCATTTTCTCTTTCTCTCAAGAATTTCAATAAGGACTAACATATTTTCTAACATGTTAAGGGGTTTTCGACTCACTCCTCTCTGTTCAGCTACTTGATGAGAAACCTCAGTAGTGCACAAATGAGGATTTGGATTCAGTCTTTAGAAACAGAAAACTCCCATTACCAAGGTTAAGATTAAAAGTTCCAGAGTTGCCGGTGTATATATAAGGATGAAGACTCCATAGAATACACTTTATAAAGGACTCAAGGAAAGGGTCAGCGGTCAGAATGCTGTGCCATAGAAAGAACACAGAAAAGACATCTAGGGACTTAAGTTTTCATTTTGGCTCTGACACAGGCCACCTATGTGACCTCAATCTTCTCTCTTTGATAAAACAACAGTAACAGCTGCCAAGTCACATAATCCTACTTACACAGTTCTTCAGACATAACACCTGAACATGGATTTCCATGTGTACAGTGCTGGTTTAACTTACAGTTTCTTCCATGAAAAATTTCATCATTTCAAAAAAGAATCTTAAAATCTATGTGGCTAAGGAAGTTTAGTGACATTTACAGAGCTACCAATGTGAGAGTAGCCAGCCATGGAGAAATGAACCCAGTAAACTGCTAAAATATTAGCTGGCAAGCAGAATTCCAGGATAAGTACCAGTGCCTTTAATTAATTGAAATTAATGTGCCACTTCCAGTGATAGTTAAGAGTACCTTGACCAGAGCAAAAGACACAGCACTGATTGGCTGCCTCCTTAACCTCCCTCTAGCTTGACCTTCATTGAATTTTGCTATCTATGCAAAATGAGGCTCCTAAAAGTGAAAAATTATAGTTCAAGGAGGTATGTTACAATCCTTCTGATAGTGTTCTGGAAACACCATTTATATAATTGTCACAGGTTTGTAATAAATCAACATGAGCAGCCTAAATCTGAGTTGCTCCAACTCCTCATTGGCCCCAAATTTGCAGAGTTCTTGGGCTGAATCCATTCATAGAATGAGAATTGTAGATCAAGTATAAAGATAAATTAGACCTGCCTTAGAACTGCTCTGGGGTTATAGACCCATGAATACTTTGGCTTGTAATTAAAAAAGAATAAAGTGTAATGTGTGGCTGAAGTTAAGTCCAGGATAATTAAATGAGGGTCCAGCACTGGTAGTAAATAGAGCACAGAGAGTCCTAGCACAAAGTAGCAGCTCAATTCTTAAAATATTTACTGGCAGTGAGTGGGGATGGCACACCAAGAGAAGGAAATGAATTAGCAGGTAATATATGACATGCTGGGCACTTAAGAAATACAGAGGGAATGGTAACTATGCACAGGTACAATTCTGTGACTCTTGCTAAACTCAGTTGAGGCTCTGTGGAATATAAAGAGACCTGAATGTGATTGATTGGGCATTGAAAGCTAAGTGGGAAAGTTAGAGAGCCCTGTTGGTAGCATCTAGAAAACTCTCCTTCCCTGCACTGGGAAGGCAGAGAAGGCTGAAGAGAGGACTCAGGGGGCTGTTTTAAGAATAGCCATGCTCCAAAGAAAGCCAAACTCTAAAGAAGCAGGTCTGTTGCGCCAAGGAGAGCGCTCTGGTTGGAAAGGAATGGAGTCTGCCAAAGTCTTCATTGAGACTGCACTGCAGCTAACATCTCCTGTCCTATCCTGTTTCTCTTCTCACCCTTCCACAGGTATGATCCCTCAAAGGTGCCCTTATAAATATTCTGTGCATTCATTTACCTCAGAAAAAACAAGTAGCAGAAGACACTGTGTATAAAAAGTGTGCAGCCTACAAAAAGAGCTATGTACTATCCTTAGATATACACATAAAACAAGGTTATAAAATAGGCCTAGAAATGGAAAGTACCAACTTAAGTATTGAGATTAACTCCTGGGAGAAGAATAGGGGAATGGGATCATGGAGAGGAACATAGAGGCCTCCATCAGTATCTGCAGTGTGTTATTTATTTTAAAAAGGAAGAAAGAACGAAAAAGAAAGGAGGATGGGAGGGAGGGAGGGAGGAGAAAGGGAGGAAAAAAGGGTGGAAGAAAAAGGAAAGGAAAAAAGTAAAAGGAATGTGAGAGCATGAGGAAAGGAAGGAATGAAAGAGAGAAGAAGGAAGAATGGAGGGATGAAGAAGGAAGTGGAGGGAGTGGAGGAGGGAAGAATCTATAATAATAAAAGTGTAATATGCAAATTGACCGAATGACCGAACAGCTGAACAGCGGAACGACCATCTGGACACCCTTCCGGACAACCTTCTGAATGAAGCCGAGGGCTGTGAGAGCCGAGGTAGCAGGACTGCAAGGGCCAAGGCAGCCAGGGCTGCGAAAGCCTATGCTTGCATGAATTTTGTGCATCGGGCCTCTAGTAGTACTATAAGTGTGGTAAAATGTAATGATATGACCAAGCTGGTGGTAGCTACATTAACATTTTGTTTTCTTTATATGTATTTTTATATAAATTTTAAAATATAAATGTTTTATACTAATTTTAAAATATAAAATCCAATGGTAAAATCCAATGTTTTAAGCATAGAAAAAGTAGAACAGCTCAGATATCAGGGCTTGCACAGAGCAAATTCCTCCTGACCAGTGGCCTTCATAAGGGCTCCATGGAATACACTTTATAAAGGACTCCTCTAAAGGGTCAGTGGTCAGACCATTAGCTTCTCTATGTCATGTCATAGAAAAATCACAGAAAAGACATCTAGGGACTTAAGTTTTCCTTTTAGCTCTGACTCAGGCCACCTATGTGACCTCAGTCAAAAAATATAACTTCCCAAGGCTTAAATGATCTCTCATGTCCCTCCAAACTTGAATTAAAAGTCCATTAATTGTGTAGTCCCTTCTGCTATGTGGCTTCCTGTTGTGCATTGCACTAGACCATAAAATTATGTTCTAGATTCTGGTAATTATTCAGTAGCACCAAACCACCTTTGGAAGCTGTGTAAACTCTCACACTGACACTGTGGCAGATGCTGGATAAAGAGCATGCTAAACAAAGAAGGGAGAACGGTGTGATCCTAGAAGCCACTTAAAGACGTGGCTTGTGGCTCAGCCAAGCAATTAATCTGCTTTACTCCCTTAGTGTCCCGCAGAATGTGGGAGCTCTGTGCATAGTCTTCATCTGATTTATTCTGTCTGTTCTTGTTCCTCTTAGGGTGTGTCTCCCTTAATGAGATTATAAATGCCCTAAGTGTCAGGAGTGAAAAACTACATTGCACAAGCCTATTCTGGCCTTTAGATGTGTGTGTGTGTGTGTGTGTGTGTGTGTGTGTGTGTTTTAAAATTGCTTGTTGTTTGATAAAATTAGAGTTTGAATATCTTTAGTTGAAACCAATATTTCTTCAATCACCTATGTGTTTTCTGCATATATACCTACATTCCCTAGTGTTTATACTCAGTCTAATTATCTGTATTGATGTTATCTCCCTGGCCCCAGAAGTGGATGACTTATGTCTAAAGGCAGGGATTATGCCCTCATTCATTTAACCCTTAATCAATAAAACCACTAACTTCTAAGCATTCTGATATTTTCTGGGGCTAAAAGATTAAAAACATATGTCTGTTCCCACATTGGAGCTCACAGTCTATTGGAAAGACAAACACGTATACTTGCTAAAGTTACGCTTGCAGTTAGAAGCATGTCTAAGGCACCTAAGAAGGAGAGGATGGGCTAAAGCCATTGGTAGGTGAGGGAGAGGCTATCAGGAGAGGTTTCCAAGATGACGATATCCTAAACTACATTTAGAAAATATATACACAAGCAATCACGGGAGAAAGAGGTGTTCCTGGCATACAGAACATCATTTTTAAACCACAGAAGCAGGAAATGCAAAGTGAGTCAGAATGGGAGCAGGTCCAGTATGAGAGAATGAGGAGCTAAATCCTGCCAGATCTAACACTTAGTAGATGAGCAACCTTGGACACTTTGTTCAACCTCAGGTGTGAAATGCACATAATACTTCCCTCATGGTGGTCTCATGTGAGTGAGGACTTCACATGATCATGTTTATTAAAGCCCTTAGCATAGCACCTGGCACATGGGATGCACACAAAAACTCCTTTGATCTGATTCACATGGCAGTGCCCTGGACATTCAGGTCACCTTTTATGGAACTCTATTACAGAATTCCTGTAGGTCATGGTGATGACCTCTTTGGAAACTATGGTTTTGCACTTGGGCAAAACAAACAAACAAACAAAAAATGTCTTCAATCTCCTTTCTAACATCTTCCTTGATGATTCATTCATACCACATTTGTCAATAGTTTTTGTCATTATATCAAACTAGAGGACTGGTGCATGAAGTTTGTGCATAGGGAGTGGGGGGCGGGGGGGTAGGTTTCCTCAGCCCGGTCTGCACCCTCTCACAATCCGGGACCCCTCAGGGGATGTCCAGCAGTCGGACATCTCTCTTGCAATCTGGGACCACTGTCTCCTAACCACTCACCTGCCTGCCTGCCTGATTGCCCCTAACCACCTCTGCCTGCCTGATTGCCCTTAACCACTCACCTGCCTACCTGATCACCCCTAACTGCTCACCTGCCTGCCTGACCGCTTCTGCCTTGGTCCCCACCACAGTCACTTCATCCGGAAGGACATCCAGAATGATGTCTGGAAGGTCGTTTGGCTGTCCAGTCTAATTAGCATATTATGCTTTTATTATTATAGATAGTAACTAATCTTCAAAAATAGCCCCTAATGAGCCATGTCGCCTGGTGTCCACACTTTTGTATGGACTCCTCCCGCAGTGAATCTGGCCCTGTGACTCATGACAAAGAGCATGCAGCAGAAGTGACCTGTTGGTTCTGGAGCGAAACCTCAGGAAGACCAGTTAGCTTCTGCTTTTATGTTCTTCTGAGCCTTGGGTGACATGTAATAAGACTGGTTATCCTGCTGGTGTGACTGCATGGACAAACAACTTAGACAGAAGATTTGACATTGGGTGGTGGGCATACAATGGGATATCTGTATCATAGAACTGTACACGTGTAACATAATTTTATTAACAGATATTACAATAAATTTAATTTTTTAAATGTGGTTTAAAAAACACAGAGAACAAAACAAATTTATAACTCCTGTCCCAACCTTTTTCCTAAACTCAAATTCATATACCTATCTGACTATTTACATGTCCACTTAGATATCTAAGAGATACCTTAAATTTAATATGTCCAAAATCATGCTCCTAATTTCACCCATTTCCAACTAACTAGCTTCTTCCACTTCCTTTCTCATCTTTATAAGTAAATACTTCATTCTATCATTTACTCAAGCTACCAGGACAGTTGATCTAATAACTGAGACAGCTATTAAGTGGCTCACAGTAGGCAGCATATATCGCATGGATACACTTGGCAAAGGGATGATCTACTTTCTGGACAGGAAGGAGCAGGATGCCACGAGATTTGATCACACTACTCAGAATGGTGAGCAACTTAAAACTTATGAATTTTTTATTTCTGGAACTTTCCACTTAATATGTTTAGACTGTAACTGAACCGTAAAAAGCGAAGCTGTGGGAAAAGGGGGCTACTGTATAATGGAGGGGGGAAAGGTGGATTCTGTGCTGGCTTCGAGTTTCAGAGCACTGTGGGGTTGAAACATAGACTCAAAGCCTGATTTAAAACAGATTCTGATGATAAATGGACTTTGGCGGTTCCCTGCTTCCTTTGTAGAAATAGAGATATTGCAGTTGAGAAAAAAATACAGGTTTTTATGGAAATATGGGAAAAGTTCAAAATTCTGCTCCAAGAAAAAATGGTTCATTGTTACCCTCCAATCAATTTCAGAGAGCGTTTATGAAATGAAAGGGTAATAGTTAAGAGTTCTTTGCTGCCGAAACTGGTTTGGCTCAGTGGATAGAGTGTCGGCCTGCGGACTGAAAGGTCCCAGGTTTGATTCCGGTCAAGGGCATGTACCTGGGTTGCGGGCACATCCCCAGTAGGAGATGTGCAGGAGGCAGCTGATCGATGTTTCTCTCTCATCGATGTTTCTAACTCTCTGTCTCTCTCCCTTCCTCTCTGTAGAAAATCAATAAAATATATTTAAAAAAAAAAAGAGTTCTTTGCTATAGCTTCCTCATAGGGGCCAGACCAGAGAGCACACAGATGAACTGGAGTACAATGAATGGAGAACTGCCTTGGCTGTCCCAGCTGCCTAAAGACGGAGTTTGTGTATTTCATTTGAAATATGTCCTTTCCCTTTTGTAATATTTACCTTATCGATTATTTGACTTTTTTAAAAACAACAACTGTTCACTGATTCAGAAGCCACATAGGCATAAGAAATAAATGCTTTAAGGTATTAATAAGCTTCCTTCAGCCATCTAACATTAAAATGGACATGGGTACATTCTATATGCAAACACCTCCACATAGACATATTCATTCTAACACCTAGTTAGCTGCAGAATCACAGCTTCTAAGCTATTTAATTCACTTCCAGATAGCACCAGGGTGCCAGTGCATAAAAATGGAAGAAGAAAATGAATGAAAATAAAATATTCTAGCCGATTGCAGCCAGTAAAAGTAAGGCTTCCTCCAAGCTTCATATGATCTTAATCATCTTATCCCAAGACTGCTGGAATGAGCGCTTTGCAAATGCTTAAAAACTATCTACAATATTCTCTAGCATATATTCATGAATGTGCATTAGGTGCAATGACAATATTTTTTAAATAAAAGCCAGGATTGTGGATAGGTAGAGAATGTTTTTTCTGACTTCTGAGTTTACTCATAGGAAAAATGTTATGTAGGTAAAAAGAATAAAGTAAGTCACATTTAACTGTGCACATTTAACAATGTTCTACTGAACCAGTGGCTCTCTGCACACCCAGGATATGTGGTGTCAGAAGCCGTACATACCCTATGCTGACTTCCATTCTGGAGTCTGTGATCCACGCAGTTAAGATCATTTGTCAGCTAACAGAAGTTTAGGGGATTTCATTGCTTCCCAGCATGCACTTCTCTATGCCTTCCGTCTCCAGACAAACCCAACTCAGAGAAATAAGCTTTTGAAGATTTTATAAACTCTACGGTCATAATTCTATAAGTTCTACCATACTACAATCATCTACAGCAAGGTAGGTAATAAATATTTAAGGGGAAAGAGAGAATACTGCTGGTTTGCCTCTTTGTGTTATAAAGTCTTTCTCATATCTTAATAGTCCAAATAAAACAGCTCCAGGGTGACAAAACCTCAAAAATCCTAGTATCCCAGTGAACTGGGAGGACAATGTGATACAGAATCTTGCATGGGATTCATCCACGGCTGGACTGGAAGAGTGTTCAATGCTTTGATACTGCTGTTTAGAGTTTCAGATATATTATTAAATCCTCCTTGGATATAATGACTAATGGTGAATCTACCAGGAGACCAGCAAGAAAACTTTGAAATGACTGATTTTTCTGGTTTCACATCAGCCTCCAAGGCTGTTAAGATCAAATGTCAAGGACATAAGGAAGGCCAAGAGACATATGAAAACATGCTCAAAGTCACTACTCATCTGAGAGATGCAAATTGAAACAGCAATGAGGTACCATCTCACACCTGTCAGAATGGCCATCATCAACAAATCAACAAATGACAAGTGCTGGTGAAGATGCAGAGAAAAAGGAACACCCGTGCACTGCTGGTGGGAATGCAGACTGGTGCAGCCCCTGTGGAGAACAGTATGGAGTTTCCTCAAAAAACTAAAAATGGAACTTCCATTTGACCCAGTGATCTCACTTATAGGAATATACCCCAAGAAACTAGAAACACCAGTCGGAAAGGATATATGCATCCCTATGTTCATAGCAGCACAATTTACCATGGCTAAGATTTGGAAACAGCCTAAATGACCGGATTAAAAAACTGTGGTACATCTACAGAATGGAATACTATGCTTCAGTAAAAAAGAAGGAATTCTTACCATTTGCAACAGCATGGATGGAACTGGAGAGCATTATGCTAAGAAAAATAAGCCAGTTAGAGAAAGATAAATATCACATGACGTCACTCATTTGTGGAATATAATGAACAACATAAACTGGTGAACAAAAACAGATCCAGAGACAGAGAAGCATCGATCAGACCGTGAAACCTCAGAGATAAGGTAGGGGAGGGTGAGGGTAAAAGGGAGCGATCAACCAAAGGACTTACATGTATGCATATAAGCCTAACCAATGGACACAAACACCAGGGGAATGAGGGAGGGTGTGAGGGGGCCATGGGGGGATAAGAACACATATGTAATACCTTAATCAATAAAGAAAAAAATAAAATAAATAAATGTAAAAAAATAATCCGAACCTGTACAATTTATAAAAACTTACTGATATCATTATCCCCAATAGATATCCTTCTCGTTGAAATGTGCTTCCAACCAGAATGTTTTTCTTTTCTAGACTTTTCACCATTTATTCCAACCTAAATAACTGCTGGTTTGATGTTCATATATTAGAAAACAAATGTGAAAACAATATTTCTTCTATTTCTTAATACACAGCCAACAAAATTATGGAAAACTACTGCCTCTATCATTAAGAGCCCCTGCTAGGAAGAAACTGGGGAATCACAGAAATAGCTTGAACATAATAGTCACACAAAAAATCTAAACAAGATTTAGAGACTTGAAGGGATGCAAAATAGTTGCAAATGGATTCAGTACTGAAAAAGAAGATGTTCTACCCAAGGAAGCAAGAGAAAGGAAAGGTCAGAGGGACAGAGCTGCTGGGCCAGCTAAGGAGATGAAGAGCAACTACTGGGCCAAATGGCATCTATGGGAGAAAAATGTTAAGACCAAGTGCCAGGCCTTGGCTGGTGTGGTTCAGTTGGTTGGAGCATTGTCTTGTTCACTGAAAGGTGGTGGATTTGGTTCCCAATCATGGCACATACCGGGGATGTGTATTCAATCCCAGGTCAGGGTGAAACGAAACGATGTTTCTCTTTCTTTCTCCCTTCCTCTCTTTCTAAAATCAATAAGAAGATTAAAAAGCAAACAAACAAAAACCACCAAGTGCCAGGCAGAGGGGGAAAATTGTAAAGGACTAGAGTTAGGAAAAAGGTAAGAAGTGTCCTGGACAACTGTTTTTAATTAAATTAAAAGGTCCTGAATATGAATAAGTCAAGAGATCAAATAAGACTGAAGATATTTTAAATAACTTTTCTTAATCCAGATGGCTATTTGAAATGAGACATGTATTTAAAGACTGTCAAATAGGTAGTCTTTTCAAAGACAAGTACTGTACCTCTTTGACCATTCACACTCCTTAATGACTGTATAATGTAAATTTGGTTGGCCTGCCAACAGGTCTCAAATGGGCCATTCAAAGTACCTCACGCCCTTAAAATTCTGACCATGACCAACTGGACTAGTAGTAAACAGTTCATCAAATATCGGAAAATTCATTTGCTCATCAGCAACCAGTGTTATCATTCTCAAGACTTTTTTTAAGACTAACAAGTACTCAGTGGGTAGAAAGCTCTTGAGCTGAAAGGCCCTGCAGATTCCTGAGGTTTGCATTTGAGAATATAGAGATTAGTTTAAGTAGGGAAATAGGGAAATGCTATCCAAAGGGAAAAAAAGAAGAAGAAGAAAAAGAAAAGAAAGCAAAAGTAAAGAAAGAAAGAGGTAGACACTTGAGGACTGAAAGAGTTAGAGGAAAATAGAGTAAGTTCAGTAGACTTCATTTTGTCCATTGAAAATCATGCTTACAATTATGTTTTATTCCATTGATATTCATATCCCTTTTCCAGTATCTTGTTTGTTCTCCAAAATAATGAAGTATGTGCTGTATAATACTCAAGGGAAAAGCAAGTATATTTATTTCTTCATGTCAAAAGATGAATTCTACTTGAGTTTTATTGGGGAAAAAGTTAAGCCAAAAAAAAAAAAAACCCACAAAAAAAACATATTACATTGTTTTCACAATGAAAGAAAAAAAATTGAATCATTATGCTCCTGAATTTTCAGGGGATTACAAGATCCAAAGGAAAAATATTTTCTGCCTAAAAGAAAAATATTTTTAATGATCTTGGGCTGCAATGTACAAAAATCACAAAGGAAGAGAGGAGACCTACTTTATCAAACAGCTATTTCCAGGTTCCATATATAGGCCTAGAGATAAGCTATTGAATAAAGTCATATTTAAATGATATAATTCACAATCGCTTAGGAATTTTCATTCTTTCCAACAAAGTAAATAGTAAGAATACATTCAGTAGGAGGGAAAATATTTGGAAGAAAATAATGACCAAAACCCTAAGGGCAGCATGCTATATAGAAGAGCAGCTGGCTATCATTTCATAACCGTGCCATCACAATGATTTTTATAAAATGAATTCTTTGCAAAGAACATAGAGCACAAAGGACATTTCATATCAGCTTGAAAGAACCAGTGAAAAGAAAGAACTGGATATGCTCAATGTATTCTCACCTCAGAAATCTCCATGTTCATGGTTAAGTTTAGATACATTCATTGGGTTTCTCCTTGTGAGTGAAGAGGAGCTTTAGATTATATCAAGTACATCCCTGGCCAGGTATCTCAGTTGGTTACAGCATTGTCCCAATACACCAAGGTTGCAGGTTGGATCCCCAGTCAGAGCGCATACAAGAATCAACCAATGAGTGCATAAATAAGTAGAACAACAAACCTCTCTTTCTCTCTCTCTCTCTCTCTCTCTCTCTCCCTCTCTCCCTCTCTTCCTCTCTCTTCAACCAATAACAATTATAATAACTATGAGCAGCATGAGCAGAAAGAATGAATTCTTCTTAACAGAGATTTCTGTAAAAGAGACAATTTATGGTAAATCTAGATACACTTTGACCAGAATAGACAGTCTCTCATTATGAGTATCTATTTATAACTATATCTGAATGGGAGGTTTTTAATCTGAATTTTATTTTAAGTTTAAAGTAACTTAACTTATGTATACATGCATGTAAATTCAGGAAAATATTACTGAGTAGATTGGGTAAGATAGTTCTGTGGAGGTAAGGATAGCCAAATTTAGACACAGATTTGTTGAGTAATATATACTAGCAGCATGACTTGGCAGTTTACCTTCTCAATTTCCTTGTCTATATAATGGAAAGAATAAGAGTGCATATCTTATACTCTTGTTGGGAAAATTATATAAAATAAACCAATTAGCATAAACCTAATTCACACTAGGAACTCAGTACTGTAGAGTGATGATAATGATGATCATGACCATAGCTATCAACAATGACCTGAATCTCTAGCTCCTCCTCACTGTGGATCTGCTTGGAATTTTCTTTAACACTACCAACTAATTTTCAATAGCCCCTGTCATTCAAGTAGTTTTCCTATTGCTAATTGATGTAGAGCCAAATAATTGTTATAGAGATGGAATTGTTTGGTAGAGACTAAGCATACTTTCCCTCACAATTCCTTAGAAATGTTCCCTAAGGAATTCTCTCAGAACTACGACAACAACAAAAATCCCAATGTTTTTAAGGATGGTCCTGAATATTAACATTATGAATATAAATGAGCCCTCTGATGCTCTTTTTGGTTTCCTATGGGAAAAGGTTGTCAAACTACACACAGCACAGACACACACAGAGAAATAAGCAATTTTATTAGGAGATCCCAAAGACTGGTTTTAAATCTCTCAAGGCTCCAGCTTCCCTCCTGGAAAATAGGATAAAGATATTTACAAACTCATTTGTATTATCCCATTAAATAACCATATATGACCATTTTTAAAGACCCCGCTCTTCTTCCACAGTAAAGATAGCTTTACCTGGCATTGAAGGAATGGCATTTGCAAGGATTTATACTTGCATTAACCCTCTTTGCAATAATGGATAGAGCTCCACCATAAAGGAGAATCCTATTAATAACAAATTTTTACATTTAGCAGCAATGAGTTTTACAGTAAGTAAAATAGCTGAGTTTACCTTGAGCTTCATAAAATTATAAAGCTGAATATTGAAATTAAGTTCCTAATTAAGACATCTTCATCACTACACACTTGCTTAACACCTGAAATGTTTGCTTTATCATCTAGTCTCTAAACTCTACAAATGGCCATGTCTCCATTTGGCCATATTCTTTGCTACTATTATTTATTAAATGTGCTACAAGTGATTTTTAGATGACTGACCAGAAAGACACTAGTCCTATTTACTTGACATATATTGTGATATGAAAACCCTCAGGAAAAAAGCAAAAGAAGAATCATTACTTGTTTCTAAATATTGGTGAGTGAAATGAAATACAGTAAAAGGAAAGAGATTGCTCCTTTAGCTTTATTAGTGAGATAGTGGGATTATTAAAGCAGAATTTCTTTTCATAGTAATACCATGACCCTCATGTAGATATAAAATGAACACACGGCAATGCTTTCATTTAACTCGTTATTAAATGAGAAAGTCAGGAGTATTTTACAACCAGTTCAAAGGAAAATTCAAAGATAGGCACATTAAATAAACCAGGAATATTGACATAAATCTACAAATGGAGATAATACTCACTTTTCTACAGAGGAGCTAGATTTGTCCCTCCTCTGAGCCAAATTATTTGCTTTTTATATACAGAAATTATTTATATTGCTATCTAAAATTGGAAGTGTTATAAAATAGCTAAATACAAAGAAAGGCACAGAGCCTCCACATAATTGGGATCAGATAACTGGGATGGTTGTGCTATAGAAATGCATAGTATTCATGGAAGCACAAATTTTCTTCTAGAAAATATAATGCTTTTTAAAAAAATATATAAGCGCAAAATTACTCCCCCCAAGAGGATGAGACAGTAGAAATCATAGAACATTAAGTTGAAAATTCTGTTGAGATATAGTTTATACCATTGCTTCTAACTATGTTAGAAAATATCAGTCACATTTAATTATAGGACAGCAATTAAATACCCTGCTGCATGATTTACATTGAAACAAGATATGCTTCTGATCAAAAGGAATTTGTAGGATTGGGCAAGAGGAGGCAAAAATACATTCCATCCTAATAAAAGGATAACATCAGGAAGCCTGCCTGGAGAAGAAATGGTATTACTTTCATGGTGTATGAACATTATGATTGCTGCAATTCTCTTTAAGAGATTTTCAACCCCGCTAGATTCTAACTCTTGGCTAATAACAGTTTGCAAAATACCAGCATAGATTTTACCCAGGAGGATCACATGATCCCCCTTTATGGGGAAATGGCTTCTTAGCTCTGTATTTAAAGTACAGCATGTTAGAAAATCTTTCTCAAACAGGAACAAGTCACTCTGTTATGGAGTAGATAAGGAAGGTCTGAACTATAATTATCTTAAATAAATAAGGACGAAGGAAAGGGATGGTTTAGCAAAAAAATCTGCAACTGATTTTCTTGATGTTTTCATCGTCAGTAAACACACACAATATAATAAATGGATGAATGGATGGATGAATGAATGAATGAATGAATGAGAGAGATAGCCCTATGCTTTAGCAGCTTAAAATTAATTTGAGGAGAAACACATGAAAAACTATAGCAATAAGAAAGGAAACAAAGCCAATGCTCTTTGGGAGACGTACTGATCACCATCTAAGGTTAATAATTATGGTGTCCTCACTTATTATCTACAAGGGTCAGCCCCAGGCCCAAAAGTGTCATATTTTTATTGGTGACAACTTTTACACATACAAGAGCTGAGAGAGAAAACATGTAGGGAACAGTATCAAGTAATCAGGAATTTGGTATGTTCTGGAAATCTTCCTGTGGCTAAGGTGTCCTATTTTGATGGGAACACACACATTTTAACTTATTCAAAAAATCAAAGGAAAGGGTCATATTTACAACTCTCTGGAATACCTGAAATAGCTATAAAGTTTGCCTTCACAAAGCAACTTTGTTGTACATTTCTATAAAACATCATCTGCATATTGCATTGTATGTCCACCACCCCAAGTCAAATAATCTTGAAACTTATATGATCCTATTAACCAATATCACCCAATACATTTTTTTAAAAAAAGCAACTTTGATTCCTTACCTGTCCAATTCTTTCTCTCTTTTTGTCTTTACTTCCATTGCCTTTGGGGTCAAATTAACAAAATCTTCTCTAATACCAAGGTCCATCAGCTTAGTACCTAGGTTTTCTTCTATGTAATTTATTGTTCCCGGCCTTATATTTAGGTACCCCTTTGTTCAGCCTAATTCATGATGGCCAAAATATGGAAACAACCAAGATGTCCTTTGATAGATGGTTGAATAAAGAAGATGTAGTACATACATACAATGGAATACTACTCAGCCATAGAAAAGATGGAATACTGCCATTTGTGACAACACGGATGGACCTTGAGAATATAATGTTTTGCAGCTAAGGCTACAGCATAATGAAAAATGATCTTTTGTTCACCATTTTACTCTGGCAATATATGTTCTCTGTGGAAACTTAGAGTACTTTAACAGGTTTTTTTTTTTTTTTTTCCAAATAGCATCTTAATTTCACCCTCTGTTGGCAATTATAATTCTCATAAATCATACAAACAGCGTTTTTCTCTGATTACAATGGTATCACTGCCCTTTCCTGGACTCGGGTCCTAAGCAACATTTGAACTAGATGCAAAGTCTGATTGGTTCCAGGATCTCTATGATCATAATATGGTTTCTTGACATATTGAAAAAAAAATAATTACTAAATTTTCTACTAGCTCTGCAATTTGTGAAACAGTCATAGTGCTAATGGTTCTGCAACAAGAAGAAAAATCACAGATTGTCTTTGTCAAAATGAAAAACTAAATACAAGAAAAACTAAGCATTCTGGGAGATGCTTGACAGTTCTCATCAGTACTTCCCATAGTTAGGAAAAGCAACTGTGTCCCTGGTGGTTCATGGGATACCCGTGGCACAAAAGCTACACATGGGAGAAGGTGTTAGGTCTGATCAAATAATTGGATCGATACCCCCCTCCCCTGGAAACTGACCTTTAAGCCACTTCACAATGGACACTCCACTTGTTTAGACCACATTCCACCTGCTAAGACCATTATCTCTCCCCTCCAGAGTTTCCCAGAATCCGGACCTGCACAGAGAATTCTCCGCCCAGAAAAAGCCCACCGAGAGTACTTTAAAAACCTCTGATTCCCAGGCTTTGGGTGCTGGCGCCATTTTGGGACTCAGCCCATCTGGTATCCAGATGACCTAATATATTTATTATTCCCTACCACTTTGGCCTTGTGCGTCCCTCCTTCTGCAATCCTAACCGAAGGGAGCTTCGATACATGGAGCACAGTGTCCAGGAGCTGCTTTTGAATATGGCCATTTCTGCCCCATGAATGAGTACAAGGAATGAATCCAGAGAAATAGATTTTAAAATAAAATTCTGTTACTTTTCCTGAAAACATATAACCCTCTCACTCTGGCTTTTATTTTCCCACTTTTGATGAGCAATTTTTATAAGAAATGTTTTCTTTTCCTTTTAGCCTTACTTATAACAAAAGCGACTGCAGGCATGATAAATGACAATTAACACTTAATCTCATTAGAGAAAAATTAGCCAAGGGAGGAGATTGTGGCAGACTGGAGAACTGTTTCTAAATGTGGCAGCTGCTATTTAATTCCAATAATTGTTGCCTGTAGAAATAGAAAGTCAGTGTTGCCAGATCTCCCATTACTTGGCAGAAGCCAGAAATATGATATTTTTTCTAAAAATATATGAATGGTAAGTATTGAGAATTACCAATAATTAAAAAACAAACAAACAAAAAAACAACAAAACTTGGTAAACCAGAACATGCAGGCTAAACAAAACCTACGTGAAGGTCAATTTTGAGACATAAATGTGAAACTGCTACCTGAAGTTTTTAAGGCAACTAAAAGGGCATGAAGGTTTTCTCTTGTTTTATGTGCTTTACCACTAAAACGAAACACAAGTTCTAAGTATATTCAGTGCTATGATTTAAGGATGATCAAAAGGATTGAGACAGCTCTTCACTGTATAGAATCACCTTTCTTACTTCCAAGCCAGATGAGGTTTGTGTTTTCCTATTGTTCTAAAGTGTCTGATGGTCTAATTACTATAGCTCGAATCAGGCCAAGAAGTGATTCAATTACCTGATAATGCATGATTTAGCTGGACATTTGCATAGAGTTCATGCACTACATTGACATTTTTATTACCAATTTCACAACTTGATTTCTTGCTACACCAGATAAAGGCATTCACACTTAACAGGCAAAACCAGAGAGTTACGTACATTCATCAGGTGGTATCACATAGTCAGCCAGTCTATGTAAGTGGGTTTTATTAAAAAATAAATTTTAATGTTGATGGCCTAAAGCAAAAAAACTCTCTTATAAAATTGGTCATTAGCATCTAAGAAATGTTTACATTATCTTATTTATAACCGATTACTTAATAAAAAAAACAAAATTGAAATCTGTTTTGTACTTGAATAAAGTAAATCTTTGCATTTGGTACAAACAAATTATTAACTAAACTAGCGGCCCGGTGCACAAAATTCATGCATGGGTAGGGTCCCTAGGCCTGGCCAGCGATCAGGGCCAATCGAGGCCTTCCTTCCGGCTGTGGGCTGGGGCCTTCCTTTGTTCCTTGCCACCCCCTGGTGGTCAGCACACATCATAGCAAGTGATCAAACTCCCGATCTCTGGATCAAACTACCAAGGGGACACTTTGCATATTAGCCTTTTATATATATAGATAATCTATCCTATATAATAAAGAGCTAATATGCTAATTAGACCGAACAGCCAGAAGACCTTCCGGACAAAGCCGGGGCTGCAAGGGCCTGTGAGGGCCGGCCGAGGTTGCGAGGGCCAAGCCCCTTGCACGAATTTCGTGCTCAGGGCCTCTAGTATATATATAAAAGGCTAATATGCAAAGTGTCTCCTTGGGAGTTTGACCAGGAGACCCGGAGTTCGATCACTTGCTATGATGTGCGCTGACCACCAGGGGGAGGCATGGAATGAAGCAAGGCCCCGGCAGGCAGCCAGCAGCCGTCAGCCGGGGAAAGGAGGCCCCGGCTGGCAGCTGGAAGGCCCCGATCAGCCCTGATTGCTAGCCAGGCCTAGGGACCCTACCTGTGCAGCAATTCCGTGCACTGGGCCTCTAGTAAATAGATAAGGATCTAATGACTGTAAACTTTCAGTAACTATGCCACCAATAATCACAGCTCTTCCAGATAAACTTACAAACCAGCTTTCAAGAACAACACATTGCCACTTTCAGACTATTCACTAAGCCTTTTTGTGATGTTCTCATTCAATGAGAATAAGAAGCAAAATGTACAGAACAATGTTTCCTGAGACTGTGAAGGAGAGTGTTATTCAACACTAATGGCAAATATATCTACATGTCACTAGCAACTCCGTCTCTGAGCTCAGCTATAAATGTTTGAGTAACTTCCAATGAAATATTTATGACAGTTTCCCCCTGAGAAATAATCGCAATCTCCATAATGCCTGTGATGGGAAAATGGAGTTTGGGAAATGTATGTTTCTTTATGGTTCAGTGGAATTTCAGCCTAAGAGTATCAGTGAACAAGGAGGTTTGGTCATCCCAGTCTTCCACCTGGCATGGTAGTCAGCTGCACAACTTAAAGGTTCATGAGGATCTTCCTGGGTGAGGGAGTTTTTCTGTGAATCGCATGCTTCTTACTGTTTCCAAATCATTTAGAACTGTGTCAAGGTCATCGTAAACATTGGAAAGCTGTGCAAGACTGGCTTTTTGAGGCATGTATTTATGACATTGATTAAACAGAGAATGTAAAATGTCACTGGCATCGATGTTTATGATATTTCTTGAGTTCAGTGTTACTTTCCTTGGGGTTACAATAACCGATGTGTGACTAAAAACACGGAGAGAGAAAGGCTGGTAAAATTTAGTAAAAAGCCAGAAGAGTGTTTGGCTAATCCAGAGTTAATAAATGAGATTTTTCCCCCCCTAAAATGGAAAATGTTTCTCTGGACATTTTTCAACAACTGAGGCTAACTACGTTACGGTGCCATCCCATTTGCTTAAAAAGTAAAAGCTAAGCGAATCAAAGGAGTTTTTGGTACTTCATGTTATCAAATTATAAATAAAATGATTTTTTTTTCTCTCTGAAGTGACTAGTTGTTACACACAATTTACTTAAATCAAGGAGCAATTAAACTGTACCTCCATATCACTGAAACAAATCAACTCAAAGAGGAAAGTAAAATCCAGCACGCTGGGTTCACACACATTTGGCTGATGGATGACACTTTTCACTTTTTAACCTTCCATTGCAGCGTCTCAGCCGCAACTCCATAAAACCCCAAGATTCACTCTCAAAGAACAGCGAGTGTTCAGCATGAGAAGACATGAGTGTTTCCTCTGTGACTGCCCGGGATTAAATGCACCACTGAGAGCATTTCATTCATCGTCTCCATTCCTGCACCCAGGAGAAATTCATCCTTTTAATTGATTCCTGCATACTAAGCAGAGAGCTTAGCCAGCCCGAGGCCAAGTTCTGAGAGGGACCTAGCCAGGTTTGGGGAAGCTCTGAATCCTGATAACCAATCCCCTTTCCCACGTTGCCCTGGGGATGACTCGAGAGTGCAGAGCCACATCATACGCAGGCCAGTAATTCTTAAGAGGATTCAAGACCTAAAATGTTTCTCTACCCTGATAAACCCAGTGCTTTAAGTCAGCACTTTGCTGATTGCTTTTGAAAATCTACTGAACTTTGTGCATCTATGAAGCCGAAGTCTGTTAACGACTTATATTCCACTTCACTGTCTCGAATGGAGTCTTTCATCCCCGAGTCTTTGACACAAGGAATGACCACTGGGACGTTCCTGTTTACTGCTAGGCTGACACGGAGAATGGATTTGCTGGCTGGGTCCTTTGAGCGCTCCGGAAGCCTAGCACGGTGTGCAGTGAACACACATGGGGTTGATTTTTACTCCAGAATTACCAATGTCACTCAAAGGTGAAAGCTTGCACTTCAGAATTACCTGTACAGCTTTTCAAATATACATTGTCCCTGCACTGTGACTCATGGCTGGTGTAGTGTTCAAAAATATGCATTTATTTAAAGCAATGCCGATAGAGAAACACAGAGTTGAGTACCACTTAGAAGTAGTTCTGGTTATTAGATTATTCTCTAACTAAATTTTTCCTCGTTTTGAGAGAGAAAGAATTCAGTTAGTTGTT
Organism: Myotis yumanensis; assembly: GCF_028538775.1. Classification (NCBI taxonomy): domain Eukaryota; kingdom Metazoa; phylum Chordata; class Mammalia; order Chiroptera; family Vespertilionidae; genus Myotis; species Myotis yumanensis. The sequence goes on along the minus strand of NW_027223764.1, from coordinate 29,653,003 downwards.
TTGTTTTTTTCCCCTGTGAATCTTTTCTTGTATATCAAGAGGTGTAAGCAGAGATTTTCGGTAGCAAACATGATGCTTTTGTCAGGGTTTAAATACAGATTTTATTTTTCTCTGAATACCTACCTGCCTTTGATGAATAAGCAGGGAGAGCCCTAAGTCACTGTATGCCATTACTGAAAGGAATAGGCAGGCTACACAAAAGCATCCCTGGCCGAGCCATTGATATTGTAAACACAGATTCCCTGTGGATTGCAAAGTACCTGTCTCTTTCCATCAGAACCCCCTGTGAGCTTCATAGTATGGTGACTATTTAATTAAGGGGCTCATCATTGTTGTTGGAATAAAGGTGATCTCCTAGACCAGTGACTTTCAACCAGTGTGCAACAAGAAATTTTAAAACATGCAATACCTGACTATTTAGTCAGGGGCACTGACCTCTTTCCCAAATAAAAATTAACAGCCAACTTTACAAAAACAATTAACAGCCGTTCCGGGTGCACAAATAAAAATTTTACCTTTTTTTGTTATATTGGCAAAAAAAAATCTGTATTTTGGTGCGCCACCGAATTTTAGTAATTAGTTTACGTGTGCCATGAAATGAAAAAGGTTGAAAACCGCTGCCCTAGACTGCTCAGCAAATCTTAACCAGAGCACTTCCGCCACCTAGTGTTCAAAGATTGCAAAATACTCTCTGCATTTGGAGAGAAACAGCTCTTTTCTATCAGACATAATTAAGTTTTATTTTCCGTGGCCAAGGTTAATTCAGGGCTGCCTGGGAGTAATAGGAAGCAGTAACATTTCTGGAAATAACTGCACATGCTTGTCCACTCTGACTCATTCACAAACCAACTTGGTTTCTAATAAATGAAATCATTAATGTCATGATTCATTTGTGTGAGTGACCCACATTCTGATTAAACTTGATTCCATAAAGTTACCAGAACACCACATCTCTAGAGCCCCACCCATCCTGTAGGCAACAGTATGTTATTTCCACACAAAGTTTGTAAACGGGAAATTTTTTTGCTCTGATTTGGAGGATAGTAGAGTCTGGCCAGTTACAATACTATTATTTAATTTTCAACAGTAAGGACTTCAGTATTTGGGGGCTGAGATTCATTTTTCATAAATACAGGTCACATAAAAGTGATGTGTCCCAACAAAATGCCTGGGCTTGCAGCTCAGTGGGCTGAGCACCCTTATCTCCCCATGTGATAATGACAAAGACACTTATTCTCTCATCGTGGGTTGCTCAGCTGAAAAATGATAAGCCTGAAGTTACTCCAAAAATCAAGGAGGTGGTGAGAAATGGCTGTTATGCTCCATACACCTGGTATTAAAAGAGGTATGAATGTATTGTGGGCTGAACCAATGCAAAGAGTAAGAGACAGAAAAGTTTGGGGGAATAGAGATAGTTCATTGGATAATGAATTCAAGGAGAAGAGTCTAAAATGACTAGGGCATTCTTCTCTTCAGAGATTTAAAAAATAATAATAATTATAGCTGATGACTAACTGTAGTCATGACAATTTGCCCAAACGATCATTATGGGCATAGTCTACACCTTACCTTTCCCCTTGCTACCATGACTTGCAAACAAATGAAACCAAATAATGCCATTGAGCATCTATTATATGCCAACCATTTTAGCATATCTGTATATCTCATTTAATTCAATAATCCTGAGAAGTAGGCTTAATTACATCTATGTACCAATGAAGAAACTGACATTCAGAGAAGTTAAGTGGTTACACCCATATCGCACAACCAAGAAATGATAGAGTCAGAATTGAAATCAATCTCTGTTTAAGACTCTACTAAATCTCACACAATTTTCCAATATCCAGGAAACCCCAGTGGTCATGGGAAATAAGAAGAGCATTCAAAGTCCTAGTTCCTCCCTCTCCTCCCAAACTCATTCACTTTTGCTCCAGGAGCTCCTTAGTGTTAGCTGCTCGGAAAAACAACAACAACAACACACCGATACTGAGTAATTCCAAGTTAACCAATATGTCTCAAATGTTAGCCTCTTTCTATTGTGTGTATGTTAACAGGAAACAACGTATTCCTAATTTAAACAAATCTTAAGAAAACATTCAAAATATTTTCAGCTAAAGCCAGGGTTTTATAAAGAGCCTACTCACATATATACATTAAGAAGTCAGCCCAATCAATTCTGCCCAAGACTAACTTTTTTTTGAAACACTTATTCGATCTGCCACTTACATACTCTGAGGCCTTAATACTGTCCTGTGGTGTAGAATAAAATCAGTCTGACTAAGCATTTGAGGCCATCTCCAAACCAATGTACACTCCTACTCTCCATTTTATAATCTTCCTCTCTAATCAGCCTCTTTTTTCAATTCATCCAAACATGTTCCTGCTTACTGTTCTCTGCTCCTTTGCTTAAAAAATTCTTCAGGTACAGAATAATCTTCCACACTTCGTCTCCGTATTCAGATGCTCTCCCTAGTATCTCAGCCTAATTCCCACCTCTTTTCTGAGGGCTTTAGTATCATGTTGGCAATTGATAGTTACCATGTCCAGGATATATGCTAATATCTTACCGCTCTTACTCTCTTCTTACTCACTTATAGAGCATACTTTTATGTGCTCACATGTTTGCCCCTATTATACTATAGGCTCCTTTAGGCCAAAAATCTCATTCTATTCAATAAAGCATTATACTTATTAAGCACCTACTCAGAGCTAGCCATCATTTACATGACTTCATGCTCCAATATAAAATATATTACCAAACAGAAAGCCTAATGAAGGTGTTGAGGAAGTGTTTGTAGGAAAGAAAAGAAAAGAAAAAAAAAGGAAACTAGTCTTTTTAAAGGTATGATATGATCTAGGGACTGCATTAGACATCTCATACATTTTATCTCAACGAAACCTAAGGACAGCCCTACAAGTAAAGTTGTTTCCTAATTTTTGTCAACAAAGATACTGATACATAAGACTGTAAACAACTTTCCAAAGATCATACATTTAATATGTGCTGGAGTTTCTATCAGACCCATAGTTCCTAGTTTCAAATTTTATCATTTCTCCCTTTTATATGGTAACGTTTCCTTGTCTTTAACTTAGGACGTTAAAGACCAGAACTACAAGGCCAGAAGAAAAAAACATTTCACTAGTAAGAGTTACTATAAAAATCTCTTGTTGAGGGAGCCTCAGATCTTCCAAAGTGCCAGGTGGCCTGCTTCCCTGGCTCCAAACCTCTCCCCTGGCCCTCTCCCCCGTTTCTGGAGTTTAAGTGCTTCACACGCTTTGTGCATTCCTCAAAGCCTACTCACTCCTCTGTATGCAGCCTTTCTTCAATAAAACACTCTTGACTTAAACCTTCTGAGTGAGCCATCTGTTGTTGTTTTTTTGCCAGGCCTCTGACTAGTATAAATAATTAGAGTAAGTTATGAAGAATGAACACTATTACTTCACATTGGCTCTTCCTATGACTTCAAATTTATCACTGGAATCTGAAATGCAAACATGTATAACTCAATTTTTTAGAGCCCAAATTTATTACCTAATATCCACAGGTAGTTCTTCAGTCCTGACTCAGAATTATTTCTCATTAGGAATAATATTTCAGTCTTTGATAAAATAATAACCCATTCCTTTCTACCTGTAACAATTTTCTGTCTTGGACTCATAGACATCTACACCTAACTCCATCACAAGAGATGATTCTTGCATTTCTACTTTCTGAGAAAGAGACTGAGTTAAAAAGTACAGTGTAAATAATAAATTGAAACCAAAGAAGAAGCACTTGACAAACACTGTCTTTTAAATGTGTGCATTGAATTGCTTAGTAAGCTGTAACTGTTTGGAAATGTTGTCATCAATGGGTCCTTAAGGACTGAATATTTTTCCTTTTCCTATTTGGTTTCTTTTTGGCCCTGTACCTTCATGAATTCTTTGGAATTGGTTTCAGATATGTTTTCTATGGTATAGGACACTTTGGTTCCAGATAAATTAGTTTGTTCTCTGGGCCAGGTCGTTTGAGGAAGGGAAGGGATTGAGAGAGGTTGCGGTTGAGTACAGAGTAGCCTGCATCAATAATTAGTACTATAGCTACACTCTGCTAACATACATAATATGTTATGTAAAACTTATGTATAATATGCTACCTTAAAAACTATTATGTAATTACTAAAAAATTGCCATTTATTTCAAAGCACATTACATTTTTAACTCATTTAATCCTCACAGCAACATGATATATTGTTATTCAGATCTTGCAGATGAGGTAACAAAGGCACAGAGAGGATAAAGGGCTCAGCCAGGGCCCCACAGCAATATATCAATACTAGGACTTGAACCAGGCAGTCTGAGGGCCAGTGTAGAAGCCAGTCTCTTAATCACACCGCCCCATCCTCATACCACAATGCTCTACTTCTCCCTGGTCTGTGTGGGCATCTCAGCACAACAGGAAGTAAACATTAATACATAAATCCATCCTTTTAGAATACAATTTAAACTTGAAGCAAAATGAAATGTATCTCTGAAAAAGAAAGTCATTTTAGAAATGTCGGCCCCCTTCTCAGTGTTGCATAAATGCTCCTGATGGCTAGTTCCTGAAAGCTTGGCTTGCTCACGTCTATGATTGGGGGTAGCGGGGGAGCCTCAAACCACTCCTGGGCCACTGATATCAGCAAGTCCGGGACAGTCCTGGTGGCTAAAAAATACATAAAGACCACTGTCTCTCAGCCACAGTCCTTTACCTGGTTTCTAGCTATGACCGTTGTATAATTACAGTTGCTTTCTACTAGTTTGGATAATTCTGGTCATACTATGTCTGGAAGTTGATGGCAACATTTGTAAACATTTATAATTTACCAAGCAATTTAACGTAAAAGCTTAAAAGGTAATCTGTATTAAGTGCTGACCCAACATTTACTTTGGTTTCACATTTTTTACACTGTACTTATTACTATTTCTCACTCGGAGACCAGACACATTCCTACTGTGCAGGGCCTTTGATGGAGCCTTAGGATGACTGCAGAGCTCTGGGGCTCAGGTCAGAGGTGCCCACCCCTGGCTCATCATCCGAACCACATGGCCAGGGGCCCACAATTACAAGTTCCCAGGTCCCACCCCGAGTTTCTGGTTCAGGCTCTAACACGGCTGTGAAATTTGCCCAGATGGTTTCGATGGGTTTGCCAGTGCAAAGATTTTACCAGCTTGAGTATCTTGAGAGCTGTGAGCCTCCAACTGGCTGGCCAGGGAAATGTCTGTTTCTATAACAATTTCAGTAGATCAGATGATTGGAAGGACAAGGATCCACAGAATATACTTAACACTTACCTAAAGCTTTTAATAACAAGAAAGGATATCTTTGCAGAAGGAGCAAGCAAGTGTAGGAAAAAATCGGGAACTGTCAGGGCTCTCAGATCCTCTGCACACACCTCTCCTGAGGTGGTTTTCACTGGAGACAGGCCTTTGTTACAGAGTTCTAACATCTTTCACCTCTTACCACTTTCTAAAGTACTCACTTACATAGAAAGAATGCAAATTAGGTGGGTATTATCATAAGCTCTATTCCTTCAATTTAAGCCATGGAGGTCTCCTTGGATGTGAGAAAGCTTATTGTCTTACTTTTACTACTAATTTCCACTGGTTATTCCAGTTCGTCAACATCACCTGAATTAACAGCATGAAACTGTTGTTGTTGAAATCTGAAAACTACATCTGATATGTGTTCTATAGAAATTTATTTTTAAAAAAATAATGTTATGGATTGTAAGAGTTCTTTTATATTTTCCTTTGAACAAGAGTGATGATACAATCTCTACCCTGCTTCTAATATTTGAAAATAAGTTACTATTATGCATTTGGGAACACACATGTATACACAGACACAAAGAAAATTTTGGGTCACAAAGGACTTTATACTCTTATTTTTTCATTTTCCTCACAACAAAGATATTGATATTTCTATGTTTTCTGGCAGAATGTATGCCAAACAAGGAATGAGTTGTCAGGTATTCAGAAATCCTTCCCTTTTATGAATGCGTGATAAGGGAATACAGATGAATTTGAAAAGAAAATGCATTGCCACTAACAAGAATATTGATTTTATCACATAGATGGAAGTTGACTGCTGTAGTTAGCTATTGGGAATAGCATGTTTGGCCCCTTAGGGTTTATTTTGTACTATAATTTCAAATATTTGAAAGTTATATTCTTTCTGCAAGTTACAGGGTTATTTTTTCTCACATCAGAAATTGACTCTTTTTATGTGAGTTTCCCACTTCAGCACAAATTATTTATTGCTATATGGGTTAGAAAGAGTGCAGAAATATGCTTACCTCTTTAATGTCCTTTTAATCAAAAGTAGAAGGGAATCCACAGGGAATGTTTACTTACATCAGAAAGGGCGAAATTTTGACTAGCGATGTTTTCTCATGTGTTGATAAAGATGAATTTCCTATATTAGTTTTGATCTTTATTAAATCTCTTTTTCTAGAAGAAAGCCAATACTTAACTGGAGGTGACATGACACACATATCCCCTGTTTGTACTTTCTCTGCACAGGTAGAAAAAAAGATAAAAAGGAAGGGTTGATATTTTAAAAAATATATTTCTTTATTGATTTCAGAGAGGGAGAGAGAGATAGAAACATCGATGATGAGAGAGAATCATTGATTGGCTGCCTCCTGCACACCCCCTACTGGGGATGGAGCCCGCAACCCAGGCATGTGTCCTTGGCCGGAATCAAACCTGGGACTCCTCAGTCCTCAGGCTGAGGCTCTATCCACTGAGCCACGTGGGCTAGGATGAAAGGTTGATTTTTTTTCTGCCTTATGAAACTATATCGTGATCAGCCTTTAGTGTTGTATTGTATTCACAGAGCTCTCTGTTGAAATAAGTAATCATCCTCATCTGTTTCTAGGTGATGTTCCACTATAATTTTGATAAAGTCTCTTTCCAAAACAATGTAAGAAGAACTGTGAAGTGCTGGAGGCTAAGTTCTTCCAGCTGAGCTAATACTCAAATTAGCAGAGACAGATTAACAGCAGAAAATGTGCAAAGTTTATCATGAATGCTGAGGGTTTCATAGATATGAAACCTGAACCGCTTTGGGCAGTTGAGGTTTATATGCCATAATGGAGAAAGGATAAAAGGGGCAGAGGTCTGAGATTTTCAAGAAAACAGACTACAGGAAGCTGAGGAAGAGCAGAACATACATGGCAGGGAAATTCTTACTAGAAAACCCAAACACAATGAGCTGCAGAGGGTGGGGGTCTCGCCACCAGGCCTTTTGCCTGGGCCTTCCTGTCTGAGGCTAAGGTGAATTTGCTAAGATTCCCTTCCTGGACTGGGTCTCACCATTTGAATCTCTTAGACAGGTACAGGGGAGAGTCAAAGGTTCTTTCTGGGCCTGTTGTTTCTTAATAACCAGCTTGAAATCAATATCCCCAAAGGCACAGTTTTGGGGTTGCAAAACAGAAATGATAGAGCATTGACTACAAGTCTCCTTTCCTGGCTTTCAACACTAATGGTCTTTCCAAGTCAAATGTCTATTAGGTCATTTGGCCAGCCTGGGCATGGGATGCTAACCAGCTAATAATTTAGTGCTTGCTGTCCACAGGAAAGAGAGGTACCCTGTCACAAAGAGGGTGGCACTCACCAGACATGCTAAGAAATACGGCACCAAGACCCCAAACCAGCAAAGAACTTCCTTCATGGATGCACAGGAATGAGCCAAGTGCCCACAAGGTGCAGGCTTTGAGAACAACAGATGGGCACAATTGAGTGAGAATTTCAGTTTTGCGGGGTGGAGTACTCTCATGGCAAGGGAGGAAGGAATTAGTCAGGCCCATGGAGGGTGTTCTGATAGTCTTTGAGGGAGAATAGTACAGAGAAAATGAAAAACAAAAAGTCTGGGGAAGCAAAACACGGAGTTCTAATGATAAAGCTGATAAGCGATCACTGAATTGTGACTTGTGAAACTCTGTTTGCAAATCCTTAGTCAGTTATTCACTTCTCATTAATCTGGGGTGAATTGGTTCTATTTGGGGACTAGATAAAACTGAATCCTGCTTCAAGGTGGTCTCCAGGCTAGAAAAATGTGTGCCCATGGGAGCCCTGCCATTCCTGACACATGCCTGTGCTGAAATATTTCTCCTGGTACTCCTTCCAGAAGCTGGTTGGAGTCCCAAAAAGTCACAGCGCCCGACTAGCAAAACAGAAATATGCTACCATGAGTGAAGTATAAAATAGGAGGTAAGATTTTAAATAAAGGGACAATAAGGGAAACACACATTCAGTTTCTGTAGTCACCTACGGAATCTACAGATGCACTGAGGAGAGAAAACTCTCTGCAATCTGGGTGGCCCTTGTTGCAATTCCCCTTCCACTCTTTTTTAAAAATATGGTTTTATTGATTCCAGAGAGGAAGGGAGAGGGAAAGAGAGACAGAAACATCAATGATGAGAGAAAATCTTTGATTGTCTGTCTCCTGCACACCCCATACTAGGGATTGAGCCCACAACACGGGCATGTGCCCTGACTGGGAATCGAACAGTGACTTCCTGGTTCATAGGAATTTTGTGCAGGTGACATGTAGCTCTAGCCTGTAGTTTCCCATAACCAGAAATCTCCTGTTGACACTTGGTCAACCAGGCTATTCCTTCTCCCTCTCAATCCATAGGAATAGTGGAAGAACCTGGAAAGCTGCTGAATATTCTATTGAGATCTTCCCCTGGGACCATCTCTAGAAAGGAGGGCCTTGTGTGCTCTCCCTCCTGGGAGCACCCCAGTGCCTTTCCCCTTCCACTCCCCTCCCCTCCCCACTCCCAGGCCTTTAAACATTACCTTCCTCACTTCTAAGCTCTAAGTGCCCTTCTTCTGCCTCTGAAACTTGTTTCCTGAGCCCATTTCTTCCACCTCTGTGATTTTCTAAATAAATGTTCTCTTACAGTTTGAGTCTTGGCTCTGAATATTTTTTCTAGCCAGAACTCAAATACCGAGGTTGATAAACCAAGGTCTGGTCTGACTCCACTGGCCTAACACCTGGTGCTATTCTCACTACCGCCAACATATACAGGATAGGTAGTATATATTTTGTGATGTCATGGATTATATATAAAAGTGATTTGGGGCATCACTGTACTTCAAGCAGATATTAACTAAAATACCTGCATCCTTATTCCAGTTCTCTGAAAGAATAGCTAAGACACTAGGTAATTTCGTGAATATTTTGGTCAGGAGAGCTTGTTTACAAGTTATTGAGTGTGAAGGACTGAAGTATGAGATGTTGAATTGTCTTGGTATTTCAGACATTAGCTCATGAACCCAAATAGACCTCTGCCTGAAGTAGTATCTAATCTTCTATTTTCCTACAATTGCGATAGAAATTAAAATAGTAATTACTAATATTTAAAAATTAAATAACATTCATGTAGAATTCTATTTAGCTTTCAAAATGTTTTCACATATTTTATCCATGACTTCTTAATAATTCTATGTTACTTGAGTTTCCTTTATAATTCTAACATATTTAGACACATTATTACATTTCTAATTCATTCTCATATTTAAAAAGAACATTTGTGTTAAATGGTATGAATTTTCCTTCTTGAAAAACTTTAGCTCTTTCCTACAGATTATTACAGTTATTGTTTTCATTATTTGTATTTTTAAAATTTTGTGTAGTATTGTTTTCAGTGGCTCTTTGGACCTAGAGATTATGTAGGAGAGCTCTGAATTTCCCAACCAGTTGTGTTTTTTTATTACTTTAAATTTTATTACTTATTTCCAATTTCCCTGAAATGAGATTATGGAAAGTAATCTCAATTTGAAAGTATTTTATATTTCAAAAATATTTGAGGATCTCTTTGTAGTCCAGACCAGTGATTTATGATAAATGTGCCATGCATGCCTGATGCTAAACATTTGTTCAACCTTTCAATAATATTACTCTGCTACTTCACATCCACAGCATTTAAAGTCTAGCTAGCCTAATGGAGCCTCTGCTGGGTCAGCAGAGCATTATGTATGACTCCTCAGGAGAGATATATGATGGCTCTGTCCTTCCTTCATTCAAATTATCCTTAATTGATTCCTTCTGCAAAACAAGCCTGGGGCTCTGAGCACCTAATCCAGGCCAGATCTTGCCCTGGGATGGGTCCTCCTCTTCAGCCACATGTTGCAAATGGTGAGCCAATCATGGCATCCCAACAGGCCAGGGATTCCTTCCACGTAGGTGCTACTCAGCTTCTCATGCTACAGATGAGGAAAGTGAGGCTCAGACAGGTGAGGTCACTGCTGAGAGTCATCCACCTGAGGACGGAGCAATGCTGCCCTGGGACAGGTGAGGTCACTGCTGAGAGTCTGACAGTTCAGGAGGGAGCAAGCCTTGACCTTCAAATGCCAAAAGCATTACCACATCTGGCATTTGAAATGCTCTCCCTCTGGCCTAAAATGCCCTTCCTTGCAAGTCTATGTTTCAGGACTCTCTCCTTCCAGAGATGCCTTGCTTGACTGCATAATCTTATGATCCCTCTATTATGAGCCCTTTATTTTCTGCATAGCAGAAATTTTAATATAAGTTTGTGTCATCTTTCCCCATTAAACTGTGAGCTCATAAGGACAATTATATTCTGCTTAATCTCCTAGGTTCTGTCCCAGTGCCTGTTATACAGTGGCTTCCAATAAGTAATTTGTAGGAGTGAACTGGGCTGCGGATGTGTGATGTCTCAGTTCAGCCCTTGGCTAACTGCAATTCTTTATTTGGTCAGTAGGTGGCAGAGTTGACCAGTAAATTATCATTGGGACTTAGGAAGCCTGCAGAGCAAGTAAGTCAAACTCTCAGCCCACAAGGAATATTTTTGCAGCCCAGCCAATATAACGATATGTAAGAAACGTTTTAATAAAAATTTCATAACTTAATTTTTACAATATCTTGTTATACATAATTATTATTAACTAGAGGCCTGATGCACGAAATTTGTGCAAGAATTGGCCTTCCTTCTCCCACTGCCAGCACTGGCTTCCCTCTGGCACTCAGGACCTGGGCTTCCCTCGCAGCCCTGGCTTCCTCCGGAAGGTCAGCCGGAAGGACGTCTGGTCTAAGTAGCATATTACACTTTTATTATTATAGATTATTATAGATGAACTACAACGTTCGCTAATGACTGATTACTATAATCCTGTTGCCTTCATTTCCCTTAGGCACCTTACAGGCAAGCACACCATTTCTCTCCACTAATACTAGCAGCGAACAGTTTAGCAGCTGATTGCCATGTCATTAATCTTGGACTGGCTTGTTTGGTGTGCGCAACAGAAAATATTTTGCTTTTGGAGAACAAGAAAAATAGGTTTATTTGCATCACCCTTATTAATTTCTGCAGTTATTCAGTGTCTGGTAAGTTAATGTGCAAGAAAAAATATTAATTTTTATTAAAATGTTCTATTTTATGTTAACGATTACTCATTTATTTCAGCTCTTTGTATTCAGCATGTCTCTATCGAAATAAACCTACGTTTCTAGGAAAATTGAAGCTTTGTTTTTTTGCGGCCCACATAAACTTAAACCTTGTTTAGTTGGCCCGTGTTAGCCTTTGAGTTTGACATGCTTGCTGCAGAGCAACCTGAGAGGACAGGACCCCACTCCCCACCATTCCATCTCTTTTTAAACAGAGAGTCAACCTGGGAGTGGTCCTGGCTCAGTAAAGCCTCAGTCTCCTGTTTCTGTTCCCCCATCTGTCACAGGAAACTCAGATCTCTTTCTCTGTCAGGGGGATGTTTCTCTCATGGGCTACAGGTTCCATATACATACAACATTCCAGTTAGTCCTCCAACAGATTTCTGGTTTCTAAGGGCTTTCCTTAGTTCCATTTAACAGCTGGAGGATTGAGATGTATCGGTGAGAGTCTGTCTAAGTCACCAAGCTCAGGCCTGGATGGGAATCAGATGTATGTTCCCTGCCCTTACCCTCCCCCCTACCTTGTGGGGGCTGGTAGCTGGGCACGGAGGTGATGTGGAGGAGTGGCAGGTGGCATGTAGCTCAGTCAGCAGTGGCTGAACAGCCTCCCCTGGGCCCTTCTGGCAGAGAGCATCTTCCACTGCCCACCCACTCTCCTCCAGGGCCCAGACCTTCCTGTCCAGGACAGTCTTCCCTGCCCTGAATCCCCAACTTCTTGGTCTACAGAAGTGGTCTGGGTTTGGTTAGGTTCCCCCAGCCTAAGTCGTGTATTAGTCATCTCAGGCTGCCTTAACAAGAATCTCTGGAATGGGTAGATTAAACAACAGATATTATATAGTTCTGGATGCTAGAAGATCGCATCCCTCCCCAGCCCCAATCATGCGCAGGCGGGGTCCCTTGGTCTGGCCTGCACCCTCTCACAATCTGGGACCCCTCGAGGGATGTTGGAGAGCCAGTTTCGGCCCGATCCTGAAGGCCAGGCCAAGGGACCCCACTGGTGCACAAATTCGTGCACCGGGCCTCTAGTTTATTCATAATTACCTCCTTTAAGGCCTGTCTCTCTATATAGTCACATTGGGAGTTAAGGTTTCAACATTTGAATTGGGGGGGGGGGGGGTGGTCAGCAAATTTCAGTCTCTAACCGTGGGTGTCATAAAGCTGGAATAAATGGGCAGAGGGAAGCCCACAGGCAGTCTCAGTCCAGAGCCAGCCAGGCCCAGCCTTCTGCCCCACTTGGCTCTCAGCCTCTCCCATAAGGCTTGGCTGGAGGAATCCCTGATGCAACATATGTCCACAGAGGGCACACACAGGGCATTTGTGGACTCGCCATGTACATGGACACACAGACACACCTACTGTGACAGCTATCAAAGAGCTCTGGGCTACACATTTATTCAGAATATGCTGCTAAACTACCAAAGTCCTATAAGCATTTCTTCTTTAAAATGAGCGTAATAAGCTTTCACACTAGAGGGCACTAGAGAGCTGCTGCTGGAGAAAGGGGCTCCTGCAGTTTGTGGAGGCAGCTGGTGGGTGGCCCAGCCACAGCCCCAAGGCTCTGTCCCTGGGCAAGTCTGCAAGTGTGCCGGGCCTGGTCTCATACAACCTCTGGCGCCCTCTTGACAGGAAAATCCAGCCTGAAGGCTTCCTGCCTGCACCTATGCCCTCATTCCCTCTGCTGCAGGCCCCCCTCCGCGCCCCTCCCCTCCCCAGCAGCTCTTTCAACAAGAACATATGCTTGGCGCCTGCCACACATGCCCACTCACTGCCCCACTGCCTGGCAGAGCGGCCACCAGCTCTGGCTGGCCTCCATGCCTGTGTTCCAGAAAGTTCATTCCTTTGTCCCGTCGCTCTGGACGCACCAGCCAGCACAGTTCTCTGCCATCCACTGGGTGCAACTCTGCCTTCCCCAAGGAGGTGTGAGCCACAGAGAGTTCTTGTATCCTATCGTTACTTTTATCACAGCCTAATCATTCTTTATACTACACTTCCCCCATTTAGAGCCCCTGGGTGTGTATCTCATGATTGGCTCCTGGCAACCAGCCCATCCTTAGGTCACCTAGGAGCTTTCCAAAAGTCACCTCATTAACAACAAAGACAGTTTCTCTTTTAATCACTTAGGAAATTCCAAAGGTTTTAGCAGCTCTGAACGAGGAACGGGACAAAGAACAAAGAATGTGTTTCTTATTATAAATCATAACATCACAGCTCATTATTTCAGTTATTAAGTTATGCCATTCATTTTCATATGTGTAGCTTATCACTTTTATACCACCTCTTATCTGAGTAATATGACAAGTGTTTTCACTTATTTCTTGATAGATATTGATTATGCTTATTTTAAATGACTAGTCAGTCCTTTCTAAGGATTCTGCATTAGTTGGTGTTTATTTCTGGCCCTGTGTCCCTGTGGATGGAGGTACCCACTCAGCCCTCTCCTTATCTCATCTGTGAGCTCCTCCTCTTTGGGGGTGTCAGGCCTAACTGGGTAATTCTGCCAGGCCCTGCTCTGCGTCCCACCTAGTGAGACAAAGTAAGGGCAGAGGATGAACCCTGACAAGAAGCACTCCTGGCCCCAGAGACCCAGGAATGAAGATGAAGGTCTCCCATCGGGTGTCAGGGAAAAACAGCCCTAGAGGGAGGCTGTTGGTGGAAATACAACGCTGGGCACAAGGGTGGGGCAAGGATGAGCGGAGAATGTCTGGGAAGGCTCTGAGGTCACATGTGCTCGGGTTTCTGTGGCATGGGAGCAGGTCCCCGCTGTCCAACATAAGATCATTCTGTTATGAGATATAAAGGTCATTCCAAAATCTTATCTGGACACAGACAAAAATGGTCATTCTGAGGACCACAAAAATGAAAACATGCCCCTCTCCTGGAACACCTGCCACTCCTTTACAGATACAGCTTTGCCTTGTCCCATTTCTCTCTCCGTGACAAAATTTATTAAGGTAACTCAGTTATAGAATTGTCTTGGCTTCTCAACGGGATCCTGTGTAGCATAGACATCCATTTCTTGAAACTTCCCCCCAAATCACCTAACACAAGGCCAAATCCCCCCAAAAAATCCCTCCTGATAACCTCGTCCTGAGGAATCATATGGTTCACCACTGTATGCAATATCCTGTATATAATAAGTATGAAATTTATAAAAACTAAAAGGAAGCAAATCAACTTCATTTGGCTTTAGGCATGTTCCTGGCGGTCTTCGCCTGGAGGGCTCTGACATCTCCCATTTCCTGTCATCACTCACTCACAGCATCCCCACGGGAAAGAGAATGGGGTTCAAAATCTTATTTTATGGGTGTAAAAACTGAGGCTCAGTCAGGACAGAGGGCTTGTCTACACTCACAGTTATGATCCCAAAGCAAGTCTTCTGATTCTAAATCTCCTCCCAAAAGGGGCCACCCCAGAACGCTGCTTCCCAAGAAGACCATTGAGCGGTCATCCTGGAAGCAATGAAGGCCCTGACATGGTGGGCTGCTTGCACGCTGAGTGTGGACCAGAAAGGGCATTCCATGGCACGACCAAGGCAGTGGGATACTGGTTCACAAGTGAGGAAATTGAGGAACTGTTGGAGAAAGAATTGGCCAAGGACCCACAGCTGGGAAGTAGCAGAGCTGGGACTCCAGCCCCAGTGAGAGGAAAGGGGGTGCAGAGGGCCAGGCAGTCCTTCTACAGCTCAGAGAGGCAGCGTCTCTGAAACGCCTTGAGGTGAGGTGGATTTTGATGGAGGTACCAAGTGGAGGCAATCCTGGGAAGGGTCTAAATTCCAGAAGAAATGCACACAGTGGCCTTATCTGTGATGTGGAGGGAAGAGTGGGTAATCAGGTGCTGGTGCATGTGGCGAGCGGTCTTTCATGATGGGAAAGGCCTGCAGGCGACTCTAGAGAGCAGAAGGGGCTCAGAGGTGGGGCATACCCAGAGCAGTGGCTCACCGCTTCCCAGCCCAGTTCCAGGAAATGTCAGGGTCTGGAGGGCAGCTTCCTGACCTCTGGACTAAGTGTTCAATAAAAACAAGCTCTGTGATCAAAGGCAGCACCTCCAACAGGATTCAGTTACCTTATTTCACCTCCTGCCACTTTGGAGCAGGAGCCATAGGAAGATTTGGCTGCTAAAGAGTAGGCAAGAGGGATGAACAGGTTGCCTGCAGCCTTTTTTAGGTGCTGGATCTCCTGGTATCTGTCACATGCTTTAGGCATGTGGTTTTCTACCATCCTGGACATTTTTTAGGTACAGGGATGGGTCAGCAGAAAGTAAGGAAACCAGGCCCTTCAAAAGCCAAGGGGAGTCTAATTGGAAGGGATCTAGAGGGAATCTCATCCATCCACATTCCTTCTGGTGTTTGGAAGGCTCTAGAACACCCCATTGTGCTTCATAAAATTGTTCTTCAATTCCATCTAGATTGTCTCTCTTGATCACTATCCCATGGTTCAAGCCATTGACTCACAAGATAGTCATTATCCCTGCTGAGATTGTTATTTGCCCTTTATTTTCTATCTCAGTTGAGTGACACCCAAATATTCATGTTAGAAATTTATGAGTCTATAAAAATGCCTTCTTCTTGTTTACCATTTACATCCAACCAATTCCCAAGTTCCCTCAAATGTACCTTGCACATGATTTCAAATGTGTCCACCTTCTCGATCCAACTGCCATCATCCTAATTCTGGCCACCATCAACTGCTGCTTAAATGATAGTAAGTACCACCTTGCATGTTGGATGTTTTTTTCATACCTGTTCCCCTCCAATCCTTCTCCACATTGTACTCGGAACAAGCTTTGAAAATTCAAATCTGATCATCTCTCCTCTTGTAAAATTCCTCTAATGACCATTTGGAGGAGGTCCACAGTCTTATAGAAGTTATAATCCTATTGTCAATCTCTCACCTCTTGGTTCTCACACTGTAAGCCCAGTCAGACCGAAGAGTGTTATCATTGGGAACCTGGCCTCCTTTGTCTCATTTTCAAGCCATTGTGCAGATATTCACAGTGTGAAACATGGACAAAGCTCTGAAGAAGATAAGAATAATCTTCACAACACTTGCAACTTCCTTGAGAGTCCCTCTGGGAAGTTTTTAAAAATAATAATTTTAGTCTCACATGTAAGTGGAAAAAATTAGTAAAGAAGAGGTCTTATGGTACCCTTCATCCATTATTCACCAATGATAGGATCTGACATATCACAGTGCAAGTATCAAAACAAAGAAATTGACACTGGAACAATACAACAACAAGATACACATCTTATTTGGACTTAACCATTATTTACCTTTATGCTTTTTTTTCTTGGTGTATAGTCCTATGAAATTTTCTTCACAATCTAGGTTTGTGTAACCACCACAATTAAGATACAGAACTATTCCATTAGCCCCAATGAAAATTGTCCATGCTACACCTTTAGAGCTATATCCTCCCTGTAGTCCTGATTCCTGCCAACTACTGATCTGTCCTCTATTATTGCACTTTTATCATTTCAAGAATACTATATAAAAAGAATTTTTGAGATTATATTTCTTTTACTCACATAATGCCTTTGAGATTCAAGCTATTTTATGAGTCAATAGTCTTGTTGTTTTTTTCTGTGAGTTTTCCAGTTTATATATTCATTCACTTGTTGAAGAACAATTGGATTATTTCTAGTAATTCTGGCTGTTAGAAATGAAGCTACCACCCAGCTGGTGTGGCTCAGTGGTTGAGCATTGACCTATGCACCAAGAGGTTACCAGTTCAATTCTGGTCAGGGCACATGCTTGGGTTGGGGCTGGATTCCCAGCAGGGAGCATGCAGGAGGCAGCCGATCATTGTTAATGTTTATGTTTCTCTATCATTGATGTCTCTATCTCTCGCTCCCTCTCCCTTCCTCTCTCTCTAAAAATTAAATTTTAAAAACATATTTTAAAAAATGAAGCTTTCAAAATGTGGTATTTACATATAATGGAATAATTCAGTCTTAAAAAGGAAGAAAATTCTGCCCTAACTGGTTTTGCTCCGTGGATAGAGCATAGGCCTGCAGACTGGAGGGTCCCGGGTTCGATTCCGGTCAAGGGCATGTACCTTGGTTGCGGGCACATCCCCAGTGGGGGGTGTGCAGGAGGTGGCTGAATCTACGTTTCTCTCTCATCGATGTTTCTAACTCTCTATCCTTCTCCCTTTCTCTCTGTAGAAAATCAATAAAATATATTTTAAAAAAGGAAGAAAATTCTGATATATGCTGCAACATGGATAAATCCTGAAGACATTATGCTAAGTGAAATAAGCCAGTCACAAAAGAACAAATATCATATGATTCCACTAATATAAGGTACTAGAATAGACAAATTCATAGAGATGAAAAGTAGAATAGTAGTAATTGGGGGTTACTGAGGGGTGGGAGTGGGGAGTGGAAATTATTGTTCAATGAGTATGAACTTTCGGTCCGGGATGATGAAAAAGTTCCGGAGATGATTAGTGGTGATGGTTGCACAACAATGTAGATGTACTTAATGCTGCTGAATTATCACCTAATAATGGTCACAATGGCAAATATGATGTTATGTGTATTTTACCACAATAAATAATAGATGGCAATTTGAAGGATGATTTGTGCAGTATTAAAGCAAACAGCTGCTGAACTTTGTGCCAGAAACCGCTGGGCAATGCTAGGAGTTTAGTGCAGTCCCAAGAAGAGTTGTTTATTAATCTGAGGTTGAAGGCCAGGCCAGCCTGTCCATCTCAGTTCACAAGGCTGGTTGGGCCCTGCAGTTGCCCAGTCCAGCCTCCTTCCTTACCCTGAGACATCTGCCAGAGCCCTGGCTGGAGGGCCAGCCTCCTCACCTTTGCATCCCTGCTCTGCACAAGACCCAGTAAGTCCTTTCTGCTAAATGGATCTATGGTCCTGGATCTTTCTAGGGACTTGACTTGACCTTGGAGGCCTACGGGAAGTTTTCTGAGGGGTGAAGGTGGGGAGATGGCCAGCAGAAGTCATTCTTTCTTTGCTTTTGCTGGGCACCTGTGGCTTTCTGGATTTACCTGACCATTTGCAGAAATGACACTGCCTTCTTTTCCAAAGAAAGCCATAAAGAAATAGAACCACGAAGCTAGTATGTTGAGGTTTCCTGGGAAATGACAGTTTTGAAAGAGAGCATTGAAGGAGAGATGAAATGCTAAGATTAAGAAATAGGAAGGGGAGTCAAGGGAGTGGTAATTGCCAGTGTTTTTTATCCACAGAACACAGGAAATTTCCTCCAGGAACTAGCGAGGAATCTGGCACCCTGCTGGGGACAAGGTAGTGAGACATTTCCAAAATGCTACCCCTGGTAAGTCTCTCTTGCAGCAGGAAATAAAACTTTCCAAGGAAGCAAACGCAAGTTAATTCTGGGTTAGTGACTAGCGGTGACTATTCCTCTCTGAATCACCAGCCTACAGTTCAGTGCCTGCCATTAAGTCAGTGTCGGTTAACTGGCTCTGAAGGGCAATGATCTGCCTAGATATGAGGATGGGATGCAGGTGGAAGATGGGCCCAAATGGGAGAAGTGGGGTGAGCGGGGGCTCCTACAGATTCCTGGGTCTCCATTCACTTCCACTCCGTAAGCCAGTGGTTCTCAACCTTCTGGCCCTTTAAATATAGTTCCTCATGTTGTGACCCAACCATAAAATTATTTTCGTTGCTACTTCATAACTGTAATGTTGCTACTGTTATGAATCGTAATGTAAATATCTGATATGCAGGATGGTCTTAAGCGACCCCTGTGAAAGGGTCGTTTGACCGCCAAACGTGTCACGACCCACAGGTTGAGAACCGCTGCCTTAAGCCAATAGGCATAAGTGTGCTGGAAGTGGGTCTCAGAAAGGATATGGGGAGCATATGCACAGCCTTCTAATGGTAAAACCAGAGGCCTGGGCCATTTGGGACCCCCTTCTAGGGACGCCACTGCATGTTATTCCTACCCATGTTAAAGTACTCATCACACAATATCCGAAGGAAGATTTGCTTTTCCACATCCCCAGTCTGGAGGCAGCAATGGGTGGGCCATCCATCTCTACATCATCTCTGCCCAGTACATGTTATAGGACAGAGGGAATGTTTGGTAAATGCATGTTGATTAACTGAACACGATGAGATAATCTTCTTTGACTTTCCACACACCAAGGTGAGGACCATGGCTCTGTTTCCATCACTCTCTCTCCTTCTTCTGAGTGTGGTGACAACATCTTATTCAGAAATAGAACCCAATGAGAACCTTCAAAAGACCTGCCCTGTGATCACCTGTGCTTCTCCAGGCATCAACGGCTTGCCAGGCAGAGATGGGCGTGATGGCCCCAAGGGAGAAAAAGGAGAACCAGGTAGAGCTTCGGCTGTTCTTTCTCTGTGAATCTTTACCTGCCAGACAAAA
This sequence comes from Myotis yumanensis, assembly GCF_028538775.1. Classification (NCBI taxonomy): domain Eukaryota; kingdom Metazoa; phylum Chordata; class Mammalia; order Chiroptera; family Vespertilionidae; genus Myotis; species Myotis yumanensis. Next base: position 29,633,191 of record NW_027223764.1, on the reverse strand, counting down.
CTGCCGAGAGATGTAAAAGCAATGTCCAATTCATATAGATCATATTTATCTCAACTACATATTATAGTTCAAAACAAATACAGCTCTGACTCTGGCATCCCTGACTTCCACACAGGAGTTGGTGACATGTGGTTGTCCTGCTTGCTCAGGGAGTGGCCCTTCATGGCAAGCCATCCCGAGGGACCTGGGAAGATTTTCCTCTCTGGGTCAGTGGAAGTAGTGATTTAGAAAGCTGGTCCTGGATTAATGTCTCTGCTCTCCTGGGAAAAGATTAAGCATCAAGCTCTTGGAGAAATAGAGCAAACACAGAGACACTAATTTATGTTTCCTTCTTCCCATAGGCCAAGGGCTCCGAGGCATTCAAGGTCCCCCTGGAAAGTTGGGGCCTCAAGGAAATCCAGGACCCCCTGGGCTACCAGGAAGTGTGGGCCAAAAAGGAGATCCTGGAAAATGTCCAGGTAAGAAGCTAACCTCAACCAGGTCTAAGCTGACAGCCTAGCCCCAGGGTCCTGGGATTTTGAGTACCAGCTGGGAGATGCCACTTCTGCTGCTTCATGGAAAGATGCCCAACTCTGCTTCCTGACCCAGCACACTCAGCCCTTGCTAGGTTACTTAGAGCCCAAGCGGATTGCTGAGTACAGACTGGCAGACCCTCCAGAGCCACTCCTTCGCCGGGCACTCCCTGAAGGAGCTGGGCCCTGGCTTTCCTTTAGCTGCCACAATGTGAGGCTCTGGTCCGAAAGGGAGAAAGTAGACCGCATATGTGTTGGACTTATTATGTCTCTTTTCACATCAGCAGTCTCTACATGGTAAGTCAGTTATCTTTTACTTCATGAGAAACAAACAAAAAACACAACCATTTATTTAAATCACAATTCTGTGGATCTGCCAAATGCTTTTTTTCTGCTAATCTCAGTGTCTGTGGTCGAGTGATGACCAATGGTCTCACTTATATGTCGGCCTGTTGTTTAGTTGTCAGCTGGGGTGATGAGGGTAATTGACCCGCAGGTCTTTCATCTTCCAACAATCCAGCCCCACTTGTTCACATAGAGGTGATTACAAAATACCCAATAGCAGAAAGAGTAGAAGCTTTAAGGCCTTCTGAAGGCTTAGATCATGTCCATTATTGCTTCTGTCACATTCTATTGTCAAAGCAAGTCACAGGCCCACCCAGGTTCAAGGAATGGGGAAACGGACTCCATTTCTCCAAGCAGTACCATATGGAGGCCATTTTTGCCATCTTTGACACACAGCCTGCCTCATGCCCTCCCCCCTTAAATAATGTGCAATTCACAAAAATCTTGGTTTACTGAACAAACTCTGAGAAAAACAAAAACAAAACAATAAAAGCAATAAAAACAAAACCTCCCTGAAGACAAAAACCTGTAATCTTTTTAGATTCGCCAGCACATAATAATTCCCAAGAGATTTACTTCTTATTCACAATGGAGTTGTTTATTTGGGGAAAACAAAATTAGTGAATAGGTTGGCGTATGGAGTGCTATCATGCTAGGTCATGAGGGAGTGCATGTGTGTTCATGTATGTGTGCATGTGCGTAAAGTGTCTAAATACCCTCAATAGATGATGAGTGATGTTTTGGGCTGGATGGCAATACAGATACTTTTACCTCATTTCTTCTTAATATTTTTATTTTCCTTCAAAAAGCAAATATTAATGTATAAGAAAATTATATTTTTAATTTGGAAAAAGTACCCTACCCAGTTATAGCTCTGGAATCCCTTCACAACAATGTTCTTTCGCTTTGTTTACATTTTCTAGAGTGTGATGATCGCCTGGCTGCTTTAGAAAGAGAAGCTCTGCGCTCAGAATTGGAACGTGTCAAAGAATGTAAGCCTTCTCTCTCAAGTTTCAGGCAGCTTTCAGTTTAGGAAGGTGCACGGTATTTGTTAAATACATATAATTTTCTAGTACCACATAAGTGTTCCTCATGGTCTGATCTCGTGAAATCCTTCCAAACTTTTAGTAGAAATGGAGAAAAAGAGAAATCGGATAACTTGCTCAAAGGCACAGAGCTAGTAAGTGTCGGAGGTAGTTTACAAATTGAAGCCAGTCTGACTCCAGAAACACCCCCAACCCCCATCCTGTACTTTCTACTATCAGCGTGTGTAGGTGTCACTGAAAACGGGACCTAAGCTTCTTTCTCTTTGTTATTCTGTTGTTGAGACCTGACAGTGGGGCCTAACCTGCTCCTTTTGTGCCCTGCTGGCCTGAAGCAAATATTCGCAGACATTTTTCTTTCTTCTCAAGTGAATACTGGGGTAAAATACAGAACTACCAATTACATATGTTCTAGAACTCTTATCCAAAAGGACAAAGGCCCTTGTTCCAGGCTGTTTTCAGATTAGGTTTGCCAGGTTTAACAAATGAAAGAACAGGACACCTACTTAAATTTGAATTTCAGGTAAACAATAACATTTTTCAGGATAAGTATGTCCTCAACATTTTGTGGGAAGATACTTATAATAAAAAGAAAATACATTATTTATTTGAAATTCAAATTTAACTGGACATATTGTATTCATGTGGCAATTCTCCTCTAGAAGCCTTTATCCAGAAAAATGCCTTAAAGACAAGCCAGTGTCAACCCCATTTTTCCTATTTCAGGGCTGGCCTTTGGTCTGGGCAAACAAGTTGGAAAGAAGTTCTTCTTGACCAATCGTCAAAAGATGAGCTTTGACAAAGTGAAGGCGGTGTGCACCCATTTCCACGCCTCCATGGCCACCCCCATGAATGCTGAAGAGAACACGGCCATCCTGCATATAACAGGAGGAGATGCCTTCCTGGGCATCACAGATGAGGAGAGAGAGGGTCATTTTGTGGATCTGACAGGAAGGCCTGTGACCTACCAAAACTGGAATGATAATGAGCCCAACAATGCTGACCCTGGGGAACATTGTGTAATGATCCGGACTGATGGCACATGGAATGACGTCGACTGCGCAGCCTCCCTTTTGGCAGTTTGCGAGTTCTCTTTCTGAGGGAGCCTATCCCTCAGGCCCTTCTGTCCCTGGACCTCATCTCAGGCCCACAGTCTGCTTTGAAAGATAAAACGATGCCAATTTCCCCATGCCCAGGACTGATGGTACCCTTGGTGGGGAATCGGAGAAAATAAGAATGGACTGAAGGATGGGATGAGGAAGTGAGAAGAAACCGACAGGGGTACAGTGAGAGCTTCTGATTCAAACTCAATCACTAATAACAACAACAAAATTGTAACAGTAATAGTAAATAGTAGCAGCAATAAAAGTACTGATATTTTTCATGTGTACTATGAATCAGACCCTATATTTGCATTTTATATTGAGTGGTGTTAACTTGCTTAGGTATACAAATAAATACCCTACTATAAACACCTGTGACCTGTTGAGCCTCCCTTTCTCTTTGGGTAGAGGGCTTCATTAATGACATCCCCAGCCTAACTCCATAGCTTTTGGTTAGTTTCAAGAGGATCTATTTTGTTGCTTCTTTCTGAACTATATTTTCTTTTCTTTTTAATGAGATATTAAACTATGTAAAGAATATAGATTTCAAGTTAACTAATAAATAAATTCTACTAGATCAAGATACAGGGCATTTCTAGCATCCTAGGTGCCCCTTCATAACTTCTCCTAGTTGATATTCACAAGGTAAATACTATGCTGACCTCTATTACCATACATTAATTTGATCTATTTATGAACTTTACCAATATCTTTCTAATTATTATCTACTTATGGAACCATACACGCATACATACATACATACTAGTACATACATACAAACTGTTTTATGTTTTTCTTTTTTTATTCAGAATTAGGTCTGTAAAATTCATTCACGCTGTTACATTGTAGCAATAGATTTTTTATTTTCCTTGCCACCTAGGGTTCCACTATAAGAAAATCCCTCAGTTTATCCATTCTATTTTTTTAAAATATATTTTATTGATTTTTTACAGAGAGGAAGGGAGAGAGATAGAGAGTTAGAAACATCGACCAGCTGCCTCCTGCACATTTCCCACTGGGGATATGCCCGCAACCAATGTACATGCCCTTGACCGGAATCGAACCCGGGATCTTTCAGTCCACAGGCCGACGCTCTATCTACGGAGCCAAACCGGTTTCGGCCCATTCTATTTTTAATAGACTGTTGGACTGCTTCCAATTTCCAATTTTTGACCATTAAGAAAACTCGTTAAAATTTTTATACTTGTCTTTTGATAGACATATGCACTAATTTCTCTTGGTTATCTAACAAGGAGTAGAACTGGTGGGTCATGAGTTAAGTATGTGTTTAGCTTTAGTAGGTACCACCAGATTTCCAAAGTGATCAAATGAATTTACACTCTCACCGGTAATGTGTGCCAGTTCTAGTTGCTCTACCTACTTTAAAGAATTAATATTTTTAGTCCTTCTAATTTTGGTCATTTCTGTGGGTGTAAAATACCTCATGATGGCTTTACACTCTGTTTCCATGACATAGAACAATGTTGAACACTTTTTCACAGGCTTATTGGCTACTTGGACATAATTTGTGAAGTACTTATTCAAATCTTTTTATTTTGTTTAAATTAAGTAGCCAATATCTTTCTTATTGATTTGTAAAAGCATCTACTATGTGACTGAAATAGAGCAGTGCATGTTTGAACTGTTAAAAAGAAAAAAAAGAAACTAGGGCATATTATGTCATATTAAAGTTTATGACACTTATTTGAGCAAATACTGACTTGAATTGGGCAGCACCAAACCAAAAGCAGTTAGGACTACTCTGCTGACAGAAGCTAGGGTCCAGGTTTTCACAGAGAACATGTGGAAGCAAAGCAAATAAATTATTGATTAGCTAGAGTTTAAGCAGTTGCCTTATTTGGGAAAGCCCCACTGGCTGTTTGTCATTGGTCATTCTTGGGTTTCATTTCCTGGGATCAAGGGCAGTGACTCAGGCTTAGGTTTCGGTTTGCTAATGTAGGCTACCAAGTCATTACAGCCACCTCAGTCTAATAGCCTCCTTGCTTAATTAATTTATCAGTAGTTAGAAAAACTAAAAACAATTTTGTTTCAATCAAAATCCTACATGGAACACAACATACAAGAGGTTAAAGAGCAATTTTATCAGAAAATATTTTATTTTTATTTGGAACAGTTCAAATTCCATAGTTTTAAACAAGACAGAGTGCTCTGATAAATCTTAAAAATGTTGAAATGTAAGGTTATTAATGTTGGCTATAGTGTGGTGTCAGATTTCTGCATTCAATTTACTTTTTTATATCTAGCTGTGGTTGCACAATATCAGAATAATGAGTGACATGGGTAAATATTTTTTTAATGACAGCTGGGTGCAAGATGCACCCTGGGTATCTTCTTATTCCAACTAGCTTTCCAACTAAAACAAATACCCTAGGCCACACCTGGCCCTGACTCTGAGGGAAAGGAAACACAGCTTGCCATCTGGGCAGCAACTGGCATTTTTCTGCAGTGGAAGGAGGCCTGACAGAGTCCACACCGCAGTCCAGGAGCTATTTTCTGTCTTCAAGTGATAGTTAACTTGTGACATCGATAGATCTGCACAAATAGATGCAGTGGTGACTTAGGAGTGCAATTCTGCCCCCACACACCTAATAGGAACTAATATACCTTTTTTTATCTTTAAAGAATTCATTGTGATTTATTTCTTGTATCTTAAGATCCATTTTCTTGATAGTAGCTTCTTTTTGTAAGTTATCCTATCTAATAAAGATGGAATATGCAAATTGACCATCACACTGTCACAAAGATGGTGGCGCCCATAGCCACTAGGTGGTGGTGCCCAGTCCTCTCAGCCCCGCCGGAGTCCCCCAGTCCTTTCAGCCCTACTGGGGGTGGCAGGCCCGCAATGCTCCTTGCTCCTGCCACTGGAGTCCCACAGTGCTTCCAGCCCAGCAGGCAAGCCTCGGATGGTGGCTTCCCAGCCGCCCAGGGCTGCCCAAGGCTCAGGTAACCAGGGCCAACTGAGGCTTGCGCTGCCAGCAGTGGCAGCAGCAGAGGTATGATGGGGCATTGTCTTTTCCTGATGGCTGGGTTGCCTGCCACCCCTGAGTGCTCCCGGACTGTGAGCATGCCGGGCTGAGGGACCCCCCCTCCAATGCATGAATTTTCATGCACTGGGCCTCTAGTATATTTATAAAATTTGTGATAAAGTACACGTAACAAAATATACCCTCTTAACTATTTTTAAGTGCACAGTTCAGTGATATTAAAGACTCTCAACATCACTAATCATCAGGGAAATGCAAATCATTGAGATGTCACCCACACCTGTTAGCATGGCTGCTATCAAAATATCAAAAGTTAATAAGCATTGGAGAGGATGCAGAGAAAAGAGAAACCTTGTATGCTAGGTGTGGAAATGTAAATCAATACAGACAGTCTGGAAAACAGTATGGAGGTTCCTAAAGGAATTTTAAGTTGAACTACCATAGGATCCAGCAATTTTACTCTGGGGTATATATCCAAAGGAAATGAAATCTCAAAGAGATATCTGTACCCCCATGTTCATTGCAGCATTATTCACAATAGTCAAGATATGGGAAAACTATAAGTGTGTCTGTTGACTGAAAATTTGATTTTAAAAATATAATTCACACACAGGGATCTTATGCAGCCTTAAAAAAAAAAAAACAAGAAGAAGACAATCTTGCCATTTAAAAACCAGTATATCTTATAACAACAGCCTCTGGGTCTCCACAAAGGACATGTGAGTTGCAAGCATCATCACACCTTGAGAAATCCGAAGCTATGTCTCCCAAACTGATATTTTTAATGCATTCTGCCCTCCCGAGTCAGAGGCAGTTCAGAATCAGAGGTCATTTTTACCACACGCAATATTCCTCAGTAACACAGCTGACGTGCCACCTTTATCAGGTTCCAGGCAAACAGAACTAGAAAGTTAACCCAAGGTCAAATTTCATAGAAGAATGGGTTTTGTTAACCCTTTACTCAACACAGTGCCACTTCAAAAACCAGTATTCACAGACTCTTCCTCAAGAAAGAGGAATTCAAACAAAATAAATGGAAAATGACATATGATGATAAAAACATGTTATTGTTTCATCTGACTCTTAGGATCATGACAAGGACAGGCACAGGCAGCCATGGAGTAGGCTAACATTGGCCTTGCCTAGCCTTTAAGTGAGCTCCACATAAGAGCTTTAATGCACTGAACTTACCTGAACAGCAGACTGGGAGTGGAACCCACCGGGCTGAATTTCTAAAGTCCCCAGGGTAGCAATGGACTTCCTAAGCAGTGGCACAGTACTGACAAGTTCAAATGCACAGGGAAATCTATGGAAATAATTTTGTTCTCAGTTTCACACAAAGACATGTTCACCTAGCAACCCAAGCGATTGGGTTGACTGTCTCCAAATGGGTAAAATTTGGTTCACAGTAGATGTGTGTGTTAAAGTTATTTTTGCTTAGTTTTATAGCCTTTATATATTTTAGGAAATAAATTCTAACCCCACCTTTGCAGGCCAGTAGTGGTTCCCTACATCCCTGATATGGTTTTAAAAGAAAAGTTGACTATGATATCATCTACCTTGGTTTTTAATAATAATAATTATTAACATACTACCACTACTACTATTACTTCTACTACTACTACTACTAATAATAATAATTATTATTATTAATATTATGATACATTCCAGTTACTGTGGCTGGTAACTGGAAAAATCAAGGACACAATAGTGTCTCCTCATTTGTGTTAACATTTCTTGTCAAGACAGCAGAGGGTGCTCTTCTCTTAAGTTATTACATTATCCACTAGAAATCTATTTCAAGATGTTTTCTTAGTAGCAATAAATACAATTTAATAACATTTTTATCTTTATGGTTTTTCAAGTTCTTGCTTTCAAAGGAGATTATTTCTTGAATTTAGGTATCATTAATAATATTCCTGCCCATTCATTTGTCCTTGAAAATGAAACAAAGCTATAGACCTGCCAAAAGAAAAATCTACTCACATATACATGAAAAAATTGCTGAAGAATTTAAGAAGATTAAAAAAAACCCAAACAGTTGGAATCTTTCCAAAATATGCCTATAATTTTGAAGATGCAGCTTACAGAAAAAAAAAAACATTTTCTTATGAAAAATACCAACTATAATAGAGAAAATAAAATGATAAATTCAAAACCCCTATTCCTTCTCCAGTGTATGATACATACTGGATGATTTTGAGCCCAGTTTCAATCATCATATTAATCCTCTATAAATTATGTAAGTATCTCAAAAGGATAAGAATTGTTTTATTTTAACAACTTTAAAAAAATAACCAAACAATATCATTATTGCATCTTAAAAAATGAACAATAATTTCTTAATACTATCAAATATCATATTATCATTACTTGTTAACTTTTTAATAAACCTAATGATGGGTTTATTTATTCATTTTCCTTTCCATTTGGGGAATGCCTTTTATTTCACTTTCATTTAATTTTGCTTTCTATAGTTAGATCATTTTCATTGTTCCAAAGTCAAAGACACAAAACAAGATGTTTTCAGAGAAGTATAGCTGTGGGAACCTCTTTTTTTTTTTTTTAATTTTACCTATGCCTGGGTTGATTGCACAACATCGAACAATGGCTAAATCAGGTCAAAGGTGTACATGTTCGAGGGCAAATTAAGAAACCTGACCTTTTTCCCGCTCCTTAAAATGAGATGCAGAACAGCTAAACTTATTTTCTACAACATACCCTATTCATGTTAGCAAGTACTTGTATGTGTAATTTATTCACAGTCTTTTCTGGGCTATGAACAAACCATGCCACAGGCTATGAACAATCCTACCTCATTTTGGGAGTTTAGTTCATGCTGGAAAGTGAGGAAATGTATAATTTGATTTGGGGCAAATTATTTCATCGTTCTATTCTTTTTCTCTTCATTAAAATAAGAAAGGAAAACCAAATGATCTTTGAAATCCTTCTCAGCACTGAAACCTTTTTCTTATTCTAGATATGTTAGGTAGCTTCTAAAGATGGCCACCATCCATGCCCTCCATCCCTGTACAGCTCTTCACATCGAGATGGAGTCTAATTCCCTTCTCTTTGGATCTGGGCTGGCCTTGGTGATTTCCTTGGCCTATATAACATGGCAGAAGTAAGTTCTAGGACTCCCAAAGCTAAATCGTCAGAAACCTTACCGCTTCAGCCTGCATCTAGTTTCAGCCTTGGAACACTAGTTCTGGAGGAAACCTGTCTCCACATAAGAAATCCAGTTATCCTGAGACAATCCTGCTGTGATGAAGCCAAAGCAAGCAGCATGGAGAAAACAGGTGGAGAAACAGAAACAGAAATGCCCAGCCAGCCCTCATCTGCTCCTGTTAAGCACCAGACATGTCAATGAAAAGGCCTTGTCATCCATCAAGCTTAGTCAGATGACTCCAGCCCCAGCTGCCATCTGACTGCAACCGTATAACAGACTCCAAGCAAGAACTGTCCAACTGATTTCAGTCAACCCACAGAAACATGAAAAATACTAATAAATAGTTGTTCAAAGCATTAACTTTTGTGGTGAAATTTTTGCAAGAGTAGACGATTGATATAACATATGACAATTGCTTTAAGGAAAAGTAAAAAGAAGGCAAGACTAGTTTTGACTGTGGGGAATGGGGACTATTTCTTAGCAGAGGAGTTATTTGAGTTTTGTCTTGAAGCATAAGGAAACACTTTGAGAATATAAAGTCCATGGAGACAGGGGTATATACAGAATATCTGGGGAAGGCTTATTATCCACTATTTTAATATAAAATTCAAAAGTAAAACTCGCATCAATATTTTTTATAGTTTCATTTAGTAAAAACCAAGAACATACCATTAACATAAAATAAAAACTTTATGAAAGCAACATATAGTCCAATTGTATATCCATATCCTTATGTTAGACCTGACTTTCACCAAGAATAGCATGTAGAGTACTGAGTGGTCAGGACTGTCCACATAACTTTCAAATAGTTTTTCCATTCACTCTCTTTCTCTCATTCCCTCCCTTTTATAAGAGTCAGAATCACACATTCAATAACACAGGTCTAGAGTGCTGGTATTCTAGTTTCACGCGCTCAGAAACCAGATAAGTAGATATTAATTGCTTATATTTTGGGAAAAATTGTTGAGTCTGATAAAGTTCCAAGAAAGACCATCCCATCTCTGCCTGCACTAGGCATGAGAGATAACTTTAGGCTATCAACTTTTGTTCTGTTGTCACTTGTCAGTGTATCATGAATATTCTTCATGTCATTAAATGTTATTTTGAAACATAATTTATATTGGCTTCATATTATCTGAACCCTGTGCCTTTATCATAATTAACCATTCCCTATAGCTGAACATGTAGGTTATGATTTTTTTCTTTTTTATAAATACTTTGTGATGACCATCCTTACAGTAAACTAGCTGTGCACATTCAAGACTTTTTGCTTAGGAAATGAGATGATCTTTATTGTGTCTTTTAATCCTGAAATAAAAGACACAGGTGAGAAAATTGGCCACAGTTCAAGAGAGACAGTAATTCAAACACAGAACTACCATGCTTCCCCCCTAATTATTATTTCTCTTCCACCTGGTTATAGACACAACTGCTACAAGTCTCAGAATTAAAAAAAAATTAATGATAGACTGAATTTTAAAAGTTCTGGTGTCAAACTTTATAATAATAATCCTGGAACACTTTTAGGCAGCTGAGGCAAGTTATTTTACAACTTCATTGTGCACTATAATCATCTGGGTACTTATTTAATATTCAGTTTCTTGAGTTCCAAATCTCTAATATTCAATACAGTCTTTTAGAACTACTGCTTTAAGATCTATATATGCTGGAGAGCTGGTATTTATAAATATGAACCAAAATGTTTAGGTAAATTGTCCTAAATAATTATAGGTCACATATTATCCTTAGTATTCTCAAAATTGATGCTGATGATTATAGATTTATCATCTTGTGTTTTATCTCCAGATCTCTAACACAGATTTCTTATATATGTTTCCTTCTTTTATTTCTTTTTTTCCTATGTAGTAATTTTGTGGGAGAAAATGCCTTCATCTCTATCACTCTTTATCATATGCAATTTTCAAGCTTTATCATGTCAATAAAAATACTTTGTGAAGGTTATTATTTTAAAATAAAGTGTTTTTTTGTTGTTGAGAGACCTTCATGATATAAATTCAAATGAATGAGATATCTGATGGCTTTGGGCAAACTAGTTGGAACAGATGATTGGGGGCATGTTAGTATTCAGATCATATCATGAAGAGATGACAAACTTCACAAAAGCAAAAAATAATCCAGATCCGTAGAGGAAGAAAAAAAAAAGATACTTAGGATTTATGTTCATCAAGTATGTTATAAAAAATCACATGATCACAGGTAACTGGAAATTTATTACGGTTTTGTTTTGTTTTTATCCTCTGATTGATTCTAAGGAAATCCTGTTGAAGTACTACCTAACCCAAGAAAAAGAACTTGGAGCCAGAGATTAGAATATAAAAGAACTGTGAGAAACACAGAGAGGGAAAAAAAAAGCAAGAAAGAAGAAAAAGAAGATAAAATAACATCAAATTAGTCCTTCACATCATGAACCACTTAATAAGTAGGACCATGTATTATGTACTTTTCTTTCCCACACACAACTGATATTCAATAGTTTGCTTTGAAAAATACTTGTCAAATTATCTTAATTTTTTTTGCTATTATAATATTTTGGGGGGATTCATCTTTTGAGGAAAACCATGGTTTTGCTTTTTTCACTCTCCCCAGATATTTGCTTATTTCTCCCATCTGAAAATTGATCAGTTTTCAATCCTAAGTTTTCAAATGGCTGAGTAGAGGAACATTTTCATTAACATAAATAGTCAATATAAGTCAAACTACATGACTGAAAAAAATTATATAACTTGACTTGATGAGGGAGAAAGGGAAAATTAATCTGCTTGTAAAATCTGAAGAAAGACTGGATAATCAAATGGGAGAAGGAATGTGGCACATCTGGATCCTAAGATCACCTGGTACTCAAATGCTCCAGAACTCACTCTCCATTTCTTCTTCAGGAGTTATTTGGAGATAGTGCTATCCAGTTTTATAAATTACACACTATCCCAATTTGCTAATAAGGAGGCTAAAGTTAGAGGGTTTAAGTGACTTCCCAAGTTCACACAATTAGTAAGCAACACAATCGGACTTAAAGCTAGACCATTCTGACTATAGAGCCTGAACTCAGAAACTCTGATCTTGGCTCCTCGATTACTGCCTAATGTGCTAGAATTTAATTTTCATTTTTCATTTTTATTTTACTCATTTATTTTGAGAGTACATTTTGTAAAGCTGGGGGCAGTGGAACAAGGAAGGGCTTCTATCTAGGATAGAAGAAGCAACAGGACAGAGCTTAGGCTGTGCTCTGCTTTGGCTCTAGAAACACTATGGGAAAGAAGTGAGCCAAGGTGGGGCTGCTGTCAGCTCACTGGAGAGTCAGAGAAAAGGGGGCCTTCGGGATACGTTCAAGGGGTTAGCCCAGGATGAGCTGCCTCTGCCCATTGCTCCCCTCCTTTCAAGTCTTTGTGGGGTCCCCTTGAGTTTAGAAGATTCATGCTTGTGGGGGAAGAAGAGGAGGAAGGGAAAGGCATGGTCATGGCCTCTGGAGGGAAAGCACCTAATTTCTTAATACCAGTCATAATGAAATACTCTACTTTAAGACCTGTTGTTTATTGTTGTGTTAAAATAAATAAAATTGATAAAATTAATAGGGTAATATCCATGTCTTTGAATTCTTTCATCATTTAAAAATATATAAAATAAATTTCATTGAGAAACCAATTCATGAAATGGAAAATGAAAATCAATAGTTGACAGTACCAATCACTGAATAGCAAACACTGTTTACTTTTATACAAATGCTAAAAAACGTAATCTTGGATTACCAATATAGAGTTAAAAAGTAAATAAAGGAATTTTGGATCTTTTTAAAACAACAATGTTATCAATAACAATATGCTGTTTTATTGATGTTCCACAATATTATTCTAGTTTTTTTCATTGTTATAGTAAAATTGAAAATGTAGCAATATAAACCTCTACTATTGTAGCACCATAAAATATAACCTTTAAGTTTTTTAAAATTAATTTTTTATTAAAAGGGAAGACAGGGGAGGGTGGTGGGTGGGAAGAGATCAACCAAAGGACTTGTATGCATATATGCATAACCCCTGGACATAGAAAATAGGGTGGTGAAGGCCTGGGGCAGGGTGGGGATGGGCTAGAAGGGGTCACTGGGGGTCAAAAGGGACAAATTAAACATCAACAATAAAGATTTAATTTTTTTTTTAAAAAAAGCTTGTCTTATTTACCTCTAATTCAGCATGCTGTAAGAGTTGTTCATCTAAAGGGAATTTTTTTGGTGGGCATTTACCATCATCATTATGTACTTTCATCAATAATACTTACTAAATGTACAAGCTGACCTTTATTCACTATTTAAATATTGTCATTTATTCTGGGATTTTCTTGTCTCCCTAACAATTAAATTCACTTCATGTCCATGATTCATAGATATATCCCAGAAAATCATTGGTAATATCTGAAAAAAAAACTTAGTAGCATTTTTCTTCCTAGTTATTTTGTGTCTCTTTTAAAATATACTGCTGGCATAGTATATGAAAAATTAATAAAAATTCTCAAAGATCAGTTCTACAAACATCATATTCCTGTACTCTAATGGTTGGAAGCCATGGTACCTTTTTAAAAAAAAATCAACATTAAATTACAAAAAAAAAAAGAATTCTGCATCAAGAAAGATAGATGGAATATAAATACTTTTCTCCATTCCTTCTGATAAATAAAGCAAAAAGACCTTGATATTATATACAAAACAAACATAAGACTGAAAGGTAGAGAGAAAAATCCAATCGGTTAGGAGCCTCAGGACTTAAGGAACAACACAACACTGGGTTTCCTAGGACTTCTTTTTTGTTTCATATATTTTATATAGGATGCTGGAGAAGATGACACCCTGGGAATGCAAATGGGTACAGTCAAAAGAAACCCCAAGAGAAGCCCAATGCTCTGACATAAAGGATCAGGAGGGACAGCCCAGCAAAACAGAAGTTTTAAGCAAATAACCACTCTACTTTGGCCAAACACTACAGAAAAAGCGAGGTTCACCCAACAACCATGGCCAAGTAGGAGTTTAGAACTTCTCTGGACTGCAGATGCACCTACCTCCCTGCTGGGGTGGTATCAGAGAAGATCCAATAAAGAGCCAGGAGTTGCATCTCCATGGGGCAGTAACGAGCACACACATCTAAGATGTCAGTTGAGGCCACATGAGGAGCCTGGACTTCCACTTCTCCCTTGTAGTTTCATAGTGTTTCCCTGTCTCATGACACGATGGGGTCAGAAGAGGTCTAATAGAGAGTTGGAATTTTTACCACTGTTAGTAACAGGGCCACTTTCAGCCCATGGTGTCAGTGGGGAGTAGTAATGAGGCACTCCTAATTCTCCTGGTCAACAGGGTATCTGCAGAAGCTTACCGGGAAGGTAGAGGTCCCATCTCCACCCAGTAACAACAAGGAGAATCCCCCTGTCGTTATAAATGGAGGCTGAGTTGGTAACTTGGATTTCCACCCCACCTGTAATAAGAGGTGATGTCTACCCTTCCCTCACCAGAGTGATGTTAGAGTTGGCCTACTAAAACAGAATGTTGAAATAAGAACTCTAGTCTCATAATACAACAGCCCAATAGATTTCAGAGCAAAAAAATATATATCAGAAATAGAGAATTATTACATAATGATAAAAAGTTCTATCCAGAGAGAACATATAACCATCCTAAATGCATCTGCATCAGACATTGAGCTGTGATATTAGTATGTGAAGCAAAAACTCATATAACTAAAAAGAGAAATAGACAAGTCCACAAGCTGGAAATGTCAGCATCCTTCTCTAAACAATTGATAGAACAACTACAAAGAAATCAACAAGGATATAGAAGAATCAACAACAAGAATATAGAAGAATCAACACCACCATCAACCAACAGGATCTCATCAACATACTTATAGAAAACTCTATCCCAGAACAGCAAAAAGTGCCCATGAAACACATACCATGATAGACTGTCTCCTGGGTCATAAAACAAATATTAACATTTAAAAAGTAATTGAACTTATACATAGCTATCCAATATAATGGATAAATCAGAAATTAATAATTGAAGAATAAGAGAAACATCTCTCCACACTTGGTAAAAGCAAATATCAAGAGCTGGGTAAATATGTTCATGTCCTTTAATAGTTCTGTTGTTATGTTCTGGAAGTTCAAGAGTTATATTGTCTATGACTAAAAATGCCATTTAGCTTTAAAAAAAATAATGCATTTGCTCCTATATGATAACTTATCTGTTCACATCATTATATTAATTAGTAAATTTGTTGCTTTAGATTTACGGCCATTTAAAAATATAATTATATAGTTTATCAAAATCATCTCAGTAATATACAAGGAGCACCACTATGTATTAAGAACTATTTTAAATGCTTAGGATACAGTGAGGAAAATAGAGAAGAGAAACCCCATTGTTTAGGGGCTTAGAATCCGGTGGGGATAATGGAATTAATTAAGTGATTAATTAACTAATGAAATGGTAAGATAGATGGTGATAGCAATATGGAAAAATTTAAAAATAGAGCAGAATAATTGTGATTGAGAGTACAGCGTAGCAGAGGATACAAGTAAAGAGACAAATTAAAAGATTAAAATAAAAGGGGTCATGATGGTAAGCTATCTTGAGGCTGTAAAATCTGAGGACAAACTTGAATGGGGTGAATAAATTAGTAAGCAGTTTATGGGTGATGGACATCCCAATCAGAGGGAACAGCAAGAGCTACGTCCATATACCTGAGGAAAGCAACCGGACATGTAGGCGGCACAACAAGGGGGCAGCAGAGATGGACTGCAATGGGCCAGAGGAAGAGGAGAAGATGAGGGACCAGAAAGGCACAGGTAGTGTGATGTTTGGGGCCTTCTAGGTCTTTGAAAGGACATTGGCTTTTACCCCTAAATCAGAGACCAGGATTCCAAGGCAGAGGACCAACAGACTCTAAATTACATTTGAAAAGACTCACTCTGGCAAGAGGAGAAGCAGGGGTACCTGTCCAGAGCTCCCCAGTAATCCAGTTTAGAGATAATGCTGGTCTGGATCAGTATAAGGACATGGACCTAGTATGTGTCTATTTTGTTAATTTTTGGAATGAGTAATAAAAATATATATTATTAATTCTATGAAAAGAAAAATGATATTTGTAATGATAGTGGGCAAGATGCAGAACAGTGAGTCTCCAAAACTGATTTCTAATTCTAGGCCTAATTATCTGTACAGACTTATATCTACACTTCATGTGTAAAATCAGTTAAATGAGGGTTTTTTCCTAAGGGGTTCCTGTCAGTATTGAGAGGTACGAAATAGATTATTATTCTGAATGAACCAAAATTATCTTTAGTTAGAATAGATGTGACCAGGCAACTCTTTAATTTTTCATTCTTTTGGTATTCATTTAATAATAGTACATAGCTGTGTATGAACCACTTGGGAGTGAAATGAGGAAAATATACATAAAATAATGACCTTATTTTCATTGTACTAGATGTTAGGTTGACCTGTTTAAATAGACAATTGTCTTTCATCTTTTTTGTTGGTCTATCTTACAATTATAATTTATTTCTGGCTTGCTATCTCTATTTACAGTATTATTAAATGTTTCTTAAAATATTATGGTAATTATGGGCCAGAACTTAACATTTTGACTCCTAAATAACAAGGTTGTTATTTAGCAATTAAATAAACTACCTTGCAGTATTTAGGGAGATATCTGGGAAGATATTATCGAAAGTGACTAGTACAGAGCTTAGAATATGAAGAGTTTTCTATAAAAGGTAGCAAATGTGATGATGATGATGAAAGTAGGCAAGGCTTGAATTACAACTCCAAAGTTCTAATCAATACAAAGCAATACTTCTTATTAAATCTTAAATCAGTATTAAGTTGTTTTACAGGTTCATTTGCTTTTCAAAGTCCCCATCCTTATTCAGACTTCACTAGTACAAAGAGTCTTACTCTAGGCTTTGCTTCACTTAGGAAGGAAGGGACACTGGAGAAGGGAATGGATAGGGCAAAGAATAGAACAAAATCCTTGTATCTCTTCTCCTCTATTGGCACAGATGACTTCTTTTAAAGCCCTATCACATAGAGGTTTACCTTTTGCATTTTAAAGTTGGAAGTCACAAATTCTTATCGTCTGCCTCCATGTCAAATACTGAGACGGTCACAATGCCACAGCTCTGGGGGGAAGGGCCCCTTGGGTTATTGTAAAACTAGAAGGTTATGATGTACAGTTTACGCTAATGAAGGTAGGCTTCCAGGCAGGAAGTGGAGTCACTCCCTGCTGTGAGGCTGTTAAGGAGCCAGGAATGAGACATGTCCATAATTAGAGAGGCATTAGGCATTAGTGATCCCAGTGACCAGGGGGCCTATGCCCAGTGGACTAGCCAGACTGGCTGACTACCCACCCAAAGCTATTTCCTCCATTACTCAAAGTCAGAAGCAATGAAATGAGGGGTGGGCTAACAAATCCCATTGAGCTGAAATTATCCATTAAAAAAAACCAAAATGTTTCTGAAAAATAGACTTGAAAATTGCAATGCTTAGAGCAAAACAAAACAAAACCCCCACGGTGTCTAGTAAAGCTGTAGCTTGATAAGGTAAAACAAGGCAAAAATAAGCCTTAAAACTATGAGTAGCAAATCACATAGTATTTTCACACCATTTCATATTAATCACTCCTAGGATCTGAAAATAGAAGAACCAAGAAACCAAGAGAGCTGGAACAAGTCATTACATATTTCTGGAGTATGTAATTGTTAAAAAATGTAGAAAGTGTTCATTGTCAGGGACCCCAGTGTAGTCAACAAGCCTGACAAGCCTAGAATATTTTGAAAATATGAGCTGGAAAGGATAACAGAAATGCTAGTTTACCTTTATTGCTTCACAAATGAAAATAATTAAAGCTGAGAAGGAACAGGATAATTAATATAATCATAGCTATTATTATTTAAAATGCATTCTGTGCATTTTTGCCTTATTTCATTATCAGTCCAATTGAATAAAGCAGTGACTGACCATGAGTCAAATATTATACGTGAGAAAACTAAGCAACAGAGCTGATGAATATATTGTAAATGCCCATCTTCGAAACCAGCTGCCTCCAAAACTAAGCTCGTAATAACTACACAGTACATGCTTGTCTAGTATCTCATTGCTACTGGTATAGGTAGAGCGAGGATTAGGATTCAGGTTCTATGGTGCCAGGCCTTGCATCCTTTCTAGTAGGCGTGGCTGCAATCCTATAAGTTCTGAACACAACTCTGTGGATTGTTTCCTTTTAGCTGTGAAAATTCAATGATATAAAAAAATTCCTTGTAAGAATAGAATTAATCTAGAACTTCTGCACTGGGCACTATAGCAAGTACTTATCTTCATTTTTTTTTTTTTCCTATTTTGTTCATTGCTTTATCCTCATTACCTACTTCATTACCTCAACATAGTAAATGCTTAATAAACATTTGTTAACATGAGGGACTTGATCAAGTGTCCACAATGTGCTGCAAGACACTGTTCAAGGGTCTAGGGCAATGGTGAAGAAATACAAGGTTCTAGCAATATAAAACTTTTTCTAATGCTTTAGAGCAGCAGTTCTCAACCTGTGGGTCACGACCACTTTGGCAATCGAACGACCCTTTCACAGGGGTCGCCTAAGACCATCCTGCATATCAGATATTTACATTACGATTCATAACAGTAGCAACATTACAGCTATGAAGTAGCAACGAAAATAATTTTATGGTTGGGTCACAACATGAGGAACTGTATTTAAAGGGCCAGAAGGTTGAGAACCACTGCTTTAGAGAGATATTAAGCAAGCATACAAATACCTAAGTAAGTTTTGAAAGAAGGCTATGAAGAACATGACACAGGATGATGTGAATGTGTAACTTGGGGAGCACTTTGGGGAGTTCTTTTTGAAGTAGTGACATTTGAGCTGCACCCCAAATATCAAGAACACAGCCGTATAAAGACCTGAAAAAAAGAAATTATAGGTAGAGAGGACAGCAAGTACAAATGTTCAAAGGCAGGAACAATTGTGATTTTGAAGAAGAGAGAAGAGTGGCTTGAAGTTAGATAGTGCATGGGAGAGGGAGGAGTTATGCAGAGCATGGAGGCCAATGGTTTCAAAGGCACTTCAAAAATATTGATGCCTTTTTAGATTTTTCTTATATATGAGATCATACAGTATTTGTCTTTCTCTGATTTACTTCACTTAGCTAATGCCCTAGATGCGCATTCATGTTCTTGCAAATCACATAATTTCCTTCTTTATATGAATGAATAATATTCTATTATATATATTTTATGTATATATTCTATTATATAATACTAGGGGCCCAGTGCACAAATTCATGCACCTTGAAAGGAACTGTGTGTCATGAGGCTGCGGTGGGCACAGGAGCGGGTCTCCGCCCATCCTCCACACCCCCGCCCAGCCCCTCCTGCCACAGCCCCCAGCCCCCTGTCTGCCGGCAGCCCTGCGTCTGCTACCTCCACTCCCATGAGCTGAAGGCACCAGCCCCGCTTGCACCAGAGCCATTGGGGCTAGTCCCAGCAGTGGGTATGAGTGGTGGCTGCTGGCCCCAATCTCCCCTCAGGAGCAGGGGGAGGTGGAGAAGCCCTGAGGGGCAATTGGGCCCAGCAGCCGCTGCTTGCACCCACTGAGGGTGCTGAGTGATTGGCACCGGGTGCTGGCAGTGAGTGAGTGCTGCCGCTCCAGCACCAGCAGCAGGTGTGAGAGCCAGGTGGGACCACAACGTGCAGGAGCAAAGAATATTCACTAACCACCAGAGGCTCACCCCAATGACAGCGACCGGCACCCCGCCTTGGTCTGGTGCCCCGGCTCATCTGCTCACCATCCCGCCACGGCTGACACCCACCATGTTCTGTGCTCTGCCACCTGCTGCCAATGCTGGCCATGTTCTGTGCGCACCCCCTGGTGGTCAGTGCACATCATAGCAACTGGTTGTTTGGCTGTTCAGTTGTTCAGTTGTTCTGCTGTTTGGTCGATTTGCATATTAGCCTTTTATTATATAGGATATGTATATCACATTTTCTTTATTCATTCATCTATCCATAGACATGTTGTTCCCATGATTTAGCTGTTGTGATAATGCTGCAATAAACATGGGGTGCGGATATCTTTTTGAGATAGTGATTTTGTTTCCTTTGGGTCAGAGGCTGATGGTGGAGGAAGTAAAGGGATATTGGTTAAATGGTACAAACATTCAACTGTATGATGAATAAGTTCTTGGGACCTAATGTATAGCATAATACTATGGTCTGCAATATTGTGTTGTATAGTTGAAATTTGCTAAGAGAGTAGATCTTAAATGTTCCTACCATACACATGCAAATGGTAACTGTATGAGGTGATGGATATGTTTACAAACCTTATTATGGCAATCATTTCACAATGTACATGTATATCAAGTCATTGCATGGTATGCTTGAAATTTGCACAATGTTATATCATTGCTAATGATATATTACATCATTGTGATATGTTACATCATAGCATAATGATTATATCAATGTCAGTTATATCCATAAAACTGGAAAAAATATTGATGCTTGCCTCCCACCCTGCCAATAACCTGTTCCTGTAAAACTGATTCAATTGTTTTAGGACACCCAATCAAAGGTATTATTTTTGTTTATTGGAAACCCACTTGTTTCATTACATTTATTGGGGTGAGATTCATCAAAAGGATCACATAAGTCTCAAGTGTAACCAAAGGTATTTTGAATCCTTAAATATAGCTTTACATGTACCCAGGGTAGAAAACCATTGATAACAGTGCTGCAGGCCTTAATAGGAAGTGCTTAGAGTTTGATAAAGAGATTAAAAGAAAAGAAGTAGAGAAAAGACTTATTTCTCCAATGTCTACCCATTCAATTACAAAGTAGTCACTTAGCCCAGTGAGACATGTACTCTCTGATTTCTTGAAAATGACTCTTAATTACTAAAGACTAATAAGATCAGTAACTCTATCCGTGATAATGTCCTTGAAACATTATTGCTTTTGTTCATAAAATTAAAATTTAGATTTAGAATTAACTGAAGTGTATGTCCATTGAACTGTGCAAAGAGTATTTCTTAAATGTGTTTTATAATTTGCAGGATATCGACACAAGCAAAATTAATTGAAGGACTGTTCAATTTATGAATTTAGAACTATAGCCAGACAAGAGAGGTAAGTCAGGCTAATTGTACATTTTTTGCTAAATATATGTGTGCATTTAACAGGAAAGTGTGCATCAACTTCTCATTTTTTTTCCTACTGGAGCACAGTCTTTCCTTATTTATTTTAATGGTTTTGGTTGTTGCTTGTCACCATGATCTTATGTTCCTGTTGAATCAATTTTAAAAATCCTACTTCATTTGAATACAATAAGTAAATAAATATTTAGATTAAAGCACCTTCAAATATTTAGATTAAAGCATCCTGTGTTGTACCAGCCTGATTGTAAATTATAGTGAACTCTGTATGAGGAAACAGAGATCAACAGTAAAACCACAAAAAAGTGTAGTTCCTAGTCCTTTAATGGGTGTGGTTTCCTTTGGAGAAGTCTTAATAGACTTGTCAGCCAATCCTCCTAATCACTGGTGCTTGCTGATACAGCTCACCCATCACAACTTATTTCACAGTCCTCTTGCATCAGAGAGAAAGAACTTAGATTTACTGCTAATTGGAGTACCCGTTTCCCCAAGCACAGGCAACACTTTGAGTGATGATATAACCAAAAACCAGGTTTTTGTGATAAGTCAGTACAATTTAATGGCATAGAGAAGGCATTGTTTTCTCTGTGAAACACAGGATGTCACTTGCATATCAGGCAGAAGGACTGAAAGCATTAGCGTCACGTTGCTTAGGTTATAAAGATGGAAGGAAAGACAGGAAATTATTCCAGATTGCTAAATCAATTTGGGAAGAGTTATATACAAAAAAAAAATATGTAGGCTTCTGACTCATTGTCAGACAATTTGTAAACAAACGGGTGTAGAATTGCTATCGCTCTTCAGAAAGTGTATTTGCTTGTTTGGTTGGGAATTGAACCAGACATTACAAGTTGGTTACAAATATGGACTCATTGGGGGGAGTGGGAAAGTCCTGGAATGTGAATTGTGTAGTTCCCAAATATAAGCATTTTCATATGGGTTACAAGAAGAGCAACTCAACAACCTTGCAAGTGTCTAAGTATAATAGGCAAAAATTCTGTGGTTAAAAATGTTCTCAGCCATTGTATTTATATCACTCAAAATCCCCAAGGTTATAGGTTGCTGTTTTTAGATATCCTCAATTTCAGTGCTACCAATTTTATCTAATGCTTTGGTTTATTTGGGGAGGGGGAGTAGTGTGGGGAGAGGGATATTATGTTCCAATTGTTATACTCAGAAAACAAAAAATAAGCATGTCTGGAGTTCACTCTATTCAATATACACTGGAGCAGCGGTGCATTTCATGCTTTAAAAATCTGTACCTTTTAGGGTGACAGGCTCAAGGGAAAAAGCACACCACTGCATTTGAGAAATGACAGGGAACCTGTGTTGCTCTCAAACACATCAATAAAGTGAACTTGGAGTGATCCGCCATGAGACACAGGACAGTTGCGAAAACTGCACCTGAAACTCTCAAAACTGCTTTACTTTCTGAAGATAGAATCTATTCCAGACTTGAAGCAAGCAGGGGCCTTTAAAGAACTAAACCTGTAAGACTTAATAATCAGGGGCCTTTAAATAATTAAAACAGGGGCCTTTAAGTAACTAAACCTGAGTCTTAATAATCAGGACTCAAGCTTCTATTTCATAACGTATCCATTCTCAAAAGCTTACTGGGCATTAACTTGTGTTCAAAATTTTTTTATATATGCATATGACACAGTCATTCCCTAAGAAAAACTAAAAAGTATACAGCATAAGTTAAAAAAATAAGGAGCATAAAGATAGTTAAGAGTTGGGTGGAGGTTCAAAAAAGTAAGAATGTACAAAGGTTTTTAGTTTCTTTGTTTGCTTGTGTATGTGTTGTTGTTTTTTAATACAAACAGTATAGCTGATAATAAACTTCCAAATTTTTATAAATTGCTGAATAAGCCTACTTTTAATAGATTAGAGATCATTGAAACTTGTTCCAATGCAAACATAGAACGCTTTAATTATTGCTGTCGTTTTTTTCTGATGGAGTAAATGTAGCCTTCAAAAGTATCTAACTTGCTAAATAAAATGAAAAAATCTCTGACATTGAGATTTGCCAGTCTCAAGCTTTTCCACCAAAAAAACCAACACCCATAATTAGTACCCAGAATAGAAGAAACTCTGCTCCAAAGTATCTGACTATTTAGCCTGAACCCAGACTCACAAGACAACTTTATAAAGGCTCACGCTTTTAAAATCGTGTATGGATTTTGTATGCTATTCTAGAATATGTTTCTTTTGCCTTAACATATTCTTCATGGAGTGATAATGTAGAACTGATGCTCAGTGAAGATGGACCATGATATCAGACCAGGCATACCTTCTGGTCCAGAATAAAATAAGTCAGAAATGCATGCCTCCCAGTTATAAAGCAAGTCTTTAAAGAGAATGGCCTTAGATTGATGCAACAATTATTTTTCTCATAAAAATAATGCATGCTTTAAAATTGAGACTGCTTTTAAAGCACTTATTGAAGAAAGAAAAAGTGTTGGATTGGCTATTTTAAGGTCAACCCCAGACTAGAAATTGAATGACTCCAAGTGGTAACCACACCCACACTTGTTATATGACCTTGAACAAGCCAAGCAGGCTGTGACCATGATTATGTATACAAACCGCCTACGCGAGGTGTCATGCCAAGGTCAATGTGTTTATGCCAGCCAGTTTTGTTATACGTGCATAACTCCACAGAGTTGTTCTGGGTCTTGCAGGCGGAGTGGATGCCAACACAGACTGTAATGATCAGACTGCCAGAAAGAGGATGATTATCTATGCTAAGTAGCATTGAGGCAATTATAAGAATCAATCAAGTAAGCATCTATGTTACCAAGACTAATAGCCTGGATGAACTGTACAATTGATCATATACTTGAGTAATTGCTGAAACATCCAATATAGGTTGTTTTACAAATTGGACATTCCTCTCAAATAACATGTATTTTTCTATTAAAACAAGATATGATAGTGAAGCCTAGGACCCGCTACATCAGTCCACAATAAGTTCTCAATAAATTATATGCAAGAGCAATTAAAAATTTTAAAAGTCAGATTAGCTTAAAAATTCTTGCAGAGGAGTAATCACACACAAGCAAAACTTGGTTCATAGTAATGTAGTTTAATGTTCGTGTAAGATCAGAATTCTTAAAGGAAAGAAAAAAAACTTAAGTCCATGAGTGTATTTACTTGGTAAGATAAATGTATTTATTATACTTACTTCATTTTCAACTTATACTTCAATATATTTTATTTATCTAGTTAATTATTTTTTTTTTTTTTAGTTTTACCTGAAAACTGCTGTGGTTTACCAGTCCGAAGACACTGACTCATAAATTGTAATCATCCCCAGTGATTATTCTGCACACATCTATTGGCCCTCTGAAAAGGCATGAATTTTGAGGTTAAATCTTTATAATGTCAAATAAATGAAAGGATTAGCTGACTTAGTATAGGGGAAAAAATCAGGATTAGTAATCTGAAATTGCGTTTTTTACTATTCTGTCTGTTGTAGGAACATCATGAAATTATCCTGATAAAACATAATGACAAACATGACATCTATGGAAATGAAATCTAATGTAGATAAGAAACTATGTAAATAAGTAGAAATCTTAGTAAAATATGTAATATTAATTTTTACAAATGTTACATTAAAATTCCCCTTCCTCGTTATAATGATAAAAGAATTAATATCTAGACTTTTTGAATAACTGTCCAAAGGTAATATTCCTAGTGAATATAAAATATAATTAGAACCCTGGTTTCCAATATTCATTATACACTGTGTAAATATGTAGATTAAAAGTGAAATATATATATATAATATTTGTATATAAAATGAATAGGGTGACCATATAATTTGACATCAAGCTAGGACACTTTAGGCAATGAAGGATGCAATTAATAATTACATCAAGATGTCGCGTGTAAACTGGAATTGTGCTGGGCTAACAGAGACACTTGTTCCCCTGGGGAGGATCGTAACAACTTCATGCACAGACAGTAAAAGAGGAAGTTATCCACTTGCTTCATAATCTTACAATTGGTGTGATTTCACCAACTGAAATACTAGTACATTTTCTGCCCTCTCTCTTTAAGGGCAGAGAGTGTATCCCAGGTATCAAATGTGGAATAGAGGCTCATGTGTGATGTGATTAGCTCTAGAGGACAGAGACACTGAGCAGTTCAAGGTAAGAAAATTAGAGTTGAAAGTCTAAGAATAGGAAAGACCAAGAGAAGTAAGGATATTCTTAACAGCTTTGTTAAATTTTTAAACCATAGGGACACAGGTCTTGGCACTAATTTTTAACATAATTTTCAACTAAAACTTAAACCATACATTAATTGTATGTACAGTTATGACTAAGTCTACTACTTTTCAATAGAGTTGGATTCATGGCATAGGATAATGTATGTTTTTCACTTTCTAAATGATAAACTAAAACTTTTTTTTTTAATTAGGCATATTATGACATATCAGGGAAACAAATTCTACAAAGTGTTTTTACATTTATTTAAATGGCATTTTAACACAGGAATAGAAATTTTCTCCTTTTTTCCCTAATTCAAGAAATTTTTGGTGTGTAGAGCAGCTACAACATTTGGACAAGTTCAAGCCTCGGACTGATGAGAGGGCACAGTCCTCTCATCAGTCCGAGGCTTGAACTTATCCAAACACTAGCCAGTTTCCACATTTTAGTACATTGATCCTCAAACATTAGTAGAAATAAGAATTACCTGGAGGACTTGTAAAACACAGATTGGGGGTCCCTGCCCCAGAGTTTCAGGTTTAGTAGGACTATGGTAGGCTTTGAGAATTGGCATTTCTAATATGTTCTGAAAGGGGCCCAGTTACTGTGATACTGGTGGTCTGGGCACCACACTTTGAGAAATGCCAATATATTGAACATGAATATTTTCCAAGTGCTGTGTGCTGGGGATACAGCAGCAAACAACAAAACTGATACAAATTCCTGTCCTCATGGACCTTATGTTCTAGTGGAGAAGGATGTACAATAAATCCAAAATGCAAATATGCAGCATGTTAGATAGTGATAAGTGCTGTGAAGAAAAACAAAAAAGAACATGGGAAGTATGAATGATGAAGTGGTGAAAGGGGTATGATGAAGGGGGTGGTCGGGGAGGCCTTACTCAGAAGGCAAGAACGTCAAGAGCTGGAGAGTGAGTCAGAGATGTCTGGAGGAACAGTCAGTTCAAATGCTCTGAGGCTGGAGTGCACTCACCAAGTTTAAAGAACATGAGAAAGACCAGCATGGCTGGAGTTGAGTGAGTGACATGGAGAGCGGAAGTAAACAAGGCAGAAAGGCAATGGGAAGATCAGCTCAGGTGAGGTCTTACAGGCCAATAAGAGGCATTTTTCTTTTATTCTGAGTGACAAAGGAATCCATGGGTAAAATTTGAGCAGGGAAAAGGAATTAGCTAATTTGCATTTTTAAAAGATCACTGGGGCTTCTAGGTTGAAAATAAGAGCCAGGAATTCAAGAAATGGGTATAGTCTAGATATACAAATTTTAGAGTCACCAAATATTGGTGGTATTTAAAAGTCAAACATTAGAAAAAAATAAGAAATGCATGAACTCACCAAAGGAATAAATAAATCCAAAGAAGAAAAGTACTCCAAGAATTGGCCCTGGAGAATTCTGACTTTCAAGGTCAGGGAGATAAAGTGAGAGACCAGGAAAGAGACTGAGAAGAAATAGACAGGGAATTAGGATGAAAACCTGCAGAGACTGGCTTCCTGAAAGACAGTGAAGAAAGTGAGGCAGGAGCTGCTTATCATCTGCTAACAGATCAAGTAGGATGGACAACGAAAATCAAACCTTTACATTAGCAACATGAAGTTTGATAGTGATGTTGACAAGAGCTGTGTCAATGGAGGGGTAGAGATTTAAAGCTTGACGGAAGTACTTTCATGTGAGGAGGGAAGAGAGCTGTTAGAGAGTGTGAGCACAGGCAATTCATTTGAGGAGTTGTACTCTCAGAGAAAGGAGAGACATGGGTAAGAATTAGAGCAAATGTTAGATTAAGGGGAAGAGTTTTTGCTCTTCTCAGATGGGAGGAAGTATTGAAAATGTGTGAGCTGATGGTTATGATCCCATAGAGGTAAATAAATTGATGATGCAGAGAAACAGTGGGTAATATTGGAGTGATACACTTTAAGAGGGGTGGGCTGAGGGTTTCTGCCAAGGTAAAAGAGTCAACCTTATATTAAAACATAAATAGTCCATCCATAGTAATAGGAAGGAAGTCAGAGTATGTGGGAATAGATGCAGGTGAATGGATAGTTATAGTGGTGGTTGTCTCAGTGTAAGAAGTAATGTCCCCAACTGAAAAAAGAGCATAACAAAGAAGTGCTGGAGGTTGGAGGGGAGATGAAAATGTTTAAATATCCTCCAGTTGAGAAAGACAAAGGAGAGAGCAAGAGAAGAGAGAGAAGAGAAAGAAATTAAGATTGTGGACAGATAGGATTGCTAGCAGTATTAATACAATCAATCTGATATTGTAAAATTATTATTTTATGTAAAAATCCCCGAAGTATTCTTTCAAGTATTTCTAGAGCTACTAATTAGAGCAATGTGTAATTTTCCAAGATTTCCATTATTAGAAATTTGCACAAAAAATGAAGGTATGCCCTAACCGGTTTGGCTCAGTGGATAGAGCGTCACCCTGCGGACTGAAGGGTCCCATGTTCGATTCCAGTCAAGGTCATGTACTTGGGTTTCAGGGACATCCCCAGTAGGGGGTGTGCAGGAGGCAGCTGATTGATGTTTCTCTCTCATTGATGTTTCTAACTCTCTATCTCTCTCCCCTCCTCTCTGTAAAAAACAATATAATATATTTTTTTAAAAAATGAAGGTCATTTGTTGGACTTGTTAATGAATCTACTCATACAGAAATCCACTAAATTAGATTTCAAGATAAATTAGGATAAAATATGCTAGTGAATTTTTGAAATTTTTATTTGTAAAATTTAACATAAATATCCAATGGATATACTGTCTGAAAAATTCAAAAATATAACTCAGTTTAGATGAAAAGATACGAATCAGATAGAAATTTTTATGGGATGGTCACTCAGACCTTCTGTTCATTGGCATTCAACTGTTTTTGGAGGGAACTCTAGTGTTCTATAAATCCTTCATACATGTGTAGCATAACTTTGATGCAGGAAAACATTTTTTCCTACAAGGAAGATATATACTGTTATGGCAACAGCTGTCAGGAACAATACTCCCTTAAGGATGATAAGTGACAGATTCAACTTGCTTTAATAGGTAAAAGGAGTAGTATACAATATAACTGCGGTAAATAAATTTGTTATTTATAAGCTAAAAAAAAAAGTAGTAGTATAACTCCAAACATGAGGCACAGAAATGTGAAAACTTGGGTTGTTAAGTGTACCAGACAGCCTAGTAAGGGCAATAAAAAGGGTTATCAATCAGCAACATAGCTCTGAAAAATATCGAAGGGAATATGGTGATAGTTCTTATGGACACTTGGAGGATTTCTTATGGTTTCTGTAAAAAAACACTACCTTTGTCTGAGACAGTTCTGAAAATTGGCAATTTTACTCACCCATGTGTTCCCTCTCTATGTACCAGTTGAGATTTAGCATAGCAGAATGGATTCTCGAAAACAGAGAAAAAAAACTTAAAATATTTGGTTTTCATCACAGTCTAGTCAAGAAATCACTCATTTTTATTCAAGAACAATGGAGTCCTAACCAAAACAAATACAATTTGGAAGCTCTAGAACATAAAATAGATGTATGCTTCCTGATCTGTTGTAAGAATTATACTTTTCATATATATATCATACTATATAGATCAACTACAGTTATAGTGCACATTTCTATCAATCAGAAACTAGACCAACAAAGAGATCAACAGCTTGTAGCTGCCTCTGCTGGATCTGGGTGTGCATGGGAAGGACCAAGTTGTGCACCAAAGCTGGCTTTTATTAGCACCAGGCCTAGGGCAGAACAGGAAAAGTCCCAAGGCACCCCGAGATGCCCCTGCCTCCTCCTGTTGGCTGCCAGTTAGGTTCAGTAACTGAAGGAGCCTTCCTGGTACTCAAGTTGCATGAGGTAGGTTCTCAGTGAGTCACCAAGTAGGGGCAAGTGGTGTCCACCAAATTGATACAGGTTCAAACTCAGTGCCATTGCTGGGTTGAGGCCACTCAGCAAATGTCCCAGGGTGTACCAAGTCTAGCTGCCCCCTGCTGGGTGTTTGCATATATTTCTGTTGGCGGGGTTGGGGTGGGGGTGGGGGAGGATTGCTTCTGGGAGTTCTTAGGCTGAGGCTAGTAAAGTTTATCAGGCCCAAACAGATCAAGATTTGGTCAAGTGAATGGAGCACTCTGCATCTTTAGGGCTTGTGAAGGAAAAACGCCCCGTATCCTAGAGCCACACAACTCAGTTTGTCCTGGATTCTGCCCAGATAGTGGAAAACCAGAGCTACCAGTTGGAAGTGTCTGCCCAGCCTCTGGGAGCCCAGCAAGTAGAGCTAGTGGATATCCATCCCATGACGGGAGGCACCAGTCAGGTTTACAGGAGAGTGGGGGAAGTAACTGTAGCCCCAATGCCTCACAAATCACTGACACCCCCTGAGTCTGCTATCCCTTCAGCTCTCTCCCCAGAGTCACAAACCCCAATCTCTTCTCACACAACTCTAGTCAGCTCTACCTTCCCTCCCCCAGATCCCAGGGTAAGTGGCTGCAAAGGAGATTTTGTGCATTGGCCCTTTAATAGGGCACCTGTGTATCTAGCAGACTCCCATCTCTCCCTGTTGCAGGGAGGTGCAGAGTGCTCCATTTAATCAGCTCTGCTGATTTTCACAGCTAGATGTTCTATGGCTGTCTTTTCCCAGTTCTGATGCTCACGACTGAGGAGCCCACTTGGGGTTGAGACCCCATGTTTCTCAGGAGAACATTTGCAGCTTTCATGTCCCTCTGGAATCTCAGCCACCACCTATTCACATCTCCACCCTTCCTACCAGTCTCAATATGGTTTCTTCTATAAATCCTTGTTATAAGACTTATTTTCAAATCGACTTTGGTTGGTTATTCAGGTTAATTGCTCTATATTTTAGTTGTAATTCCAGTTTCATCCTGGAAGGAGGTGAGTGTAACATTCACCTAATCTACCACATCTTGAATCTCTGTATTTATGTTAATTTCATCAGAAATTTTTTACTATTACAATTAAATATATCAACTAATGATGAAGTTGAAAAGATAAAAACATTTTTCTCCAGTCAAAGAGGGAACTAGAGTTTGGATTTTTCTGACAGCATAGTCTTTGATCTTAACAAATAACTAGACTGTGAAAGTTCAAGGGCACCACTGAAGTTTTGTGAAGGAGAAATGACATCCTATATAATAAAAGCCTAATATGCTAAGTGTCTGGTCATCGGGTCATCCATTCAACCAATCAAAGTTTAATATGCTAATGATATTCTAAGGCCACTCAACCACTTGCTATGACATGCACTGACCACCAGGGGGAAGATACTCCAACTGGTAAGTTAGCTTGCTGCTGGGGTCCAGCCTATCAGGACAGAGCAAAATGAGCCAGACATGCCCTGAAGCCCTCTCATGGCCCTTCCCAGCTGGCCAACCTCCAGCATCCCTCCCCAGCCCCCATCATGCACTGGTAGGGTCTCTCGGCCTGGCCTGCGCCCTCTCGCAATCCAGGCTGAGGGACCCCTGAATTTCGTGCACTGGGCCTCTAGTCTTGTAATATGAGATACAAAAGAACTAATTGAGTTAACTCTTCCCTCTTTCTTTACTCCCTCTCCGCCTTTCTTTTCTCCTCCCTTCTCTTTTCTTCCCTTTTGGAACAATTTTAGTCTAACATCTGTGCTGAACTTAGGCAGAGCAAGTTAGGCACCTGTGGAGGGTGGGGTAGGTGAAGGAAGCTGGATCAGGGCAGTTATTGGAATTCAATCAGAAAGTAGGGAACATTCACAGAAAAGTTGCCCTTCATGAGGAGTCACAGCTGACCAAGGTGAACCTCTTGTGATGGTAAAAGAATGAAAACAGACCCCAGTTTCTCTTATTTCAACCCTTGCCTCATTTGCTGTTTCTCCTCTCTTTGTCTCCGCAACCCCTGCTTTTTTCTTTCCTTTTTTTTTCTACTTCCCGCTCTTCTAAACCTGAAAAAATGCAGAAATTGTAAAAACATCTTTTGAAAGAATTGTTCCGAAGTTTCCAGGAGGGAAATGAACCAATGGTCCCTAGCAAGAGCTATGAAAACCAGAAAAATCTCCAGTCTTTTTCACTGAAGGTTTTGCAGCAGTTAAAGCTGAAGAAATCTTCAACCTCAGCCAGACCACAAGTACATATAGCCCTCTCTACACCCTACAAATCGTCAATCCGACTTCATTTAGGGGAGTTACCTTGATGCTCCACAGGTGCTCCTGGGTGTGCATAAAACTTTAACCTCTATTTGAGTCTTGTAAACTAATTTCTTCCTTGACAGTATTCATATGGTAAAGGGAGTCATGACTAGTATGGGATAGCAGAGTCTGAGAGGGGTGTGGAGTGCATTCACAAGGAGGGACAGCATGGTGTGGGGCATAGGAGAGTGGGTATAGAGGGCATCCATGCCAGAGCTACAGTTAGGGATCTAATTTGGAATTTAAAAATTCTGGAGGTGCCAAGGTAAAGGATTTTTAAATATGTGGTTTTGAAGTATCTTTTAGCAACGGAACACCTAGGACACAAAGATGCAGAATAAAAACTGTGTGATGAATGAATTAATGAGTAAATAAAGCTCCTGGGAGATTGTTTAAGGTACAAATGTGAAGAGTGTTTTTCTAGTATAGTTGATATTCTCTAGTTTTTAACAAGGGGAAAATTTTTTTTTTATTAAACCGTAGAGGGTTTGGGATTTGTTTGCTTGATGAGAGGACTCTGCTGTTTTATGAATGTTAATTCTTGATATCCAAATCCCACTCTAAAGGAATACTGAGCACCACAACAATAAGACAAAGCCCAAGTAAAGTAAACATTCCAGAGGCCTTCAGAGGTTAACTAGAAGTCTGGAAATAATTATCCTACTGCTCAAAAATGAATAACATATGGAAAATATAATCAGTTGAGGAGGACTTCCTCATCTTAAGCAGGATTTCATTTTTAAAAAAATCTTGACAAAGTAATATTTGACTAGTATATTCTAAAAAGTATGGCAGTAATAAAATTATTGTTTGGTATCTAATATTATTGATTTTATGAT
Organism: Myotis yumanensis; assembly: GCF_028538775.1. NCBI lineage: Eukaryota > Metazoa > Chordata > Mammalia > Chiroptera > Vespertilionidae > Myotis > Myotis yumanensis. Next base: position 29,600,563 of record NW_027223764.1, on the reverse strand, counting down.
CCATTTTATATTATTAAAAGTAATAATAAATGATGGTATTTAATATTTTATTTCCTACTTTTTATGCCCTACATAGAATTGTTCACATTGCATATTAAACAATTTAATCTATAGAAAGTGAGAGATTAGCATATATATGTGTGTGTGTGTGTGTATATATCTATCTATCTATCTATCTATCTATCTACTTATATATACACACACACACACATATATATATATATATATGACCTATCACCCAGTCAAGAAAATTAAAAAACTGGATTTATTCTACAGTCTCATTTTCTTCTCTGCCTCCCTATTCTATTATTTTCTAAGCTCCTTGAAGATGGTATCTAGACTATTAACACTTCCTCCTTTTGTCTTCCTCCCACAGCAGTCTGGTTTCTGTCCATATCACCCCACTGAAACCCTTTCACCCAGAAACTGTTCTTCGGATCATTAAATCTGAGGTAAAAGTTTTAATTCTTAATTTACTTGACTGCTAAGAGCATTCAGCACTACAGAACCTTTCTTGAAACTCTCTACATTCTTGATATTCCTGACACTACTTTCTTTTTAAATTTCTTCCTAATTATTTAGCCATATCTTCTCAGTCTCCTTTCTCGTTTCTTCCCCTATTATCTTTCCCAGTTGTTTAATGTGATGATACACTCATCAGATCACCCAAATAAAAACACTGGGGCATCATCCTTGACCCCTCACTTTCCCTCTGTCCTCATAGCCAACCGATTCTCAACACTCTATCTCCATTCTTTGTCCTCACATCCTTTTCCACTGCTACTATCTTAGTAAACACTCTCATTATCTCTCACCCAGGGATTGCAAGAGCTTCCTAATTAGTCACCCTCTCTCCAGCCAGACTCCCCACATTCCATTCTTTATAATTGCCACCAGCATGATGGTATCATGTCACTCCCCATTAAAAATTTTTCAGTGGCTTCCAGTCATTGCAAGATAAAGCCCAAGGTCTTTGGGATAGCTGACATACCAGATTTTCCTTTTTAAAGTCCGGACACAGCCTGCCTCTGTAGTTGTCCAACATCACTTTTTGGTATGAAGCTGCCTCTAGTTCCCACATTCTTCGGGCTGTTCTATGTGCCTGCATATTTGCGCTGGCCATTCCCCTGCCAAGCAATCCCTTTCCCCTGTAAGCTGGTTCTTCTGTACTCTGCAACTTACTCTACATAATTTTCTGCTTCCAGACCTTTTATATATACAGTTCAACCTCTTTTCTGGATTTTACGACACTATATCCAACTTCTTAATGGATATCAGTGGATACTTCATATGTCTAAAACTCCTATTTCTCCTCAAACTTATTTCTAGCTTCATAATTCAGGTTAATTACACCATCTCATTGTCCTCTGCAGAAAACTAGAATGCTCCCTTGATTCCTCCTCTTCCTTACTACTACATACACAATTTCTCTTCAGCATGGTTGCTTCTACTATCAAAATATCATTTACACTGATTCACTCACTTAGCCATCGGTTCCCTGAGTCAGAGCTACATTATTCTTCACCAGTTCAATACTCTACGTGTTACCTCTGCCTCTATTTTCTCATGACTACCTCAAACCCTCATCCTATATCCTACAGGCAGAATTGTATTTCCATCCTAAAAATTTGAACACATTATACCTCTGCTCACAATTCTTCAACAGCTCCCTCTGGTTAAAGTAGCATCTAAATTCACTTGTGTGGTATGCAAGAGCTTCCGCATAAGGTCCTCGACTTACTTGCTTTATGACTTCTACCACAAAGATAGGAATGCTTATACCTTTGCTCTTCTGTTTCAGAAACCCAAATGTATTCATTGGGACTTAGAAAGCTAATTATTTTTAAGTCAGTAAGTGACTATCATTTTTGTTTCTGCAAGATGAATGTGTAATAGCATGAAACCTTTTTTATTTTTAAAAAGTAAGACTAGATACAAATAGAGCTTAGAGATATACAAAGAAAGCCTAGTAGATAGTCAGCAGCCCTCCCTATGTAGCTATTCAAAACAAAACAAAATAAAACAAACAAATTAGACCTCATAAAAATGGTTCGGTAATTAAAGAGCCATTGATGTATTTTTTCCTTTTTTTCAAATTTTATTGCTATTAATATATCTTTTTATGAAAAAAATCTACCTCTTTGTAATGCGATTCAGCTTAAAAATAGCAACAATGGTCAGGTGTTGTTGTTGTTGTTGTTTTTCCCCTCAGTTGGACAGAGGTGATTGGCTTTTTAATTTATTTTTAGCTAACTCAGAGCAGTTGAATTTTCACAGTTAAATTCTTTATTCTTTTGTATTACCTCTGTCTTCACCAAACGTTATTTGAAGCAAACTGATATTTTTGAATCTTGGCAATACTCGAGGGACAACATTACCAGCAATGAATTTTCTTCCAAAAATTCAGAGAATGCAATGACAGCCTAATCTAGGCTCAGTTAATTATATGTTTGTAAAGCACTCTGTTGGTGTTATTTCCCCCTCATGTGTTTATTTTTAACACAAACATATACACTCTACCAACTGAGCGCAACCACAGTCATACCCTCTAAACTCTATGAGAGTTTACCTCCGGCATTTATTTATTCAACACCCAACAAATATATACTGAAAACTGGCATGAGGCAGATGTGATTCCTACTTTCATGGAGCTTGCATTCCAATAAATAGTATTCACTGAACATAGTACAGTCCATGCATTGTGCTAAATGTTCTAATTGTACCATCTCCTTTAACCTTTAAGCTCACCATAATAAAGTAACTATTTAGCAGTATTGTTATTGTTGTTGTTGTCATTTTATAAATGAGAAAACAAAAACTGAGAGAGATGAGTAACTAACTACAGTTTTGATGGAGGCAGAATTGTGTCTAGCTCAAAACTTAAAAATAGTGCTCTTTGCAAATAGTGTTGGCCACATACACAGCATTGGCCAATCAGTTAGTTTTAAGTGAGATTTCTAAAAACAAATCTGTTTATATAGGACAATTCATCTGGTAGGAGCCCTCTCTGTCCCTTAAGTTTCATTGTTCTTTCTGTTTAGATTGAACAAAGGCTTGCTATCTTGGGCTAATGTTGACCATAAAGAAAAAGAACAAGCCCAGCAGATGTGGCTCAGTGGTTGAGCATTGACCTATGAACCAGGAGGTCAGGGTTCTACTTCCAGTCAGGGCACATGCCCATGTTTTAGGCTCAATTCCCAGTAGGGGGTGTGCAGGAGGCAGCCAATTGATGATTCTCTCTCACCATTGATGTTTCTATTTCTCTCTCCCTCTCCTTTCCTCTCTGATATCAATAAAATACATTTTTTTTGGAAAATTCAAAAAAGGAAAAAGAAGAGAAATGCAAAGATAGCTACAAACATTCAGACTGCCTACCTCTACATATTATGTTATGTGAGAAAAAAAAAAAAAAGAAACTATATTATTCAAGCTACTGTTCTTGGATTTTCTATTACATGCGCCCAAACCCAGCCTCAACTGACACCCTCCATGATCGATTCTTCACACAGTGGCTTGAGTGATCTTTTGAAATGTACATTCAGTTGTATCACTTCGTTACTTCAGTGTGGCTCACATCTCCCCAAAAAGGAAATCCAGATTCCCTAGGCTTACAAAGCCCAGTGTGAACTGCGTTCCACCTGTCTCTCTGAGCTCATCTCTAAGCTGTATCTTCTTTGCCTTTCGTCACTGATCTGCCTTTCTTTCCCTAGGACATGCCAAGTAAGCTCTTCAGGGACTTTATACTACCTTCTGCTCAGAACACTCCGGGGTTTTGGCTTCTCTGCTTGGCTGGATCCTATCTGTCACTCAGATCTTAGCTTCTCAACGCCATTTTAGAGAGGCCTCTCCTAACCACCTATTCTGAAGTAGCCACCAGTAGTTCAGTATCACATCCTAACTTAATTCTTTTTGAAGAGCTTATTACTGTTTCATATGTTTTCTTGTTTATTCTTTGTATTGAGTTGTGTATTGCCTGTATCTCTCTACCAAAATAGAAACTCCATTAGAGCTGGCATCTGATCTGTTTGGTTTCCACTAAACACCTCTGGTACCTAAATAGTGTCTGCCACAGAGTGAAGACTCTGTAAATATCTGTCAAATGAATGAACAGTATAATAAACCTCAACCTAAAAGATACAAACCATTCTCATCTAAATTCCAAATATTTATGTCATTCAGGTTGTATAATTTAAACTGTTGAAATACTTTAGCCATTTTTAGTGTATAAAATATTATTCCAAGCCGAACCAGTTTGGCTCAGTGGATAGAGCGTTCGCCTGTGGACTGAAGGGTCCCAGGTTTGATTCCGGTCAAGGGCATGTACCTTGGTTGTGGGCACATCCCAAGTGGGGGGCGTGCAGGAGGCAGCTGATTGATCTCTCTCATCGATGTTTCTAACTTTCTATCCCTCTCCCTTCTTCTCTGTAAAAAATCAATAAAATATATTTTAAAAATATATTATTCCATATTTTTATTTATATAATTACTAGAGGCCCGAGGCATGAAATTTGTGCAAGAATAGGCCTTCCTTCCCCCGGCTGTTGGCACTGGCTTCCCTCTGGCACCTGGGACCCGGGCTTCCCTGGCAGCCTGGGCTTCATCCAGAAGGTCATCCAGAAGGATGTCCAGTCTAATTGGCAATATTACACACGATAACATTGGTGACTTCAAAGGAGAGGCTCTCTCTCTCTCTCTCTCTCTCTCTCTCTCTTTCTGCATGCACTGAGGAAAGGCCATATGAGAAAAGAGTATTAAATTTTATCATCTGCAATTCAAGAAAAGAGCTCTCACCTGGAAGTGAATCTGTCGTCACCTTGATTTTGGACTCCCCAGAATTATGAGAAATAAATTTGTTGTTTCAGCCTCGCAGTGTATGGCATTTTGAGAGGAAGGAGCTATACATATAAAAAGGTGAAAGGCAAAATGATATGAAATGGCTATTTTACCCAGTCTCTACACTGAAAGGGCATGAACAATGGAACCTCAGTGGCCATGAGCACACCTAGTTTCCAGATCACTAGTTCTAATATCACTCACTTCCCAGACGTCAGGGCTGGGGGTGGGAGAGAGCAAGCCTGGACCATCTTGTGCTAGAAGTAAGAATGTGCTCAAAAAATTACAGGCACAAAAGCTGGCATGAAGGAGCCCCTAGCGGCCAAATCTGAGACAAACTGAGCATCAAAATAAATAATGATATTAATGGGTTATAATGCAGTGAAAAAAAATCAGAAACCATGGATCCATTATTGACAGATATAGAGAAGGAAATATCACTACAATAAAATGTTAACTAATAAATGAAGAAGGAATGATAGAGTTTAAAAATTACTATCTGGCCCACCTCGCATGGCTCAGTGGTTGAGCATTGACCTATGAACTAGGAGGTCATGGTTCGATTCCCAGTCAGGGCACATGCCTAGGTTGCAGGCTCTTGATTCCCAGTGTGGGGTGTGCCGGAGGCAACTGATCAATGATTCCCTCTCATCATTGATGTTTCTATCTCTCTCTCCCTCTCCTTTCCTCTCTCTGAAATCAATAAAAATGTCATTTTAAAAAAACTCTATCTGGCAAACATCACAGTAATTTGATTCAGGCAAGAGCCATCAATGTACCATAAGGAATAGGACTTTCATATAATTTCAAATAATCTCCCCACAGTTTAATTATTTATTACAAAGGGGAGAATAGTAACTTTACAGTAGAGAAACTTGAAGGACACCTCTGAGACTTGGTGATCAAAGTTAAGATCACCTATATCAAAACAATTCACAATTATCTACCACCTGATAGGATCTTTAATTTACCCATACACTGTCTTACTGTTTTTGCTGTTTTCCTGCACAGGAAAAAAAAGTAGGCTGAGTAGAAGTGTCCTGTAAGACAGGTTAAGTTGCAAAAATAAGGATAAAAAACTGCAAAATTTGAGTCAGCTGAGAGAAGAACACAGCATCACTTCTGGGGGATTCCTGCCACCTCTGCCAAACTTGAATCTGATGAAGTCTCAGACAAACCCAAACTGGTGGATATTCTACAAAATAAAGGGCCCCAGCTCTTCAAAATGTCACAGTTGAGAGGACAAATAAAAATTAAGACTGAGCCAGGTTAAGGAAAGCTAAAAAGACCTGACTACTGAAATGCAACAGGTGATCTTGGATTGGATCCTGGACCTGAAAAATTCTTACTACAGTAAACAAATAGGACAATGGGTGAAATCTGAATAGTCTGTAGGTTGGATTAGGGAAAAGAACCAAGGATGCTTCTTATGCTCTGAGAGGCAGGCCCTTGCAATGCCAAGTCTTCACCACTCGGTTGATTTGCCTTAAGGGAAGGAACATAGGTTCTGACAGAAGGAAAGGAACTTGTACTCTTTTAGTTTGCAGATGACTTGATATGAAAGCCTTACATGTTTATCTTTATGCTAAATCACACTTACTCAAACCCCTAATGAATTATCTTCATAGAATACAATTAGGGAGTGTCCCATATAATCTAACAGACATCAGTGCCTGCACATGGATTATCTTCTTTGGATATCAGACAACACTAGACCCTGAAGACTAAAAGCAGTTGAAGATGGATATTGTTTAATATCCCTAGTGCCCTAAAGAATATCCCTGACTATTCCAGGGGATTAGAAATTTTCAAATTTAACTTTATGTTCCATTTTAGTAACTAATTCTGTAAGGTTTTGCTTCTCTCCAATAAGTTGAACAAAATGCTGGCAGCTGTTTTACTTGTTACCAAAAGGAAGGTTTCTGCTTACTCTGACCTATGGTTTTCTCTCTAAACACCACTCTTTTATGATAATGTAAGGTCTGCCATGATCTGGGCGTAGACCCTATGATGTAGCAAAGGGGAGGTTTACATTGGATCTTTTGTATGTGGATAGGGGTCAGAGTTGAAAATAGATTCTGACCATTGTGGCACTAATATCTTTTGTCATACCACCACCAAGAATCTCTGCACAGCAGGTTTTCAGATATATTACTATCTAGCACTTCAAGTTCCTAATCATGTAGGTTCCTCTTATTCATAATAGTTTATGTGTTTAATCCCAGAATGAATACAACATTCAAAATTTAATATGGGTAAAATATATCTTTTTATTAGAGGTCTATTATATTTTACACTAGAGGTCCAGTGCACAGGATTCATGCACTGGCGGGGGGGGGGGGGAGGGGGGGGAGGGGGGAGTGTCCTGCGGGGATCAGCACACTGTGGAAGCATCCCTCATCCCAGTCAGCTGAGTGGTGCTCCCACTGTGGGAGCGCACTGACCACCTGGGGGCAGCTCCTGCATTGAGCATCTGTGCCCTGTTGGTCAGTGCGGGTCATAGCGACTGGTTGAGCGATCGTTCTGGTCGTTCTGCTCTATTGGATTCCTTAGCTAAATTCAATGACTTGAAATTGAGAATTTATGGTAATCTTAGCATAATTAACCAAAGTTTTAATTTATTGTACAATAAGATGGTAAAGCTTTAAAATAATAGCTCAAATGATTATTCTTAAAATTTAAGTAAAATCTTTTAAAGTTTCACTTGAGCAAATTCAAAGGATAAAATCATCACTTACAATATTTATGTGTAGGTATTTTCCTCTTTGGCTTTACTGTAAACCTCTGTGTAACAGACATTTTTCACCCATCTTTTGAACCCTATACCAGCATAATGCTTGTATATCTTAGTTATTGGAAACAAAATATTGAATAAGCGAATCCGAATTTTTTTTTTTTATCTTGGGCCTGAGAAGAAAGCGAAAGATCCTGCATCTTTGTTTAGGGACTTGATATTGTGAAATGGACCAATATGTAAAATCATTCCATGGGACGCAAGTATCTACCCTCTTATTGAACCCAGCATTGGCAAATATTGACTCCATTGGTGGAAGTGAGTCTCAGAGAGGTCCAACTTTACCATTCAATTCTAATTTTGTGGTTTTAGTGGTAAGAAAAATGCAGAAAATAATAGGCTGTCCACAGCAGAAGAGTATATGTTGGTAGAAAAGTAGTTAATGGCACTCTAATTAGTGAAAGGCAACATGACTTTGTCACAGACTAATTGGTGTCTTAACTAGTTGTTGAGATTGCTTAACTTCAATCAGTGAGTCTTGGGACAGCAAATTCATACAATACAATGATGCTGATAATAATAATAAGTTTGTATATATTCAGACAGATCCTCTACTATTCCTTTGTTCTTTAAGGACCATAATGTACCCTTTTTTTGTATATTATGTGATTAAACAAAGGTTGCTAAACATTTAATGTTTTATTTTGTTTGTTTCTTATTTTATTGGAAGGAAGTTATTTTTTCTCTTCCATTGATTCTACAGCTCACTACAATTAGAGTTACCATAATGGTAGGATGTGGTTGGTAGAAATATATGACTTCATCCTTTATAATCACCAGCATGGCATTTCCCGCAACAAAACACTACAGGATATCAGTGAGGCTGAGTCTCTCTTCTCGGATCTAATGTTTTCATGCATGCCGGTCTGAAAATGCTGACTGCATCATAACCCTGACTGCTGCCAACATTAAACTTGTAAAACAACAGAGAGCAACAATAAAACTGCTATTTGCATTTTATGGAACTGTGTAAAAGAGAGAAAATAGAGTATTCTAGGGCTGGGTTTTTAAATATTCCCAATGATCTCAATCTTTGTTCACAACACATTATGGCAACACTTTCAAAGCTTTTTTTTTTTAAACTATGGTATATTTTATATATATAATGGTTGAAATCTGTCAGTGCACATCTAACATTTTAATAATGTCTAAATGAACAGCATACTTTTGATGATTCTCATATTGTACTATTATAATAGTTTATACTGTACTAGAGGCTAGGTGCACAAAATTCATGCAAGGGGCTCAGCCCTCGAGGCCCACAGCCCCACAGCCCCATTTGACTGGTTGTTCCAGAAGGTTGTACTGGAAGGTCATTCCACCATCCGGTCTAATTAGAATATTAGCTCTTTATTATATAGGATTGTGATATATAGGAATATAAGATGCTTAAAAAACCTTAAACAGTTAACTAAGTGCTCTTAATTCAAAAGTGCCTAAATCTTGAACTATGAGTAATGTTTTCCAGTACAAAGGTCTAGCTTTATTTATACTTATCATAAGTGCATACATAATACTATAATGAACAACTAAGCACCTGATTAGCTTCATTGCTTACTTGCTTATTTTTAGAAACTTTATCAGCATCTCCAAAAATATATGAGGAACTTCTATTAATAGTTATACTAATATTAACTCCTGATGTGGAATAAAGATGGGTACACATTCGTTACTACTCCTCCAATTGAGGGGAGTCTAATTCTCTTTCTCTTCAATCCAAGATCGTAACTTGTTTGACCAATAGAATGTGTTACATCCTGAGATTCTGAGGCTAGATTAACAAGAAGCTTTGCAACTTACTCAAGCTTCTTGAATCTCTCTCTGGGAGCCCTGAGCTGTTGTCTAAGAAATCTGGCTACTCTGAGACTGCCACATTGGATAGACCACTGGTACATGCTCTAGTTGATAGTCCTTGCTGATTCTAATCTTTTAGTTATTTCCCTCAATAACCCTCTTTGGTGCTTAAGACAGCCTAAATACCATCTTAATATCAACAAGAATCTTTAGTTGATATATGGAAGAGATGAATCACCCAGCTGAGTTATGTCCAAATTCCTGATCCCAAATTATGAAATACTAGAGGCCTGGTGCACAAAATTCATACATGGGGGGGTGTCCCTCAGCCCAGCCTGCACCCTCTCCAATCTGGGACACCTCAAGGGATGTCCGATTGCCTGTTTAGGGATCAGACCTAAACGGGTAGTCGGACATCCCTCTCACAATCCAAGACTGCTGGTTCCCAACCGCTCACCTGCCTGCCTGCCTGATTGCCCCTAACCGCTTCTGCCTGCCAGCCTGATCAATGCCTAACTGCTCCCCTGCCAGCCCAGTTGTCCCTAACTGCCCTCCCCTGCCAGCCTGGTCACCCCAGCTGCCCTTCCCTGAAGGCCTGGTTGCCCCCAACTGTCCTCCCCTGCAAGCCTGGTCCCCCTCAACTGCCCTCTCCTGCAGGCCTGGTTGCCCCCAACTGCCCTTCCCTGCAGGCCTGTTTCCCACCAACTGGCCTCCCCTGCAGGGCTGTTCCCCCCCCAACTGTCATCCCCTGCTCGCCTGATCACCTACAACTGCACTCCCTTGCTGGCCATCTTATGGTGGCCATCTTATGTCCACATGGGGGTGGCCATCTTTGCCCACATGGGGGTGGCCATCTTGTGTGTTGGAATGATGGTCAATTTGCATATTACCTCTTTATTAGATAGGATAATAAAATGGTGATTGTATTAAATTGCTAAAGGTAAACTTTCTCTACTCATAACACTTCCTTCTGACACCAATTTATTCCCCCACACCAACCAATTCTGCAGCTTTTCAGACACCAATAGGGTGCCCAAAAATTCAATTTAATTCTGATACTAGCTATCTGGAACTAACATAAACCCATAGGTCAAGGGCACAAGGATGCCTCTACACACACACACTTTATATGTCAATCTCATGTCCTGATCTCTCATACTTTTGAATGACTGGCTATACATTGGGGTTCACGAAATTTCCTCCTCACATTCAATAATTTGCTATAACAGCTCACAAAACTCAGGAAAACACTTTACCTATGTTTACCAGTTTATTATAAATGATATTATAAAAGATATAAATAAATACAAAGAGTGAAGTCTGGAAGGGTCCTGAGTGCAGGAGTTTCTGTACCCCTGGAGGTGTGGTGCACCACCCTCCCAGCATATGGATGTATTCACCAACTCAGAAGCATTCTTGAACCCCTCAGGAATGTTTATGAAGGTTTCACCGTAGGCATGACCCGTTACTAACTCAATCTCCAGCTCCTCTCCCCTCCTCAGAAATAACCAGCCTCTATCCAGGAGCTCCCTAAGAGTCACCTCATTAAAACAAAAGATGTTGCTATCACCCAAGAAATTCCAGCAGATTTAGGAGCTCTGTGTTAAGACATTTCTATGATTCTCATTTTTCAGAAAATTAAAAGGGTTTTATGAGGTCTGTGTCAGAAACTAGGGCAGAGAACACATGTCTATTTTTTTTTTTATTAAGGCACAGCTGCTAAGCTTTGCAGGTATTCTGTTAGCAGCAGTAAATAACTGGGACACACACATCTTGTATCGTCAATGATTGTCTTGCAAAATAGATTGGGTTTTATTGAAATTGGATTTTATGAAACTCTATTTTAATCATTTTGTGTTAAGAAATATAATAATTATTATTATTTATCAATTTATTTCATATACAGCCTCTCTTTCTATATAGGTAGCCCACTCTTTCTTTTGGAAACTCGCCACTGAGAGAAGTCTTGATTGAAAGGTAGTTGTCTCCAACTGTGAAGGGCTATGTCCTTTCTTTTCTTGCCCTAAGTGGCCAGGGGAGAGCACTTAAACTTTCAACTCCTATGGGACTTTGAATTTTGAGCTAGTAATACAAGGATTCAAGACAGAATAAATTCCCTAAAACCTAAATATAATCATATCATTCCTCTCCTAAATATGATCCAATCCTTTAAATTAGATCAAGTTTCAACTGGTAGCCTGGTAGAAAGTGCCTTTATTGTCTGTCCCTTACTTATCTCTCCAACCTCATCCCTCAGTGTTCCTCAGAATCTTCATGGATCAATCATTCCAGATTACTGTTATGGGTAAAATTGTGTCCCTGCAAAAAAGATATGGTTAAGCCCTAACCCCCAACATCCCAGAATGTGACCTTATTTCAAATTAGGGCCTTTATAAAGCTAATCAGTAAAATGAGGTGATTAGGGTTGGCCCTAATCCAATACAATTCCTGTCTTCATAAAATGAGAAGTGTTGACCAGGGAGACATGCAGAGGGAAGATTATGTCAAGTGAGGGAGAATGCTATGTGAAGATGGAGTGTTGTGATCACTCTGCAAGTTGAGCAATGCCTGAGGCTATCAGAAGCTAGCAGAGAGGCATTAACCAGTTCTGTCCTTAGTGCCTTCAGAGAGAGCGCCTCAATTTCAGACTTCTAGCCTCAAGACCTGTGACACAATACATTTCTGTTGTCTTAATGCACCTAGTTTTTGGCCCTTTGTATGGCAAAATAGAAAACCCATACAAGTACACACTGCTTACCAAGAGTGTTATACTTCTCCTCAAAAAAAACAAAAAAAGAAATATGAGGAAGATTTATGCTAAACATTCCAATATTTGGAAGAAGGAGGTGGAAGCAATCAGGGACTTTTTTTCTTCATGAAAGAGAAAGTATTTGAACTAGGCATTAAGGACATGAAGATTTCAGTAGGCAAAGACAGGAGGATGGCATTTCTAACTTAACGAATACTTGAAGCAAAGGTGTAAAGGCAGAAACATATTGATCCTTTCTAAAATAAAAACAGGCTGTGTCTTTGCTTTATGTATCAGGTGTGTACAGTGAATTCTAAGAACATTATTATCAATGGCTCAGTTTAATTAGACTTCTAGAAGCAAGCACACTGGAAAATAGTTAGTTGCTTTAGCATCCTTTATTAGGCCTTCCTCCAAGAACTCCCATAATTGCTTTAGGATTTTTTAGTTATTCTCTAAAATATGAGTGCTCAGGAGTTTACCAAACAGTGAAATTTTTTAAAGGGTAAGGGGCACCATAAGGATATCAGTATCTTATTTTGGAACATAAGAACATTTTAATTAGTTATTTTTTATCACCATACCTTCATTAGAGAAATAAGATTTCAAAAATGAAGAAGGAAACATAATCTCAGAGTAAATTATGATTCTATAAGTTGAAAATAGCTTTGAGAAAATTTTCCCACATTGTCATTCTTTCTTATTTCCCCCAAATCAAAGAAAACAATCTGCTGTTTAGGGGTAGAGACACATAGTAGAACTAAACATATGGACATTTTTAAGAGTGGGGAGGGGACAGAGTAAAACTTTTTGCAATGCTCTTTGATTCTCTTATAACCTATGTTCATGAACTGATTCTGCAAATGTAGCATTTACGTAAATCATCTGATAATTAAAAGTCCAAAAAAATGAATGATAAAACCCAGTGGATGCTATGCTTTTTCCATAAGGCACAAGAGAAAGAAAATTATAAGGCATAAAAGAAGTTGGACTTATAGATGTTTGGGGTTTTCCCAATCACTTTAAATTTTTGTAAAAGCAAATCTTACTAATGGTTAGTTCCTGCCTCATGCTGACAGTTTACAAATAAGAATAGCAAGGTCCCATTTCAGGGCAGACAGTGTGGAGCCCTCCTCAAAAGCATTTTCAAATTAGAGTGACAGAGCTTCACAAGCATTCCTGGCAGTAAAGGATAAATATTAATGCTTCAAGCAAACCATAAACTAGATCTATAGTCTTTCACCCACCCCACCCCACTGTAAGAGCAGAGAGAGGCCTCCTGCAGCTGGACTTTGTGTCTCCTTGATTTTTTACACTCATATGTGGTAAAAGAACAATACGTAATTCTTGTTCACAAGAATTTATTCTATTGGTATACCACTTCATCTGAGAAGATTATGCTCTAGGTTCCCCCAAATCCAGACATATAAAGATATATATTGACACATGTTCAATAGAAACATCGATTTTTTTCTCTAAATGGTATATAATTGATGAGGCCCAGAGGAAGTAGCATAGCATGGCTTGATGACAGACAGATCCAAATAATAAATTTTGGCTCAATTTGTAGGACAATTGCTTTCAGTTCCTTAAAGAATTGGGTTGCAACCTGAGAGATATGACAGGGGCTAATGCACCCATTCAGCTACATTATCTTTAGTTTGCTTCCTTATATCAGGGAGAATATCTTCAATTAAGATAGAAATAAAATGGTTCCAGTGTTCTAAATTTACAGTAGAGCTGTTAATGTATAGAATGCTTGTTCTTTACCTCTGGGTACATAGTTTCATTTCATTTAGGGGAGGAAGCCTTTTAAAAAGTTCCTGTTGGCCCTAGCTGGTTTGGTTCAGTGGATAGAGCATCGGCCTGCGGACAGAAGGGTCCCAGGTTTGATTCCAGTCAAGGGCACATGCCCGGGTTGCAGGCTTGGTCCCCAGTGTGGGGTGTGCAGGAGGCAGCCAATCAATGATTCTCTCTCATCATTGATGTTTCTATCTCTCTCTTCCTCTCTGAATTCAATAAAAATATATATTTTTAAGAAGTTCCTATTGTTCTCTGAATATCAGCTTCCAATTTGGCCAACTTCATACCACAGAGCTACCAAAAATAAAAAATAAAAAAATCTTTCATCTATCTTGTCAAGTTTCAGCTGGGACTAACAATAAACATCCCTGACAGTATTGAATGACCCCATGAACAAAAGAGGTGTCTCCTCCTCCCTTCCTCACCCCCCTCCCACAAGGGTGCAGAAGATACTATCCTCCCAAGATTCAGAGTCACTTCCAACGGTAGGCAAAAGAAAGACTGAATTCCCCTGAAAGCTGGCAACAGTCAGCAACACCTTAGCTGCACGTGGAGTACAACCCACATTTCTCTTTGGCCATATTTTTGAGCCCCCAACCTGACAGTTGAGCTGCCTGCATATACAAGAATAAACAACCTGCATGCCCCAGGCAGGCAGAATACTCAACCAAGTTCTCAGGACACAAAACACCACAAATAAGAAGAAAATAGCTGTCTTGGGGGAGAAAGGATTGATAACAAATGGGTACCCCAAATTCCCAAGAATCTGGATCTGGAAAGGAAGGGACAATGTGGAATTTTGCCTTCCTCTCTTGATTGGGGGACCACAGAGATCCCAGAGAGCTAACTCTGGCAAAAATTTTCACCCTAGGATCCCAGCTGCAGGTCTTGAGGAGGTGGGATAGAAAGAATAGCCCTGATAGCTACCAGATTTGGCAAGGTTTTCCATTTGGGCTCTAAGAAGTTATTTCAATACCTGTTAAAAATAAACTGAGGCATACCGAAAATGTTGAGAATTCATTTGAGCACTTAGGGCCTCACCAAACCATAAGTACATAGTAGGAATGCTGGAGAACAGGAGCCCTGGAAATACATAAAGTGTAGAAGCAATAAATAAATAAATAAATAAATAAATAAAATTATTTGATTTGATTTTGTAACCTTGAGGCATTTCTGGGCTTAGATTTTGGCTTGATCACGTAGGGCACCTTGACCTAAGAACCACCTCCATGTTTGGTGCCAGGTGGGTCCTGGAAATATCGAGGGGAACACTTTGCAAAGTATATGATTGTCTAACCACTATGCTACACACCTGGAACTAATCCTATATAATAAAAGCCCAGTGACCGAATGGCAGAATGACCAGAACAACTGGTTGACCAGTCACTATGACACACACTGACCACCAGGGGGGCAGACGCTCAACACAGGAACTGCCCCCTGGTGATCAGTGCACTCCCACAGTGGGAGCACCGCTTGGCTGACTGGGATGAGTGGCTGCTCCTCAGTGGGCTGATCCCCGCGGGCCACGCCCCCCACCAGTGCACGAATCTGTGCACCAGGCCTCTAGTACAAAATAATATCGAATGTAACCTGTAATTGAAAAAATAAAATGAAGCACCAGTGTCTAACAGCCTCCTTGCTTAATGTAACAGGCCTACATGAGAACAAGTGCCTAACAATAGGAGGCTGCCAGGAAAGAGCAGCTCTTTTTATTGTTGCTTTGTTGATATTATTGTCATCATCAACAGCATGCTAATCAAAAGTAAGCCGAGTTTTCGATCTGCCTGTGCCTTCAACAGAGTGAAACAGGGGAGGTGGTGATAAAAAGCTTCAGATAAAATCCAGCTTCTAGCCCAGCTCTGCCCCTGCTTGTACGACCTTGGGAAAGTGGCTTAATCTCTCGTCTTTTATTTAATGTGAGGATAATAGCTGTACTTACTCTAGAAGATGTTTGTGAGGATTAAAGAAGATTTTTGATGAAGTTCTGAGTATCGTTTCTGGCTCATAATTAAGTGTTCAGTGTTAGCAATTATTAACGTTATGACATATCTTATTATTCAGTCTCAATGTAAAACAGTCCCTGCAAGAGAGTCCTAAATGTCTGATCCAAGATAACAGGAAAAAATTAGAGATTTTAAAAGGTCATCTGAAAGCTATCACAAAGAAACAAAAACAATAAAATCTGAATGGGTGGGCAGAAAAGACACAAACACACTCTGAAAACATGAAGAAGTGAAACAACAGGCTTAAGAAGAGATTTCCTTATTTCATTTACTCGACAAACACTTTATAATGCTCACTAAGGCCCGGGCACTGTTGTAGGCCCTTCACAAATATGAATTTATATAACCCTAGTAATCCTACAAAGCAGATACTATTTTTTATCCCGATTTTACAGATAAGGAAGGAGAGGCCAGAGAAGTCAAGTAATGTACCCAAAGTCTCACAACTAGCCAGTAGCAGAGCCAAGATCTGAAGCCAGAAATATGCCCCAGAATTTGGGCATTTATCCTAGAAATGGAGACAAGAGCAAAAGCATTGCTACATTTTATTGAGATATAGCTAAGATTTTAAAATATATTACACTGAAATGAGCTTTTATCTCCTCCTCCAGGTTGAATTCCAAGAGTAACAGTCAAGGACCTTTACCTGGTTCTATGAGAAGAGCGTTCTTCTAGTCAAAATGCAGCAGCAGACTCAAGTGTAAATGCAAATATAGAGGGCCAATTTGGCAATGTGTGCCAAAAAGACTTAAAATTGTGCGTATAATTTGATCCAGAATGTCTAGCTTTTGTAATAATTTTAAGGAAGTATATAAGCATTTTCAGTGAGGATGTTTATTAAATGTGTGTTCATAAAAAAAATCATGACATCAAAAGTGAATTCAATGTCCATTGACTAGAGACAGTTAAGTAATGTATAGTCAATACACCAAATGTGATAAAATGCCCTCATTAATAAGATGTTGTAGCAGAATGTTTAAAAACAATGACATTGACAATGGTTCATGATGCATGACATCAAGGAAAAAAATGCACAGAAAAAAGTCAAAGAATATTTTCTAAAATGTGTTCTTTTAGGAAGAAAATAGAACCAGGAGAATTTTAATGTTACATGCTTATTTATTTTTGTATTATAAATTGTTCCAATAAACTTTTGCAATCAAAGAAAAAAAAAAATTAATGTAAAAATTTGATTTATTCCCAGTCCTAGGAGTCCCAAAAGGACAACTTGGAATCCCCAGAACCTAATGCAAATAACCAGGGACTGAGCTGAACAGGGGATTTGTTGAGGATCCTTTCCTACCCTACAGCTTTTCATTCTAGTTTTTTTGTTTTTTGTTTTTTTGGCTTTGCTGTTGTGGAATACAACCCACGATGCTCCCCAGCAGATGCATATCATTTATTCCAGAACTCTCTTAGAGCCCTGAGGCTCTGAATACTTTCTATTTATGAGCTGGGATAGACACCAAACATTTAAAAAACATTAAAGGCATCCTTTTCTTTCTTAAACCCTGTAACCTAAAGGAACACTGTCCAATAGAACTTTCAATATTGATGGGCATGTTCTATAGTTGCACCACACCTTATGGTAGTCACTAGATGCATGTGCTATTGCATATTTGCAATGTGGCTAGTAAGACTGAAAAACCAAATTTCTAATTTTATTTCAATTTAATTAATTAAATTTAAATAGCCATGTGCAGCTGGTGGCTACTGTATTAAACAGTGCATGACTAACATGTTCAGAAACAGTTAGCTCGGTATTTCCTGTTCTGGACTTCATTTTCCAAATTAAAGTCCCTACTCACCATTTATCACTCATTTATTCATTCACTTATTTACTACTATAAACATATTAGTAAGCATTGCAAGCCAGTCTTGGTACTAAAATCTACAGACTCAGTTGCTTACGAGAGAGCCCTCATTGCACATGTTCTTTAGCAGAAATAAAGATTTAAAATACTTATTTATTGACTTCGGAGAAGAAGGAGAGAGAGGGATAGAAACAGCAATGATTAGAGAGAATCATTGATTGGCTGCCTCCCGCACACCCTACACTGGGGGTCAAGCCAGCAACCTGGGCATGTGCCCTGACTGGGAATCAAACCCTGACCTCCTAGTTCATAGGTCAACACTCAGCCACTGAGCCACACTTGCCAGGCAACATTTTCTTATCTCAAATTGCATCTCTTGTATTTTGCCTCACAAAGGATCACAAGGAAAGAAAAAGATGAATTCTAGTTCATTCCTTCAGTTTGTGCTATACTGGAACGGTGTGTTCATGAGCTTACTTATTAATTCTGTATCAGATTCTATCGAAAGACCCTCTTCCTCCCCCTGGGTACTTTGAATTCTTCCAAAGTCCATCCTTTAGACTGAAAAGGAGATTTCTCCTGTTTGAGCTTTTCTTCTTGAGCAGACAGGGATTGGTTGATTCTTCTGAGCAAAAGGCCTTATTCATCTGAGAAATGGGAATTGGTATCTCTATATTCTCTCTGCCTCTGGGAAATAAAACGACTTTCCTACTAACTAAAGTATTCAGAAGAAAACTCAATATGTCTTTAGATTTAAATTATATTGGGCATTTGCTATGTCTAAATCATTGTACTGTGTATTGCAGATTATCAAAAATCTAAAAGACATGGTCCCTGCCTTCCACAGAACCCAAAAGTGTATAGAATCCAAATAGAAGTCACCAGATGACTTTGGTTTCTTAGAAAGCATGATTCCACCACTCTTCTTTTTTTGTTTGAAGTGGACAGGTTTTATCCTATTCATTTATTCCCATTCCACCACACCTACCCCTTTGGCAACCATCAACCTGTTCTCTGAATCTATGGGTCTGTTTCTGTCTTGTTTATTCATTTATTTTGTGTTTTTAGATTGCACATATAAGTGAGATCACATGGTATTTGTTTTACTCTCTCTGACTTGTTTTAATTAGAACAATACCCTCTAGGTCCATCCATGCAAATGGTAAGATTTCATTCTTTTTTGTGACTGAATAATATTCATTTGTATATATGTCACACATCTTCTTTACCCAAAAAACTATTGATGGACACCTAGGTTGCTTCCATATCTTGGCTATAACTGGCAGCTCTATTTTTAATATTTTTAATCTCCATGCCATTTTCCACAGTGGCTGCATAAATTTTGCAATCCCACCAACAGTGCATGAGGGTTCCCTTTTTCCTACATCCTCTCAACACTTGTTTGTTGATTTATTGCTAATACTCATTCTGACAGGTGTGAAGTGATACCGCATTGAGGTTTTAATTTGCATTTATCTGATAATTAGTGATGTTGAGCATCTTTTCATATTTCTTGGCCTTGGGTAGGTTTTCTTGGGAGAAATGTCTATTCAGGTCCTCTGGCCATTTTTAAATTGGACTTTTTTTGTGTGCTAAGTTTATTAATCCCTTATCAGATGTGTAATTTGCAAATATCTCCCCCCATTACTAGGTTGTATTTTCATTTTGTTGATGGCTTCCTTCTTGTGCAAAAAACTTTTTATTTTTATGTAGTCTCATTCATTTATTTTTTTCTTTTATTTTCCATACTCAAGGAGATATATCCAGAAAGATACTACTAAGAGCAATGTCAAAGAGTTTACTGCCTATGTTTTCTTCTAGAATTTTTATAGTTTCAGGTCTAACATTTAAGTCTTTATTCTATTTTGAGTTTATTTTTTATATGGTATAAGATGGTGGTCCAGTTTCATTGTGGGGTTATTTTTTTGCATGTGTCTGTCCAGTTTTGCTAACACCACTCATTGAAAAGACTGTCTTTACACCCTCCCCACCCCCTGCTTTTTGAAAGCATTTGAAAGGGAATGAGAGGAATCAAAATTTGAGGGTCAGGCCATTTTTGGTTCATCTCTCCATTGTAAACAAATATAAAAGGAGGAACTGACATGTATCTAAAACTGTGCTAAAGTCTATGGCAAAGAAAAAAATAAAACTAGCATCACTGCTGTAAAGGAGATTAAAATTTAGTTGGGTTTACATGTAGTTGATGTGTCACACATGTGTAAAAGTATTAAATATATATGCCATAACTAGAACTAAGGCTCTGTAGTAATCAGTGTTTGCCAGACAAACAGGACCGATAGAACAGAAAGATAAATAGATAGATTTATTATAAGGAATTGGCTCACGTGATTATGGAGGCTGAGAAGTCCCATGGCCTCCTATCTGCCTGCAAGCTGGAGTCCCAGGAGAGTCAGTGATGTATTTCTAGTCCAAGTCCAAAGGTATGAGAACCAGGAGCACTGAGAGCAGGAGATGATTGATGCCCCAAGCCCAGAAGTTAGGGAGAGATGAATTCAACCTTCCTCTACTTTTTTTGTTTTCTTCAGGCTCTCAACTGATTGGATGGTGCCCACTACATTAGGGAGGGCAATCTGCTTTACACAGTCTACTAATTCAAATGCTAATCTTCTTTGGGAACACCCTCACAGACCCATCCAGAAACAGTGTTTAACCAGCACTCTGGAGACCTCATGGCCCAGGGAAGTTGACATAAAATTAACTATCACAGGCTCTTCCTCACAGAGAGGTCCAGGTACATGGCCTTTATGGGTCCTTGAAATGCTACCCTTGTGACTCAGGACTCTGTACTCCATTTGCAGAAAAGGCACAGAGGGGTTCAAATCCTGCAATCTCCACTTACCAGTTTTATGAACTTGGGAAAATTACTGAGCCCCTGAAACTTCATTTTCTTCATCTATAAAGTGTAGGCAAAACCTGCTTTATGTGGATAATGTAAACATTAAATATAATATATGAGAGGGCCTACCACTGTGCCTGCTTATAATAGGTATTCAATATATTCTATATTGATTAGGAATAGTTATTTAAGGGAATATTTATTGTAAACATCAAATAAATAGACAAGGCTTTGTATTGTAGCATCAGAAAATAACTCTTCTTCAAACAGGCAGCAATATAGCAATCACCCATACAGTGTGAAGAAATACACAGACTGGAATATGGCTTTCTCAGTGCTTGTTGATAATGATAGAAGGAGCACCAAGAAATGAATGTTTCCCTGGAGAGAAGACCGCAATAAAATCTGCAATAATCCCAATAAAGTTACAAGCTGGTTGGTCATTTCTATATCTTTAGTGATGTCTCTAAGGATTCATCTTACACCTGGGAGAAAGGCTAACTCCAGACCAATTAATGCTGAACCTGACGCATCGATAGTCAAACAGTGGAATGGTGTCTCCATCTCCATTTTACAGATAAACTTAGTGAGTACTGAGAGATACACTTACAGAGTACTCAGAGTTCAAGGGCCCTGCCACTATCTCAGAGACAAAAGTGAAGAGAGGGTACCCAGAGATAAACTGAGAGGGTGCTGAGTGCCCCAGGGCGCTGCCTGATTTCTCAGAAGTGAGGCTGGAAATAAAACATAAGCCTGCAACACTGCTTTCTGCTAGAATGTGCCCTGTGAATGTTCTCTCTGACCTTGAACATCATTTGCCCCTGTTGTTAGCAGCTCTTAGTGAGGACAGTCATCTTAACCGCATTTCCCTTGTCATGATATTTGTTCATTTACCAAGAAGTGATGTGATGTTACTATTTCGGGCTCTTCACATCAACTGTCTTAGCACTGGATGTCACTGTTGCTCCATGCAAACCAAACACAAGCATGCCTCACCATGTACTTTTGAGTAACCTCACAATACCCCCCAACCAGCCTGCCACAGGGGTTGCTATCTGCAGATTCTAAATCTAACATATTCCAAGAGCAAGAGTCCAGGAAACCTCCAAGGCCCAGAATGTATACAGATTCATCCACTCAGATTATTAGAAAGGTCTATTTGTGAGCAAGAAATTCTGCACTTGCTACTATTTTATGGGGTGGGAGAAAACACTTAATAGCATAAATGTATACCCGAATCGGAATGAATTAAATTATCATCCATGAAAGAGTTCCAGAAGCATTTCTTTGGTAAATGAGACACAAATCTCAACTGTTGCTTCGTATCCCAGTCGCTTCATAACCAAGTAACAGCCAGCGATCAAGGCTATTTGAGCTTTCAGTCTTGCCTTCCAAACTGCTCTTTGACTTCAGCAAGCACAGCAGGCAATGCCTTTTAGGGCAATTACAGGCATAATTCAAGTATTTACAGGACACAGCATTGCAATAGAACAATCTTTTTTGGTATTTCCGAGGTAAGAGTTAAGTCCTGCAACAGTGGTGGCCCCTCAGTGGTGGGAAAAGACCAATTGCTCCTGAGGGTGGGAAATAATTTTGCAGTTCGAGTTAGGGAGGGATGGCATTTCTTCTTCCACTGTACTCAAAGCTGAATGAGTCTGCTGTAGCATTTTTATTTTTTTTTCTTCATGATTTCCTCACGACAATGTTGTGGTTACTTGAGCAGGGGGTGGAAAACTGATAAGTGTAATTGCTGTAATCACAGGATGTATAGGATGTAAATATTTGCAGGGCAATTAAAAATGATTTGCCTCTTTAGCTCCTTAACATAAAAGGCACATCTGAATAGCAAACAAGTGGAGATTTACCAAAAATAAAGCAGAAACGATTTTTAAGCGACAAGAGTATGAAATGATTTATTGAACATTCATTTTTGTGGGTTGGTCTGATGTGAATGTGGGGGAAAGAAGAGCAAAATGTTGTGGATCAAGAGAATTGTGTCACTGAATAACTAAAAATAAATTCCAAGAGGACTCCCTGGGGTTATAAGTGATCACAGCGTGAGGCATTGTCAATGATCTTCTCAAGCGGGCCCATTGTTTAGGGCAGTGGTTCTCAACCTTCTTAATGCCGCGACCCTGTAATAGAGTTCCTCATGTTGTGGTGACCACCAACCATAAAATTATTTTTGTTGCTATTTCATAACTGTAATTTTGCTACTGTTATGAATCACAATGTAAATATCTGATATGCAGGATGTATTTTCATTGTTACAAATTGAACATAATTAAAGCATAGTGATTAATCACAAAAACAATATGTAATTATATATGTGTTTTCCGATGGTCTTAGGCGAACCCTGTGAAAGGGTCCTTCGACCCCCAAAGGGGTCGCGAACCACAGGTTGAGAACCGCTGGTTTAGGGGGATGTCTAACTGCCAAGTCCTGGCAGTCACAAGTCATGGGGTTCTCCCCTTTCAGAGATCCTTGTGGGATAGCAGTGAAAATGATACCTATTGACTGCCACCCAAAAATGGCATTTTTGCTATGAGAATATCTTTTCTTTTTCATTTTTATCTGATTCATATAGAAAGGTCTCCTAGGTCTCACTCTACATTCCAAGTCACATTTAATGGTATCTGACTCACTACTGAATTTCTAGCATGTGCTAACCCTTTTACCAGCAGAGAGAGAAGGCTACCCTGCGCTGTGTTCAAGTGTAGGGTTTGCATAACGTCGGATAGAGGATTGAACAGCCCTCAGATGCTCCTGGAGCAAGGTGAAAATGTACACACTAAAATGTATATGTGCCAAAATAGTCATTGTTATGTTCTGTGATTGACATCATCTTGCCCTTGATCCTTTCTTTCTCTAATTTGAAAACAAAACAAAACAAAACAAAAACCCAAACAAACAAAAAATCCTGAAACTTGATGATATATGGCAACTCTGTCTCCTTGTTTAAAAGGCTCTTGGGTTAACTCAGTCTCTTAAGGGTAAATACTCAATTATTTTGGATTTCTTCTCTCTTTTTTAAGGCATGCAATTTCATGAGGACAAGGAAAAGTGAACTTGGACCCACATGTCATCCTCTGCTAGTCCTGCTAATTAATTGAGGAACATCCGACGGGTCTTGGCACTGGTCTTGGTCATTGCTACATACACTTGGCAGAAGTGCCTGTGGATTATAGTGCTCGAGGTCTGTGCTCTCAGGCAAAGAAGAGCGATTACTCCATGAAGCTCAGCAAACCTGTGCTAGGTAGGGTCCGACTTTTGATTCACCCCTCCCGTCCCACCCAATCAATCACTAGTGTTGATTCTCTAAGACTTCATGGCCTTTCCTTGGGGCTGTCAACTTCACAGAGGTTTCCTCCCCGATCCATGGTGACCTGTTGGCAGTGATGCCCAACTTTGCTTCGTTATTCTTACTTTTAATTCTCTGCCACCTACTTCTTGCTTCCCATAGTTAAGCTGGAACATCCTGACCTTGTCTGTGTCACATATGGACTGTAGACCAGGAGCGCGCTGCCCCAGGCTGTGCATCTCTAGACCCTCCTGCCTGCCTGCACGGAGCCAGCACCCTGGCACCGTGCTGCATGAAGCAGAGGGAAGCAGAGCAGAAGTTTGGATATTCTTTGATTTCCCCTCACTCCATCCAGAATCCAGATCAGAAAGTCTATCATCTTTGCTTTCCTTCTCTCCAACCCCCTCCCAAGAGGCAGCAGGCTTATCCTCACCTAAGTCAGCTGGTTTTTATGGCCCCATATTTCCTAATCTCAAAGGTGAAAGAGCTTTCCAGTGCCATTTTCTATTTGAAAAAAGCACCTTCTATTATATATTTCTTCATAAAATACGAGAAGAAAGCTCCATGCCTTGAATTTCAGGTTCCACCCTGAAACAATTAAAAAACCTAGAAATCCTGTTTTGTTTTTCTCATAAAAAAACTAACTTGGTAGATAGTATCTTGTTCTAAATCCATAAAAACAAAACTTGAACGTAAAATACCAAACTGAGCATTGACTTTATTCTCTATTGTACCCACTAAAGCAGCATTTTGAACCTTTTTCAACCTTTCTCGTGGCACACATAAACAAATTACTAAAATTTTGCGACACACCAAAAAAATACATTTTTGCCGATCTGACAAAAAAATAGACATAATTTTGACTCATTCTTTGTTGTGTTGGCTGTTGTCTTTTTTTTGTTTTTGTTTGTTTGCTTTGTTTTCTTAATTTGACAATCTAAGGGAAAGGGTCAGTGCCCCTGACTAAACAGTTGGGTATTGAATACTTTAAAAATTCTTGTGGCACACCAGTTGAAAATTGCTGCACTAAAGCAATATAGGCAATTGATGTTTTGGATTCAGAGTTATAAGGCAACAAAATTTGAGGCACATTTTTTATTTTTTTTTTAAATATTTTATTGATTTTTTATAGAGAGGAAGGAAGAGGGATAGAGAGTTAGAACCATCCATGAGAGAGAAACTTGATCAGCTGCTTCCTGCACACCCCCTACTGGGGATGTGCCCGCAACCAAGGTACATGCCCTTGGCCGGAATTGAACCTGGGACTCTTCAGTCCACAGGCCGACGCTAGCCACTGAGCCAAACTGGTCATCAGGGCAAGGCACATTTTTAAAAAATCAGTTTAGTGTCTTAAAAAATCTGTCATACTTCTCATTCAAGACCCCCAGGAGTTGCCAGTGCTTTTTGAATCTGTGCAAAGGCATCTGCAAGTGCCTTCCAGGCTTCTCTCTCACTTCTGTGTAAGAGAGGAAGAGACTTGATGACTCTAATCTCAGACTCGCAGCTAATGAAGAGAAACTGCCAACAGGCAGGTTTGACCCACCTAATGTAGTCCCATGTGATGGCAGAATTAGATTCTGAAAGTAGCACTTAACAGTGCATTTATAAAAATTACTTTTGAAAATCCCTTCAGTTGCCTGTAAAGTACATTTCACTTTATTGAAAGAGTGAAAAAAAAAAATGCTATCTTTCACCTAGCCCAATAACAGTTTTTACGCCTGAAATAGTGGTCTATTGTATAAAATATATATAGTATAAAAATATATATATGTTCAATTCTAAAATCATATTCAGGGATGCTCAGTTATAAGGTGCACATAAACATGGGACTAATGGATCAATAATATTATTATTCATCTCTCTATTTTCCAGACAATCTAGAGTTCTAGTTGCCAATTAAAAGGTCTTATGGTGTAACTACACCATATGCTGGAAACTCCTCTAATAAATATTGTTATTTGATAATAAAATGGGATGCAAGTATGCTGATAGGGATCAGATAATCATAATGCAAATGATGATAATAATTACAGTGTTTGCATGTCTCTGTGCCAGGCACATTATTTCATTTAATTATCACAACAACCCCATGAAGGAGATACCGTTCTTATCCTAATTTAAAGAAAAGAACACTGATGGTAATATTCAGAGTGGTAGGTATAATAGAGCACTAAGTGCTGATGCACAGAGAAAAGGCTAAAGAATTTTTTTTTTTAAATACTGGTATTCTGGCTGGTATTGCTCAGTGGTTGGAGTGTCAAGCCATGCACCAAAGGGTTGAAGGTTTGATTCCTGGCCCAGGATTGCAGGATCCCAGGCCCCAGTCAAAGCCATGTGGGAGGCATCCAGTCAATGTGTCTCTCTCACACTGATGTTTCTCTCTCTCACCCTCTACCTTCCAATCTCTCTAAAAAAAGAAATCAATGGAAAAACATACTTGGGTGAGAATTAACAACAAATACTGGTAATCTTAGACTTAGATTTTTTTTCTAATTAAAAAAAAATCAGAAAATGGAGTGATTAGCACAACACTCCATTTTAGCATAACATAAACATAAATATTTACATGAAAACCACTGTAAAATTTTTAAAAAAATTTTTTAAAAGTCCTGGTAGGCTTGTGGAAATGAAAAAGAGAAGAGAAACTAATTTTAGGATAAATTTGCTATTACTAAAGAGCTATAATATTCTCTTGCCTGGAATTCTAATATAAAATAATTCATAAAATGCCTGGGTGCATTCAGAATTAAATAGATATATTTTCTTGTTGGATTTCTATTGTTTCCACATGTACATACCAATTAAAACAATTTCAAACTTAATTTGTTACATAATATTTCAGTTTGCACAGCATGTTTTTTTTTTTATCATTTAACTTTGTCCCTCTCTGCATGCTAATCTTCAAAAACACTTTCTAAATCAGTCTTTGCCTGATACATATGTCTGTTTGGTTTAACTTTTGACTCATGTTTCATAATAATCCGGTTTTTTTTTCTTGAGCCACAAATTGGAGGCAAGGGAAGCATGCACTCATGGGTTTTCTTTCTTTCCTCTTTGTAAGTTTAACAGAGGTGAGGAGACATGTCTTTCATTAAGTAGATAGTAACTTCTGAGAGTTTTCAGAACCAGATGGACCAAATGATAACCTCTCTGCCGATTAGAATGTCTGATTCCCTCTACGAGACCCTAAAGGAAGTCAATTAGCATCAGCAGATGTGTGTACAATGGAGAAGGGGAAGGAAAAGAGGGCAGACACAGTGTTTTTAGGAACTTGGATGGAAAAAAAAGATAAGATTTCTGGAGAAGGGGGATGTAGGGCTTAAGCTTTATGTAGAAGGTCATAGGAAACTGAGGGGAGGGGAGGGCAGCCTTAGAGTTGAGGGAGATCAGTGTTAGGGAATTAATGTGGATACTGTATGCCTTGATTTGTCGGGGAAATTATGCTTAAGGAGTGTGGAAAACCAGGAAAATATGTTAGAGGGGAATATGTATCAGATTGTTTTTCATTCTGAGGTTGTATTCTGGAGTCAAACATTATAAGGATGTTAGATCAAAATAATGCTGTGAAATTCTTCCGAGCTCAGCTGAACTCCCCAAGCAAGTCCTAACATAGCATACATCAGCACTGCTCAACAGAAGTAGAATAAGAGCCATATAGGTAACTATAAATGTTATAGTAACTACAAAAAAAGTGAAAATAATTCTATTACTATACTTTATTTAACCCAACACATTAAAATATTATAATTTTAATAATTCGTTTATAAATATTAATGTGATATTTCACATTAGTTTTTTCATACTAATTTTTGAAAATCTGGTATGTATATTATACTTACAGGCTACAGCACATATTGCATGGGATCTAAATTTTTGCTGGAAATATATGGTCTGTAGTTAGATTTCATAAAATTTATCATTGAAAAAGAAGATTCACAGACCTATATATTTTCAGAAATATTTAAATGTTTTCTAATAACTGAAGTGGCTAACAAAATTTTTTTCTATTAAGATTGATATCTAGCCCTAACTGGTTTGGTTCAGTGGATAGAGTGCTGGCCTGCGGACTGAAGGATCCTGGGTTCGATTCTGGACAAGGGCACATGCCAGGGTTGCCGGCTTGATTCCCAGTAGAAAAAATGCAGGAGGCAGCCGATCAATGATTCTCTCTCATCATTGATGTTTCTATCTCTTTTTCTCTCTCACTCTCCCTTCCTCTCTGAAATCAATTAAAAATATATATACATATATAAATGATTGACATCTACATTGATAAAACTGGTTAATCATTCTTTAGAATTGATTTGCCTTTGAAGCAAAAGTATATCAGTTTCAAACTATGTATATCCAAACTAAATAAATGCATTAACTTTTGTATCAACTCAGTATTATTAACATTAATTCAAAGGAAGTATTTTATAAATTAAAAAAATTATTTTAAAAGTTTATCAATATCAACAGGATTCCTCAAATTTTTTTACTCTTTGCAGTCAATTTATATAATATTGGTGATTACAATTAACATCTTCTGTATATTGATTATGTTAGAAAAAATGTGTAAAATCGTTATTATGAATTTATAATAAGAATAGTTTTTATTTTAATATAAATTCTTATACCTTTCTACCTAGATCACAAATACTTCTTTTCCTTGGAGCCAAAAGTTTAGCTTATTTTTATGAAGTGTTGTATAAGTGAGAAAACAGAAATCACTCTGCCATTTTCACCTTTTTTTTGTTTTTGTTTAGAAAAATCTTTATTTCTAGTTAATATAATAAATTTTTGTAAAATTCATCCATGTCTCAATGAACATTAGCAAAGAACACTAGATTATTGAGTCCATTGTCTTTTATTCCTTTCAGCATTTCTATAAACTAGCAATGATTCATGGCTTTTGAATATATGTATATCCATGGCCTTTAAATTTGAATTATTTTAACAACCGTATTCATGGCACTTAAGACTCTCAGAAGTCAGAGCACAAATATTTTCAATGTGCATTATAAAGGAATGAAGCAATAAGAAAAACATAATCTCTTGTTTTGAAATTTTAATATATTGAATTTTTTAGATGGAAATTGACTTTTTCATATCTGAAATTTGTTTTGACAAGAGAAGCCAAAGTATCTACATCACAACTTAATTTTCTAGGTCATGAGTTAACAACATTTACTTGTAAATTGGAAGGTCCTTTGAGACAAATTTTAACTACGTATTAATAATCTCCTACATGAGTCACAAGACTCATCTAAAGTTAAAGAAAAGATTATAATTTTTCAAATTTTCAATCGATTTTTAATATTTTTAGAAAGTGTTTGTATTCTACTGGTAATTGTCTGATGGCTTAATTAAAGTTATCTCACTTTTTTAAAAATATATTTTATTGATTTCTTACAGAGAGGAAGGGAGAGAGATAGAGAGTTAGAAACATCAATGAGAGAGAAACATCGATCAGCTGCCTCCTGCACATCTCCTACTGGGGATATGCCTGCAACCAAGGTACATGCCCTTGACTGGAATCGAACCTGGGACCTTTCAGTCCGCAGGCCGACGCTCTATCCACTGAGCCAAACCGGTTTCGGCTATCTCACTTTTTATAAAATATTTTTCTTAGTTTTTCCTCATAATTCTCTAACAAAAAGTACCATAATTAAAATTATGATATTTTTTACCATCAATTTAAAAATATTTTTTTTGTGCAATAATCCAAGCCATCTTAAAACTCGTCAAGTTTTTAAATGCTTACACCCTGTTTAGAAAATATTTAAAAAATTTTAGACATTTAATTATCAATTTTACTATGTATTTGCTCAAAAAAATCTAATATTGCCCACTTTATCTTTAAAAAAAATTTATACAATGAGCAAACAGCATTTTTTTAATCTCTACAACAAATTTTGGTTGCCCAGATCATTAAATTTGACACAGATTTTCCTAGTTTCTTTTTTTCTTTACTATGACCGTCAAAATACTAGCTTTTTCATTTTCAACTGACCTTGCATCAGATGTATGCCTTTTTTTAAATAGAAAATTTTGCCCATACTTACTTTACCATTAAAAAATAATTTTAAAATATTATTATTAAAATATCTCAATTTCATTATCATTTACAATTTACACAGGTGTCACTATAACTTTGTGCTATCTGAATAAAAAATTCACATAAACACATTACAGAAATTATCTCTGCTGAATCAATTCATTTACATTGATTCCATGGATGCATTTATTTTTAGAACTAGAGAGGATGTGCTCTCAAAATATGCACTACAATGTAACAATATCTTATGCAATACTCCCTTTAAAGTAAAATGAGTACTACCAAAACAATAAAGCTATGTTTAGCAGGAAAATATTTCACACTGCTTCAGTTTTTAAATTTAAATATAAATAAATGAAAATCAAATCAATCATAAAGTTCAGTTTCTCAACCTCACCAGTTCTTCAGTCACATTTTGGAATGCTTAATAGTTGCTGAAGGCGCCTGTATTGGGTAGTACAGGACTAGAAAAGACAAATGCATATTGTCATGTTATTTGTGTATGTGGTGGGGAGAGGGGCTTAATTCTCACTCATCTCCTACTTAATTCTTACTGACTGCCTCTCCAAATGTGTTGTTCTTCTGTTGGGACCAGCTTTTAAAACAGTGGTTAGACCACATTTTGTAGTCTCATGATCACCTGGTGCTAAAAGTTCCCATAGTTGAGTGCGACTCTTTCTTGGAAATTGCCCTATGTTTTCTGCCCCTTTCCTGCCTCTAACAAACAAACAAACAAACAAACAAACAAACAAACAAAAACTGACCCAGGAAATGGCCCTTTAATGCCGGCCAATTATCTTGAGCTCTCATCTACATATATAAAAACCTAAATAACCAAATGACCGGTCGCTATGACGTGCACTGACCACCAGGGGGCAGATGCTCAATGTAGGAGCTGCCCCCTGGTGATCAGTGTGCTCCCACAGCCAACCTCCCGCAGCTCCTCCTCCCGACTGGCTGGCTCTGATAGGCCCCGATCAGGGCCAACCGGCCAACTTCCCACAGCCCGTCCCCCCAGCCAACCTCCCATGGCCCCAGATCGGTCCCCATTGCCAGCCAGGTAGAGGGAACCCACCCATGCACGAATTCGTGACCGGGCCTCTAGTTTGCTTATGTAGGCCAGGAGGAATTTAGACTTTCAGTTACACTTATTTCATTTTGGAAACCAGTTGGTGGTAAGTAGGGGCCTAATCAAGGCCAGAAGCTTCACTTTGTTTTTGAGCCCAATCATGTGTGCATGTCCAATTTTCCAGCAAGTTTAAAATTGGGGTTAATAGCAGCTCCGTAACCCACAACAAAGGGGATGAGAAACTTTATCATTTGTGTTTGCCTCTTTTGAGAATTTATTTCTCAGGAATGTCATGGGGTCAGAATGGTTATGCAAAATAGGGTTTAGTAATCATACTCTAAATATCATGTGATTTTAGTATGATGCCACAATAATTTCTTTCTTCCTTAATATATTTTTATTGATTTCAGAGAGGAAGGGAGAGGGAGAGAGAGATAGAAACATCAATGATGAGAGAGAATCATTGATCGCCTGCCTCCTACACGCCCCACACTGGGGACCGAGCCCGCAACTCAGGCATGTGCCCTTGACTGGTATTGAACCTGGGACCCTTCAGTCTGCAGTCCGACGCCCTATCCACTGAGCCAAACCGGCCAGGGCCACAACAATTTCTAATAAACACCATTTATCTTTAATTTTGTGTTGCATCATCATCTTTTTGATAATGACCCTTGAGAAAAAGATGGAGTCTTTTTTTTAACAACTGATATGTACATGATACTTGGTTTAGGATTATGTCCTTATCAAGATGGTATTAATTGCAGTGGCAAACTTTCCGAGTTTTATAGAAGGAATCAATGAGGATGTTAATAGATGATATTCCCTATTTGTCTTAAGTCAGAATTGAATATGTCCCTTTAAGTCACATTTGATTTATAAACATCCTGTCCATTTGAATGAGTTTGTACAGTTTCACCATTCCATAACCACCCTGAGGCCTATTGTTGAACCCTCTTGCTCTGGAAAATAAACTGTTCTGGTCCACCACTGCCACCTAGTGGCAATTTAAGGAATTCTGTTATCCAAAATCCCCTATTATACCATTTTTTAAAAATATATATTTTTTTATTTCAAAGAGGAAGGGAGAGGGAAAGATAGAAACATCAATGATGAGAGAGAATCATTAACAGCTGCCTCCTGCACGCCCCCTACTGGGGATCCAGTCCGCAACCCAGGCATGTGCCCTTGACTGGAATCGAACCTGGGAACCTTCAGTCTGCAGGCTGATGCTCTATTCACTGAGCCAAACCGGCTAGGGCTGAACCATTTTTTGTATATATTTCACTTTCTTCAGTTTTTCCGTATCCTATCTCAATTGATTTCTTCTTTCCAAGCATTTATCACACACACTGAAAGAAGTACGATATGGTGGCTAGAAGTACAGCTCTAGAATTAGATGTTCTAGGTTCACTGCTCTCCACTCCTTTCCTGCTTTGTGGCCTTGGACAGGTTGCTTAATTTGTTTATATCTCAATTTCCTAATTTGTAAAATGGAGAAATAATAGCACTTATAAAGTTGTTTTGAAGAATTATATTAAGTCACATATGCTAAATTTATGTCTGACATACAGAAAATGCTCAATAAATGCCAATAAAT
This sequence comes from Myotis yumanensis, assembly GCF_028538775.1. Classification (NCBI taxonomy): domain Eukaryota; kingdom Metazoa; phylum Chordata; class Mammalia; order Chiroptera; family Vespertilionidae; genus Myotis; species Myotis yumanensis. Next base: position 29,567,906 of record NW_027223764.1, on the reverse strand, counting down.
ATCAGTTGTTATAAACACAATCCTTTCTAGTCACCTTCATACTTCCATTTTTCCTTTCAATTTTGGCTACTTTTCCCATATTTCCCAAATCAATCCAAATTATGTCTGGTAAATATATTATATATTATTGATTAGAGACATGAATATATTAATTGAAATAAAATTAATATACAAGGTGTCCAAAAAATGTCAGACTCCAAAGCTAATAGCTGTTACATTTTGAAAATGAAATGTATTTTAATAAGCACTGCCTTCATAATTATTCAAAGTGTGTATGCAATTTTTGGGTCACCCTGCATTTTGACATGAAATTAGATTGACTAATACAGCTTATAATTCTCTTGGCACTACTCAAAAGAGCCATTTAGAATCTCAGTAAAAATGTTCATTTGCTTACTATCTTTGTCTGTTCATACGACCATAACAAACTACCATAGACGGTTGGATAACAGACAACAGAAATTTATTTTCGCACTTCTGGAATCTGGGAAGTCCGAGATCAAAGTGCTGGCAGGTTTGATGTCTAGTGAGGGCCTGATTCCTTGTTCAGAGGGTGCTGTCCTTTTGTTGTGTGCTCACCTGACAGAAGGGCTGAGAACGCTCTCTGAGGCCTCAGAAAGGCACTAATCTCATTCATGAGGGCTCCACTCTCATGACCTAATCACCTTCCAAAGGCCCCACCACCTTATACCATTACACTGAGGGGTTAAGATGTCAACCTATCAATGTGGGGCAGATTCAGACATTCAGACCCTAACACTTTCTAAACTTCTCCTTTCTAAAAATCATCAGCTATTGAGAAATATTTTTAAATATTTTATTCTAATTTCTTTCCCTGTTTTGTGAAAGTCAAATCAATGTTTCAAAATGATTTGAATTACACAAAATGCTAAATGAATCCTTTTTTTGTTGTTGTAAAAAATTCTCCTTGACTCTCTCCTCCCTCAATTCTACAAAATGCCTTAGATGTAAAAACCATCCTTTGGTGTATTTCCTTTTAGGCCTTTTCCCACACAGTTTCCCCTGGCTTCAAATCTTTACAAAATATTTAACTGATTCTGGACACTTTTTTCCCCCTGGTCATCCCCATACATGGTGTCCACTGCTCTGACTCTGTGATCAGGGACTTGGAGATGTCCCCAGGAGATGGATGACAGGGTCTGCTCTCAACAGTAGCATAAGTGTAGCCCAACGCCTTTCAACTCTTTTCTGTGGTCCTACGAACAAGCTTACTCCTTCCCAACTTAAGACTCTAGTGGGAGTCTCCTTTCTCTTTGAACCCATTTTAACTAGACTTGTGAGCAGAAAAATTGTCCCTTTGATTATGAACCCAAATCTTTCTTAGACTTAGATCAGCAGTCTCTTTGAATTTCTGCTTTTGCTTCCCTATGGGCTTAGTGTGCCCTGGGGGTAGCAGTAAGAGAAAGGTAAGCATAGAAAAGCCAACAAATTAATATTCTGAAGTGTTATTCTGTCACATATGTATTTTATACACATAAATAAATATGTGGTTTTGTTTTGATTTACGTGTGTTTTTTTCACACAAATGTCATCACCATGTGGATATTATTTTTCAGATTATCCTTTTATTTAACAGCCCTCTTGACATAAACTTTAAAATATTTATCCAGCCACTTCTACATGGAATAGCTAAGGAGTCCATTAATTTAGAAATAAATACTAAAATGCTGATTTTTCAATATCCTTTTTCACTATTTTTTAGTTCTAATATGTCAAATTTTGCAAATGTTTCCAACTTTGCTATCTCTGTATGCATGTGCACCAACTTTCAAACTATTAACTTACAAATGAGCTTTGTCAAAATAATTTATTTATAAAGTGATGACCTTCCGTATTTATATTTTTAAAACCGATCTATTTTTACTTATTCCCTTAGGACATTCATTTCCTTTAAAACCTCTCCTGTAGTACAGTTATAAAATAACAAAACAACAAAAAATACCTTAGAATACAAAATCATATTTTAAATCTTTCATTAGTGGCTTAAGGTATAATCTGATCTTTTTCCCACAAAAATTTATGTACAATTAAAATTTTTTTTGTCACTTTCTCTGTGTTAAGTTGTATTTAAAGATTTATTCCCCATGCAGAATTATTTGTAAATCAAAGACTACATTGTCTAAGTCAAAATGGGCTGAAATGTAAAAATATATTATGGTTTATGAATCAATTGGAACAGACATATTTAATCCCTACTTCCTCTACTCAGTGGTATATGTAGAGGGAGTAGCTAAAGAAAACTCATTATCATAGGTAAATACTAAAAGGCAAATTTGGTTGAGTTTTAAACAATATATAAAGCCCACTACAACACTGTGTGTATTTTGGATAACTCATAGACCCATTTTTCTTCTGCATAAAATAATTCCCTTCTGTTCATTTATTATATATTGCTACTTAACCAGTGTTAATAGATTTCCAACACTTTGAAAACACATTCCAACACTTTTTCTTTTGAAATAGCATTTATAAATGACATATAACTGCTTGGTTTCAAGTGTGAACTTTCTTGAAACCAAAAATAGAAAGCTTTAGAAAATGTGATAAGTATTTTAAAATACTTTTAAAGGAAAAGGAAGTATGAGTCGAATCATCCTTTAAATGATACTGGGCTTGTAAAGATGGAGTCAAGAAAGGAAAAATTTATGGTAGCAATTTCTATGCTGATAATGATAGTAAGTTGTGCTCTTTTTCTTATTAATGTTAACGTGCTATACTATTAATTTCTTTTGTAATAAACTCAATAATACAAAGGAAAGAGAAAGGGAAGTCAAATGTTTGGATTTCTTTCATTTCACAAGGTTTTTTATTACTTAACTTGAAATTTTTATATGGAATAGATAGATGCACAGAATACCTTCTTACATATATAGCCACAACTATGCTATATATGTGTTTTCTCCTGGGGTGTGCATGAGTCGAGAGGAAGAGAGGAAAGGATGAAAGAAAGACAGAAATGTTGTTTTGTTTTGCATTGTTTTTGTGCTATCGTAGTGCTGAAAATATCACTGAACTTAAAATTGGGCAAAAAAAATATTTTTAGGCTAGTCTGTAAATTGGATATTCATTTGGAGTATGTAATCACCCACTTTTGTATTTTTATTTTTTATTCTTGGCACCATTAGCACTTTGCCAGAATCTCCTGATATGGTCACAGTGTAAGTACTTTCCTGATCTCATTTTTGCAATTGCTATCTCTCTTTCCCAGATAAGTGGTTAAAAAATGCACGCTGTGTGTTTGTGGATTCTGTGTCTCTCTCAAGGGCTAATTGGTTTACATGCAGTTTTCTGCGGTTAGCCACTTAACTCGGAAGCTGTCTCTTACTTCATGATTCCTGGCATCCTTCTCTCTATATCAGGTCTTGGAGCAATTGTTCTGGTGTGGCTGAGCATATAATTATCTTCTCATCATTTCTGTTTTCGTCTCCCATCCTGCACCCTTCTGGATTCTTGCGCAAGATGACATTAGGAGTTAAAAATTAATGTAAATATTGTATCTGGAATATAAACTTAAGTAGAAATGCCCGGAAAGCCAAGATCTAATCAATTTGCCTATTCTAGAACACCCAATGTTTTGCCTTTCTGAGAACACACACTGAATGTGATGATATACAGAATTCCATACAATTGTTGTGGTCACTCTTTCCTATTTCCTTCCAGATTTCAAGGTCACTGTGAAATATTATGAGGATATGTTATCCAAGTATAATTGCTATTTAACTTTGACATTATGTTTGTTGCTATTTATTAACACATACACCACTTTCTGCTGGGTACTATGGAATATATAATATTTATAAAGGATGGATCTTCACAGGGGAATATAAAGTGGTCAAGAGCATGGCACATTCCTAGCTGCTGGGGAGGTTCCTGGTTTCTTCTCCTCATTTTCTATAAAAACTCTACCTCATGTAATTTCTGGGAGGATTAAATAACATTTGTCCAATATTAAAACAATGCCTTCAATATGCAAAGCTCATGTTTAGGTACTGTTATCATACTATTATAAAGTAGTTCATAGGCAAGTAATGAACCACATAGGCTAGACCAGTGGTTGGCAAACCGGGGCTCGGGAGCCACATGCAGCTCTTTGGCCCCTTGAGTGTGGCTCTTCCACAAAATACCATTGCGGGAGTGCATGTACAGTGCGATTGAAACTTCATAGCCCGTACACAGAAGTCGGTTTTCTGCCTGGGCAAGTCTATCTTGAAGAAGTGATGTTAGAAGAAGTGGGGGTACATTTGCTGAGGTCGACCCCTCAGATAGAGGACGTTTTTAGCAAAGGCCAGCTTAGGAGTACCCTAATTAAGTTAATAACAATGAACCTACCTATATAGTTTAAGTTTAAAAAATGTGGCTCTCAAAAGAAATTTCAATCGTTGTACTGTTGATATTTGGCTCTGTTGACTAATGAGTTTGCCGACCACTGGTAGACCATCAGAGCATAAACTTTTTTTTAAAATGAAAAGGCTTTCTGAGAACAATGACTCCTAAGAAAGCTTTTATGGCCTTTGGGATGGGCTTTAATCAAAGAAAGTCTGGACTAGGACAAAGGAGAATGAGAACAAAACTGGAAGGTGACTTATGAGGAGAAACCCAAAAGACCCATTTGACAAGGATGAGAGGTGGATGTGATGAGCAAATGCAGCATGGGATTGTATGAACTCATGATGGGAAATGGAGGGTGTTGAATTTTTGTATTTCTAATGTATTTTTAAAATTTTTAATATAAACTTAGAAGCTCTTTAGAAGGAGAGATCCATCCCTTTCCTTTTGAAAAGGAGCCGTAAGTATTTGCCAGAGACTCAAGTCCTGGGATCCAATATCATTCCTACAGATTTTGATTGTCTAAAGCTGGATGGACAATAGTTATTTTATCTCAACAACAAGCCTGCTAAGATGAGAACTATTTTAAGAAAACATCTAGCTATTTGAGAACACTGGCATTAAAAATAAAGGGGAAAAGATGGGCTGAGGTAGAATGAGGAGAATGAAAGAGAGTGGGATGCTGAATATTCACGGGTACATTTAGATCATCACAGCGGTGGAATCTAAACCAGAAGTGAGATCTAGAGTAACTAAGTCTGCGCTGTTTTGCAGGTTTTCTCTGCTCCTAGCGCATCACTCTTTTCAAGTTCAGTTCTTCTTTAAAAAATGTACCCTTGCTCGACTGGTGTGGCTCAGTGATTGAGCATTGACCTATGAACCAGGAGGTCACAGTTCGATTCCCTTTCAGGGCACATGCCAGGGTTGCAGACTGACCCCCAGTGAGAGGTGTGCAGGAGGCAGCTGATCAATGATTCTCTCATCATTGATGTTTCTGTCTCCCTCTCCCTTCCTCTCCGAAATCAATAAAAATATATATTTCAAAATGATCCCTTATCCTCTCAAATTCTCAAAAAGATTGAAATTAGTTACCTCTGCATGCGTCTTTTTAATTTTGTGTACAAATCAGACTCTATGGAGTCGACAGCCTCCAGGATCTTCTTGCTGTTTTGGCACTGCCTGGCCAAAAGTTGATTCAGTGCTTACGTAAGGGTAGACCAATGAATACCTGGAAGTCTCCCCACTGGCTGGCCAGCATACCTCGCTAAATGAGTGGCTAGACAGGCTGGTGTTCCTTTAAAGTACCAGCCATGTATACATCAGTCTTTTCCTCCCTGAAACACAGAAACCCTTGTATAAACATTGCCTAAGTCCTAAGTCCATGTGATGTGTGTCTCCTGTTATTCAGACATTGATTATTTGGATAGAGTAGCCAAGTTGTCCTGGAAAACTATTCTATCCTGTACACAGTATTTATGTCAGTTTCCTTCAGAGTCGATCCATGCATAGTAAATGGCAAGTAGCTACATAATAGAATATGACTCTAAAAATAATAAACAACTTACCTGCTCAAAATTCTCTTCACCAGACCTGAAAAGTGTTTAAAATGTATGCCCACTTCCTAAATAAAGTCACTAACTTCAGAAATCTATAAGAGTGCATATGTTATTTATGAGTGGGATGTGCCATTCATAACCACTTTGTCAGGATGGATCCCTAAGGGAATGGGACCCAGAAAAAGTTAGTGTTGTTCAGAGAGATGAGAGCAAGGGGATGTGGCCTATGATGAACCATTAGGGACTTTGGCACAGACTTGGAGTACACAGATATCTCACAGATAAATAGAAAGTCCCACCAAAGCTTTTGGATAGAAAAAGAAACAACAAAAATGAATAGCAATGAATGATAGGATGTGAGTTAATTTTTGAAAGTTGTATGTGGAATATGTTTATAAAATATTGATTGTCACTCCCAAGAGAAAAAGTACTTTTATACAAATTATTTATTTTTTGTCCATTAAATATTATGCATACCAAGTGCTATGATATCATATTTAAGAATACACCTGAATAAGAGAATTCTATTGGCAGCACATCCAAAGTATCTTTAGATTTCAAAGTAATAATGAACAGATCTGGAAAAATTAATCTTATAATGTCTATCTTTAGGAATACTTTTAGCTATTAAAAGTGATAGGTATATATAGTAAATAAATTAAAATAATTGAGGTAATTATATGAATCTACAAAAAGTTACAATGGACTAATTGATTGAGAGAAAATATAGGTTTTCTTCACTTCTCTAAGTATGCACCTGTTCTAAATAAAATGAGTGGTACAAAAGCACAGGCTGAACATGGAGTGAAATACCCAGGTTTTCTTTCTGTTTACCTGAGCACAAATGACTATAGTTATATTTCACATTCAGAGGAAAGCAGTTTTGTTTTTGTTTTTTACTTTCATTCACTTGTCCAGCAGAGTTTGCAGAACAGCTTTATTCTGCATTATGGAACTAATTAGCAGTAAGTATCTGATGTGTAACTCTTGGGAATCTCAAAGGAAATAAAATATATGTTTATTTCAGCCATTACAGGACACAAAGACACAAAGACATAAATTAAGTATAAAAAAATCAATCAAAAACCAGGCTACCATAAACACATATACATACAACAATACAAAAATGAAAATATTGTCAAAAAACATTTCGCCGAGGGTTCTTTCCTAACACAGTCGGAGACTTTGCCTTCTTTAGGGTATAACACATTTTGGATAGCAACCCATTCTCATGGCTAATCACGTCACTTAGTGTTTTCAAACCTTGGGTCAAGTGAAGCAGCGGAAGACCTTTTGCTTACTCATCACAAATCCCTACAGTTTTCATGGGGGCATTTTGTGTGAAAAATAAAAGTAGGTGTGAGCGGGTATGGCTCCAACCTGTTTGACCTCTGAAGATGATGTTCCAAACCCAGACAAAGTTGGACAGACAAAAATCCAAAGAAAGCACATGCAAATTAGAGGTTACCAAATGCTACAAACTTAGCCACAGAACTTGCTGAGGGTTACATAACTGATGTCTTATTTTTATTTTATTTATTTATTTTTTGCCTACCAAGTGCAGAAAGATTCTTGGGGACACTTCATTTCTCTTCCTATATTAACTTTGAAGGAAATTAGACAAAATAATTTGCTGGGAGGAATGTGGTCAAGTTGATAATCTGCATTAGATCTTGTGTCTTATGCCTAAGAGATAACATTGTACAAGCTGATCATGTCCCTACAGTGTTGGAGCATATACAAGTTTATTGGATACAAAGAATTCTTAGAACCCTGTGAAGTCTGTAAAATCTGTTATAATCATGATTGTTTGCTATAAAGTGTTGGGCTGTCACTTCACTTCTTATAGTACACCTGTAATAGAGAATCATCAGCCATATATAGGTAATAAATCAATGACAAAGCTAGCTACTGCTGGGGGTGATTCTAAACCAAGTGCCTTTCTCTCTAAAGTTCTAGTGTGCTTTCCACTCTTTTGGGGCCACATCTAATATATATTATTTTATAGTCGGGGGTGGGGGGACTGCAGATATTTGCATTGAATTTATGAAATAGATCTTTCAGACTATATATAACTTGCCTTAGAATTATATTATTAGCTTTTGGAGTTGGGGAGGGCAGTAATGACAGCTTAGCTCAACAACTATATTTTTTAAAAAATGAGATAGCTGCCTAACCGGTTTGGCTCAGTGGGTAGAGCGTCGGCCTGCGGACTGAAGGGTCCCGGGTTCGATTCCGGTCAGGGGCATGTACCTTGGTTGCCGGCACATCCCCAGTGGGGTTGTGCAGGAGGCATCTGATCAGCGTTTCTCTCTCATTGATGTTTCTGACTCTCTATTCCTCTCCCTTCCTCTCTGTAAAAAATCAATTACAGAGAAACAGGATCAGACTATCAATCCCCAGAGGGAAAGTAGGGAAGGGAGGGGATAGGGAGAGGAGATCAACCAAAGGACTTGTATGCATGCATGTGGGCCAAACCAATGGACATGGACAACAGGGGGATGACAGCATGAGTGGGGGGGGAGGGTGGGGGTTAATGGGGGGGGGATAGGGACACATTTGTAATACCTTAACTAATAAAGAATTTAAAAAAAGGAAATATAATTTTTAAAAAATGAGATAGCTGAAGTCCAAAGACATCACTGACACTCAAATCACATTATTGGTTAACAAAAATTCATTTCATAACCATTATCACAATAAACATTGAGTAGCATTTTTAACTTTTCCATTATTGCTCCAGATGCTTCACCTGCATTAACATAATGTTTCAATATCTTTAAACAGATGAGTAAAATATTTTCCCCATCGATTTTACACATGCGGAAACTGAGATGCAGAGAAATTGAGTAACATGCTAATTAGTAGCAGAGGTAAGGCTCATATTGGTTTAAGACTCAAAAAAATACACCTGATATCTATGTTAGAGTGAGGATTAGGTAATTAAGTAGACACTTCTCCAAAGAGGACAGTCATCTTTTCTTTTTAATGTTTTTGTTGATTTCAGAGAGGAAGGGAGAGAGAAAGAGAGAGAGAGAGAGTGAGAGAGAGAGAGAGAGAAACATCAATGATGAGAGACAATCATTGGTTGTCTGCCTCCTGCATGCCCCACACTAGGGATCGAGCCCGAGCCCACAACTAGGGCATGTGCCCTGACTGGGAATCAAATCATGACCTCCCTCCTGATTCATACGTCAATGCTAAACCACTGAGCCACACCAGCCATGCTGAATCTTAACTTTTTACAAAACACAGAGGGAGGAGCGCCCAAAATAATGACAAATAACTGCTCTCAAATAAATAATTTAAGAATGCATTACATATACCACATTAGCAGATTCAATTTTTTTTAAAGCTTCTCAATTGGCAAATACATTTGAGTGAGTCTGCTATAAGCAAGATGTGATTCTTGGCAATGGAGATATAAAGATGACAATTTTCCTTGAATAAAGTTAAAGTGAATTTCTATTCCTAACTACTCAGTGATCACGTAGAAGGAAGAGATAATATGTTGAGGGATTGAAAGAAAAATATGATACAGAGAAGCCTCATGTGGAAAGTTGAGAAATGACACTTTATATATTTATATGAAACTATATATGCACACTACAAATATCAAGAAATAGCTATACGATATCAAGTGAAGTGACCCTATTTAGAGGTAACCTCTTGATTTAACTGTTTTCCAGGATGTATCAACTTATTCCAAAAAAAGAAGACACACTTTGAATCATTATTAATTCCAATAGGTTAAATCTGAAAAGAAAGAAACATCAATTGAGCTGTCAGATGTTATACAATTGAGTGTGTATACATTTTGGATGGATACCCTGTATTTTCCCATTTGAGAGAGAAGTTTGAGAAATCATATTAAATTCAACCCAACATACTACTGGCAGATATATGTATAATTTGTATGTATCTTGACTCAGAATGCCTTTCACAGCATACATTTAAATGTAATATTTTGCCGAGGCCGGTTTGGCTCGGTGGATGGAGCATCGGCCTGCGGACTGGAGGGTCCCAGGTTCGGTTCCGGTCGGGGGCATGTGCCTGGGTTGCGGGCGCATCCCCAGTGGGAGATGTGCAGGAGGCAGCTGATCCGATGTTTCTCTCTCACCGATGTTTCTGGCTCTCTGTCTCTCTCCCTTCCTCTCTGTGGAAAATCAATAAAATATATTAAAAAAAATAATAAATGTAATATTTTAATCAGTTTTATTGCTGTAAAGACACTGATTTTTCTTCAGAGTGCTATTTATTACCCGTTGGCTTGGTTTGATTTTACAGGAGATTCCAGTCAACTTTAATTTGTGCTATTTTAACATTTTACTACAGTTCTCACCCCTTTTGAGAAAGAATTTATTCCTTCTTCAAAATTTATGGGATCCTTTTACAACTTCTTTCTAAAAGAAAAATAAGTCAGGTTGTAATTAATTCCCTTACAGATAGTTTATGAAATTAGTGCTGACTCCGTCCCTTCCTTTACTATGGTTTGTGGGGCCTTAAAATGTAATTTAAGAGGTGAGATTATAAGCACTTCCTCACTCAGGAAAAAGCAAGAGGAAGAAAACTCGTCTCAGGAAATATAAAAGCCTTAGAATGATTATTTTGCAGTCATGGTGAATGGAGAGGGTGGATCATGCTTGAGTTGTGTTCTTTCAAAATAGATGGTGGCAGTTTGTTAGGTTATAAATTCAAATGCGGCCTCACAAATTCAAGTCCATTTAAATCATGAGGAATCTTCACAAAGCACCAGTTAGTCCATACTCACTGCTACCAGGGGACCATTAAGCAACAAGGCACCTTCTCAGTGGGAGGCCAGAGTCCAGGACTGTAATTCTTCATTAGTGAAAACAAGGAAGATGCAGGGGAGTATAATGGAAAGATCTGGACCTGAAGGTAGAAGATGCTTTCGGTGAAGTGACCTCGTGGCCATTTCATATCACTCCTGCCACGCCTCAGTTTTCTTATTGAAAACCTTTTATGGTCCAGAACTCCCATGGGCAGGCAATGTTAGCTTCCTTCCACATCTTAGATATGTTCCTGGTCTCAGTCTCTCCATTGCTGTGTGTATCTTTGGATAAGTCTCAGTTTGGGTTTTACCTCACTCACTGGAAGAATCTAGGACATAGACAAAATAATTAAAATAACCCTTCCCACTCATACAATTTCTAAGAAACTTTGGAAAGTGCAGGCCAAAAATGTGTAATTCTGTCCAATTATAAGACAGAATATATATGACAAAGAAAAGCTAAGACATTTAAGAGAGTAAAGAATCTTTCCGTTACTTTTCAGTTTTGAAACCAAAAGAAGCTATATAAATTGTGGTAATTTTCTTTAACTGGTTTAGAAGATACGGTAATCTCTGTGCCATGAAAGGAAAGCGATAATATGACATGATAAGACTCATGAAGGCAGATTATTTTAATCTGGGCATCATCTACTCTTTATGATGGCCCCACCCATATTCTTTTTTAAAATATATATATATATATTTCTACTGATTTCAGAGAGGAAAGGAGAGGAAGAGAGAGATAGAAACAACAATGATGAGATAGAATTATTGATTGGCTACCTCTTGCATGCCCCAGGGGGATTGAGCCTGCAACCCAGGCATGTGCCCTTGACTGGAATCAAACCTAGGACTCTTCAGTTCGTGGGCCAATGCTTTATCCACTGAGCCAAACTGGCTAATAGACCAGATTAATCAACTGTAACACAGTCTGAGCTCAGATTTAAATTTAGAATTATAATAATCAATCACTTTGCTAAACATTTTACTCATTTAATCCCACCACCCATTTAAGAAAGTAATTAATTTGAAATTCACTGAGTAGCCTAAGGCTCAGATGGATAAGTCTCTAACCCAGCGGTTCTCAACCTGTGGGTCGCAACCCCTTTAGTGGGCGAACGACCCATTAACAGGGGTCACCTAAGACCATCCTGCATATCAGATATTTACATTACGATTCATAACAGTAGCAACATTACAGTTATGAAGTAGCAATGAAAATAATTTTATGGTTGGGGGTCACAACACGAGGAACTGTATTTAAAGGGCCAGAAGGTTGAGAACCATAAGACGGAGCATTGACAGGTAGTGTAGTCCATCCCTGCCTAATTTCTCTCTGCTCCCAAGGCCTGGAAAACACTGCATGTATTTCTCTCCCCATAGTAAGAAGAGGACATGAAAGAAGATAAATCCAAACTGAACCTCTCATTCTTTCTTTCTCTTCACTCAAAGTGCTTCCTGAGCATTTGCAATTTGCAGACTGTGCTCCAAATGGAGGGGACATATTGGTCAATAAAGCAGATAAAAATCTAGTATGTGTACTTGTGGGGTGATACATAACAAACAAGACCAGTAAACAGAACATTAAGTATATTCATAAATGCTATCGAGAAAACAAAAAGCAAAGAATGCTAAGATGGGGGACTATTTATTAGACAGTTGGTCAGGGACCTCATGGGAAGGTAATATTTGAGTGAAGACGAGTTGAAGGAAGAGAAGAAATGGGGGAAGAACATTGCACTCAGAGAGGGTAAGTGCATTAGCCCTTAGGTGGGAGGACAGCTGGAGTGGCCCAGGCACTGAAATGGATGGAGTGATAGAGAAGTGGCAGATGGATTCAGAGAGCTGACAAGGCTGAGCAGAGCAGATTGAATAGAGCTCTGAGGGTTCTAATAATAAAGACTCTGCTTGTACTTTGAGCACAATAGGAAGCAATTGGAGGACTTTGACAAAGGAGTCCATCATATGGTTCTGTGAATTGACTAGAATTATTGCGTTATTGACTCTTTTAATAGTGAGAAAGAATTAAAAATCAGTATTACAATTCTAATGTCCTTAGAATAAATGGTAGGGAAGTATGTTGTTATGTGTTGAATTGCACCCCACCCTCACCCCCCAAATGTTACTACATTTGGAGATGGGGCCTTTAAAGAAGGGATTCAGTTAAAATGAGGCCAATAGGTTGGGTCCTAATTCAATATGACCGGTGTCCTTATAGAAAGGGATTAGGGCACACAGGGAAACATCAGAGGAACACACAGAGGACAGGCAACGTGAGGACACGGTGAGAAGGTGACCATCTGCAAGCCCAGGAGACTCAGAAGAAACCAAATCTGTCTTCATCTTCATTTTGGGTTTCTAGCTCCAAGAATTGTGAGGAAATACATTTCTGTCATTTAAGTTACCCAATCTGTATTTTCTTTTCTTTTTATTTTGATGTTGTTCTGGCTGCCTTAGCAAACTAGTAAAATGCATGTTTTCTTCTTTCAGGGAATGAGCACACTCAAGCTAGAACACAATGACAACAAAAGGATTTTCTTTTTACTCTTCTTACTCTAAAGATAAATGTCATTAATATTAATATTAATGTAAATATCTGGTCAGAGTATAGCCTACCTTACTATGGCAATCCGAGATATACTCAGTTCTTCAGCTTATTTTACACATGCATAGTTTTTTAAAAAATGTATATTTCTCTATTGATTTCTGAGGAGAAGGGAGAAGGAGAGAGAGATAGAAACATCAATGATAGAGAGAATCATTGAGCGGCTGCCTCCTGCACACCCCCAATGGGGATTGAGCCCGCAACCCAGGCATGTGCCCTTGGCTGGAATCGAACCTGGGACCCTTCAGTCCACAGGCTGACACTCTATCCACTGAGCCAAGCCGGCTAGGGCTACACATGCATAGTTTTAAAAGGAACTGCTTCACCTAAATATTGTCAATAAAACCTACCTGTGAAAGAGTTATTATAAACAACCAAAGATTTCATTAATCCTTTGCTTATACACTCCCTACAGAAAACTCTAATTTTTAGCCCTTTAAAATGTTTTCTTAATGGATTTTTTCTTCTTTTGAGAGAGAGAAAGAGAGGAAGGGAGAGGGATAGCGGGATAGAAACATTGATGAGAGAGACACATCATCACATCATGGATCAGCTGCCTCCCTGCAAGCCCCCTGCTGGGGATTGAGCCCACAACCCAGACATGTGCCCTGACCAGTAATTGAACCAGTGACCTCTTGGTTCATAGGTCAACAGACAACCACTGAGCCATACCAGTCAGGCTAATTGTTAGCCTTTGAAAAAGATGACTGGTTTTTGTTTACTTACATGTTTTGAAAAATGTTGGAATTAAGTTGGGTCAATATAGAGAGCCTATTTAAATAACATAGAATTTATAAAAATTGTTTATTTGATTACTTTGTTAATTTTCTTAATTCTCCTTCTCAAAGTCTGCTTTTTTGTTCTACAAAGTATGACTTGAGAAAATTCTGGTATAGCATTTGTCTGACTAAACCAAAGGAGATGAAGGAAGGAAGAAAGGAAGGAAGGGAGGAAGGAAGGATGGAAGGAAGGAAGGAAGGAAGGAAGGAAGGAAGGGAGGGAGGAAGGAGAGAGAGAGAGAGAGAGAGAGAGAGGGAAAGGAAAGAAGGAAGGAAGGAAAGAAGGAAGGAAGGAAGGAAGGAAGGAAGGAAGGAAGGAAGGAAGGAAGGAAGGAAGGAAGGAAGGGAGAAAGAAAGAAGAAAGAAAGAAAGAAAGAAAGAAAAAGAAAGAAAGGAAGGAAGGAAGGAAGGAAGGAAGGAAGGAAGGGAGAACAAATGCAGAGGCTCTGGATGAGGTTGTTAAGGGAAGAGGGTAAATATGGAAATCTGTCTTTTTAAGCCTTTCACTTACACCCCAAACACACACACACACACACACACACACACACACACACGCGCGCGCGCTCGCGCACGCGCCATCTACGTAGGGTTGCCAAATAAAATATAGGAATATAGGACCTGGTTAAATGTGAATTCAGATATATAACAAATAACTGTTTAGTGTAGGTACTTCCTAAATATTGACTTTACTGGCATATTTTTATTTGCTAAATCTAGCAACCCTACCTCTGCAGTCATCCTCCCAGTAGTGTGCTGGACCAGCTTGTTCAAGCTTGAAAGAGCTGGCTGTTAAAAGTTCTGGGATTTGCAGTCTGGTTGATGTCGAGTTGGTAGCTTGAAATTGGCCAGGGTGGGAGTATTAACACTGCAGAAATTGGCATAACTTAAGAAGCAGGCTTTTCTCTTTGGAGAGTTGGCTGTTGAGCATGTACCAGAACACCACTGCTTCCCCTGAATGAGTGGACTACTCAGAGCACCATTGGAAACTACCCTTTTATACGAATAAAGACAGCTTATAATTATAAATGCATGTACAATTTACAAAACTGTATTATGCACTTTACTTCACTGAATACTAACAACTACCTTGTATTTGTTCTTAGTTAATGGATGAGGAAGATGAAATAACTTCTTTGAGGTAAACAATTGGTTATGAACCAAAGCAGTGAAGGAAGGAAGGATGACTAATGGAGTTAGAAAAAGTCTAAAAGTCTAAAATAAACCCATAGATGAATTACTTATTGCAAAAGGAAAAATGTGTCTTTAGAGTGGAGTGATCTGGTTGTAACCACCTTAACCAAAGGACCAAATGATGGTAAAACCTGACATTTGTCAGTATGGATGTGATGCAATGTGAAATACACAATGTCACCAATGATGTACTCATGAAAAAAAAAGTTTACTCTGAAACTAATCAAGCCTGTAGACCTAAATTTCTTTTTTTTTTTTAAGATTTTTATTTATTTATTTATTTATTTATTTATTTATTTTATATATTTTATTGATTTTTTACAGAGAGGAAGGGAGCGAGATAGAGAGTTAGAAACATCGATGAGAGAGAAACAACAATCAGCTGCCTCCTGCACATCTCCTACTGGGGATGTGCCCGCAACCAAGGTACATGCCCTTGACCGGAATCGAACCTGGGACCTTTCAGTCCGCAGGCCGACGCTCTATCCACTGAGCCAAACCGGTTTCGGCCTAAATTTCAATTTCTAACAAATACAAGAGATGGGAGAACACATTAAACTATACAATGAGGAAACAAACAAATTCAGAATGGAATAATGGAACATTTTATGAGAAAACTGGTCTGGAATCTTCTAAAAAAAATAAGGTCATTATAAAAAAAGATGAGTGGAACTATTCTCTAAGAGAAACAAACCAAAAAATTAATACATACAATGTATGAACCTAGACTGAATTTCTCTTTAGTAAATAAATTAAATAAATAAAAAAAATGAGCTAGAAAACACATCCTTGGCATAAGTGGAGAAATTTGAATATGAACTGAATATTAGATGATTGCAAGGGATTTTTGTTTATTTTCTTAGGTATGTTGATAGTACTATAGTTATGTAACAGAATATCCTTACTTTGAAAAATTTAAGAGTGAAATTATTATGTTGTCTGAAATTTATTTTACAACATTTCATAAAAACGTGTGTTTATAGAGAGAAAAATATTAAAATACAGAATTCAGGAAAGATTGTTTAACAGAGGAGAATCCAATTGTTGAGTCCATGTGGTGTGAAGACAGTGTTCATTGCACTAATGTTTCAAATTTTCTGTTCATTTGAAAACTTTTCATAATAAAGAGTTGATATTAAAGAAAAGAATAGCAAATACAGGTACAATGGAGAAGTAGTGGTTAAAAGAGAGGGAGAGGTAGGTAGAGACTACTAAAAGTCATGCTAGGATTGGTCTTTATACACTGGATTGACCACAGGAGACAAACCAAAATATATTTAAGACTCCTTTTTTAAAAATTTTATTTACTGGTAAGATATATGCTCATAAAATAAACTAAATAAAAACTTTCTCAAATTATCTATGATTTTAAATTAGCTCATGATATTTGCTACCTCATAAAGCAGATATGAAGCTCATTGAGATTAAATTCAGGTATGCAGGACATATGACTTCTTTTATATTTCCCAAATAATCTAACTTCTATTCAGACTTTCACTTCTTTCTTTTCCCCCCCAATTTGTATGTTAATCTCAGGAATTCTTAAAATAGCAATCAGCTCTCAGAGTCAGAAGAAGAGAATATGGTTGTGGTTCCTCAATCCTCCACTGGATGTGCATAATCCCAGCATGTTCTTGGTTGACATCTCTCACCCTTGTCTATATGCCTTCCCTGTCCAACTCTCAGTTATTTCCCTGCTCCTCTTGAGGGTCTGGGAAACATGCAGGTGCTCTCTTTCATGAATTTTGGGGGCCTCTGGAAATATAGTGGCGCTAAATAAGGTCCTGTGCTCAAATAAACTGCCTAATCAATCTATCGTCCAGTCCCAGCACCAGGTAGGTCACAGTCAGAACTCTGGGATCTTGCTACCTGTTTGTATAGGGTCCCCTGTGTGTGATTTTTTTTTTCATTTCCACCAACCACTTCCAGGTTGGTGGCTTATATGAAATGCAGGACACAGGCTCCTTCTTAGGAATATGATGCTCTCTAAACTTTCTTGCATCTTCTTCCTCTTTCTCTCCCCTCTGACATCTTCCCCTAGTTGGGGTAAGCTTTACAGATAAGAGGAACTCACCCAAACTGCTTAGGGTATCCTCCTAAAGATTTTGTTT
This sequence comes from Myotis yumanensis, assembly GCF_028538775.1. Classification (NCBI taxonomy): domain Eukaryota; kingdom Metazoa; phylum Chordata; class Mammalia; order Chiroptera; family Vespertilionidae; genus Myotis; species Myotis yumanensis. The sequence continues at coordinate 29,550,525 of NW_027223764.1, read as the reverse complement.
ATGCCCCAAGTTCTAGACTTTTAAAACTCAGAAATGAATATTTAATGTTGTTCTCTGGATTCTAGTGGGTCATCACTTCTCTTTTAACATATATATATATATATATATAATTATTGATGTGAGAGAGGAAGGGAGAGAGAGAGAGAGAAACATCAATGATGAGAGAGAATCGTTGATTGGCTGCCGCCTGCACGGCCCACACTGGGGATGTGCCTGATCACAGAATCAAACCATGACCTCCTGGTTCATAGGTCAATACTCAATCACTGAGCCTTGCTGGGTGGAAGGATCATCCCTTCTCTGAGATTACATACAGTCAGTCTCAGATGCTACCTTAATTAGATGAAGGAGGATAATCCTTGTTTTACATATCAATACCATATCCACCACATTTATAACAGCACTACCATGTACTTATTCACAATGTTGCCAGAATACCATCCTCCCACAAACATTTTATAATTCAGCATACACTAATTCTTTCCAATTTTTTTTTTTATATCAAAGTGTCTTAAATTAGCTCAGGCTTTTGTGTGCAAACAAAATGAATTTTTTAACAGAGGGCAATTCAATGCAAATATAATATGAACCATATATGTAATTTTACATTTTCTTGTAGCTAGATTAAAAAGTAAGAAGATTTGTCAGTAGTAATAAATAAGAATTATAATTCAACTGTAAATTTATAGGGCCACTGTTGACCAGATGATAACTTTCTGGAAGACATTAGGTAGGAGAAGAGATCATGAATGTCAAGTGAAAGAAGCTGAAAATATTTTGAAAACTAAATTTCTTTATTCCTAGTAGCAGTTTCTGATGACACTTAGCTGCAATATTTTTGGAGGGAAGGATTAGTGTTAATTTATGAAAATTAGAAGAAAGCCTAACAACCAGAAAAGTTCAAATGAAAATTTTAGCATTAAAAAACTGGGGATCGAATCCACAACCTGGGCATGTGCCCTGACAGAAAATCAAACCAGTGACTTTTTGGTGCACAGGGCAATGCTCAACCAACTGAGCCACACCAGCCAGGGCTGGCCTAGCTATTTTTAATGCAATAGAGGGCTTCTCTATGGGGATACATGTTAAAGGAAATCTATACATGCCTACATAACACTCAAATAGTGTGCTTCCAACATGTCTTAGGAACATAAAAAATATTTTTGTATCAAAGAACACAGCAGAAGTGGAACTCCTTATTAAAACATGGCACTACAGTGAGATACTAAGTAACAAGGACATAGGTTTTAAGAGTTGGATTATTTGTATGCTTTGATCAAAAGCCAGAAGCATGATACTCTACAGCCTTGAATAATCTCTCCCAAATTTGATTTACTTTATAGTCATTCTCAACATAATGGTTCCCATAACTTTCTGGGATTTGTGCTTTTTATAAATACCCCTTGTCGTGTAGTATTTATCAATTTTTAAATTATTGGGTAGCTATGGTGATCTCTTCTTTAGCACTGATACATGGTTATAAGTATACAGCCTATATGCACATAGTACCATAATCTCAATCATGGGGTAATTAAAGTGTTGGTTTGGCAGTCAAATATCTACATAGCTAATAATTACACTGGAAAACATCAACTCAATTAAGTCCTTTCTAAAACCTTAGACTTCAATAATTTACATATTACTAGCTGATTTGATCAGTTGGGTAAAATTGATAGTGGAGTCATTCACATATTTAAACCCAATCTCTATACCTAGTGCATTAAATATTTTTTTAAAAAAATGGAAATTACAAATGTACAACAAAGCTTCTTATCTGAAAGTGGTTTAGAAAAGTAATTTATATTTGTGCAGGAATTGCTTAAAGTAGGTGAGATATGTTTTCTTACAAATTGTGATAACAAATTGTGAAAATATGTATTAAATTTAAGTTGGGCAGGCTTCCTACAACAACCTTATTAATTGCCTAGTATCTAATAGAACAAAAAATTAAATCCAATAAAATGCAGCATTCTATTTTTAAGAGCTGGTGTAATTTAATCTAATTCAGTAAAAGAAAAGAAAAATATCGGTGACTCTCAATAAGAAAACTCATAAAATTTGGAAAATATCAGTTGAAGCCATGTTCTTACTCTCTGTAAGACCTCTTGAGAAAACTTTAGGTCTCAGGGCATAAATATAGTCTGAGATGGTTACCAAAATACATTTCTTAGATTTATTATTTCCTTTAAAGGACTCATGTAGCTGCCTAAAATTTATCAAAGTGATGGATACCAAAAAAATAATCTGTGGTCTTAATTGTTAAGTTCCCAAACCATAAAGAACGATACTAGGATCAGAGGTTAAAATCTACCCTTTGATCACAAAGTACAAACATTATAGAATCTTTACTACTACACAAAGCATTTATTTGAGGTTATTTTCCACATAACACACAACAATTGTGTTGTTTAGAGGATCTTCAGAGAATAAAACCACTATCACATTATGCTATAGTAGCATTAATAGGTACTCTCTACTTCAAAAAGTCAGTGAGACCAAGTAGATGATATCTGAGGTATCTACTTCATGAAGTTCTATAATTCTGTGAAAATGTTCAAATTTGAGAGGGAAATCACGTTTTTGTTTTAGTTGAGCAAAATGTTGTATCTTTCAAATCGATATTCATAGCTTCAACTCTGAGCCAATCAATGACTTTCAACTGTATACCCTCAGCCCAAGTTTCTCTCTTTGGAGATTCAGATACCTGAGGCCCACTGATCTCTGAACATCTCCATCTGGTTCTTCCCGCAGCATCTTAAACTAAACATATCTAAAATGAAATATATTGTCGTCTATCCTCATGTCTTCTGTGGCATTAATCCTGGTAGATGATGCCACCACTTCTCCAGTTTCCCATGGCAAAAACTTTGGAGATATTTTAAGTGGCTCATTACCATCTATACTTAATATTTTCAAAAAAGTTATATAGCAAAATGGCATGAGACATAAATTGAAATCTTTTTCTGTGCCTGGAGGTAATTAATAGAACACGGCATTATAGTGAGGACCTCATCTACTTTCTTCAGGTGAGACACTCAGTTTTCCTCCAGGTACAAAGACCACTTGGATGGTCTTTGCCAGCCAGAGGCCAAAGAAGGAACTGGGAGAAGAAAAGGTGGTCTCCTCTCTAAGGAGTGGGTAGAGCTTGGTAATCCTCCCAGCCATTTCTCACGTCTCCCTAGAAAAAAGAACATTCAACTTTTCTGTCCCTTTTGTATATGATTACAGGTGTCAAAAACTTCTCTTTCTACCTCATACTGAGTTGGGCAAGTGAAGTTGCCTGAAAGTTGTTGAGCCATCCAACTGATAGAGCACCCCATGTTCTTGGGATGTGAAGAAAGGGTCAAGAGAAAACAGTGTAACTGAGACAGGGAGCACCAATAGTTAGACCGGATTTCCATGCAAGGATATATAAACCTAAATTTCCTTTTTTAGACTGGAGGCTGAGGCTTAAGCCATATTTCTGGCTCCATTACCATTCCCCTACCATCTACCATGGGCATTCAATAAGTGGTTAAAGGAACCTCAGCAGATAAAGGTTGTGGTGTGAACAAATATGCTGTGAATACCAGAGGAAAGGGAGTCCTGAGGGAGGGAGGAGCTGGCTAATGGCCAGGCAGCTCTCCCAGGTGAGAGGACTGCAAGGGATGCTTTTGTAATATCTTCCCAACAAAATAGAATGTACCCACAGAGAACCAATACTGTGAAGTCTGCCTCACAGATTGCTTTACCCTGAGGAGTAGTGACCAACAAAAAGGGGACAATGTGTCTGCCAGTAGCAACTTGTCACCCCTCCAATACACTCTGCCATTGATAGATACAGGCTTACAGAACACTAGTATATCAGGAGGAAACGTGGAGGGGAGGCAAATGGAGAAAACTGACCCAAACCCCCTTCCCACAAGTGTGGTCTGTGCTGAAGAAGAATTTTAAATAGGAGAAAAGCCTTCTCTAAAAAAACCAAGTGACTAAAGTATTATGAAATTTTACTGAGCTATTATGAAAATAGTCTACTTCCCAGGAGAAAAAATACTCTATAATTCGAAGCAGTTTTAGAAAGATAAAACTGTCCCATGTTTACATCAGTAGGAGTTGAAAATTCTCAATCAAATCAATGCATGAATATTTGACCTCCCAAATATTTCCCAGATCTACTCTTATCTTCCTTGTTTTGTTGTAATTGCTATAGGTCAAGTTCTAGCTAATCATCTCTGACTCTGGTTATTGCATTCGTTCCCTTTTCTTCCTTCCAGCCTGTAATCTTTCCCTAACTTTTCCAGTGCTTTTTTCCTCTATTATTTTAAACTTATAAATCTGATTGTCACTCCTCAATTGCTTTCAATTTTTAGCAAACCAAAAATTTTTTTTTTGCATGACATTCAAAGCATTTAATGGTCTGATTTTCTGCTTACCCACTCATCTTTATCTGTTGCTCAAAATTTATCAAATGCAAACTTGAACTACTTAGAATCCATGAACATTCTTTTCTCTCCTGGCTTATCTGCATTTGTATTTACATTTTCTCTTTTCTTGGAATACCAGGAAGTTCTGCTAGGTAATTTATCAATTTCCAAGAATGACCTAAACACTAACTAGCCGTAAATACTTCTCTGATTCCTTCAGGCCTACTAAATGTCCTCATCCCAGGTTCCCTCTGTACTCATGCTCATCTTTACAACCGCTTCATTGATTCACAGTAATTGTTTGCCATAACACAATAGTAAAAATTACTATTATAATAAAAATTAACTAAATTTGTTTTATAAGAATCCATCAGATGTACTTTCTCTGGCTCTTAATATTAGGAAAAGGAGTGCTTTATAAAATAACTTGCTGGGTTTTAATATGTCATCTACTTCTGTTCCTTTATTTTAGAAGATTATAATACCCTCCAGGGAACCAAAGAAATACTAGCAGATTGATTTATATTTCTTGAATGAATGAATAAATAGTAAATAATCTTTCTCGCTTTGGTCACAAAAAAGCTCAGAACTAAATTTGTGGCCCATCTTTAGCAACCACATAGGACCTTATGACATGAGACTGGCATAGTAACCTCAATGTGGATTTCACCTTTTTTTTTTTTTTACCCTTTTTGTTCTACAATATAGGTATCACTTTATCAGTTTAGTTTTCTTTTTAAAATCTTTCAATAGAGTATATAAATGCTTTACTTCCTTCTGAAAGCAAAATGGACATAATCATAAGTAGCGATTGTACATTCATTATTTAATGAAGGAAGAATGGGGGTAAATACAAAACCAACATAGTTTGGCAGAGTTTAGTACGAGATCATTGAATTCTGTTTGCTTGTGAACATTGTTATGGCAGAAAACAAAGTTTACTGAATACACTTTTAATTCATTTTCACTGTTACGTAAGTCTGAACTTTCACAGTTTAAACTACAGATGTTATGCTTCTTAAAAAATTGTGGCTGATTTCATCAGACTTTCAGTAAAATATGTTCAAGTGACAGGCATGAAATTATTAGAAAGATTATGTCATTCTACTTTTACTGTACCAGACAGGGTTTTCATAAGTAGAGCCATGATGAAGATCTAAAATTGCAAAGAATTTCCATTTTAATTTTCTTAGTCACAAAGGAAATGAATCTAACACAGGAACTGTTCAGGACTCCCTAAATGTGGTTCTCCTTAGATTATCTGTCCCTTCCATTCCTCAGCTCTTAGGGAATGTTTGCTAATACCACAGCAGAGAAAGTGTGTGCTTTAGGAGACACACTAGCAAACAGATCCAACGTCATGACTCTTAGTTCTGTTCTTATATTTAGCTTTTTGATTTGAAAATATTCCCATTCATAAGCGCTACACAAGTTCGTTAGTAGAGATTAAATTTCCCATGCATCCTGTCATGGAAGCATAACTTCCTATTAGAAACATATTTCAGTTTAATCTTTTTTTATTATTGAATTTATTGGGGGTGACATCAACTGAGCCAAACCGGTCAGGGCTCCTCTAGGATTTTTATGGTTTCAAGTCTAACATTTAAGTCTTTAATCCATTTGAGTTTAGTTTTGTGTGTGGTATAAGAAGGTGGTCTGGTTTCATTTTTTCTGCAATATATCTCCAATTTTCCCAACACCATTTATTCAATATACTATCTTTACCTCTTTTTATGTTCTTGATCTCCTTTGTCAAATAATAATTGACCATTAAGATATGGGTTTATTTCTGGGCTCACTATTCTGTTTCATTGATTTGTATGTGTGTTTTTATGCCAGTACCATGCTGTTTTGATTACTATGGCCTTGTAGTATAGTTTGATATCATGTAGCATGATTCTTCCAACTTTGTTCTTCTTTCTCAAGATTGCTATGGCTATTTGGAATCTTTTGTGGTTCCATATAAATTTCTGGAATATTTGTTATAGTTCTGTGAAATACATCATTGCTATCTTAATTATAATTGTATATTGGTAACAATAAACAATTTTACCTTGATAGCAAGAGTTTATAGATTGCTCTGAGTAACATGGGCATGTTAATGATGTTAATTCTTCCAATCCATGAACACGGTATATGCTTCCACTTATTTGCATCTTCTTCAATTTCTTTTTCAAGTGTCTTATGATTTTCGAAGATTTTGTTTTATAAAACCTACTTGGATGGCAGGCAACAGACAAGAAAAAAGTCAGGGACCCAATTTGGACAAGCATTATCTTAATAATCAAGCAATCTGGAGTGGGAGGGAAAGCTTATAGAAGAGACAATGTGTTCTAAAGTACTAAGTTTTGGGATTTTTAAGTGTAATCCTTTATATTTCTCTGAATATTTTTGCTAGATTTTGAGCTATTGAAGAAAAGTGCCACTAGAAAAATGGGAAATCTTGGTTTAAAAATATTTGCAATTGGACTATGTATTACATAAATCCCAATAACAAAGAACAACTAAATTATTACATTCTTCAGTGGATTGAGGTCACTAATATAAAACACACACACACACAAAAACAAACACACACTTTGGATTGATTCAACCAAAATGTATTTAAGTATAGGTCAGCATTCTAAAAAATTTAATATGATACTCCTTTAACTTCACAACAACTCATGTGGCCCGTATGATAATGATGATAATGATGAAGAAGAGGAGGATGATGATAATGATGATAATGATACTAATGTGAAAACTGAGTCTAAGAGAGGTTAGGGAATTTCACAAGGGGTTATGAGTAAGTGGCTGAAACAAAGAATTAGGGACATAGTTTGAGAGGTGGCCAGTAATAAAGGAAAGAGTGTGAGCTAGACATGAATTTGAAAACTACTTGTACCACACAAGCTTCAAGGTCCTGGTATATTACTTAACCTCTTTGAGAATCTGCAAGGTGACAATTATGCCTACCTCCTAATGTTATGAGAAGCAGATGAGTCTGTGTGTCAGAAATAGAGAAGGTGCTAAATAAATGTTTAATATGTCAATGAATAATCAATTAGTGAAAAGTTCTAAGATGGTTTTTAATGAGGATTAAATGGGTATATATAACTTCTTAGCATAAAATATGTACTAATAAATATTATGTAATATCATCATCATTATTAAAGCCTCTAAATAATAATTATTTAAGTCTCTACATAAGCATAGCTATTATTATTGTCATTATTATGTTACCAAGTTTTTTTGTATTTAAATTCTTTATTGCTTAAAGTATTACATGAGTCTCCTTTTCCCCCCATTGACCTCTCCCCCTCCACCCCCACCCCAAGCACAAGTCTCACCCCCTTACTGTCTGTGTCCATTGGTTATGCTCATATGCATGCATACAAGTCCTTTGGTTGCTCTCTTACCCTCTCACCTCCTGCCTTCCCTCATAAGTCGGACAGTCTGTTCAATGCTTCTATGACTCTGGTTCTATTTTTGTTCATCAGTTTATGTTGTTCATTATATTCCACAAATGAGTCAGATCATGTGATATTTATCTTTCTCTTAGCATATCTATCTTTCGCTTAGCATAATGCTCTCCAATCCCATCCATGCTGTTTCAAATGGTAAGAATTCCTTCTTTTTTATACCAGCATAGTATTTCATTGTGTAGATCTTACCAAGTTTTAATTTCAGGTCTTAACTCCTGTTTACTTGTTATCCCAATTAAAATTTTAAAACATCCAACCTTGCCCAGCTGGCATGGCTCAATGGTTGAGCGTCGACCTATGAATCAGGAGGTCACGGTTTGATTCCTGGTCAGGGCACATGCTTGGGTTGCAGGTCCTATTCCCAGTCTGGGGGGTGCAGAGCCGGGGGGGGGGAGTGCAAGAGACAGCCAATCAATGATTCTCTCTCATCATTGATGTTTCTATCTCTCTCTTCCTCTTCTTTTCTGAAATCAATAAAAATATATTTTAAAAAATAAATAAAATAGCTAGCCTCTCCTGAGCAAAAAAGTCCCTCTCCAAAGTGTAAGCTGAGAGAAGGCAACTCTGTGCGCTCTCATCTCTGAACTTGCTTATCTACTTATAATTCACATCCTGTCCTGTCCTTGCCTAGTTTATTTTCCTAAAGTTCTGTACAGTGCTTCACAAAATACTGCCAGTGAACCTGGTGACTTTGCAAAACTTGGGTCTCTAACTGGGGCCAACAATACACCATGCTCCCTTTCTATTAGCCAAGCGACATTTTCTTGCTGTAGGAGAGATTTGACACTGCCATTCCCAATTCACAAACTCACAAGTCACTGACACAGACCTGGTTTTGATCTTTGAGGCACCTCTTCCTAAACTGGGACCCTTGCTTTTAAGGAAGGGAGACCGGGTGCCTCCATCAGATATTATTAAGCTGAGGAAAAACACAAATCCTGCCATGACAGATGTGGCTAGTGACATAAGCATGCTGTTGTCTCCAAGAGTCTGGTTTGGACAAACACTCTGAAAGGGACAGCCCGGCCGGCTGACTGGCATTGCACGTACAAGAAACCATCTGGACCAAAGGGTTAAATCTGTTTCAAATTAGGGGAGTAGAAATACAGTAAGATGATTGCACTGTAATTAAATAACTGAAAACAATTTATCAGCTCAATACGTTGTCACACCATCTGTCACATAAATGAGACAGTAAAGCGGATTTGGCCTATAAAACAGCCTGATGAAATGCAAACCGGATCTGATTATTCCTTTTTTAAATTCCCCATTTTTGTTACCTTTGTAGAATGCTCTTCCTAGTTGTAGTTCAGTCATTTATCAAGGATACAGTTCTCTTCTTGAGGTCCTTGTGCTTTTTGCTTTTTTTTTTTTTCTAAAATCTTATTTTAGGGAAGCACAACTTGGAGATTATACCAAAAAGTCTGTCATCTTTTCATTTATTTTAAGAATCAATGAAACTTGAAACACCCTCTATTAACATGAGCTATCAATTGTTGAGGGCCTACTAAGGCCAGGCTAACCTTTGTAGAGTCAGTCTCATTTAACCCTCATAGCAACCAGACGAGATGGAGTTTATAGCCCTCACAGATGGGAAAACCTGCCTAAGAAAAATTAAATAATGTACTCAGGATTACGCACAACTTCAGCAAAAGAGCTGGAATTTAAACTCAGGTCTTTCTGGCTCCAAAGACTAGTTTTCATTTGGAACCAATACAAGTAAAAAATATTTCCTGAGTACCATTAGCCCAAACGAACAAGGAATTCGGAGTAAATATACAGCAGATTCAGGTTGATAGGTGCCATTTAGAAGGTATATAGTCCAGGAAAAAAGAGTATAATTATTAGAACTAAAGTAGGCCCAGTCTGCACTTAATCTAGTAAAATATAACTATCTCAGCCCTACGGAGAAACCCTAGAAGTATGCTACTGGGTGGATAAAAGGAACTAGAAATATAAATTGCTTGTGCCTTATTGAGATAATTTTGGCTCACCTCAGATACCTTTTATTCTGATACTTCATAGCCTGAAGATAAGTGGAACATAGCCAATGGGTCAATCATTTTGAAACATATACACATACATAGTCATCGTGCCAATTATGAATCAACTAGAGGCCCGATGCACGAAATTCATGCAAGAGGCTCAGCTCTTGCAGCCGCAGCGGCTTGCCTTAGCCCTTGCAGCCCTGGCTTCATCTGGAGGTTGTCTGGAAGGATGTCCGGAAGGTTGTTTGGCTGTCCGGTCTAATTAGCATATTATGCTTTTATTATTATAGATTGCCTCTTAGGTCCAAGTCCATCCTTCTCGTGCCCTGTAACATGTTTCTCTCTTCCTAGCTGGCACAATGCCCTGTTAGTAGAAAATTCTGGAGGGGGTGCACTGCTAAAGGGTTTTTTCCGTGTTCTGGTGGTGCTGTATCTCCTATTCCAACAGCTCAGCTGCTGAGGTTTGGCTTTCTTGCCAGCAGGCAGCACCCTTGCTCACAGGTGGTTGGGCAGTTCCCTTGCCATTGCTGTGAGGGGCTCAGCAGTGCACACCCTTCCAAAGACTTTTGCCAGTACAACCGCGGGCATCTTCCCAGTGAGTCTCACCAGTATCCCAGAGGCAGCTTCTCTGCAAGGCGCTCTGGTGCCCCCAGTATGTGGTTTGCTTCTTCACATTTTCTACCTGGAACACTCAACACACTTCACCGTCCAGTGGGCACAGGCACACTCTCTTCAGAGAAGCCTGGATCTCATTTTGGAATGGGGGACAGTGCTTCCAAATTAATTCCTTCCTTGGATTCTCTCTCTCAGGCCTAGAGGTAAAAGCTGTCCCCTGCATCTGTGACTCCTTCACTTCCATCACCTTTAAAGTCTCAATAAAAAAACTCCTCCAAAAACCCTAATGTAATTATCTCCCATTTTCTAAACTTCCATTAATAAATTATTTAAATCTCACATTTGCTTGTTGGTTCTTTCTCCCTGATGTTTTAGCTGTAATAGGGATGGATTGTTTCATTCCATTCAGGGTGTGAATAAGTCCATACTGTTTATTTCTCAAATTAAATTAGAATTATGTTCTAGAAACTCAGAACAGGTCTAGATTAGCAGGAAGCCCAGAATCATATTCTTGATGCTACCTATTTGCCAACCTAGATCATCCAGGAAAATAAGTCCAGCAAATAGGTCCTTGATCTTCCTTCTCAAGAAGGGAAGAGCTAGTGTTTAGCCGCTGCACCAAGTAAGTAAAGGTCTAGGCCACCAGTAAAATCAGGGCATCAACAAGATGAGAAAAGTTCATTTTTTTTTCTTTTTTTCATCTAAAAACTATAGAAAGAAGGCATTTTGATTTTAGCACACATATGGTTTCATAGTGTGTTGACTTTGATTTACATAGAAGGTAAGTAGGTGAGAGTTTCTTAAACTTTTCAGGGCTTTGAAGGTTCTGCCTGGGAAGAATCCTGGCATCTCTGCTCCAGCATCACTTGCTGGTGTCCAGTGCCACCCTGAGATGTTGGGGTCTTTCTTCTTCTGCCAATTGCTGCTGTTTCACACAGTGTTTCTGCCTCTGCCAGTCTGGTCTTTTGAAGAAGGCTGGCTCCGAGTGTGATTTCATTCCCTCATTAGCAGCTTGGTTATGACTCACTCTTGTCCTGGTGGCCAAGGCCTGAGCATTAATACCCAGTCCATCCAGGTACCCACACAGCCATCATCATCTCAGGCCTTTTCTCATCAGAGCTGCTGGATGCAAGTGGGCCCAAATACCCACACACATAGAACCTGAGAACTTTAGGTGCTACACGTCCTGAGGGAGCCCTCTATTACAAAGGGTTCCTTCCACACTCAGATGATTCATTTGCAAAGTTTGCTGGTCATTAGAAAGGACTGAAAGGAAGGCCTAGCCACCCTTCTTGAAGAATGAATCACTCTCTCCCATTCTTTCTGATCAAGCCATTCTTTCCAAGGATGGATGCAGAACTTTTTTACAACAATAACAGCACACACACACACACACACACACATTTCCTGAATGGTCATCTCAATATTTTGTTAGGATGTTTTTTTACCTTTTCCACTAGACTCAAATCCTGAATGTGAGCTCAGTGCCTAATTTATTTCTGTCCTTCCTGCTTACATGAAGTAATATTGTTGTAGATGATAAATGAACAAAGTATTTGTTGAATAAGAGAGTGAATGAAGGGCATTCTTTTTTATTCCAAGAAATTAGATTGATTAGCATAAATCACATAATTAACATTTTCACTCTAACATAACATATCATTGAGAGTAACAGAAGAGGAACTGAAACATTGCTTACCTAATTGGAGACTAGTTACAATCAATTAACCATTCAAAAACATTTACTAGGCACCTACTATGTATTTGGAACCATGTTAGGTTCTAGGGTAACAAAAATAAACAAGATGTCAGCTGTCAAGGAGTTCATAGTCTAAAGGGAAAACCAGCACATACACAAATATTCTTTTTCAGTGTAACAAGGCCAATAAAGGCAAGTATAAAATACTGCAGTGCAGAGAACACACACTTATGTATCACCCTGTAATTCTCCCAATACAACACTCAGTATGTCTTGGAATAACTACCAGCTGAGTCATTTCCTTCTGTAAAAGACTGTAAGCTCCATAGGAAAGTGGCTCTGTATGTTATGTTCCCTACAGTTTCCAAGTAACTAGCAGAGAGCCTGGCACATAATAGGCACTAAATAAGCAACTGTACATACAGTAAATTATGGATACAGTTAATGTACATAAACATATGTGTCTGTGAGTATAAATAACCATGTATTTATATTCATATGCATGCTAATGACAAAGTATATAATTAAAATACTGTTAGCATTTTATTTAGTGAGGGAAACCATTTTAGTGTACTTTTATGATTTATATATCCTATATAATAAAAACCTAATATGCAAATTGTCCCCTTGACCGGGAGCTTGACCAGGGGGTGGGGCCGGCAGCAGGTTGCCAGGGGAAGGGAGGCACCCTGGCTGGCAGCTGGCAGCCACTAGGGACCCTACCCGTGCATGAATTTCGTGCACTGGGCCTCTAGTTTGTTTATAAACAGCACCTTAAAAGGATAACATGGCACTGCTTTCAATTTTATGACTCTAAAGAATTTATTTTAATTTTTCCTCAAAAAAGGCTTAAAAGTTCAACTGAGTGAACAACAATTAGCACAAAATCTGATGAGTACATTTGTACGCATTTGAGCTATTCTAACTATAAAGATATGTAAGAATGTAATAATTATTAAGCCAATTGTTTTACTTCTAAATGTTTTATACTTGAAATTTATAGAGAGAGAGAGAGCTGATTTGTTAATTCTGCATTTTTATTGAATAGCAACATTCATTTCCACTTAACCCTTTATCTTGCTTCTTTACATATTCTTTTGGAAGAAAATAAAAGATACATATTATGTTATTGGAGCTTCATTTGGTTGTCAAACAGGCATCTATAATAGGCAGAATGTCCCTTCCCAAAATGTCCCCAACCTAATTCCTGGGACCAGTGCATGTGTCACCTTACATGGCAAAGGGAAGTTAATGTTGTAGACGGAGCTAAATTGCTAATCAGATGATTTTAAAACAGGGAGATTTTTTCAGATTATCTAGAGGGAGGGTACCCAATATAATCACAAGAGTCCTTAAAAGTGCAAGAGGCAGGTAGAAGAGGCCAAATCTACCTTCTGTAAATATGTGAAATTGAAATGCCTGTCACCATTTCCAACTCTATAAAGTTATTTATAGCAATCATTTCCTCAAAAATTGCAATGCCAGTTTTGGTCTCCTTGTTTCCACCCTGTCTGCATCATACATTCTTTCTCACAAGGTAGTAGAATGACCTCTTTGTAAAGGTAAGTCATCCCATGTCACTCTGCTGAAACTCTTCCTGGCTTTCCAACTTAATAGAATAAAATAGTTCTTACTATGGCCTACAGGCTTTATAGGATTTGGCCCCAGAAACATCCCAAACTCATCCTTTACCATGATCCTCTCTGTCACTCTGTATTGGCCATATTTTCCTCTTTACTGTTTGTAGAATCTCCAAGAATATTCCTGTCGAAGTCCTTTCCCTTGCTGGTGCAATGTTCTCCCCAGATATCTGCCCACATGACTGGTTCCATTGCTTCATTCTGATTTTCCCTGACACCCTTTCTAAAACAGTCCACCCCTTCCCCATCCCTTAGGGTCTCTTTATCCTATTTTTTTTTCAAGGCACCACCACTTATCTATTATATTGTTTCTTTCCCCATTTGAATGTAATTCTATGAGAACTGAAATATGATCTTTCTTGTAATTGCTCACTACTCTACTTCCCTCATCCAAATCAGTGTCTGAATCACAGGAGGTCCTCTGTAGTTATTTTTTGACAGAAGGAGTAACTGATGCTTAAATTTTTATCACACTGTTCATCTGCTCATTAAATAGCCAGGTGACTGCTTTGCAAAACTCTGAGTAATTAAGTTTGACATACAAGATGAATGAATTATTTTGATTCATGGAAGAAAATTATGGAGATCACAGGAGACATTGAAAAACTATCAAAAAAACTAATTACAAAAAGAATCCCACAGTTCAAATTATGTCAGAGCATGGACTCTGCATAAACTCTGGGACCAGATGTCTGAAGTTAAATTCTACCTAATTCTTCCACTTATAAGCTGTGTTATCCTGGAAAAGTTACTTTATGTCTCTGTGGCTCTATTTATCATCTGTAAAATAGGAATAATAGTAGTGCCTAACTCTTAGTGTTGTTATGAGTATTAAACAAGCAAGTATTTGTATAATGCTTAGAATAGTGTCTGGCATGTGGCAAGTTCTACATGAGAGTTTTGCAAACAAATGTTCCTGTTTCACAAATAAACATATACATACTAGAGACCCAGTGCACAAAATTCATGCACTGGTAATTTCGTGCACTGGTAATTTCGTGCACTGGTAGGGTCCCTAACAGCTGCCGGCTGCTGGCTGGGTACTCTCTCCCTTCCCCCAGCCAGCCCCGCCCCCTGGTCAAACCTAGATGAACTCCCAGTAGAGGGGAAAATTGCATACTATGCTTTTATTATATAGGATATATATATATATATATGTGTATATATATATATATATATATATGTGTATATATATATATATATTTCAGAACACAGAGGCAAAAAACCTTCTGAATTCTTTTTTACAAAGTATAATATTGAAATTAAACCTGACAGAATTAGATACTGCAGATCAAACCATGCAATATTCTGTCTTTTGAAATTAAATGTAGAAATCACATAAAATATCAACAAATAATTTATCAGAGTATTTAAGGTATATTACAAAATAATCAAGTATGATTCAAATGTGGAAAGCAAGAATGAATTAATAATATAAAGTCTATTAGTATAGGAGGAAAAAATATGGTCTAAATTGATGACGAGGGACATGTAACAAAATTCCATTTCCAACCTTAATAATGGGGGAAAAACATTCAATAATTCCTAGTTACCCTTCCTTCCAAAATTTCTGACACCTATGTGAAATTTTATTCTAAAAACCAGACTGGAAACATAGACAGTGTCAGTTGGGAAAAAAAATGGATTTAATGCAATCAAAATAAAATAAAATTTTTGTTAATTTTAAATAAACAGTATTCAAATAGCACTACTACAAAATTCTAGAACTACACTGCACTGTTTTTTATCTTCATGAAAGAATCTATACAAAATTTCCTGTGTATCCAAACTTAAACACAGAGACAAAATTCACTTCCCATTACTATGTAGAAATTAGAATACAGTACTTTTAACTAAAATTATTTTAAAATATCTGGGATAAGAAATATTCGGGGTAATATAATAATGATCAAATTAACTTTTTTTCTTCCTCCTTTGCTACTGAGAAAAGATCTTAGTCATGGTTGAAGATTAAGTTTAAATGAATCTTGTTCTAATGACTGAAAATCATTCATCATTATATTTTTAATTAAATATATTTTATAAAATTAGAAAAAGAGTCCATGCTCCTTTGAGATAATTTAATGAGAGGATATGTTGATAAAGGGAGTCAACCTGATCTCTTCATTTCTGCTTGTGGTGGATAATGCTGACTGCCTATACAGCATCCATTTCCTTTTAGATTTTTCTGATGAAAGACTGATTTTATTTAGTTATTTTTAAAAAATATGTTTTTATTGATATCAGAGAGGAAGGGAGAGGGAGAGAGAGATAGAAACATCAATGATGAGAGAGAATCATTGATTGGCTGCCTCTTGCACGCCTCCTACTGGGGATGGAGCCCACAACCTGGGCATGTGCCCTGACCTGGAATCTAACTGTGACCTCCTGGTTCACAGGTCAATGCTCAACCATTGAGCCATGCCGGCCAGGAAGATTTTGTTTAGTTATAATATTGTTCCTTCTTGTAGCCCACTCCAAGCCCCAGAAGTCTGAATATTTGGCCTAAGGCAGGATTCCAAAGGACTCCCTTTACTCTTAGAATTACTAAGGATTCCAAAAAGTGTTTGTCTGGTTTATATCTATTGATATTTACTACATTAGCAATTAAAGCAGGAATTTAAAAACATTTATTAACCATTGTAAACTACCAGTAATAAGCCCTCTTCATGCAGGGGTTCCCTACTTATACTTTGAAAACTGCTGTCTATGGTAATTTATCCCTTTACCCAATGACTGAGAGGTTCAAACACACAACCAACAATGGCATTCCTGCAGTCACAGGATTTGTAGGAGAAGATGTCATTTTCTCCTCCTTTGGGGGTTGTGACATGTGAAGTGTGGCTATAGATCCCAGTGTCCCTGGGACTGCTCCGACTTAAGCCCGTTGCACCCCCTTTCACTGTCCAAAATTTATCAAATTAGATGATAAGTTAGACAGTCACCTAGGCCTGTGGATATGAAACAAAGAATTGCAGCAGCTATTTGCCAGTATAAAGAAAGCAGAGAGAGGACAAAGGTAGTGCCCAAAGCTTTCAAAGAGGGAACAGCCAAGAAAATCACTGACAGCAGCGCCAAAAGGACACTGAGCCTAAACCACTCTGGGGCTAGATTTCTAGAATAGATTTCTACTCCAATCTCTTCCCTCACTTTCAAATCAATTTGAATTGGGATCGCTGGTCCTTGCAGCTTAAAGTGCTCCCACCACCGTGGAAGGTAACAGCAGCTTAGTGTGAATTCTTCTACCTTTCCCCTTCCCGGAGTCATATAGACATGCACTTGCACACATGTTTCATAGTTGGGTTTGGCTGAAGTTTGTTTTTATATATAAGAATTGGATTTCTATACATGTGTTTAATAACAATACATTATAAACAACTCTCTGGGTCTGCAGATCCAGATCTGATATCTTTTTAATAGTCCCATAATATTTCATCATGCAAATGTCTCGCCATTTCCTCCCAGTTTTTGGCATACAGTTTTGTTTTGTTTTTTTTTCAGGTTTGCCACTATTAATAATATTTAAATGATTATTTTAGTATACATATTCTTTGTACTCTTGCTTTTGTTATGATAAGATAGATTCCTAAACCTGGGATGTCTTGATCAAAGGGTATGTGAGGATCCTTTTTCTTAAAAGTAATTAGAAAATACTTTAGATGGAGAAGTAATCCTATATAATAAAAGGCTAATATGCAAATCGACTGAGCAGTGGAACGACTGGTTGCTATGACGCACACTGATCACCAGAGGGCAAATGCTCAATGCAGGAGCTGCCCTCTGGTGGTCAGTGCTCTCCCACAGGGGGAACGCCACTCAGCCAAAAGCCAGGCTGACGGCTGGTGAGCCCAGCGGTGGTGGCAGGAGCCTCTCTTGCCTCCTCGGCAGCGCTAAGGATGTCCAACTGATGGCTTGTCCAATTCCCGGCAGGGAGCGGGCCTAAGCCTGCAGGCGGACATCCCCCAAGGGATCCCAGACTGTGCACTGGGCCTCTAGTAGATGATAAAAACTTAGGTTAACCAAAGAACTATATGCATATATGCATAGTCCATGGACACAGACAATAGTATGGAGAAGGCCTGGGATAGGGTGGGGGCTGGGTAAAGGGGAAAAAGAGGGAAAATGGAAGACATCTGTAATACTGCCAATAAGAATAAAGTTTTAAAAAATTAGGAAACAAAAAATATAAAATAAAAGGTAATATTTAATACTAAAATAGATAAAATCCATCTACTTTCTCCTATGATCTAGATTTGGTGTTACTTTTAGAATGGCTCATTCTTAAGTGTTGTTTTTTTTAAAACTCTATTTTCTTCTAGTTCCTAGTTTTATTTTACTTGTTTAAATCCCTAATCCACCTGAAATATATTTTGGTGTAATTCAAACACAATGAGTGAAATACAGATTTGACCATTTTTCTCAACCCATTTATTGATTAATGATCTTTACTTCACAGACAATGTCACTTTGTTTCATATAACAAATTACAAACAGAAAAGAAACCCTACATGTATTTAAAAAAAACCAAATATGATATTTTAGTATATTGCAGAGCTAGTTTCCTCTATGTTTCTTCATTTTTCAGAATATTTCTGGCTAAGTTTGAGTCCAGGATTGTTCTTCAGAGAAGCAAACTTATTACTGGTGGGGTAGTGAAATTTAGGAAGTATTCATTTAATCTAATAAAATTCCATTTAAATTTATATCTTAAACTTCAAACAAGAAAACTTGTTTTATCTTTTTAAAAGGAAGATACACTACTAGGGGTGCAGTTAGGACATCAAATTTAGTACACCCTCCCACCGCCCTTAAAAACAAACAAACAAACAAAAAACACCTCAGACAATATCAATCCAGTGGGTTTTTCCTTGGAAGAACATTTCTGTACTTGGGTATTCACACTGTTATTATTTGGGAAATGGAGCATATTATCTGAATTCCTACAACAAAAGAAAATTGTACGTTTTTTTTCTCTCTCTCTTTTGCCATGTTTTCTGTTCCAGTCTCCACTAATTAAGCAGCACTTCAGCCCCTTGTACTTTGAAGTTTCACTCATTACCTGGCTTCTGTAAGTCAACAAAAGACAACATCTAAAACCCTCAGCATTGGGCCATCACTCTGGGGACTGCTAATTGAATGTAATTACTTTATTTTGTGCCAGGGTTCATACTTGTAACATTGCCTTGTAATAATTTAAATTGTCTGCATACTGCAAGGGACTGTTTGACGCCAGAGTGGAGACGGCCAGGCCGCCACTTGGGCCTTGGAAGCGAAGTCAAAAGTAAGGAGACATTGTCATTTGGCTACCTACTCATTAGCTGCCCTCTATGGCTGTCTGTTGTTTTGAGTGGACAGGATGTGTAGTGACTGAATCTTGCCCCTAAAATAGCTGTGAAAACATGCATTTGGGATGTACAGTAATTGGTTGCTTAGTTAATCACAGATATTTTTAAAGACCTTGGGAAAAAGCAAGATATTTTTAAAGCATGACCTTGCAATGCCACATCTCTCTCTCTCTCTCTCTCTCTCTTTCTCTTTCAGAGGGAAGAATTGCAATGGAGCAAAGATCAAAAGGATAAAATGTGATGTTATCCTTTATTATCTCATTTGAGGAATTTGAAGAATGACATGTCCTAGAAGAATAAAACCAAATCCTCTTGCCATTTTCCTGGCCTGATATTTTGGCAACCACATTGCTTCCAAAGAGAAGCATCATCCAAACTTCATTTTTTAAAGTGCATGTGAGAAGAAAGATTACTGTAGAAGGAAAAAATTACAAGCCTGAAGCCCTGCACAAGCTCTGGGAAAGCTCTCTGACCCCCATACAAGGTGCAACCCATTCTGAATTTTTGCCTCTACTTGGGTGATTAATCACAAGGTGAATGTGGTCTTACTAGCTTAATAATAGGGCTTGCTTTTGGCTCTCTGTGACCAGCAACATAACAGCACCTTCCCTGAGTGTCAGAATCCTCCCCTTTTGTCTACGGTGCCAGCAGGTCTACACCACTGGCAGTTAAAGCTAATGTGATTTTTTTTTAATTCTCAAATTACATTTAACTATAGAAAGAAAACAATGCTATAGTTTTGAAAGAAAAGGTAAAGGGTATGGTAACAGGAAAAATCACACACAAAAAGAAAATGAGATTAAATTGAGCAAAATTTAATGTAAACCTTTGATTTACCTGAATCTCCTGTAATTATTTCTTCAAGATGGTTGGCAGAATAAAATGACCACCAAGTAATAGATGCTGCCAATTCTTTCCTAATACCTGTGTGTTTAGTGTGTATGTTTTAGATATAATTCACATTGCACAAAATTCACCTTCTTAAATTATATACAATTCAGCAGTTTATATACAATTCAACCTGGGCATTTCATATAAATGCCATCATTTAACATGTGGCCTTTTGTGACTGGCTTCTTTCACCTAGCATTTCAGATGTATCCATTACAGAATGGATGCGTACTTCATTCTTTTTATGGCTACTTAATATTCCAGTGTATGGATAGGTTGCATTGTGTGTATCCACTCATCACTAATGGCCATTTGGGTTGATTCTGCTTTTTGGCTATTTTGAATAATGCTCCCATGAGCATTCATATACAAATTTTTGTCTGAACATATGTTTTTGGCTCTCTTGGGTGGTATATCTAGGAGTGAGATTGGTGAGTCATACGGTAACTTTCTGCTTCACTTTTTGAGGAACTGCTGGACTGTTTTTCAAAGAGGCTGCACTATTTTATATTCCCCCCAGTAATCTAAGAGGATTCCAATTTTTCCACATCAACAGCCAAAAGCACACTAAGTATACATATGGCACTTGTGATTTCTGCAATTCTGGTTATAGTCATCCTAATAGATGTAAAGTGGTATCTCATTATTTTGATCTGTATTTCCCTAATGACAAATGACACTGAAGCTTTTTATGTTCTTATTGACTATTTGCATATCTTTTTTGAAAAAAAAAATGTCTATTAAAGTTCTTTGCCCATTTTTTAATTGGGTTATTTATCTTCGTTGTTGAGTGGCAAGAGTTCTTTATATAGTCTAGATATTAAGCCACTATGAGATATATGAATGCAAATATTTTCTCCCATTCAGTAGGTTGTCTTTTCACTTTATTGAGCTTGTTAGCCAGTTTATCTACTTTTTCTTTAGTTGCTTGTACTTTTGGTGTTTCTTATAAGAAACCACTTCCTAGTCCTTGATTCCAAAGATTTACCCTTATGAATTCTTCTAAGAGTTTTATAGCATTAGTTCTAACATTTAGGTCTTCAGTCCTTAATTTTTAAGTGTGGTATGTGGTAAGAAATTCAATTCAACTCTTTTACATGTGGATATCCAGTTATCTTAGCACCATTTGATGAAAATACTATTCTTTCCCCACAAAATGGTTATGGCTCCCTTTTTGTAAATTAATTGAATAGATATGGGTTTATTTCTCTCAATTCTATTCCATTGATCTGTATTTCTATCCTTTTTCTGGCACCACACAGTCTTAATTACTGTAGCTTTAAGGACCTTTTGAAATTGAGAGGTGTAAATCCTCCACATTTGCTCTTCTTTCAAGATTGTCTTGGGTGTGTATGTTAGTTTTTAATTATAATCAAAATCACAATAGAAATTTTTGACCTGAGAATGCCGGGAAATATAATTTGCTTTTAAAAAATATTTTTAAAGATCTTATCATAAAATAATTTCCAATAGCTTGAATGTCTCAATCTACATTGCTGTCCAGTAATAAAGGAATCTCTTTAGTAAATACCTTGATTTATTCAAAAGTCGATTAACATGGTAAATCAATGTTTTAGAATGCTAAATTATTTTTGGAGTAGAGGATGTAATATAACATTCAGATTTATATACTTAGTGGAGATTTTGTGTCATAATACCATGTATTTTTCTTTTAGCTCTGCGATTCATTCTTGATAACCTACAGCAAAACACTTTACCTTTCTTTTCCTTTATTTAATCTGATTATAAGTTCATGTTTCTGGCAGCTGGAAAAGAGGTAAGGGGAAGTGATGAGCACTTAAGATGCTAAGAAACATCTTAATTCTGGGCAATCATTTTCTCAGTTATAATTCAGAGGAGTTATCTGATACAGGTATGATAGCATTGCCATTCCTTTGTCCAACTCCTCAATTAAGTCCCATCAGCCATTTACTTTATTTGCATGGTTAGACTGTATCTTAAATTGGCTCTAAAAATTGGAGATCAATTGTAGGATTTACATTACTATGACTATGTAAATAATATAAGTTGGGCCAAGTAATGTGCTAGCATTACATTTGCATATTTATAGGTCTTTTGCCACAAACATTGAGCAAATCAAAGGAGATTATTCCTAGCATTAGTGTTAAATAAACTTTTCTTACTTATACCTCACCGATGACTTAAAATTATACCTCATTTGAGTTGTTTTGTGTTTTGTTTTGTTTTTGTCAAAACTCCCATTTGACCCAGTGATCCCACTTCTAGGAATATATCCCAAGAAACCAGAAACACCAATCAGAAAGGATATATGCACCCCTATGTTCATAGGAGCACAGTTTACCATGGCTAAGATTTGGAAACAGCCTAAGTGCTCATCAACAGATGAATAGATTAGAAAAGTGTGGTACATCTACACAATGGAATACTACACTGCTGTAAAAAAAAAAAAGGAGTTCTTATCAATTGCCACAGAATGGATGGAACTGGAGAGCATTATGCTAAGTGAAATAAGTCAGTCAGAGAAGGATAAATACCACATGATCTCACTCATTTGTGGAATATAATTAAGAACATAAACTGATGAACAAGAACAGATCCAGAGATGGAGAGGCATTGACTGGACTGTTGGGCCTTGGAGGGAAGGTAGGGGTGGGTGGGGTAAGGGGGGGAGATCAACCAAAGGACTTACATGCAAGCATATAGGCCTAACCAATGGACACGGACAACAGGGGGGGGTGAGGGCATGAGCGGGGGGATAGGGGGTAATGTGGGGATAAGGACACATATGTAATATCTTAATCAATAAAAAAAACATATTAAAAAAACAATTTAGTCTTCTTAAAGTTTCTAATATCCTTTATTTAATTTCTTGCAGTACTTACCTTTATTGTAAACTATTTCTGCTTCCAATTCTTTATCCTATCATCTATATATATAAAAGCCTAGCGAGCAGAACAGCGGGACGACCAGTTCGACCCGTGGCTATGACATGCACTGCGACAGCCAACCAGCCTGATCCTGGTCGGATTGGGGGCCAGCCAACTGCCCACGGCCTCTCCCCCCGCCTGCCCGGCTCCATGGGCCCCCACTGGGGCTGGCAGGCCAGACCCCACCTATGCACGAATTCATGCATTGGACCTCTAGTTTATTATATTCGTCCTTTGTGTACCTTTTTTCCTTACAGAAGAATCCTCCCAACCCTACCTCCCACTGCTCCAGTGAATTGGTTGCCCTTGTCCTGATGCTCAGTTGTTACACTGATCTTACTGCTTTCCCAGGTTGAAACTTTTGCCTCTTTGGTGGATCAAAATGAATTGCAACATGTTTGTTGTTGTTGTTGTTGTTTGTTTGTTTGCTTGTTTTATTTCAGAGAGGGAGAGAGAGATAGAAACATCTATGATGAGAGAGAATTATTGATTGGCGGCTTCCTGCATGTCCCCTACTGGGGATAGAGCCCACAACCTGGGCATGTGCCCTTGACCGGAATCAAACCATGGACCCTTCAATCTACAGGCTGATGCTCTATCCACTGAGCAACCGGATAGGGCTGAATTGAAACTGTTTGCTCTCATTTCACTGAAACATTTCATATAACGTCCCATGAAGATGTCCATGAAATATAAGTTACTAAGTTTCTCTTTGTATGTAAAAAAAAAAAAAGTCTTTGTTCTGTGCTCATGCTTGAATGAATGTTAGTTTGAGTAAAAACTCTAGGTTGAAATTATTTTATCTCAGAATTAAGAACACTTTGTTTCATTGTCTTCTAACATACCATATTAATAAAATATTTTATTCCCATTTCTTTCCACACAATTTGATCTTTGTTCTCTGAACTTTTTTATGGTCTTCTTTTATTCTAGGTGTTTGGAATTTCATTCCTTGAGCTAAAAACCCTGAGGTCCTCAAGGCAGTTTCAATGTCCTGTGTGCCTGGGGATCTCTTATATGTATCAAATGATAAATTTTGAAAGAACCAAAATAGGAAAATCACAACTGATATTGATACCATTGTAATAACCTGGTTATCGTTTAACAGGGAAGATAGTAAAGGGAAGACTAGATAAAATTGGCATGCCATTTATACAGCTTTGCTAATTGAAAACTCCAAGTCTGTTCCCTGCTGATTGATGGGGGAAGGGACTGGACAACAGACACATGCCCAGTGAGGTCTGAATGTTGTGGGAAGGTGCCTACTTGTCTGTCAGTCACACCTGGAGTGGGTCAGTGGGCCACAATAAGAGTGGCCACTGCAAGGGCATGAAACCTGAATATTTAAACTTCTGAACAAAGGAGCACACTCTCTTGTGTTTCTTTTCTTTTTTTTTCACTATGTTTGCTCTTGGCTCTTGCCTCTCCTGCTTGCCTGTGCTCCTGTGACTCCTGTTGCAAAGGGCACACTCCCCTGTGCCCATGTGGCTCACAGCCATGTGGGACGCACACAATGGACTAATGGACTTTAATTAACAGATGCTCTACCGGACCCAGCTGCAGTGTGGAACGGAAGCCCTGGACACTGGCCTTGCTTTGGCTCTACTGGAGCCCCAGCTACACTTTCAGGACTGATTTAAGGGGCATGGGACTTTGCAACCCCTCGAATGTAACTCCATGCAAATAAGGCCTTTTACTACATCTCATTCTTCCATGCGAATCTTAGAAAATTAATTTTCTAAAGATATCACAGGAACCTCACTCCCAAGAGCGATTCTCCTGTAAAAATATAATCAAAATACACTAACTATAAATGTATTTTCTTGATGATAGTTTTTTCCCTAGTGGATCACATATTTAATTTTTTATTTGTTTTTTATTAATCCTCACCAGAGGATATTTTCCCATTGATTTTGGGGGAGAGTGGAAGAGAGAGGGAAAGACAGAGAAAAACATTGATGTGAGAGAAACACATCAATTAGTTGCCTTCTGCATGAACCTTGACCAGGGTCCAGGCCGGGGAGGAGTCTTCAACTGAGTATATGCCCTTGACCAGAATCAAACCTAGATCCCTTTGGTCCATAAGCCAATGCTCTATCCACTGAGAAAAACCAGCTAGGACTAAATATTTAAATTTTAAAATAATGAAAAAATGGGCTAGAATAAATTGTAGCTATTTTTCTGGAAATGAAACACTTTTTAAGCAAAAGATCAAAGGTAGATACAATAAAGAAAAAACTTCATAAAAACTGATGACATAATTTGGGATGCTTCTATACTGAAAACATATAATTAAAATATTATAGGGCAAATGAAAAATTATTTGCAAAATAGTGTTAGAGGTTTGATATTCTTACTATGATAATGAGGTCTTAAATATAAAAAAGAAATTTAAAAATATCCCAAAAGAAAAATGATGTAATGATGTAAATAGGCAATTAACAAAATAAAAATATAAATGGAAAATAACCATAAAATAATATTTATTTTTTTAAATACAAAGAAAAATAGCAAAAATTTGACTTTTTATCCTATCAAATTGCAAAATAAAAAATAATTTTAAGTAAACGTGTTGTTTAGGAATAACAGGCTATATAGAACCACTCTTGGTATAAGGCAGTCTTATACCAAGCTCATGCCTTTGAAAAGTCATAAAAATGTATGTTATTCAGTTGACCAATGCATATCAAAGGCCATAAAAATGTGCATATTTTGAGCCAGAAATTCTATTTCTAGAAATTTAAGAAGAAAAATATATAAAGATGCACTTGTAAGGATAGACAACCCTGAGCACTTTATAAGAAAATTGGAAACAACTGAGTCCAAAAATAGAGGTTGGGTTTATGTTGTTTTCATGTAAGAGAATTAAAAATGATTCTGTATCCACATAGTCATTGACATAGAAAGACACCCAAAATGTTATCTAATGAGAAAGGCATGTTCCAAAACAGTATGTATAGTATAATTCCAACATTTTTGTTGGCCTCCATAATTGAAAAATCATGCCTGGTTTGATCTAAAGCCTCAAATAGCACCATATATTATTACAAAGTGTGGGAAAACATACACAATAACATTAACAGTGGTGCTTTGGGTTTTCTCCTTTATAATTTTCCATATTTTCTAAAATTTCTAAAATA
Source organism: Myotis yumanensis (assembly GCF_028538775.1). NCBI lineage: Eukaryota > Metazoa > Chordata > Mammalia > Chiroptera > Vespertilionidae > Myotis > Myotis yumanensis. The sequence goes on along the minus strand of NW_027223764.1, from coordinate 29,524,428 downwards.
AACAAAAAAATGAGTTAACGGAGTCTTCCTTCCATTTAAAGATATTTTCTTTTTAGTGCCTCTTAACAATCAGAAATCAATTGGATAAAGATTTCTAATGAAGGCAGTGTGAGATAAACTCTCCTTCACCATACAGCCTCCGTTTCCTTACCTCATTTTTTATACAGGCCTTCATATTAGATCCATCTACAGTAAATTTATATTTTCCCATATATTTTCTTTCTGTGGTCTCATGGTGTCTAATTACTTAACGATAAGAGCTCATTCTTTACTCAAAGTGTTGTTTGTTATCCCTATCATGTAGGATGAAGTTTTTTATAGAATCTTATAATAGTGTTTTCCTTATGATTTTGAGTATTAAATATAAGTAGTTCACACTAAATTTAGATATAAGGAATAACCAGACCAAATGATATGATTAAAGCCACTGTTCTGGTAGACAGTGTAGGTTGAGTACTTATCCAGATAATTTGATTACTGTAAACAGTCAACTTTGCCTGGATTATCTGGATAATTGCCTCACCTCTGCATTTTACATTGCCTAAGGTTCTAGCTTTATTTTGCATCCTATGGGCCACTTTCTGCAGTGATCAGCAATCAGAGAAAATCAGATTATCACTCTGTGTAACCTTCCTGTGCCTTGGGTAATTAAGTCAACAAATTAGCTGAAGGCTCCAATGCGGAAGGGGATTGGTAGACTGTGGTCAAGACACATATTTATGAATTTTCCCTTAAGCTGCTTTTCTTGAGGAAGCTTTGATAAGAAACATATGATCTCAATTATCATTAACTCCCTGTGGTTTCCGTGCTTGGGAGCTTGACCTAGACTTTCGAAGGCATAGGACCCCCTTCGATGTGTGCCTGAGCAGCATACTGCCAGTCCATTCACATTTTCCATCCTGTTATCTCACACTGAGAAAGGGGACTTAAATCACTCTTCACACACTCACTGCAGTCTCAGGGGTTATGCCACTTTTGCGGGCTGCTTTTAGTTTTTCTTTCCTGCCCTTTGGTAATATGCTTTTCTCGTCAACCAAACACCTTTTTTTAAAGCTATTTTTAAATATAAAATTCTTTTAAAAAATCTTTTAATGGCAAAGGGAAAATATAGGCATGAAAACGACTCCTATCAGACACAGACAAATAAGAATTTAACAAAGATGATCATTGCTATTATTTGAAAATTTAACATGTAAATAGGAGTGGATGCTTGGGTTTTGTTTCTGCATTTAGAATTGTAGATTTAGTTTCTCTGTGTGAAAAAGAGTTAAGCAATATATCAGAATGTTTAACAGTTAATTAGTTACAATACAACCTTTGAATATACATATTGAAAAGCTACTCCAACTATTAACTTTGATTCAGGACCAGGAATGGGGCTTACAGTGAAGACTGGCAGAACTGGGCCGGCTGGGATATGTGGGCTGATGGGCCCAACTATGACTGGGTGCACAATTAAAAGGGGCATTCATGTCCCTCAAATCATGTAAATAGGTATTAAAGTGGAAAAAAGAAAAGGGGAAATTAGCTCTCAGCATAATCATTTTAAATGCGTTTTGTTTTGTGACCAGGGTGGAATTATTTGCTTATCTATGTACAAATTATGCTGCTACAGAAGGAAACAGAGTTTATTGTAAATGACTTGCCCAACTGGCCTCCCAAGATAGAACTTGAAAAAAATAAACAGTTTTGATGGTTAATGAAGCTAATATGTGCCCATTATAAAAGCTTGAAAAATGCATATAAATCTAAAAGAATAAATAATACTTGATCATCAACTAGAGATATTTTTACATATTTTCCATGAATATGTATATTCCATGATAGGGAACATATTGTGTATTTCAATTTTGATTCATCCTCTTTCCCCAGTTAATATTATAGCATACATATGTCATTTAGAATTTATTATGTTTCAAGAGTCAGTAAACCCAACTTAAACTGGCTGAAAAAAATCCAGGAAATTATTGGCTCTAGAACTGAAAAGTCGAGAGGAAGAAGTGGATTCAAGCACAAACCAGAGGTTCAACTGGCTCTGTCTGGTTCCACTTACCTGCACTTTCTGCAGATTTGCTCTTTGGTGGCTTTGTCCTCATGCTAACTTCTCTCACCAAATTCATCAGAATCAGTTCCAGACTTCACACCCTCTCACCACAGTGTCCAAAGAGAGAGAGTGTCTTTTCCAAAGCTCTTTGAAAGAAAAATTTTGTTCACACCTTTCTAACAAAAGTGCTAAAGTACACTCTAATCACACCCGCTTACATCAGAGGCACTTCCTCAAAACTATTACTAAAATAAGGGAACATTTTACTCCTATAGACTTAGATGTGGGTTACATGTTAAACCCACCCAGGCCACATAAGCAAAGGGCATCCTATATAAAGAGCTAATATGCTAATTAGACCGAACAGCAGAAGGATCATTCGGCGACCTTCCTGATGAAGCCAGGGCTGCAAGGGCTGGCTGAAGCTGTGAGGGCTGGCCAGGGCTGCGAGGACCGGCCAAGGCAGCCAGGGCTGCAAGGGCCGGGACCCTTGCACGAATTTCGTGCATTGGGCCTCTAGTAATCTAATAAACTTCCTACTACCACATTAAAAGCATCTTCACAGATATTATTATAATGTCTATATACTATCTCATTTTACAGTAATACTTACATTTATTAAATGCTAGAGTTCTGGTACATGAATTTGTGCATGGGTGGGGTCCAGCTGGCCAGCCCCAATGGGGGCTGATCAGGGCCAGGCAGTGGGGGGGAGGGGACATGGGAGGTTGGCCGGATGGCCCCACCCCCAATTGGGGTGGGGGGCCGATCAGGGGCGGGGCCGGCTGGGGGGAGGGTCCGTGGGAGGTTAGCTGGCTGGCCCCGCCCTTGATCAAGCCAGTTGGCTGGCTGCAGTGGGCATCATAGTGAACGGTCTTTCTGGTCATTCTGGTCAGTCCTGCATTCCAGTCACTGGCTTTTTATATATATAGATTCTTCTCATTAGACATTTAGTCTGTTTCCAATGTTTCTATAATATAAATAATGTTGTGAACATATTTTTAATAAATTCTTGGCTGCCTTTGGTTTTACTCTTTTAGAATAGATAACAACTGTAATTATTAACCAAGGGCACAATATTTTTCAGTGTTATGTTGCTTTTTAGAAGAATCATGTGTCTCATACACATGGCTACCTAGCTGATCACCATGGGTAACATTATCATTTACAAACAAGTCTTTCCGAACCTGCTTAGTGAGATATTGTAGATCATGGTTATTTTTTATTCAAATTTTTTAATTTACTAATGAAGTTAACATTGTCCTCTAATAATAATTGTAAAAGTAATTGAGCAGCACAGTGTGCCAATCACTGGTCTGGGCATTTTATACACATCAGATAATTTAAACATCATAAAACCTATATAATTACTAGGTGTACCAGTTTATAATGCGGACTTTTTTCAATAGATGGATTTAGACATATGTTGATTTATATGCGATTTGATGTGTATGCTATTTTGTTGAATTGACAACAAGCTTCAAAACTTCATATGTCAAATTTGCTGAAGGTGTTAACACCATAGATATTTTTACACTTAAAAATGTTGAATTCCGTGCTAAAAAAAGAGCATTTGCGGGAAGTTTTAATTCATTACTTTATTTTGAAGAAAAGTGCTGCTGAATACTTCAGGAAGCTTATGGTGAACATGCTGCATCTCAAGATACTTGTGAACGCTGGTTTAAATGCTTTAAAAGTGATGATTTTGATGTGAAAGACAAAGAACATCCAGGTCAACCGAAAAAGTTTGAAGACCAACAATTACAAGCATTATTGGATGAAGATGCATGTCAGACTCAAAAACAACTTGCAGAAAGATTAAACGTTGCTCAGCAAACAATTTCCAATCATTTACAAGCAATGGGAAAGATATTAAAGGAAGGAAAATGGGTGCCACATCAACTGAATGAAAGACAAATGGAAAACCAAAAGTCATCAGTAAAATGTTGCTTCAATGGCACAAAAGGAAGTCTTTTTTGCATCGAATTGTGACTGGCGATGAAAAGTGGATTTATTTTGAGAATCGCAAATGCACAAAATCATGAGTTGATCCAGGTCAACCATCAACATCGACTGCAAGGCCAAATCACTTCGGAAAGAAGACAATGCTCTGTGTTTGGTGGGATCAGGAAGGTGTGGTGTACTATGAGCTTCTAAAACCAGGTGAAACCATTAATACTGATCACTACTGACAACAAATAATCCATTTGAACCACACTTTGATCGTAAAATGACCAGAATGGGCCAGAAGACACAGCAAAGTAATTTTGCTTCATAATGATGCACCATCACACACGTTAAAACCAGTTAAAGACACGTTAAAAGATCTTGCCTGGGAAGTATTAACCCACCACCATATTCTCCAGACCTTGCTCCTTCAGATTACCACTTGTTCCTATCGATGGCAAATGCACTTTCTGAGCAGCACTTCAAAACATACAAAGAAGTGGAAAATTGGGTCTCTGAATGGTTTGCCTCAAAACAAGAAAGGTTCTATTGGGATGGTATCCACAAATTACCTGAAAGGTGGGGGAAATGTGTAGCTAGCGATGGGCATTACTTTGAATAAAGCACTTTTGATGTTTCTCTTGAAATTATTGTGTTTTCTTTGATTACAAAATCTGCATTATTAACAGGTCAATAATTAATTTACCAAAAGTAAAATGGCCAGAAAGTGGATAGCCAGCCAGGATTCAAATCCACGTCTACCTAACTCAAATGTAAGCTTTTAAGAATCAAGAATAGCTACTTCTTGCATTATGCATAGTAACTATTTGTATTTCCTACTTTGTTGTGACTGTAATATTTATTATGATTTACTTTGAAGAATTATATTCCCTGCTAATCTCTAAAATCTAAAATAACCCCCAAAATAATACAGTTGAAAATAACTATAGAATTGTAGCTTTCTATGAAAAGAATAAAAACTCCTGGTGAAAGTCACAGTTGCAACACATTCCCATAATTCAGTCCTCAGGCACAAGGGTGCTAAACTAGAACTCTTTCTACAATTTTCTATTATTAATGAAAACAAATGGAAAAGAAGAAAAGAATGCAATGCTTTAGCTCTCCTGTCTACATGATTGTCCTCTGAAATGTGCACTGTTTTGGTAATTCTCCAATGTTTTTTGTTAATATTTTGTCTGTATTTCTAGTTGTTCTCAACAGGAGGGTTGGTCTGTTATAGGCTCTATCAGAACTAAAAGCAAAGTCTATAAGTGTCAAACACCTCTCTATAATTTTATGAAAAATGCTTACAAAATAAATATAAGGGTAAATAATATTTTACCCACTTATAATACTGTTAAAATATGCCACAGTAAAGGGAAAGGCATAAAACTAGCATTTATATGCTTACATAGGCTTGAAATAGGGTTGCATTTACAAAAATGCCTTCATGATATAGCTAATGAATATTCAGCACAAAACAAAGACACATGCTATTCCTATATTGTGAGCAAAAGCAGCCACAGGAAAGAAACTTTGTAAAGTTTCTGAGGCATTGAGTTGCCCACAGGTTACCAATATTTACATACTAATTCATCCCACTAGAGGTCTTTATAAACCAAAAATATGGCATATGTCACCACTCTTAAACATCTGCAGCCATTAGAGAAGAAAACCAAATAAGAATGCAACAGTTATCTTCATTTATTCTTCTTCCTCCCACCAAAATGCACACACACACACACACACACACACACACACACACACCACATACGGAGTAAACCTATAAACCATTCTTGAGCAGTGTACCACGACCATTGAGAAGTCCATTCAGTTGAGAAGATATATACATTCTTTCTGACATTATGATGTCTCTTCTGTGTCCCTTATATACAAAAGGATATTAAGCTGTTAATGTGAATAAGTCCTAAATTTTCAGTCTCAGCCACTATTTATGTCCTTTTTAAATAACCATCCATTTGAATTTCCTTCCTTTGTGTGTGTGTGTGTGTGTGTGTGTATGTATATGTATATGTGTATATATATATATATATAATCTTTAAACATTTATGAGCCTACGTCATTTACTTGAACACGTATTTCAGTATCTTTTGAATCTCAAATTCATTATGCAGAATTAGAAATGTCTACCTGACTCAAATCTAAGCTGTTAAGAAATTTTATACAAACATATATAAAGAAGACTAATGTTAATTTTGATATTAAATAAACAATGTTTAACTATATTAAGAAGAAATATGCTTTTCCTATAGAATTAACAAAAAATACTTTAAAGAATTTCTGAACAATGGTAACAGAGAAGTAAGGTAACACTACACTAATTTGAAAAATATATTTGTAATAAACTGAATGTTAATTCTATTTTAAGGGTTTGATGTATGTTAGGTAGTTACACCAACTTTGTTTAATTGAACTTATATCACTTCAAAAAGTCACCAGTAGAGGGAGCAAATAATTTAAAAATAATATTAATTATGACCTACTTTTTTGTTTGTTTATTTGTTTTTGTTAATCTTCACCTGAGGATATTTTTCCATTGATTTTAGAGAAAGTGGAAGGGACGGAGAGAGAAACATTGATATGAGAAAGACACATCAATTGGTTGCCTCCCACACAGCATGGGGATCTAGCCTGCAAGTGAGGTACATGCCCTTGCCCAGAATTGAACTCAGAACCCTTCAGTCTGTAGGCTAATACCCTATCCACCAAACCAAGCAAGCTAGGGCATGATCTACTTTATTTTTAAGTTGTATAAGAGTTAACTTATTTATTTCTGGAAAATATTTGGCTTTGAAAAGTCACTATATAACTTATACAAGATTTATAACTATATAAGATACAGAAACATAGAAAATATAATTACAAATATAATTTATTAGTCTCTTACTAACCTAAATCATAATCACACATAAGATCTGAATTTTTCTATTCTTGTTCAATTTCTTTCTAATTTTAGGCTTGGGGAAAGCCACCCACTTCTCTAAGCCTCATTTTTATGTCTTCAAATTGGAAACAATAATAAATCACAGAGATAAGATGTCACAGAGCATCTATGAAAGGATTAAATATGATGGTATATGTTAGATGATTAGCATTAACAAATGTTAGGGTTTTCTGTGTATCTACCCCAAAGAATGTAGATCCCTCCCCCAAAACAGCCTCCTCTTTTTGATTCAATTTGTTTAGTCACTCCAGCCCTATCTCACAATATTGTTGAAGAATATCAGACTCCTAATGGGTTTTGTTAACTGAAGGCATTTATTATTATTTTATAAGGCAGAGCAGCATAATGTTTTTTTTTTATTTGTTCCACCTGAATAGAATCTCAAAGCGTGCCCCTTAGGCCTGCTGCAAATCTATATATCTATATATATAAGAGCCTAAGCAACCAGAATGCTGGAACTGGAATGACCGGTCGCTATGATGCGCACTGACCACCAGGAGGCAGATGTTCAATGCAGGAGCTGTACCTGGGTGGTCAGTGTGCTCCCACAGCCAACCTCCGGTGGCTAGCCAACCTCCTGTGGTCCCTCCCTCCATCTGGCAGGCCCTGCCAGCAGCCGGCAGCCGGCAGCTGGCAGCTGGCAGGAAGGAAGGCCCAAGTCTGCAGGAAGGAAGGCCCTGGCCTGTAGCCGGAAGGAACGCCCTGGCCGGCAGCCGGAAGGCCCCAATCGGCCCTGATTGCCAGCCAGGCCTAGAAACCCCACCCATGCACGAATTTCGTGCACCAGGCCTTTAGTATATATATAAAAGCCTAAGTGACCGAACAACCGAACAACCAGTCAACCAGTTGCTATGATATACACTGACCACCAGGGGGCAAATGCTCAATGCAGGAGTTGCCCCCTGGTGGTCAGTGCACTCCCATAGTGGGAGCACCACTCAGCTGACCAACCCGTCCCGGCAGCCCAGCAGCCAGCCAACCTAAAAATTCTTACAGTTTTTGACAGCCACTCACTCCCTGCAGGTCCAATGTCCAGAGAGTCCAATGTCTGAAGAACAGGCCAGACACCGACAGACCAGCACCACCAGCACGATCCTGACAGCGCCACGGGCCTCCTGGAAGTCGGCCTTGGACACCGTGAATGCTTCTCCTCCCTAGACACTCCACAAGGAAGAGACGATATAAAACCGGCCGCCAGGTGGCTCCTGACAACCGGCGCGAATGTCAGCGAGATGGATCCGGAACCCAGGCAACAAGGGTGTCCCACTGCCTGCCCAGATGGCCGATCACATCCCAACCCCCCCAACCACCTCAGCGGGTACCAGACACAGGGCTCATGACTGGCGAGGGCCTCTATGGCTGCGCAAGCCTCTCCCAATTGGGACTGACTGGGCTCGAGCTCGCGGTAGGCACAGTGGGGCCGGGATGAGTGGGAATGGCAAGCAGGAGCGGCAGGTGGTATTGGACTGTGGAGATGGGTTTTGGCCTGATCCCCGCAGGCCATACCAAGGGACCCCACCTGTGCATGAATTCATGCACCAGGCCTCTAGTAAGATATAAGCCAAGTAATGACTCAATTATCTGCTATCACTGCCGTAATGATATAAATACTTGCCCAAAGTTTTCAATTTAATCCTTACAAGGCTCCAGGTAAGCTTCTTAGAAAAAGTACCAGTATTTTCTCTAGCATTCTTGGGCTAGGAATGGCTATTCTAGATTTCTAGTTGCACATATGAACTGAAATAACTGGAGGGGAATTCTGAAGGTCAAGTACAAGAGACAGGAGTGTCTTTATCAGACACTTGTGATTTTCAATAAGCTCTAGGGGTATATCTTTTGATTGCTCAAGAAAGCAAGAGATAAAGGAGGACCCTTTTGCTCTAAGACAGAATGCTGTGTGCCAGGATATGGCCTGTGATAATTCAGTGAACATGAATGAAAACACAAAGAAAACAAATATGTAATGTGAGAATGACTGAGGAAGCCACAGCGTAGAGGAGGCAGATAAAAGAAATTTCCTCAAGTACTATAGATTAATATATGGGCTATGAACTTTATTAATGTTTTATTGTTATACCTGGAGCTTCTTTCTATTAACCTGTATTAATCTTAGTGAGAGTAGGAAGTAATATATTCTCTAATCAGCATAGATTTTTCTAGAACCTGGGCAGATTAAGATTGCAAAGAAGGGGTATTCCTAAAATGAGTAGATAAGCCCTTGTGCTAAAAACATCATCAAAAGTAGAATTATTTTTAGAATTTACTATTATGAAATTGCTGGGAAATTTTCAACATAAAATAGAGATGAAGAAGACACATAAATATTGGAAACTTAGAGAAAGAAAACTTGGGATCAATACTCTATGATCAATAGTGTATCAAAATCTACCTCATTGGAGTAAAAGTTGAAACCCAAATTACAAACTAATTTGTGTTGGTAATTATTGAATGCATATGAACAACTAGATAGTTTATTTAATGATGTGATTTTAAATTCTTACTGTTTTTGACTCAGCTGCAAGAACTTGAGAATTTATGCAATGATAGAATTAATAATCCACTTCCCGCCATTTTGTGGCTCTCACCTTGTATCAAGTACTACTTTCAGTGAAATGAGATAAAATATAATATTTCTTGCTTTTTTATACAACTTCCTTTCAAAATATGACATTCACATTTTTATATTATTTCTTACCTGTTACAAATCAATAAACGAAATGGCTGTATCAGTAAATTATCAAAGTTGCCTATCCATTATAAAAGTTGTTTATAATACATAAACAAAAATTACAAGGTATTTTTCCTTCTTGTTCAATTAATTTTTTAAAATTTCTGTGATCAGTCCCATGAATAACTAAAGATCACCAATATACTTTATTATTTATTGACTTGTTTTTCAGTTTATTTGTTCTAGTGTTAAGCATTAACATATTAAGGTGGGAATGGCAGCCACATTTATTTTAAGTCCTAAGATTAATAAGCATAAAACTAGAAAACATTCAATAAACCATTAACTTGCTCTGTATATATTTTTTTTCTAGTTAAACACTGTACAGAGAAAGGATTCCCACATTCGGGGAATTTATTTTTCCAGAAGTCAATTTAAGATTCACGGAAGACTTTTATTGGCTTTACAAGACTAACACCATTGAAATATTTCTTGTGACTGATCACATTTTTATCTGTTCATAGATAATTTGGAGCAGCGTTTTCCAAAATATGCCGCAGAAAAACTGACCTGTGAGAAGCACTGTGGCTCCAGATACTAACAGAGACTAGGAACATGCTGCTGCTTAGCAAGGGGAAGTAAGAGATGGATCAGGGCCAGGATGGCCTAATTGTAACAAGTTAAGCAGAGAAAAGATTAGACTCACGGAGGTGAAGAGAGAAACAAATATAGAGTTGCTTCTCTGCCTCCGTGTAAGATAAGCAGGACTCACGATTGCACAGATGAAAGTAACTTACGATGCTACTTTTTCTAACTTTTCTTAATAAGCTAATGTTGCTTTTGCTCCCTATTTTTCTTCACAAGAATGTTATTGGAACAGAATATGCATCTTGCTGTCTACCTAAAATCAGCAGAGTATTCTTGAATGCGTAATGCGTGCCAGACACTGTGAAAATCATTGGAAAGATACACATGACAAACAACAGATTGCTATAAGCCAGCATCATGTATTCCAGCACCAGATTCTCAGCTGGTGTAAGTCTTCCCCAAACCACTTGTGCTGAGAGAGGAACTACAGTGGTTCCTCATAGGGTAATTGGGATATGTAATCACCAAAAGAACAGAGCACAGGTCCTGGGTGTCCAGAAAACAAAATCTCCACTATACCAGGTATGAATTTTATCTCCAGAACTAGTAGCCCAGTGCATGAAATTCGTGCACATTAAAAGGGAATTAATTAGAGGAAATATTTTAATATTGCTATTTGCCCTTTCTCTATAATAGAAGTGTCAGAGATGAAAGAAAATTAGTTAAATGTATATGAAAATCTCTCTTCTATCAGAGTCTGGGGTGTGCTCCGGGACTTAGAGTCAAGTCCCTGCCCATCACCTGCACGTGCTTTGAAAATGCAGGAGACCCAGACCCGGCTGGCCCCACCCCCATTGGGTGAGACCCAGACCCAGCCAACCCCACTCCCATCAAGCCCCTCCAGGCGGGGGGCGCAGCCTCAGGTCCCCCAGCCTGGCGCCGGGGGAGGGTGTGGCCTGAGGTCCCCTGTCAAGCCCCACTGGGTGAGGGGCACAATCTGAGGTCCCCCAGCCTGGCACTGGGGCAGGGGTGGGGAACGGCCTGAGATACCCTGTCAAGCCCAGCCAGGCAAGGGGTGCGACCTGAGGTCCCCTGGCCCAGCGCTGGGGTGAGGGAGCACGTCCTGAGGTCTCCAGGCCCGGCTCCAGGACAGGGGGTGCGGCCTGAGGTCCCTTGCCCTGGCCAGGTGCCATGCAGCCTCAGGTCCCCGATATTTGGTTGTGACATTATGGTATCCCAGCTAATTTGCATATTCTTCTATTATATAGACAGATAGATTCTACCTAGAGCTTTTACATTTCATAAGACTGATTATGTTGCTGACACTCTTTATGCATATCCAAACCTTGTCTTAGTAGCAGTCCACCATCTCGGCACCATGCTTAAGAATGCACCATCAAAGTCCCATGGACCTGCCCAGCCAGCATGGCTCAGTGGTTGAGCATTGACCTATGAACCAGGAGGTCATGGTTTAATTCCTGGTCAGGGCACATGGCCAGGTTGCAGGCTTGATCCCCAATGGGAGGCATGCAGGAAACAACTGATCAATAGATGATTCTCTCATCATTGAGTCTCTCTCCCACTCCCTTCTTCTCTGAAATCAATAAAAATACATATTAATTTTTTTTTTTAATCCCATGGACCTGGCTCAGGGGTAGCCGAGGTAATCAGCAAGAGATTCTACAGGGGGACATGGATCAGGAGACAGATCAGAGCAGCATAGTGATAATAATCTTGATGAACTGAATCTAATTTTTATTAAGAAAGATGGCATTTTTTATAGGTAAGAAAGGTCGAAGTTGCTGAGAAAGGAGAGGTTGCCATCTTGAACATTCCCCAAAACATAAAGATACAGTAAATGTTTTCATGTTCACTTGGATAAAATCTCATTGTCCATTTACGCACAAAACTTAAGCTCTGTTAATTTGAAATGTAGAGCAGTTTTATCTTTTGTATGTTCAGAACTGTTCTTCATTATAAACCAGCTCTCTTCTAAAGACCTACACTTTTCCATTCAAGATCTACAGGAAAATAAATAATACTGGTTCCAAATATCGTTGTAAGAGAATGTTCAGAAGTTTTGATCACATGCAGGCCTCTTCCTTATGTTATAGTAAACCTTTGATTGCATAGCATATCTAAATATCTTTCTCCTGACTCTCTCAATTTGCATGAGGAAATTAAGATTTTTTTTTGGTTGGTTTCCTGTTTCTCTTATAGCACAAAGACATCCAGTTGTTCCTGGAACACTATGTTCTGCTCAGTTTCTCTCTTATCAATCTGCAAGAGTGGGGGGGTGGGGGGGAGGTAAGGATGTTTGTTTTTGCAATAATTAGGAAAGAATTCTGCCTTCTATATGCTTACAGATAGCAGGAAATACGCCCATTGGCCACAATCCTAATCACTTCAGATTCCTTAAAAGCTCTATTATTTTAACTACCATTCTCTTTAAAAATCGCTAGTTGTGGAAACCTCAGGAAGTGCACAGGAAATAACTGCCTGAGAAAATGTTATCCAGGGAACTGGGTCATATAACAAAGTGGTAAGGCACGGGCAAACACTATTATTGAGCTTCTCAAGCTGTCTTTGTTTGTAGCATTACATATTTGAAAAGAAATAAGTCTCACAATATGCATGTCATGTCCTAGAAAGATCATTGCCCAATTAGGCAAAGGGCCAAGACATCCAGTTAATTGTTGACTTTTACAGGCAAGGGGAATTAGAGAGTTGGGTCAATAATTCAGCTAATCTCGCTGCTAAGAGAATGTGTGTTCAGATTCTGCAATGATTGGTCACCAAGGCTGCCTACGATTCACTGTTGATTTAATTTTGGATATCCATTTGATTTACAATTTTTAAATTGAGGCGACAGAGCCTCTGACTTTGTTTCTTAAAAATTTTGGATGATGATTTGCATTAGAAAGAGACAACGTCAATAGGAGACCATCTCCCTGACAACTCTTCACCAAATCTCCATGTATGCAGATTCCATACCAGGCAGACCTGGGTTTATATCCCAGCTTTGCAACTAAGTCAGTGTGTGAACTTGGGCATGTTTTTATTATCACTAAGGCTTAGTTTTTATTTCTTGTAAAGTGGCATTCACAGTACTTTATTCCTCGGCTTAAAGACACGCAAGTAATTTTAAATTTGAATAATTCTAAATTTTGAACAAGTTCTATAAATGATAAATAAATTTAATGTAGTGTTATTTTTCCAGAAATAACAAGTAATAAGCAAATAATATAGTTTATAATCCCCAGCATACAGAAATAGATGAAAAGGTGATGCCTAGCTCATGGTATTTTTATAAGGATTAAATAATACTTGACCTGCATGGAGAGAAAAACATTTTAGTTACCACAACCACTTTTACCATTATAAGTACAACTTCCATGACTATAACTACCAGCTCTCTGTTTCAGTTTCCTAATCTGTGAAAAAAGGGAATAAAACATAACTTTTCATATAGAATTGAAATGAAATGGTTTATGCCTAGCTTGTGTGGTTCAGTGATTGAATGTCAACCCATGAACCAAGAGGTCACCGGTTCAATTCCCAATCAGAGCACATGTCCTGGTTGCAAGCTTGATCCCTGTAGGGGACCTGCAGGAGGCAGTCAATCGATGTTTCTCTCAGTGATGTTTCTATCTCACTACCCCTCTCTCTAAAATCAATTTAAAATATTTTTTAAAATTAAAATTTTTTATATAAAGCTCTTTGCATGATGCTTGGCACATAATAAGTGCTCATTAAATGTTAGCTACTACCATTAATCATAATGAGAACTATCACCACTATTACAACTGTACTACTACAACTACTCTTATTAGGGGGAATTAATCCTCATTCATTTCAAGGAACTTGCAGTCTAATTATAATGTCATCAAAGCGAAATACTTCAATATATAATTTTCTTTCATTGTGATTCCATGAAGCTGAGCCAGAGACTGGAGAAGATCAAAATCACAGGGCTCAAAACCACCTAGGAACACGTAGCAATTCCGCGCCTCCCTTCTCCAACGTCCTCAGTAAAGAGGATGTCAAAGTTCCCAGGCACTGAAAAATTTTGTAGAGCACTGTTGTCTCAAAATAATTCCAGAGCATTTTCTCTGGCTTTTAAATTGGACAGTTGGTAGCTTGATTTCCTATCATATTTCACCGTCTCCCTAACACCACTGGATGCACCTGATGCACTTACACAAATATATACACATATATATTTATCAGAGCTGAGGAAAGTAGCAAAGGAAACCCCAAATGAGCAGCCCTATGTTCACCTGAGTTTTTTTTTTTGTGTGTGTGTGTGTGTGTGTGTGTGTTTTAGTTTTCTCTTGAATTGTATTAATTAAATCAAGAATTTTTACCTCTAATTATGTAAGTCCATGCTTACACATGCTATTTACCCTGAGGAAAATGAAGTATTTCAGTAGTTTAACTCTCCACTTGACTCAACATTCCTGTACCTCCTAGTTCTGAAGTATGGATTAGCTCTTTATATTGCTTTAATTTTCACACCTTTTTTTAAAAAAAATCACAATATATGGGAAAAATCACACTAAACTCAGTCAATATAGTAAAAATCATTTTCATATAATTTTTTAAAACTTATTTGAAATCAAATCACAGTGGTTAACTGTCTAGTGTGGTTTACACTGTTTCAAAAGAAATTAAGAGCAAACAATACTCATAATATTTATGGAAATCCAACCAGAAACCTATTGACTAAAACCAACAAAAGCTCACTTAACACAAAGAGTTATATGCCTGTTATCAGAATCCAGCTGCAATTCTTTTCATCTTAGTTGTTACCATGGCAAATTGGAAGGTTAAAGATTCTTTATTTGACATTTGAATATTATTTCAGTTAGCTATTTCTAAATATGAGATCAGGAACAAACGTGAGGAACTTATTAGAATGCTACGTGAGAAGACGGGATTAGCATAGGGGAAGAACTGAAGGGAAACATTTTTTAAAACTATGTGAGAGTCAGGCAGAGAAGGTGAAGTTGGCATTGAGTGGAGTTCCTAGCTCTTTCGACAGGGTACGCTAGGTCCAGATATTGATTAATCATAACTATATAGTCTCAAGATTAATTTAAATTTCTTACTGCAGCAGTTAAGCAAATTACAAAACTATACTCACTGACACTAGCTGTTAAGCAAATATTTGGACTTGTTTTATTTGGTCCCATTTCAAGTTTGCCCTGGAGACATATTACAGATGACTTACCTAAGGTAACCTCTTGGTTGAAGGTTGAAGGGTCATTTAAGGGAAATGGAGAGAAACCTGAAATATGAAGGGAATTGCTTCCCCAGTCTCCTAGGAGGGAGGAAGCAGATTGGCAGAGGGTGTTTATTTAAATTACTAAATTACCTTTAGAGCGACTTGAGGCCAGGGAGGTACTTATTTGCAAAGCTGTAATAGAATGTCTTTAGCAAGAAATCTTAAGTAAGGGCTAAACCACTTCAGGACCTTGGCTGGAAATTTGAACTATGAACATTAAGCAATCAGCAAGGAAATAATATAGCATTATTTCATCGATAGAGACTGTGCTATAAATAAGCAGAAATAAAGGAAGGAAGCAGTATACTCCTTTGCTTTGGTACTAAATTAAATTTCCCTGGCAAGGAAGAACATAAAATGGGAAAACATAACTTGCTTCCAAAGCAGAGCAATAAAGATATTTTGAAATATCTTTAAAAAAAAAAAAAAAGAAAACCCAATCATTAACACTAAAGAGCTATCAAAAGTGGGAAGGGTGGAAGAAGAAGCAAAAATGAAAAGCATGCTTTTTTCTCTTGAGCTTTCTTTAGTCTCTCAGTGCTATGGGATTAGAGCAGCAAGCTGAAATGATTTATAAAATGAGAAATTCCTGCCCACCCAGCTCACAATCATGTGCAATAACTACTGTGTTCTGCTATTTGCCATAATATTTAGCTCAGATGGAGCCAGAAAATCCCACTACACACAGAAGAGTCAACCGTAAGAAGAAACAGATTTCCTTGCGTTTCTCTCATGTGTTTGTACACGGACACACAGGAAAATAATATATGCGTATTTCTGCACACACTAATTTCCCTTTTGTCTGATCCTTTTGCTTTTGTTTCCTTTTTTTTTTCAAAAAATTTAATTTACTTTTACTCCTGAAGTATCCTTGTATAAACTTCTCACCTCCTTTCTCTATCTCAACCCCCTACACTTTTTTCCTCTCCACAAGATTGAGAACCAGGCTATTTACCTGAGTAATTTAGCAGCTACCCACTCATCTAAATTTAATCGTTGCACCACTTTTTAACAAAAGTGATTTTGTTAAATACTGTCCTTCCCCCGCCTCCCCCCCCCCCCATATTACTAATTAGCACTATTAGTTATGTGACTACTGAGGAGAGTTTAGCCTGGTCTGAAACTGTAAATAGTACATTTGCTTGTGCTATTATGCAAAGCTTAAACACATGTAGGAGAAACTGTGAGCATGAAATGCAAGACTATTGGCAAGACCTTCCACACATACATACTTAACTCAGAGCAATGTGAGGTGTTGCAGGAAAAATGAATTGAGTAGAAATCAGTCATACTTCTCCTCAAGGACCCCATATTTAGGTTGGAAAGTCGTATACACAATAAATTAGAGACTACCATAAGTTTATTTACAACCAGAGCCTGCAGTAGTTCAGGAAAATGACGATATTGTTATAAACTTGGAGAACTGGGAAAAGTCAATGCATACAGTGGGATTTAACATGAGTTTAAAATATAATTTTAGATAATAAGACCTTGCATACCACGTATGGCTCTTGCCACAGTGGGCTGCCTAGAAGTGATAATTACAGCCAAACTTCAATCTTCCATCTCCTCTGGATATATGAGCACATAAGGAAGTCTGAGAAACAACAAAACTTGGAAAGCAAGCATGAAGCACGCAGTCGTATAGGAAGTGGCATGATAGGGATAAAGGGCCTTAATTTCATCTGTAGTCTATGGATGGATGCAGAGTAAAATGCTTCTAGTGTGGAGGGTGGATATTAAAGCTATGGCAGAGGAAAACTTTCTAACTATATTCCCATAGGAAAGAGTCTTAAATGACATTCTAAGGAGTTTTTTTGTCACCAAGCCCACCCTCCTGCCCCTTCATGGCCTAACACAGACAACTGGAGGAGGATTACTTCTTGTAAAGGAGATGTGCAGATGGGGTGGCATGTGGTGCTGAGTTGAGAACTACTCTATCCTTTATTTCTCATTTCTCTTGCTCAGTTCAAAGTTGTTTATTTGCATATTCCTTGAAGATGCTGCCATTAAAATCTGCTTCTTGGTGTTTGTTTGTTTGTTTCCTAGTCTTCTCTGTTGAACCTGATTCTCTAATACATAAGCTAAATAATTGGACTTGGTGAAAACATACTTAGGTGCCTCTTAGCTTTTTTTTTCTATTGATGGGGAGAGTGGTTCAAAATGAATCCCATTCTCATGGGAGCAGAATGTGGACTTTCCCAAAGCCCTAAGAGATAACACAGAAAGAGTTGGGTATAAGCACTGGAACCCTCTCAGTTGAAAGTAACAAAAACCATATTCAAAATAGCATTAGTAAAAAGAGAACAGTATGGAGTTTCCTCAAAAAACTAAAAATGGAACTTCCATTTGACCCAGTGATCCCACTTCTAAGAATATATCCCAAGAAACTAGAAACACCAATCAAAAACTATATAAGCACCCCTATGTTCATAGCAGCACAATTCACCATAGCTAAGATTTGGAAACAGCCTAAGTGCCCATCAGCAGATGAGTGGATTAAAAAACTGTGGTACATCTACACAATGGAATATTATGCTGTGGTAAAAAAGAAGGAATTCTTACCATTTGCAACAGCATGGATGGAACTGGAGAGCATATGCTAAGTGAAATAAGCCAGTCAGAGAAAGATAAATATCACATGCTCTCACTCACTTGTGGAATATAATGAGCAACATAAACTGATGAACAAAAACAGATCCAGAGACAGAGAAGCATTGATCAGACCATCAAACCTCAGAGGAAAGGTAGGGGAGGGTGGGGATAAGGGGGAGAGATCAACCAAAGGACTTGTATGCATGCATATAAGCCTAACCAATGGACACAGACAACAGGGGGGAGAGGGCATGAGTGGGGGAGGTTGGGGGGCCATGGGGGGATAAGGACACATATGTAATACCTTAATCAATAAAGAAAAAAATTAATAAAAAAATAATAATATTTGAGTGTCTTTGAAGGCCATGTCACAAAAGTCCAGGGATACATTTCCACAAGTAAAAGTAGGATCCAAGGTCTCAGAATTGATTCCATCAGATCACCTCTCTCTGTCCCATGACTCTCTTCACATTGCTGGGTCACCAATGGTTAACAACCAAATACTGGCAGCTACCACAGACAGAGTACCTTCCCTAAAGCTCTGATTAGCTAGACCTGGGTCACGTGCCCACCATGTGGCTTGGGATAGGAGAGTTTAGTGTCACTCCCAACTGAATCATGTGGGATGCTTTCCACGTGAAATAAGGGTTCTGTTAACAAAAAAGAAAAAAAGAGAGGGTAGGGAAAGACAATATAAGTATTACATATGTGCAGGTTCCCAAATATGTGGGAATTTGAGTACTCTGTCACTGTAAGACTTTGTGGCAGCCCCTTCTCTTCCTAAAAGTCCCATAGAGAATACCATTTTATTCCCTTTCATTTTAAATGTTATTTTTGTTTTTAAATACCTTAAGAAAAACAGGAATAAATTCTGAAAGACCCATTTGTTTAAGAGCTAATTGTTCTCCACTGGCAAAGACAACCAAAGCTCTATTAAAACTACACCTTCTAGCATTTCTGTCAAAGAAAATCATAGTTAGCATGAATTGAGCCCTTATTGTGTGTACATTATTTATAGGCCACTCCTCCACATGATTTACATATGTTAATTCATTTACACCTCATGGCCCTCCATTGATGTGGGAGTTGTTATTCCCATTTTATAGAGAAGAAAACTGCAAGACTGAGTAATTAACTCAAGTCACACAGCAAAGTTGGGATATGAAACACTTAACTCCTTTAAGTCATGTCACCCATCAGTTTGCACAGCTTTATGGTTTTCCTTTTGTTTCTTTTATGGAAAGCTGGACTTTGTGTTTCTTGAAAATAGAAATTAACTAAACAGAATAAGCTATGTGTGTAGACAAATACCTGATTTCTTTTTTGATTAGGCCCTAAACTACGTATTCTAGAAAATTTATTTTAAAAAGCCTAGACTATTTACTTTCTCCAGCGTTCAGCACTTTTTTTCATAGCTAAATTGACCAAAATGGTCATGTTATAAACTAATCATTGGTCAAACTCTAAAATTAAATTCAGTGAATAGAGGCTTATATCATTATTAATATCTCTCTGATTATTAGGAAGACTGTGAGAATGAATTTTCCATTTGGTGTTTTGAAGTTGTAAACACGTGGTTTTCTTCCTGTGCCTCAATTTCTAAATGAAACCACATGGATAGAGAAATGACTTCACATGGCTAGTGAGAAATACCAAGTCATTTGCTCTCTTCTGCATGGTAATAGAGTCCATCTGAATCCGCCTGGCATAAAAGGCATTGGAGAGCATTGGCTAGAATTTGTTTGGTTGCAAGTACCATAAATTTAAACTTTAAGCTGAAAGAGGAAAGAACCCTAGCGTTTCTCAGGAACATGAAATGCAGACTTAGTGATCCTCACGAGCAACTAAAGCCAAAGGCTCAATTACTATTAGAATATTTGTTCTGTGTTTCTGCTGTTTCTGTTTTATTGCTGACCAATGTTTTCCAGCCATCTCAGTCTGCATAGGAGAGCAAAAATACTACCAACTCCAAAATTATTACCCTGTTCTCTGACATATCCGTAATCTTGGTCCTGATTCCAAAATTCCCAGAGAGACCAACAAATTCAGTTGGATCAGTTGCTTCCTCCTGGTCCAATTAGTTCTCCTTAGGGAGAGGACTAGACTTGGCTCATTTCGGGTCAGCTACCCATTTTGGGAACAAAGAAACACATGTGGGTGGGGGGAGTGGCAGTTTGCAGAACAAGAAGATTCTAGGAAGTGAAGACAATATGTACCTACAGCCATGAGCTTTCTATTTAAAGTAATTTTTATGATTTCTAGTTATTTGGCTGAAAGGGAACTTAAGACAATTATTTTCCAATGGTGTTTTTAAAGAAAACTCATATAAATTATTTTTATAAACTCTACAGAGGAATGCAAAGGAAATTATTTAAATGGAAAACACCAGAAAATCACCTGATCTATATCTATTCTCATCCAAGGTACAGCAAAGTTACTAAAAAGACGAAAATTTAACTGACACAATTTTCCCCTTTCTTTTCTACAAAAAAAGGGGGCGGGCATGCTATGAACCAACCATAAGAGAAATAGCTAGAGGAAGGAGAAAGAGAAGAAGGAGATGGAAGAGAAGGAAGATGTCTTCAGTTGACTGAAGAAACTGATTGTAAAAATATTATTTTAAACTAGTTGAAACTAAGGATCTGCCACTAATGGAACACTGGCTTGACGTGGGAATAAAGTAATAACAAATATATAATATTCCTTTTCTTGGACACCTAGCTTTGTATACTAAAATTTATTTTTATTTTTTTTAAATATATTTTATTGATTTTTTACAGAGAGGAAAGGAGAGAGACAGAGAGTCAGAAACATTGATGAGAGAGAAACATCGATCAGCCGTCTCCTGCACATCTCCCACTGGGGATGTGCCCGCAACCCAGGTACATGCCCTTGACCGGAATCGAACCTGGGACCTTTCAGTCCACAGGCCGACGCTCTATCCACTGAGCCAAACCGGTTTCGGCTGTATACTAAAATTTATAGTAATTACTTATTTAGCGGCAGAATTGAGAAAATGATGCTCATTAACTATTTTTCACTTATGTTTCTCCAATGGATTGCATTCTCTAATAAAGAGGTTGAAAATACTTATTTAAAAAATGATCCCCAGGCCTAATGTGTTTTTAAAATTATTTTTCTTCTATCATATGGCCCTGGGAACCAAGCTCCCTGGTATTTTAATTATTTCACTAGTATGTTTAAATGGGGTGACTTCATTTGCTAGAAATATCTCCTTTGAGATTCAGTCCTACTTGGTGTTAATGTATGAATCTTTCTTCTTTTGTCTATTCGTTTTCTTCACTTCCTCCAACTATCTAGTACTGAAACAGCATCATCAGAATAGGACCTCCTTGCATGCTATTCCTCAGTTTGCCAGTGACACAAAAGAATCTTTTAAATACAATTCCATAGAGGCCACATGTGTACCTTATATAGGACTTAATGTAAATCATGAGGAGAGGGCCTCCAGCTTCCTATGAGTAAAGTCTTGAACTTGGTATGCTGTAGTAGTTAGTCTTTGATCCAAGGAAACCCACAATTGAATTAGCAGCAATGATTTCTTTTTGGTTTCTCCCCTTTCTCATGCTCTTGGTAGATTTGTAGCTCAGAAAATTGTATCCCTAACGACATATGAAGAATCATTCTACTTGCAGGGTCTGCAGCTTTTCTGATTCAATAAGTGACTAATAGCAAGAGAAAGTGACAAAGCTAGAAGTTCAAGAGACTGAAACTTGTCATAGCCCTATGGTAAGAGTCTGTCATTATTCTAGAGTGGGGAGAGAATGAAGTGATCAATCAGATTATGCTAAGTGTCCCTCTCTACCACACAATATTTTAGATTTACATTTTGCTGATGTGTACTCTGGTTCTAATTGGATTGAAAAGGCAGTATCATATGGAAGACAGTCATGAAAAACCCTCTGGTGTCTAAGGTATCAGTTGACCCCTACTCTCTTCTGCTATCAGGTTGCCAGCAAAAATGGGACCAACCAATAGGCCATAAGCTTATGTGCTTAAGCATATTGGGTTATAAATATCAGTTATCTAAGTCCAGTACAAACTCCATATGCATACCCAGGCTCCTCCTGAGCATCTCCCAACATTTTAATTTTATTTCTATATTTTTGCTTCAACTTGTTATCCAAAGGACTTAAAGTGGTTTATAATATACATAAAATACTTCAAATTCATATAAATTAGAAGTGGGTAAAAAGAAGAAAGAGAAGCATTGATAGATTAAATAAAGGTATGAATATGGCAAACTCAAAAGAATGTATATTATATGATCTCATAAGGATACTTATCATTTTTTCACTTTATGACAAGGCAAGGGGGAAGAAACATCTGACGGGGTAGTTTATCTGATTTGTCAAGGTGCTCATCAGCTCATAACAATTATTCAGAAGAAACAAAAAGGAAATCATCTAAAGGGCCCTCGGGGTAGGAAAAATATTCTCAGCCCTTGTACATGTGCTGGATAAAGACCAGGTACTTGTCACAGGCCTACTGGTTAACAGGACAATTGAATCTAAGGCTGTGGTCTTAAATCATTATTTTGGGTGGCTCATGCTTTTGAAGAAAAGTCAAAATTAAAGTGCCTTGATTTTTTAGATTTAGATTTAGTGAGTTTGACAGAGACAGATTTATGGCCACAAATGTTTGATGACACTAAAATGTGAAAGTGAATTCCTTGTCTGAGGAGGCTTGTACTACACCTTGGAATTAGCTCACCTGACATTTTATGTAGACCGTCACTGCCTGAGGGTGACATGGGTCATATCTAAACTTAAAATCTGGATGGAACAATGTGGGAAAGGATGAAGAATTGGGAACATTCCTTCCAACTTTCGCCATGTGATACCTGACTCATTTGTTTAGATAATGACATGGGCTTACCATGTGAGTCTGTCCTGAAATCCTTCACCTTCCACCAGGGAACTGGTTTTAAACAGAGTTAAGACATTTGCATTTCAATAGTTTTAGGGAAGTTGATACAAATCTATAAATCTTTGAAATATGTGAATATGAATAGAATTAACCGAACTGTCCAATTTGTCAGCTAAGCTTGATCGAATCGTGTCTACTTTATTGACTCTTGACCACAGCAAAGTCATAGAACAATGAGCAAAAGACTCTTGACCCCTTCAGGATGTAGAACTTAATGCTCTTCCACCCCACTTGAGGATGGACTAGACTTAGTGACTTGCTTCCAAAAACAGAGCATGGAAAGGGGGAAACATGGCAGGGAAATCTGGCAAACTTTGGCTTAAATAAGTAATGAAGGTTAACATCCTCAGTAATGACACGTGGATACCATCTATTTCCAATATGATGCGATGAAAGGGCACTTCACCTGTGATATTTTTACAAACCTATAAACCCAGCCTAATCATGACAAATCATCAGATAAACCCAGAATCAGGGACATTTTATAGGACACCTGGCCAATTCTCAAGATTATTAAGGTTATGAAAACCAAGGAAAGACTGAGGACTTGCCACAGATCACAAGGCAGTGGAGAGATATCATAACTAAATGTAATACAGTAACCTGACTTACACCTTGGAACAGAAAGAGGATAGTAGTTAAAAAACTGATAAAATCCAAATAATGTCTGGAGTTTAGTTAATAATTATATATCCATCTCAGTTTCTTAGTTTGACAAATGTACCACAGTAGTATAATATATTAACAATGGCAAATCTGAATGAGGGGTGTATAGAAACTCTGTGTTAACTTTGAGCATGTCTTTCAATCTAAAATGAAAAGATTCTTGAGATATCTATTAAGAAGGAAGTTTTATAATTAAGCATAAATTAGCTAAGAAAAATATTTTTAAGACATACAAACCATGGCAAAACGAAACAAAAAAATACGATTTGGAGCACAATGAATGTAAAATGACTTGCTATAATTCTGCATAAAGATGAACCTCTCCATATTCTTTTATAACTCTTCAGAGATGTGTATTCGCCTCATATTTCCTCCCCTGTAACATGAACTTGTTTTTAATATTAACCACGTATACCTCTCCCCATTACACAGTCCCCTGAGTCTTTCTTTAAGGAGTTCAAAAGGGAATTTTTTCACACCCAAATTATTCTGAGGTATTTTCCTTCTTTCTTCTTCTGGCATGTTTATCTTGTTTTAATCACCTTGCCTGTACCATGAAAAACAACAAATGGTGTCTGAGGTTCTGTTCAGTCAAACTAGTAAGCAATGCATGGAAGCTGGCGACCAGCTGTTTTCATTTCTGTTACAAATAGGAAGAGCGGAGACCAGTGCCCAACCGAAAGAACTGAGTACATAGATTCTATGAAATCCTCTTTAAATGACTTAGAGCTGTCAGAGCAGGTACCAAAGTGAGATAGATTCCGTCACATTTTCTAAGTATTTTCATGGATTTGAAACAAAATTGAAAACATAGACTGGATCTATTGGTCCAAATTGAAACACAGTAAAAAAAATGAGAGATTAAAAGGGGGAAAATATTCATGTTATTTTCAACAAGAATATAAATGCATTTATTTCATAAATAAACACAAACCCTCTCTACAAAATAGAGATATTTGGAAATGGAAAGGAAGTAAAATTTAAAAATTTTATTCTTTTGTACCATATTTAGGAGCTCAAATGTGCAGACTACTGTATTAGTTTGCTGGGAGCGGGGCAAAGTATAAGCTTCATAAATCTAATAGGAGGAATGACATAAATTTCTTATCATGAGATAAATGTTAATTTCTATAATAAAGAAAATACTGTTTTATGAGAAGCACATTGATCTGAGGTCACTAATAAGAACATGTTTGTGTTTTTTTTGTAACTGTTTTTGAGAATATTTTAATAACTTGAATGCATAGTGGAAAATTATCCTCATCCACTTATTTCCTGCAGGGGGCAGAATTACCCTGGAGGAAACAGAAGGTACAAAAGTATGAGGGAACAAGAAAGAAAATGAAGCAGAAAAGAATAAATTTTCTTTTTTTGAACACTTTCAAGTTGAAAAATAATTATCAATTTTTAAGGGTAACAAAAAGTTCTTCATGAAATATTTAGCTATTGCTCCCTAGCATTTACCACCAAAGGCAATTTTTTTCACATATTCAATAGAAAGATTGATTTTTGTTCAATGCTCTAGTCTAGCATATCAAGTCCTTGCTGTTCTTATAGGTCAAGGAGAATATTTGAAGCAAAATAGTTTGCATTCTCATTCTGATTTGATATCTCAAACACTGTCAAAAGTTTTTCTCTTTCTAACTAAGCCTTCATAGAAACGAGTAAAAAAATACACTAGAAAGTTATAGCCAGTGGTGTGATGATGGTCCTTTAACAACTGGTTCTCTACCAAAAAAAATGTGTATGTCTAGGCATATATGTACATCAGGCTATTATAAATTTTACTGATATAACAAATGTGAACACTTCTATTGATTTTTCAAACTTTTCTATAGTTGCAGTTGACAAATATGAGTGTCCCTGGTGTGAATGTTGGTTGATATTTTCTTTACTCATTAAAATAAAAGTAAAACAATGAAGACCAATGTCAGAATTTCAATCCTTCATTAATAATGTGAGCAACATCTTTTCAAATTCAGACAATAGTTTTAAAATACTAAAATGTTCTTTCTGCTATTTTGTGTGTGTGTGTGTGTGTGTGTGTGTGTGTTATAGCTGCAGGCACACCTCACTTTTAAGTGGATTCTGCATTATTTGTTTTGCAACATTTTTTGCATCACTTTTAGAGACTATAAATAAAATAATAAACCAAGTTCTGCTTTGAAGCATTTGCCTATTTCTGTAGTATAAATATTATCACCATAGCTCATTTCAAACTACTAATATAAGTCATTGAACAGAGAAAATGATGCTCAGTAGTTTATGATTATATAGTACTGTCACGACTGTATCAATATACAATGAAGTAAATAACCTAAAGATCATACATAATAACAAAATGCATGCATAGAACAATGAGAAAGTGCTGAGTATTGATTATCTTTGTTTAATATAATTTAATTTATTAATAAATTTACTTAATTGTAAATTTATATGATTTTGTTTTTAATAATGGCTCATTTAGCAACCAGCTTGCAAACTTACCAAAAATTCAACCATCCACATTTGCAAGCTGTTATGAGTCAGCTCCAGCACACTGTTGATTGCAGCACGAGTTTTTGCAAACTCTTTGGACAAAGGTTTAACACAGAAGGAAATATAATCAAAACTAACCAAAATAGAACACATATGGGCAATAAAACAAACCTTAACCAATTTAAAAGAACAGAAATCAAACAATATGGGCTCTCAGACCACAATAAAATGAAACTAAAAATCAATAACAGAAATATCACTAAAAAATCACAAAATATATGGAGATTAAACAACACACATCTAAATAACACAGGAGTAAAGATAAATAAAAATATTTTGAACTAAATGAAAATGAAAGCACAACTTATCAAAACTTGTGGGATGCAGTAAAAACAGTGCTTAGAGGAAAATGTATAGCATTGAATGCATATAATAGAAAAGAAATAATCTCAGACCAATAATCTAAGGTGCACCTTAGGAAACTAGAAAAATAATAGAAAAATTAAAGTCAAAGAAAGCAGAATAAAAAAATAATTGGAGCTGAAACCAATGAATTAGAAGCAGAAAACCAATACAGAAAATCAATAAAATAAAAAGCTGGCTCTTTAAAAAAGATAAATAAAATTTATAAGCCTTCAGCCAATCTACCTAAGTAAAAAATAAAAAGGACATATATTACTAACATCAAATATGAAAGGGACATCACTAAAGATCCCATAGAAATTAGAAAGATAATAAAAGGCTACAGATAATTCTCTCATGCACTTATATGCAAAAATATTCAACAAAATATTGATAAGTAGAATCTAAAAAAGTATTAAAGACTATGCATCATGAAAAAGTAGGATTTATTCTAGGTATGCAAGCCTGGTACAATATTTGAAAATCAACTAATGTAATCCATCACAATAAACTGAAAAAGAAAAATCACATGATCATCAATAAATGCAGAAAAAGCATTTGGCAAAATCCAATACCCATTCATTATGAACACTTTAAGGACACTAGAAATAGATAAGAACTTTTTCAACTTGATAAAGACTATTTTCAACAAGCAACCCTATACAGCTAACAACATACTACCTTATGAGAAACTTTGAAGTTTCCCCACTAAGATTAGGTACAAGGCAAAGGCAAGGATATCTCCTTGCCCTGTCCTTTTCAACACTGTACTGAACTCATACTAATGCAATAAGGCAAGAAAAGGAAACAAAAGATATACAACTAGAAAAGGAAGGCATAATCTGTCTTTGTTCACAAGTAAAATGATAGTTTATGTAAAAAATCCAAAAGTATCAACAACAACACCTCCTGAAATTAGTGTGTGTATTGCAAGGTGACAGGATGTAAAGTTAATGTATAAAAGTCAATTGGTTTTCTATATACCAGGAAAAAACAAGTAGGATAAAATTAAAGATACAATCCCATTTACATTAGTACTCAAAACAATAAAATACTTAGGGATACATCTAAAAAAGTACATGTAGTATCTGTTTTAGGAAAATTATAAAAATATGATAAAATCGAGGAAGAGTTAAATAAGTAAATATTCTATGTTCAAGGATAGGAAGACTCAATATTGTCAAAATATTAGTTTTTTACTAACTTGATCTACAAATTCCATGGAATCACAATAAAAATCTTAGAAAGTTATTTTATTAATATCAACAAACTGATTCTAAGATTATAAGGAGAGGCAAAAGATCCAGAACAACCAATACAATATTGAAGATAAAGAACAATGTTGAAGGACTAATATTACCCAACTTCAAGACGTACTATAAAACCATAATAATAATAATGACAGTGAGGCATTAGCATATGAACAGACAAATAGATCAATGGAACTAAATAGAGAATCCCCAAATAAACTTCCATAAATATAGTCCACAGATCTTTGACAAAGAACCAAAGTCAATACAATGGAACAAAGGTAGTTCTCCAGAAAGAGATACTGGAGCAGCTGTATATCTGTATACAATAAATAAATAAATAAATCTAGACCCAGACTTTATACACTTCACAGAAAGTTAACTAAAAATGGAGCATAGACCTAAATGTAAAAATATACAACTTCTAGAAGATTCCATAGGAAAAAAATCTAGATGACTTTGGATATAGTGATGCCTTTTTAGATAAAACACCAAATATATGATCCATGAAAAATATTCATAAACTGGACTTCATGAAAATTAAAAAGCTCTACTATGCAAGGACAATGTGAAAAAATGAGGAGACAAATAACTGGGAGGAAATATTTGCAAAAGGTATGTCTGATAAAGGACCATTAGCCAAAAAATATACAAAGAACACATAAAACACAACAATATGAAACAAATAACCTGATAAAAAAGTGAGCCAAAGTTCCTTACACACGTTTCACCAAAGAAGAATACAGATGATAAATGAACATATGAAAAGATGCTCAGTACTGTATGTCATCAGGCAAAAGCAAATTAAAACAATGAAATAAAACTACTTACCTATTAGAATGGCTAACATCTGGAAAACTGAGGACACCAAATACTGGTAAGGATGTGGAGTAACAGGATCTCTCACACATTACTGGTGGGAATACAAAATGGTAAAGCTACTTTAGAAGACAATTTGATGGTTTCTTGAAAAATTAAACATACTCTTACCATATCATTTAGCAATCCTAGTCCTTGATATTTAATCAAAAGAGTTGGAAAACTGTCCACACAAAAACTTGCACATGGATGTTATAGCAGCTTTTTTCATAATTGACCAAACTTAAAAACATCTGAGATGTTTTTCAGTGGGTAAATGGATAAACTGTGGAACATCCACACAATGGAATATTATTCACTGCTAAAAAGAAATGAGCTACCAAGCTATGAAAATATATGGAGAAACCTTAAATGCATATTAATACGTAAAAAGCCAATCTGAAAAGCTATATAATGTATGATTCCAACTATAGGATACTCTGGAAAAGTCAAAACTATGGAGTGGTGGTGGGAGTGAGGGGATAAATGGGATTTTTAAGGCAATGAAAATACTCTGTATGTTACTATAATAATGGATGTGTCATTATACATTTTGTTCAAATCTATGGACTATACAACACCAAGAGTGAATTCTAAAGTAAACTATTGACTTTGAGTGATTATAGTGTGTTAAATAGGTTCATCCTGGTAACAAATGTACTATTATGGTGAGTGATGTTGATAATGGGGGGTGGGGGTAAGAGGTATACGGAAAATCTTGTACTTTCCTTGCAATTTTGTTGTGAACATACTAGTAGAACTGCTCTAAGGAACTAGTCTTAAAAAATCAAAGCTAAAGACACTGAAAAGAAATGGAGTTAAACTTTTCTCCTTTTAGTTCCATTAGTACTAAAATTTATAAAAACATTGAGAGAAATCCAATTAATTGGTAAGTCAATATATTAATTTCCTGAACACATTAAATCATACATAATACTTTTGTGTTTTCCCCATCCTATATAATAAAAGGCTAATATGCAAATAGACCAAACAGTGGACCAACTGGTCACTATGATGTGCACTGACCACCAGGGGGCAGATGCTCAATGCAGGAGCTGCCCCTGGTGGTCAGGGGCTCCCACAGAGGGAGCGCCACTCAGCCAGAAGCTGGGCTCATGGCTGGCGAGTGCAGCTGTGGTGGCGGGAGCCTCTCTCACCTCCATGGTAGCACTAAGGACCCCTCAGGGGATGTCTAACTGCTGGCTTAGGCCCACTCCCCTAAGCCGGCAGGCGGAAATCCCCCAAGGGGTCCCGGACTGTGAGAGGGTGTAGACCAGGCTGAGTCCCCCCCCCCCCACCCAAGTGCATGATTGCCGTGTACTAGGTCTCTAGTATAAAGCATAAGCAGATACACAACATTTCTTTGTGCCTCCAGAATAAACTCATTTATAGGTAAGATAGTACCAAAGAAAATTTCATGTTAGTATTTTATAAAAATTATTCTTTTTGGTTTCATGATACTTCAAAATTTTCAGAAACTGTTCCTGACTGACAGAGAAAGTTCATTCTAGCATTGTCTCAGCTATTTTCTGGCTGGCTTCCAGCATAGCTACATGTTATCTGCCCTACTCCAAAATAATTGGTCTCAATTAAAAAAAAATAAAGTTTAAACTTCTCTGCTTTCAAATGCTGCTACAATTTTGTCCCACTCTAACCAACCAACTTTATTTCCTACCTATCTATTTCTGCTCCAGACAGCCTAATCTTACCTTCCTAGGAATATAAAATGTTTAAACATGATTTTGTATTTCATGGTGTTCTCTATATTTGGAAGATCCTTTTCCTTTTTTTTTTTTTTTAATCTTTCCCAGTAATTTTTATCCAATAAGGGCTAATTCAGAACCTACATTTCATTTTTCTGCTCACCATAAATGATAGCAGTTCAATGCAATGAAACAGTTGAGTACTAGGCAACTAGCATGTGCAGTAGGGGAAGATTTTTTAGGAGCATGTTGAATTTGAAGCACTTGTGGAAAATC
Organism: Myotis yumanensis; assembly: GCF_028538775.1. Taxonomy (NCBI): domain Eukaryota; kingdom Metazoa; phylum Chordata; class Mammalia; order Chiroptera; family Vespertilionidae; genus Myotis; species Myotis yumanensis. Next base: position 29,493,751 of record NW_027223764.1, on the reverse strand, counting down.
TACTTAAAAACACTCATCAAGAAATGAGAAGACTGAAGATAAAGAGTTACTGAAAGGTTGATAGAAGAGATAGACTTATCCACATAGAAATTGGATAGAAAAGTTTGCCTAAGCTGAGGCAAGACCACAGAGAAAGGAAAGAAGAGAAATAAAACGATAATTTATGTACAAGAAGGGAGATAAAAATCAGAGTGGTGACCAAGCATTTTCAGGCAGAGAAGCACAAAAAAAAAAATCTACACACATATATAAAAAAAGGAAAATATCAATTAAAAAGTAGCATATTCAAAGATATCTACTATAGTGAAATCAAGTATGATGTGAACTTTGGTTTGCTATCCCTCACTATTATTTAATTATGATTTCTATTTCTTTTCATTCCAGTTTTTATGATATAGAATCCGATTTGTTACTGATCAAACATTGTTAGGTCTACCTCTAATCCTATTAGTCTTAACCAGAATAAGGCTAACATTGTGCAATAAACATGATTCTCTCCTCTCTTCCACAGAGCTTATATTATACAAAGATGGGAGCATGAAGGAGACAAGCCACATCAAAATGAGTCTTCCTCAATAATTAATTTTATTCCCCCCCAAACCAGTTAACATCCCTTTCTACAACATACTCATCACTAAACTAAAAATATAATAATGTATAATTGGATATCCATTTCATTTCAATTTAGAGATGGCTCTTCTCTCTAATCCTTGGAATACTTTGGCATGTTCTATGATCTTCATTTGTCAGGCATATTCATTCATTCGTTAATCACTATAACACATATATTCAGAACAAAGTTACTGATCCTAAACCAAATTATTGCTCTCAGTCCTGCTCAAAAGAATAAAATGAGAAAACATCCAGGCATTAATTAAATTATTTTCTCCCTATCTTGTAAGTCACAAAGCTTAGTGCCATAAGATAGGTACTTTCTCACCCCCAGGCTGAATGTTATATTGAATAATCGCAGAGGCAACTATATTTTATACTAGAGGCCCAGTGCACGAAATTCATGCATGGGGGGGTTGTCCCTCAGTCTGGCCTGCATCCTCTCCAATCTGGGACGCCTCGGGGGATGTCTGACTGCCGGCAGTCAGGCCTCCCTCTCACAATCTGGGACTGCTGGCTCCTAACTGCTCACCTGCCTGCCTGACTGATTGCCCCAAACCACTTCTGCCTGCCACTCTGATCGCCCCCTAACCGCTCCCCTGCTGGCATGATTGCCCCCAACTGCCTTCCCCTGCTGGCCTGATGGCCCCCAATGTAGGGTATTTGTAAAATTGTATGTTTAAAATGGTAAATTTTACTGTTAGTAAATTATAACAGTAAATAAAAGAGAAAATTAAAGTTAAATTGTTATTCATTTAAAAAATTAGTTTCTTTTCTGAACCTCTTTGCATAATAAAAAGTGGGGAATGGAAGATTCAAAACTCACCAAAATTACTGTTCTGAAAAAAAAATCTCTGAATTATATGATTTTATTATGTTGAAATGTTAACATATATATCCTTACCCAAAATATAATGAATTAAGCATGTGTAATATATAAAGACATTATTTTTAAAACTGCAAAATATGGGATAACTCTTTAACCCTCAGAAAAATTATGGATTTGACCATATTTTCCTTCATCTATCATTTAATTCAAAAAGATTTATTTTTATACCCATTTTAATTTTATGGTACTTTGAAATAATTACAATAAAATTATTTTAATTACTTTATAATAACTTAGTCAAATAATCCAAAACATATAAAGGGAATAGAACAATTTAATCTCATTCATTAAATACTTATTGGGGACCTAGTCTACATGTAAGACAATGTTAGTTGCTATTACAATGATGATAAAGATGAGTCAGCTGGTCACTAAGTTCATGGCAGAAAAAAAAAATACATGTAAACAGGTGCTTTAAGCAAGACTGAGCCATGCTCAACATAGAGGGATCTTGGGCTGGTTGAAAGCCTGGCTACAAAGGTGTAAGTACTAGTAAGGCACAAGAAGCACTAAATATAAATAAACCTTTGGGAAGTTTGTAAATAAGAATAGTAGATTAAGGAGGAAGCAGAGTTGAGAGAATCTTTGTTTAGGATAAGAGCTAATAAAGAGGGAGTACATCATACACTGGAAACAATACAAAATAATATTGAATGTAAACTTTAACTGAAAGGTACAATTTTTAAAAACATCAAAATCCCTGGCTGGTGTGGCTCAGTTGGTTGGGCATCATCCAGTGAACCAAAGGGTTGATAGTTTGATTCCTGACCAGGGCACATGCCCAGGTTGCAGGCTCGATCCCTGGCAGGGGTGGTGTAGGAGGCAACTGATCAATGTTGCGCTCTCACATCAATGTTTCTCTCCCTTCCTCTCTCTAAAAAACTATTCTTAAAAACAAAAACAGATCAAGAGAACAACTGCTTCTGCAGGCACTGAGGTTAATATTCAGAGGGAGAGGCTCACCTTGTCAAAGAACTGGGGTATTTCTTTCTCGGAGACAACATTTTAAAAAATTAAAAATAAGATATAAGGGGACAAAGTGATGGGTATAGTACTTAATTCTACTTAGTTATTTGATTAGTCTCTTGGGGATGAATCAAACTCACAAGACTGTTATATAATTGAAAAAGCAAATGCATTAATAAAATGAGAAATGTTACAAGCAACCCAGGTAGTCTAATTCCTAGTACATTTTATTCTTATGCTATTGAATTTACATTAGGGATATCCTTTTCCAGTGCTTAACATGCTTGTGTTGGCATTTCTGTCTTCATCAGAGAACCTAATAAAGTAGGCATGTGGTTAAAAATATACACAGTGAACACAGAAGCAGAGCATTCATTTTGTTACTAAACATTCATGTCACGGGAGCTCACCCAAGTACTGGGCATGAACTGGAAAAGGAAGGAGGTGCCGTTCCAACCTTATAGGTTTTAGAGTCTAGAATAGAGAATATTAAAATAAAAATTATAAAAATAGAGTTCAATGAAAGAATATTAATAGGGACATCTATTTAGTTGGTGTGGCCAGTGGAGGCCTCTTTGAGAAGCACATCCTTCCCCTAATATTTTGCTATACAGTTTTGAAGTACCCTCTACCCAGCTCTTATGCTACTTAAGTGAACAACATGTGTCTAATGACCAGCAGCTTTATATCGTACAGATTGAATGTGACAGCTGATATAAAAATGGTTCTTAGTAGTCATAAACAGGGCGTGTGCTGGGTCAGCCATCTGGTTAGGGATGCGTGCTAGCTGCAAGAACTTACACTGATGATTCAACTTTTACTAACCTCAGTTTGTTCTTCTTGTAAGATGGATGTATTACATGTCTTGCAAGTCATTGTCTAAATGAATTAGGTTAATCTGTGGAAAGCAATTAGCACAATGTCTGGCTAAGTGATAAATATTCAATACTTATTGTTATTGCTGTTGTTTTTATTATTAACATTAAGTTTCTCCTCTGGAATGCTGAATATACCCTGCCAATGTTTGCTTTCAAGAGGGTTCTAGTTTTTGTAATATTAATTGTGTAAAGTCCTGCTTGTTGATACATTCTTTTTAAAAATATGTTAATATCTGATCAAGCTATAGACTTCAGCGTGGAGACATTCTGTATTTTATGTTGACTTCTGCAGGAATTTGATAAGTACGTTATGATTTTGTTACTTTAATTGCTTTGTGGAGAAGGAAGTATTATACTAGAGGTCATAGAGCATGAATTCCAGACCAGGCCGCCTGGGTGAGAAATCCCAACATTCCCACTTACTAGATGAGTGAACTTAAAAAAAAATACTTAAAATTCCTGTGGCTCCATGATATTGTATACAAAATGAAAATAATAATAGTACCTACCTCATACTATTATAAGGAATAAATGAGTTGATTATGTAAAGTGCTTAAAACCTATCTGGCACTTACAAACTGGTAGATACATACACTATTAATATTCTTTCATTTAATCCATTCAACAGCCAGATGCTGTGAGGCTGCAGTGGGCACAAGGATGGGTCTCAGCCCACCTCCATGCCCCTGCCCGGCCACTCCCGCCTCGGTCCCCTGTCTGCCAGCAACCTTGCTCTCACTGCCTCTCCCATGCATGGAGTGACTGGGGCCGGTGCCAGCAGCAGGTGCGAGTGGGGCCAGTGCCGTCAGTGGGTCCAAGCGGTGGCTGCTGCCCCGATTGCCCCTCAGGAGCCGGGGGAGGTGGAGAAACCCTCAGGGGTGATTGGGGCCAGCAGCCTCTGCTCACACCCGCTGATGGCGCAGAGCGATTGGAACCAGTACCGGGCGCCAGCAGCAGGTCTGAGCGCCAGGTGGGACCACGACACATGGGAGCAAAGGATTTTCAGTAACCATCAGAGCCTCGCCCCGATGACAGCGACCAGCACCCTGCCTTGGTCTGATGCCCCCGCTCACCTGCTCCAGCATCCCACTGCAGCCAACACCCGCCATGGTCCACGCCCTCTGGTGGTCAGCGCATGTCATAGTGACCAGTTGTTCAGTTGTTTGGCCGTTCGGTCTATTTGCATATTAGGGTTTTCTATACATAGATAAATCTGCCTTTAAAGTTACCCTTTATTAAAATTTTAAAAGTCACATGCATAGGTTAAATACAATGAAGTTATTGTTAGACAAACAAATTTATTTTAGATTTATATAATTTTTAAATGGTCAGAGAAAGTTGTTTGTTTGTTTTTTTTAGGTTCCCAAGAAACGAACATTGAGTTTAGCAATAGTGTATCCACAATTTTTCACATGTGATTCTAATTTAGTCCTTTTCTTCAGGCTAAAGAGGAAGTACATTTCAATTAATAATTCAATGCATTTGTGTATGATGAGATGAATATTTTAGATGTCATCCTTAACATGAGAAATAGAAACTAAATGTTTTTTAAAACTGCTTCATGAATACTCAATATGGCTATCTGTTACTTAAATCTGTTTGCATATACATCTATCAGTGGTATTAAAGACTTCTCAGAGATAAATATCACTTTCTTATAAATGGAATGCTTCCAAAATTAATTTTAAAAATGCTTAGTCAACCTGGCTGGTGTGGCTCAGTGGATTGAGTGTCATCCCATGCACCAAGAGATGACTGGATTGATCCCTGGTCAGGGCACATACTTGGAGTTGTGACCCCAATCCCCATTAGGGGGCATACAGGAGATAGCAGATCGATGTTTCTCTTTCATTGATGTTTGTTTCTTTCTCTCTCTCTCTCTCTCTGCCTCTCTCTGCCTCTTTCTCTCTCTCTCTCTCCACCCCTTCCTGTCTCTTTAAAAAATCAATACAAACAAATTTTAAGAAAATTCTTAGTCAACCTATTTTATGTAATCTAGATATTTTTGTTTAATTTTTCTCATATTAATATCATACTGATAAATGTTAAATGACCTTTTCTTCTAACACTTCTTTTCTTGACTATCTGACATTTTATGCTATGCCATCTACTTTTTGCCTTCTCCCAACTTTCCAGAGAGCCTCTGGCTCCTTTGCTTCTCACTCAACAAAAATGCTTTTTTGAAAGTTATTGCTAAATCTAATATTTTTCCCAGTCCTCATTTTTAGAATGATTGCCTCTTCTAACAACTTTGCCCTTATTTTATTTTCAAAAAAACCTGCAACACTTCAAGTTATAAAAATGTTTTCTTAGTCTCCTTTCATCTTTGAAGTTTTACATTATGCAACATACTAAAAAAAATACAAAATAATATGACAGATATCATATGAACTCAGCACTAAAACAGATGGTAACATTTCACCATATTTACTTCAGACCTTACCTTTCTAAAAGAATAAGAAAAGAAGGAAACTACATAAAGAGCTAAAGCCCTAACCGGAACCTTTTCTCCTCACTTTCTCCACAGAGGAAGGTGTGTATCATTTCCATGTGTTTCTGTACATTGACTGCATATGTATATTCATAAACAACATATGCCATTATTGTATCTTAATATTTACACAAATCTTATATTCTGCATGACTTCTTCAATTTGTTTTACTAATATTATTTTCTTTAAGATTATATATGTTTATGCATGTAAATCAAGCTTATTCATTTTAACTGAATGATGCCTCATTCTATAAATAAACCTTGATTTATCCATTTCTCTACTGAGTGACCATTAGAATTTTTTTTTTTTGCTATAATAAACAGTCCTGCAATTATTATCTTTGTACATGTCTCCATGTATAAGAATTTTTCCAGGATGGATCCTTAGAAGTAGCATTTCTGACTCAGAGTATACATATTTTAAATTCTATTGGTTATTGTCAAACTGTTCCCCAAAGGAGATGTACCAATTTATATTCCCACCACTGGTATATAATATTAACTCTAGCTTTGTTTGAATATCTCTTCAACATTTTTTTTTATCTCCATTGTCTCTGTGTTCTCCTTCTGAAATTCTGATTAAACTGGAATTAGATTTTCTTACTCTATCCTACATATATTTTAAGAGCTCTTTCATATTTTCTATCACTTTCTCCATTTGTGTTTCATAAGGGAATTGTTTTTCAGAATCTTTAAATTTTTAATTTTTCTCTTGTATCAAATTATAATCTCAATATTCTATTTCTTGAAATTATATTGAGATTTTAAATAAATCTTTGTTACACTGTGTTATGTCTTGTTATATAGTCATAATGTTTATTCCCACTTTTATTTCTTGTTACTCATTACATATATTTATTTTAAAATTTATAACTAATATCTTCAGTCTTTTCTGTTTTGTGCTATTTTGTATGTCACTCATATTAGCTTGCTTCTTTAGGAGTTTGGTGATTTAAAAATTTGAGCTCATATTTCTTGTAACTTTATCACCATGAATCCTTTGATGGTTGAAAAGAAGATGTGTTCCCTTAGAGATTTGGATCTGCTTCTGCTGGAGGAAACAACAAACCCAAGGTGCCTGAAATCAAATGGAATGTGAAATGTTTGAGGGATCACATAGGTGGTACATTCTGGCCTCAAATTTACATAAGGGGCAGCTTCCAGTTGTAATTTTCAGAAAAGACTTTTTTTTAAATCTATGCTTCTCCCAGAGCTTGGGATAAGACAGGTAAGTCTCCTTACATTCTTTCTTTGCGGGCAGGTTTTGATTTGGGATTTTTAAATTTGTTTGAATGTTTATTTGATTTTTAGGTTGCTTCATGCAAACGTCTTTGGTCTTCCTCCCATCTTGACTGGGCCCTAGCCTTTGTTCACTTTCCCTAGTGAGTGCAGGAAGGTTCCACATGATGGGATAAGAACAATCTTGGGAGAAAGATCTTGAATTCAAGCTTAGACATAGTACGTATTTGTAAAACAACCAAAGAGACATGACAAGTTAGGTGCTTCGGGATACAGTGTGAGCCAAGAGGTGAATATGAGAACAGTATTTGAATCCTTGGCTGTTCAAGACACTGGTTACAAGTGTGTGGAGTAAGAAGACATGTAGGAAGAGAGACCAAGGTACACCTACCATGAAAGCCAAGTGAAAAAGCATTGACCAAACATAGTGTGTATATTCCATGCATGTTTTAAACAATTTGAGTGCATATTTAAAAGTCAGGGGAAATAATATGAAAATACAAAATTTCTGCTTCTGTTGAAAAATCAGAGTTCTGTCATCAAAGGGTTCATATTCAAAGAGCATCAGCTAGAGTTAAGTGAGCCTATTTGCTATAAAGAAGCCGTATATTTTCTCACCTAGATGGCAGCCATTATCTAAAGTACCTGCTAGCCTCTTCATGCATTTGCACTTATATCCTGACCTAAGCTAATAATGGCTCTATCATGTTATTGTTGAAGAGGACATGGACCTAGATGACTATGGAATAGAAAACCACAAACTTACTCGCACATTGATTGGCCTTGAATTGGCTTTCCCCAAACTGGAAAAATATAAGGGGTTCTATATTTTATGGGAACCGTGGCTTAGGTTGTAAGGTTCCTGCCCATTTACATACAAGTCCCCACATCAGGGTATGACTTCAGTGTGTTTGCAAGGCCTGATATTGGCCCAGAGGGAATCGAACACACAAACCCATAAACAGGAAACATGGGCCAAGCCAAGGAATAACAAAAACATAAATGTTTAAAGGTGTCTGTTAATACCAGTGGATGAGAGAGTTCCACCCACAATAAGTTAGGAATTGTGTTGGAACCACTTATAACACACGTCCCTAAAGAATGATTTAAGCAACTTTGTGGTTCAAGAGTTATGAGCAACTGAAGGGGGAGAAGAATCATCAAGTGAAAGTCAGATTTATGTGACAGCATTAATGTGAAACAAATGTTCAGAGAAGAGTTTGAGGACTGAAGAGATTTTCTGATGATGGACTATGAACTTGAGAGAATCAAAATGGAAGTATCTCAGGAAATGGGAACAGGTGAAACACGGAGCAGAAATGGGTTCACGTAGAAATCAAAATGAGGTAGATACAGGATGATCTGGGAGTCTATGGACTTCTGTGGCATCATAGACATATATAAAATGCTTAGTGGAAAGTTATGATTGTTAGAAGCTAAGGGTGACTGATGGGAGAGTAGGGTGTTCTCTGATCCTTACAACAGAGTTGAGAATGCCTGGGGAACAAATTGTTCCTCTGAATGGGATCCCATCAGAGGAGAGAAAGACTAGGGAGCACAGTTAAGGGGCTTGCTCTCAGCCCTGCTGGGAGAAGGGCAGTCTTATTTTGTGTGAGCAAGAAGGCAGCGATCAATAGAACAACTGGAATTATAAAAAACTCAACAGAGAGAACAAAAAATTATTCATTCATATAATTCAGGAGACTTGGATGGTGTTTCTCAGTGGTTAGAGTGTTGGCCCAGACACCAAAGGGTTGAGTTCAATTCCTGGTCAAGGGCACATACCTGGGTTTCGGGTTTGATCCCTAGCCCCATTTGGGGTGCGTGCAGGAGGCAACTAATCAATGTGTCTCTCTCACATCCATGTTTCTCTCTCTCCCCCTCCCTCCTTAGAGTCCACTCTCCCAGAAAAATCAATAGCAAAAAATATCCTTGGGTGAGGATTTAAAAAAAGAAAAGAATGAACATATATATATTAAAACCCTAATATGCAAATCAACCAAATGGCAGAATGACCAGTCTCTATGACATGCACTGCCCCCCCGAGAGGGAGGCGATCGGCAGAAGCGATCGGGGGCATGGTCAGCCAGCAGGTGGCTCCAGGCCACCAGCCAAGGTGGGTGCCAGCGGGGGGCCCCCTGATTTCCCTGCCTACAGGTTGCCCCACAGATGGCCCTGATCGCTGGTCAGGCCTAGGGACTCTACCCTATATATATTGGGAGCAGTCTCTTAGATTTAAAAATTAAAACCTGACAAGGTTACTCTAACACTGAAAAAAACAGGATGATGCAGCAATGACATGCATGGACTCTGGCTTGCACATTTTGTGGTCAGCCCTGATTCTGACACTTATAACTGTGTGACAAAGCCAATTACTCAACTTCTCTCTGCTTCAGTTTTTCCACCCATAAGATGGGGAAAATGGTATGACTACCTCAGAAGGATTATATTATGTACTATTTTTTATAATCAGGGCAAAAAAAATGTAGCTGCCATAAAACAGCAAGATGCCTTTCTCCTGTATGAAAAGTATGGTCACTGGTGCATGCAGCATCCCGGTTTGCTAGAGGGATGTCCGACTGCCAGTTTAGGCCCAACATCCCCTGAGGGGTCCTGGATTGCAAGAGGACGCAGGCCGGGCTGAGGGACGCCCCCCTCTCCCCCACACAACACCATGCATGAATTTCATGCACCGGGCCTCTAGTATATATATAAAATCCAAAAAAAATTATAAAATAGATAAATTCTGAGTCTTTACATGGTGATATACTGCCATATATCAGACTATTTTATACAAATCAGTCAACAACACGACATTTCCTGGCTATTTGATCTAAGGCCTTAGACATTTTTCAGGTATCCATTTAGATAGCAAAAACATATATTTCCTACAAGAGGGAAAAATTCAGTCTGGCTTCAACCTTGTTCAAAGCAAATGTAAAAATAGAAGAATATTGAGCAATTGTCACAGAATCTCCAAGATAAAGAACTTGTGATCCAAGAATTATATCCAGCCAAAGTGTCATTTATATAAGGCAACAGGCAGGTAGTTTTAAACCTCAAAGAACTAAGAAAATGTGCCACTAATGATCCCTTTTGAAAACACAATTTATCAATAAATACCATTTATTAATAAATTCAGCCACTTAAGAAATAATCCATAAATAAATAATTTGGGAACTCAGGAAGCTATGTTAAAAAATTTGCTTCTGAGCTGTGAAACTTATTTAAATACACTATTTAAAGTACATTGTTTTTTACATTTGGTCTTTATAACTGCTTTGAGAGATGTGGTGGACACATTATTCAAGATATTTCTTAGGAAACTCCCTTTGTATCAAGAGGACAAAGGACAGTACCTGATTAGCCTGAAATATTATTTGATAAAGAGCACCAACTTAAAATAAAAAGTATAAATTTGGGCAACATCACAGGGGAAAAAAAAGGTTCCACATTTACTGTTTGTGTTGTGTGTATGTTTTTCTCCCTAAAAGGACACAAAATCAGCAACAGTGAAATTCTGGGAAGGCCCTGGAACCAGATAAAACAATCTTATTAAGCACTGAATCACTGTTAAGGGACAGTTACCCAGCAACGAACGACCTAGTCATTTTCTCCAAATCTTCCACACTGCATTTTTTTAAACAACCTCATAAAAGTAGGACAGACTGAAAAATCATGGAAAGAGGTGGGAAATGAAGAGGGCTGAGGGAGGGAGAAACCTAATATTATTTGACTGCAAATTTGATCCAGATACTCAAAGGCTACACAAGGTTAAACAATTCAGGCAACAAAACACATGCAATATTCTTATACCTCAGTCAGCTGAAGAGCAGGCAGTAGGAGAAAAATAAATGGGCATAAAGCTACAAAGGGTACAAATAACAAAAGAGATTCACAAACACTGGGACAGGAAGGAATCTGAGGCTCCAAATCCCTTCATTTGGCAAGGGGAAGGGGAAGTCTATGGCCCACTGCACATAAGTGCTAAGTAAAGTAGGCATCTCACTCGTGGGTCACTATTCTTTCTACCAACCACACTGCTTCATACTAAATACAGGTGTTGTTAAATGGCAACATCTGTCATTAAGTAATTATTAACTAGTTAAATTTGGCAATAATATCAATAACTCTCTGTTCTCCTAAGAACTTAAATATTATACTACTACTAGAGGCCTGATGCACGAAATTCGTGCAAGAGAAGGCCTTCCTTCCCCTGGCTGCTGGCACTGGCTTCCCTCTGGCACCCAGGACCTGGGCTTCTCTCTGGCCACCAGCAGGCACCCAGGACCTGGGCTTCCCTCTCACACCTGAGACCCAGGCTTCCCTTGCAGCCCCAGCTTCGCTTCGTCCAGAAGGTCACCTGGAAGGACATCTGGTCTAAATAGCATATTAAACTTTTATTATTATAGACTAGTGGCCTGGTGCACGAAATTCATGCATGGGGGAGGGTGTGTTCCTCGGCCTGGCCTGCATCCTCTCCAATTTGGGACCCCTCGAAAAATGTCCGGCCAGTTTACAGGGATTGGGCCTAAACCCAGTAGTCAGACATCCTTCTCGTAATCCGGGACTGCTGGCTCCTAACCGCTCACCTGCCTGCCTGCCTGCCTGCCTGATTGCCTCTAACTACTCTGCCTGAGGGCCTGTTCGTCCCCAACTGCCCTCCCCCCCGCTGCTGGCCTGCTTGCCCCCAAATGCCCCCCCGCCAGCCTGATCACCCCAAACTGCCTCCCCTGCTGGCCTGCTCGCCCCTACCTTCCATCCCCACTGGCCTGCTCATCCCTGTCCCCCTGCTGGCCTGCTCACTCCAAACTGCGCCCCCCTCGCTGTCCTAATCACCTCCAACTGACCCCCACTGGTGGCCTGCTTGCCCTCATCTGCCCCCCCCTGCTGGTCTGCTTACCCCCAATGGCCCCATCCCCTACCAGCCTGATCACCCACAACAGCCCTCCCCTCTTGGCCTCTAATCGCCTCTACCTCGGCCCCACCACCATGGCTTTGTCCAGAAGAACATCTGGAAGGTCTCCTGGATGGTCTCCCAGTCTAAGTAGCATATTACTCTTTTATTAGTACAGATATATTTGTCTGTAAATATGGTTATGATTGCAGATATGAGTAGGACCAGGTAAAATTTTATAGAATGGGCCTTTTATTACAGATGGTGTGCCATGTATGCATTTTTTCTAAAGAAGTAAAAATTACTTTAAAAAGTGTTTCAGGAAGACTTTGAGAAATTTACAATATCTGCTTTTCTTCCAAGAAAGTTGTCACTTTTATGCCAGAGTGAGAATTATTTGTATGCCTTGTATGTCAGCATTGGGCTACTGTGACTGGGGGGCACTTAGCTTGACTTGAGGGAGGGAGGGGGGGGGTGTTATAAGAGATCAACCAAAGGACTTGTATGCATGCATATTAGCATAACCAATGGACACAGACACTGGGGCAGTGGGGGCTTGTCCTGGGGGTGGGAGTGGCCAGGGAGGGGTCAGTGGGGGAAAAAGGAGACATATGTAATACTTTAAACAATAAAAAAATGCCCCCCAAACCCACAAAACAAAGCATTGTACACTTTTGGTTTCTTCGGCCTACATTGTAGTACTTCATAATAACCCCCCTGAAAAAAAAAATACAAAATTACAATTGGATTTTCCCAGGGCACTCTCAGTTATATGAAAATGGGAAATTGAACTTTTAAAAAAAAATTTATTTATTAACACCTGAAATGATTTTATCAACTTCTGGGAATCACTCCTTATTCCTTAAAGATCTTAGCTCCTTGCTTACTATCTCTCTCTAAGACATTAATCCCATTTTATATTTGGTGAAATTTGATTGGACTGAAAGCTTCATCTCTCAATTCCTCCATAGCCTCTTTTCCAGCAATTCCCCATGATCATATCCCTACCCTGTCTTTACCAATCACTGCAAATTTTCCAAAATCTCTATTTCAAGTGTCTTACTCTCCACCCCCGCTTCCTGTCTGTCCAGCTTACTCTCTCTAGTATGCTAACTCCAAAGATCCTCTACTACATTAGTATCTAAAATCTACTGATGCTACGACCTGTCTATTAAACAACATGGTCAATTATTATGATCTCTCATATCAACTCCATTCGCCATCTCTTAAAGACTTGCATGCATTTGACAAAACCCTGCCTATAGTTAAATTCAATTACCTAGCTTCTCTGCCCAGTACCCATGCAACTGAATATTCCTGGGGAGGGGGCAAGAGAAATGAACACTTGAATTTCAATGACTACAAATCCTGTGTGAGTTTTTTCACCCTAGGTTTACTGAGCTGTAATTGACATGTACTATTTTATTAGTTTAGGAGTACAACATGATGATCTGATATATGTATATATTGCAAAATAATTACCACAATAAGTTTACTATAATTAACATCCATCACCTCACATGGATACAATTTTTTCTTGTGATGTGATCTAATCTTTTAGCAACTTTCAATTGTACAATATTGTTCATTTTAGACACCAAGCTGTACATTACCTCTACAGCACTTATAACTAAAAGGTTGTACTGCTTGACTGCCCTCACTCATTTCACCCACTTCCCAAACTCTGCCTGAAGCAACCACCAATCTGTTCTCTGTATCTATGAGTCCTGATTTTTAGTCTCTGCATATAATGAGATAATATAGTATTGTCTTCTCTGTCTGATTTATTTCACTTAACATAATGACCTCAATTTTTTTCCATATTGTTACAAGTGGAAGAATTTCCTTCTTTTTATGGCTGAATAATATTTCATTATATACAACTAGAGGCCCAGCGTGTGATTGAAATTGTGCAAGGAGGACCCACGTGGGGGGCCAGGACCCACACCTGACCCACGTAGCATGGGCTGCAGCACTGTGTTGGCTGGGGTGGGGGCATGCTCTGAGGTGCATAGTGGCTGCTCAGAGCACACCCCCGGCCGCCACGTTGTGTCCACTGGGGTAGGGGCAGGCGCTCCTGTGTGTCTCCACTCCAGCCCGCCCCCAGCCCCAGCCTCCCTGTGGCCGCTGGGGTCGGGGTGGCACACAGTCCCCTTCCGCCCATCTGCACACAGTTCCTCCTGAGCGGTTGTGATGCAGGCTCCTCCTGAGTGGTCATAACGCTTGGCTAATTAGCATATTCTCTGTTTATATAGATAGACTAGAGGCCCGGTGCACAAAAATTTGTGCACGGGGGGGCGGGGGGGGAGGGGGAGGGAGGGTCCTTCAGCCCGGCCTGTGCCCTCTCACAGTCTGGGACCCCTCAGGAGATAATGACCTGCTGGCTTAGGCCTGCTCCTGGGTGGCAGAGGGCAGGCCCAATCCCTAGGTGCAGCCCCTGGTAGGGCTCAGAGCAGGGCTGATTAGGGAGATGCAATGCCATCCTCAGTCACGCTCAGGGTAGGGCTGATTGGGGGGTTGGGGCACCGCCCCCTATCACACTCAAGGCAGGGTCGATGTGGAGGTTGTGGCGCCACCCTCTGTGATGCACAGAGCAGGGCCAATCAGGGGGTTGGGGCGCTGCCCCCTGTCATGCACAGAGCAGGGTCCATCAGGGGGTTGGGGAGCTCCCCCCTGTCACTCACAGAGTAGGGCTGATAGGGAAGTTAGGGCACCGCTCCCTGTCACACACACAGCAGGGCGGATCAGAGGGTTGGGGCGCCGCCCTCTATCACCCACAGAGCAGGGCTGATCAGGGGGTTGGGGTGCCGCCACTCTCACACTCAGGGCAGGGCCGATGGGGAGATTATGGCTCTACCCTGTCACACACAGAGCAGGACCTGTGGGGGGCGGGGGCGTTGGGGCGCCGCACCCTGTCACACACAGAGCCGCAGGGCGATTAGGGGGTTTGGGCGCTGCCCCCTGTCACACTGATCTGGTGCCAGGAGGCCTCGCAGCTCCGCTGATCCCGGTGCTGGGAGGCACATTACCCTTTTACTATATAGGATAGAGGCCTGGGGGCCGGCTGATTTGCCCTGAAGGGTGTCCTGGATCAGGGTGGGGGTCCCCACTGGGGTGCCTGGCCAGCCTGGATGAGGGGATGATGGCTGTTTGCAGCTGGTCACACACCCTTCAGGGTGGGGGTCCCCACTGGGGTGCCTGGCCAGTCTGGGTGAGGATCTGAGGGCTGCTTTCAGGCTTTGGTTGACTGAAGCTCCCAACCACTCCTTTTTTTCTTTTTTTTTTTTTTTATTCTGGGCCAGCTTTAGCTCTGGCTCTAGCTCTGAGGCTTCAGCTGCTGAAAGCAGGTATCTGGTTTGTTTGCGTTCTATAATTGAAACAATGTATAACTCCAGCTCTGAGATCCCGGCCGGCTGAAAGCTGGTTTCTGGGGTTTTGTTTAGCTTCTATATTTGTTACAATGTTTCTTAGAGTTGCAGCTCAGAGGCCGGCAAGTCAGGCGGGGAACGTTGGAGTCTGCAGTCACTGGAGCAAGCAAGCCTCATGTTTGCTTCCAGCTGCCTGGCTGCCGGCCGCCATCTTGGCTGACTGTTAATTTGCATAAGGATATGCTGATTAGCCAATGGGAAGGGTAGTGGTTGTACGCTAATTACCATGTTTCTCTTTTATTAGTGTAGATATCACATCTATCTATATAATAAAAACCTAAGCAACCATTACGACAGAACAACCAGAACAACTGGTTACTATGATGCACACTCACCACCAGGGGTCAGACGCTCAATGCAGGAGCTGCCCCCTGGTGGTCAGTGCACTCCCATAGGGGGAGCACCACTTAGCCAGAAGCCGGGCTCATGGCTGGCGAGCGCAGCTGCCACGGCAGGAGCCTCTCCCACCTGCAGAAGTACTACAAAGCAGCAGCAGCAGGTGCAGTGGGCTGGGACGGACTCGAGCTGCGTGGAGCCTGGCCCTGATTCGGGCTCCTCCCTGGTGACTGCTGCACTGCTACATCCCCAGAAGAGTTCCAGACTGTGATAGGGATGTCTGACTGCCAGCTTAGGCCCGATCCCAGTGCCGTTCTCTGTAGAAGGCAGTCAGTCTGAACAACTCAGTGACTCAGGGAAGTACAGGGAACTCAGGGTGAGCCTGCCTCCACGCTTGACTCACCCACTCAATGGTGTTTACAAGACAGACCATGGTGGCCCAGCCCATGCACGTGCAGCAGCTGCTGAAGCTCAAGCAGCAGGCTATGCAGCAGCAGAAGGCCATCTAGCCACAAGGCAGCAGGCAGACATCCCCCAAGGGGTCCTGGACTGTGAGAGAGTGCAGGCCAGGCTGAGGGACAGCCCCACTCCCAGGGCAAGAATTTCATGCACCAGGTCTCTAGAATCTCTAGAATGAATATATATATATATATATATATATATATATATATATATATAATCACATTTTCTTTATTTGTTAACACTTAGCTTGTTTCCATGTCCTGGCTATTATAAATAACTAGAGGCCCGGTGCACAAAATTTTGTGCACTCGGGGGGGAGGGGGAGGGAGAGGGGGGTCCCCCAGCCCGGCCTGTGCCCTCTCGCAGTCTGGGACCCCTCAGGAGATAACGACCTGATGGCTTAGGCCTGTTCCCGGGTGGCAGAGGGCAGGCCCAATTCCTAGGTGCAGCCCCTGGTCAGGCTCAGAACAGGGCTGATTGGGGAGTTGGGGCACCGCCCCCTGTCATGCACAGAGCAGGGCGGATCGAGAGGTTGTGATGCCACCCTCAGTCACGCTCAGGGTAGGGCCGATTGGGGGGTTGGGGCACCTCCCCTTGTCACACTCAAGGCAGGGTCAATGGGGAGGTTGCGGTGCCACCCCCTGTCATGCACAGAGCAGGGCCAATCAGGGGGTTGGGGCGCTGCCCCCTGTCACTCACAGAGCAGGGCCCATCAGTGGGGTTGGGGCTCCGAACCCTATCACACACAGAGCAGGGTCGATCAGGGGGTTGGGGAGCTCCCCCCATCACGCACAGAGCAGGGCCCATCAGGGGGTTGAGGAGCTCCCCCCTGTCACTCACAGAGTAGTGCCGATAGGGGAGTTGGGGCACCAGCCCCTGTTACACACAGAGCAGGGAGGATCAGCGGGTTGGGGCGCTGCAACCTGTCACACTTAGGGCATGGCCAATGGGGAAGTTATAACTCTACCCTGTCACACACAGAGCAAGGCCCATGGAGGGAAGTTGGGGCACCGCCCTCTATCACCCACAGAGCAGGGCCGATCAGGGGGTTGGGGTGCCACCACTGTCACACTCAGGGCAGGGCCGATGGAGAGGTTATGGCTCTACCCTGTCACACACAGAGCAGGGCCGATCAGGGGGTTGGGGCGCCACACCCTGTCACACACACAGCCGCTGGGCGATCAGGGGGTTGGGGAGCTCCCTCCTATCAGGCACAGAGCAGGGCTGATCAGGGGTTTGGGGTGCCTTCCCCTGTCATGAACAGAGCAGGGCAGATAGGGAGGTTGTGGCCCTGCCCCTTTGTCACACACAGAGCCGCAGGGAGATCAGGGGGTTTGGGCGCTGCCCCCTGTCACGCCTATCCCTGTGCCGGGAGCCTCGCTGCTCCACTGATCCCGGTGCCAGGAGGCATATTACCCTTTGGGGGCTGGCTGGTTTGCCCTGAAGGGTGTCCTGGATCAGGGTGGGGGTCCCCACTGGGGTGCCTGGCCAGTCTGGCTGAGGGGCTGAGGGCCGTTTTCAGGCTGGTGGGTTACTGAAGCTCCCAACTGCTCCTTTTTTTCTTTTTTTCTTTTTTTTTCTATTCTAGGCCAGCTTTAGCTCTGAGGCCTCGCTGCTGAAAGCAGGTTTCTGGCCTTTACCTTCTGTATTTGATACAAAGTTGCGGTCCGGCTGGCTCAAGCTCAGCTGACTGAAAGCCGGTTTCTGGGGTTTTGTTTAGCTTCTATATTTGCAACATAGTTGCTTAGAGTTGCAGCTGAGAGGCTGGCAAGTGAGGCGGGGAACGTTGGAGTCCGCCATCACTGGAGCAAGCAAGTCTCCCTGTTCACTTCAGTGCATGGCTGCCGGCCGCCATCTTGGCTGACAGTTAATTTGCATAAGGATATGCTGATTAGCCAATGGGAAGGGTAGCGGTCGTATGCTAATTACCATGTTTCTCTTTTATTAGTGTAGATGCTATAATGCAATATACATGAGGGTGTAGATATGTTTTTAAGATAGTGATTTTGTTTCCTCTGAATATATATCATATTTTAATGATACCTGGTATAAAACTTTATTTCCCTACTCCGTTCACAATCCCACAGTTGTTGATAACTATTTACTAGTAAATCCTCTTTCTCCTCAAACCTGTCACACCTTCTCTCCCAGTCCTCAATCTCAGCTCCTGACTTATTTTCCTGATAAAATAGACGCATTCAGAAGACAACTTCCACATGTTCCACATCTACAGCATCAGCACACACTCTGCCTTGGAGCCTCTTACCCCTGGATAGAACTGCTCAAACTCATCTAAAGCCAGTTCTTCCACTCATGTGCTCTAGCCCCATCTCCTTTCCTGGAGACATCCCTGCAGCCTCCCTCTCTCCTACATCATTAATCCCCACCTCACCCTTCTCTAACCCCTCCTGGATAATTTTACTAACATACAGCATTTTCTTATGTGCTCCATCCTTTCCATTTTGATAAGGTGCTTTGCTCATAAATCTCATTAACAACTTCAACCCACAGTCAGATATATAGATAGCCACATCTTTTAGCATAAAGTACCTCCATTTTACATTCGTGCAGCTTTAAATGAGTTGTTTAAAGCTAATAGGGAGCATGAGTTAGTAATAAATGAAGATCTCTATCTCAAAAGGAGATCTTAATGAGGAGGTATACTTGATAAAATTATGTCCTGGCCCTACCTCTATATCACTCCATCATGAATGTAATGCAACTTAAACAGCTGACTACTGCAAAAGCAAGAAGAAGGAGCGATTAGGCAATCTGCTGGAGAAGTGTTTCCAGATGTGTCTGAGGAACAATGTTAATAGGGACAGCCCTTTCCTTGAGTTAACAGGGACAGCTCCTTTAATCTAAAGGACATCATCAGCAAATGATGAGGATTCCAGCAGCAAGGCAAACAAGCTCCTCAAGATAATGCTGAAAGTTCATGCAGGCTAAGGGCATGCACACAAAAATAAATAAATAAATATGGTAAAGCATCTTCTTTGAGTCATGGCTCTCTCCGTTAACTTGTGACATTCAAGAGCAATCAGTTGGACACATCATTTCCTTGAAAATGATGTCTAATTTTTGACAGAGCATTGGCTGGATTGCAACCCAAACTAAATTATGAAGCTTTATAAGCTTATCAATGGCAACAGAACCTTTGATGGAAAATGTTAAAGAAATCGCCAAATGTAGTTCAACTGAAATTCTAGATTTGTCTGCACTTATTCTGTATTTCCAAATTATTTTATGCTTGACATTACTTTTCCAAGTTTCTTTAATGGCAGATTAAGTCTATTAAAAGTGTGTGTGTTCAACACAAAAGAAGAAAGGGCAGACACATTAAAGGGGAAGATGCTATGTGGATCATTCAGCAGTGTTCTCAAGACACTGCCTTGAAACATTCTCTAAAATGTTTGCCGGATAAGTTAGATAGAGTGCCTATCTCAATACCTTTGATAAAATAATTAACAAAAATCCAAATATAATCAATATCGCTAAAATGACTTGGATATTCCCTCATTAAACTTTACAGATATTTTTTTATTTGTACTCTTCATTTCTCTCATGTTAAATCCTAAACGCTTAAATGTGCTTTAAACCATCAACCTCCATTTACCTCTCCCACTCCATATCTTGCTATTCTCTGGCCCAATTCTATAAATTTAATATTCCGAGCAAATTGAACTCATTTTTTATTTCCCAAATATGCCATGCTCTCTCTCCTCCTAATTCCTGCATATCCTTCATCTGAAAAATGTTGCCTCTTCATTTTCCCTAGTTATCTTTAAACTCATACAGGAGGTGCCACCACCTCTCAGAAGTCTCCTCTGCTTCTTTAATACTGTATTAGATACCACCCCACATTTACCCTAATACACTGTCATTGCTTATCTACAAGGTTCATATGCTCAGGGGTCTCTAATTCATCACTGTAGTCCTAGAACACACCCCAGAATTTTGTAACGGATTTTGAAATATACAAGCTATCACAAACATGATCTCATTTGATCACCACACGTCTTTGTGAGTGGGCAAAACCAATGTTATTTTTATCACCTCCTTTTACAAATGAGGAACATGACATTCAGGGAGGCGAAATAGCCAGCCCAAGAAGAGACAGATAAAAGGGGCAGCAAGAATTTGATTCTGGATCTTCATATTATACACCATATACTAGTTTCATGTGAAACGTCTAAATTAACTATACTGTTTGAACACAAACTTTGAAAACATGAGTGATAAGTGTGAAAGTATGCGTTGATTCCTTAAAACTTATTAGTGATCTCAGAAATTAACCAGCATTCAGTTACAAATAGTGACGCTGGCACTTTATAAGGTTGACACTACTCAAAATTGAAAGCATATTAATTCTAGAAAAGCCAATTCAATTGTTTTCCCTGAATAGGTAAAACATAGTGTTGTGTTTATGAATCTTTTCTGTGAGGAGACCAAAAGTTTTAATATGGGGACTTGTTGTGATTTCCCTAGGATATTAAAATCTCACTGCATTGGACATCCGTTTTTGAATAGGGAGTAAGTACGTTACTCCCTTAACCTTCTCCAC
Organism: Myotis yumanensis; assembly: GCF_028538775.1. NCBI lineage: Eukaryota > Metazoa > Chordata > Mammalia > Chiroptera > Vespertilionidae > Myotis > Myotis yumanensis. Next base: position 29,472,987 of record NW_027223764.1, on the reverse strand, counting down.
CAAATATGCTGCCTACCAAATTTTCACATTTTACTTACTAACCTTGTTTTATGAAAAGATACAGAAGTAAAATAAATAGCAAACAAACAAAAACATTGCATACTTGCTTTAAAAACTCACAGAACTAAGTAAAATAAAAATGATTGAAAATAGCTGACAAAAAACACTCTGCCCAGGTATCGTTTTATGGCTTAACATAAGTGACATTCATGTGACAAAGACAGTCAAATGGCTGGTTTCTACACAGAGAAGTTGGTATAAAAAAGTAGGTTTTATCTCTTTTGAGCATTTTTTTAAACCTGCAGAACTTTAGCTATGTGTATCAAGTTTTCTGAATCGATGTGGAGAATTTCAAGAAGTTCTAATATGAGGTGAAGTTGCTACAGAATCAGGAAATGCAGAAGGAAGTATGACTCGGTGTCTATATCCCTTTTCCTTCAGCTTTCGGATCAATAATATATAGTACTTTGATAACGTGGGTATCCACTCTTGAAAAGCTACATGGATGTTCTATAAACTGGATTTTGAACCTTGAAATTTAAGGACTTTCCCTAGTGAAGTTGTGTTACATAGCAGGCACTGCAATACTTTTCATGGCATTGCTTTCTTTGTATTTCAGTGTGTTGAGGTGACATGATCCCAGTGATCCTCCTTATAGGATCTGGGTGTAACTATGGGGAAAGAAGATCAGCACAGGGTATGGAAAGCTTCTTGAATTTGTGGCTGGGCTTTTTGTCCCCACAGACATCCGATGCATTAACAGAATCCCTGCTTTATATTGCTCTTAAAATCAAAAAATCTAAAGAACATCAGGATAAGCAAGATATTAAGAAACCACCTAATCTTTTACTTTCCCTAGTGAATAAAAATTAAAAGAGTTATCTGGCTATATATATTATAGGAAATTATGCATGCTATATCCTCCTCTGAAATCCTCAAAAGTATCCTGGTATGTGAAAAGTTTTATAAAAAATGTTCATTAAAGAAATCTTTCTGACTTTGTGTAACCCAATCTTCTCCCTTCACTCATATAACACCACCTTTTGCCATCCTCTGAGAACATACTTGAAGACGTGCTGACCTAGCCTACCCCTTTTCTGATATTTGCATCTCAGACGACATTGTCTCACTGCTGTTGCATTCTTCCAAAATGCGGAAGAGGTGTTTGTCCCCTCCCACCTCATGGCAGGACATGAAAGTCTGTCCCATGAGGACATTTCAGCTCTGGGTAGACAGGACAAAGAAAATGTGTCCAGTGTGAAAAGCATGCCTCTCTCCAAATCCTTTATTCAGAATTGGTTGGCTAAGTGTCACCAGTGGCGGTAACTATTGGGTTACGTGGTCTGTTTGTGCGTGTGTGTGTGTTTGTTTTGTTCTGTTGCCCAGACAGCTTTCTCATGTCCCTTCTTCTGGAAAGAGAAACTGCTCTCCTGCACTGTAGATTCAGTTATTGGATCATCCTGCCCTCTTCCTGGTAGCTGTGATGACTCCAAGGATGAGCACATCACAGAACAGGGCAATCAGGGTCCTTCTAGGAGATTGATATGTGGGGAAGAGCAACACTCTTACGGCAGCATTCCTTAAACTGGGAGGACATAATGTCTATGGCTCGCCATGACCTGATTCCCAGGCTCAGGAAGAGAGCCCATGAAGCCAGACAGAAACAAGCTGTGTGGACAAGGAGAGTCTGGTTAGGCGGAGTTCCTGGTTCTCATGCCTGAGAATCTGAGTTTCAAAATACTTAAGATACTGGGAAAAACAGAAATATGCTTCCCTGTCTGTGGCCCATAAATTAAGTCAGTGAAGGTCATTTACATAAAACCTATGATTAGGAACACCCTTCTTCAAAAGGATCAGATTATCATTGCATAACTTGACTCAGAGATTCTGTATATAGAATAAAATTTAAATGTAAATTGCATTTATGGGAAATTATTTCTGTATTATACTTACTTTTGTATTATACTTATTTCTCAAGGCTTAAAGGCAGGCAACGTTTTATCTTTATTTAATCATTGTGCATTGTATTATCTGGATTTGTTCGTCTTAGGTAATCGTTAAAATTTGTAGATGGAATGGACCCAGAAATAGTAAATATGGTTTTCCCTGTGGAAATATCAGTAGTTTGCATTTTGGTGCATGTTGGTGGGGGAGGAGTTGGAGAAATAGAGGGGGCGTAAAGAGCAGAATTCTGTATTCTGACTTCTTTACAACATCCTTCTTTGAACAGTCTGTCCTAGACACAGAAGAAAGTGTCTCCTTGCTCTCTGTGCCGTTCCTGTTTAGCAACAGTTTTCCTCGAAGATGTTATCGACTGAACAAAATGTTTTCTGTCTAGAACGTTGGGTCAGCAAGTCAACAATTACTACAGTGCAAATCAAAAGGATGCCCAACTGGCTTAAACTCCTAGAACTCGCTGCACGCGGATAGCGGTTAAGAAGCGAAGTGGCAGAGCGCCAGCTCATGGACGCTCGTGACCTAATGGATGCGCCCAGAGACGTGCTCAGCGCTTGGGTCCCTTCCCGCGTGGCACCTCCTGCTGCAATTTATTGACACCAGATGTTCTTTCTATCAGTCAGACTCGTAGTGATGTCTATTTAAAGTTAAATGGAGTAATTGAAGCCAGAGCATTGTACTTTGACTGAAGTGAATCAAAGCCCATCACAGTCATAAAAATGCAGACGAGGGAAAGCATGAATGAGAGAAACCCATTATAGACAGAAAGCCAGACTGTGAGCGACCAAAAAGCTCTGATTAAAATTTATCATCTCACACAACACTGATAGAAATCAATTGGTAACTGGTCAGAGCGCCGACGCCAGAATGAGTGGGCATGCCTCACCATATAAATTAAGCAGGAGGCTTTTGTCATAATGACCTCCTTCTCCTTGACAGCTCGCGGAAAACAATTCTTCACTTGAATCGCGGTGGGGATCAGATGCAAGAACTCCGGCTAATGATAAGAGACATGGGCTTGAAGTCCAATCATTTTGCCAGCGTAATGCTTGAGACAGAGGTTTTAACAAATCCGGGCTTAACTAATGATTGATGGTCGGAAATGGAGACATGTTTTAAAGTCTGATTTAAAAGAAAACTATGACAGGAAGGACAGTGTGATTAGAAAGACTCAAAGCAAACCATGAACCGTGAGCATTAATAGATGTGGATTTTAATAGGTACAGGTCTGGCAGCCGGCAGCCAGCAGCCGGCAAGAACTTAGACTGCAAAGAAATGAGAACTTTTAGTATTACTCCTATTAAACGGAATCATCAGAGGCAATCATAAACACACCAAATTATAATACTAATTTAAAAATACAGAAATCAAAGCTATCGCGACTAAAACTATAAAGTACAAATGTGGTGGGGTAATATTTTGAAGAGGTTAACTGACGTTTTCCTTTAGAAAAAAAAAAATGGCTTCCAGGAATTTTTCCCTATCTATTGCCTCACACAGGCAAATACTTGACCCTAAATTCACCATTTCAGCAAAGGAAGGAGACAGCTCACATGGCAGAAGCAGCCCATCAGTCTCTGCCTTCTAGTGCTCCACACGCTTACATGCCTGTGGAGAAACTGTGAGGATTCAGAATAAAGTGCACAGGAAAAGCAAAGGGAAAAAAAGGGTGTTTCATGCCCACTCCCACTCAGACTAGCAACATAATCCCCTGGGTGGAGAGGAGAAGAGATGGTAAGAAATGAATACAAAAGAGAAATCGTAGTTTTCTGAGAGGGGTGGGGGGGCCTGTGCCCTGATTCCCCAGCAGAATGCTCACAGTGGGCTCTGGGAGGGCAGCAAACCCACGGTGAGGGGAGAGAACCCCTGTGAAATGGATCCGGGCAAGCAGAGTTCTGGACAGACAGGTAGAGTGGCAGTGGCAGTGAGTAGAAGCTGTGGGACCATGTCCACACCTTGAGTCTGCCTCTGACGGGAAAGATAAATGCTGACAGACTAGAAAGAGTCTTGAGGACAAGAACATGCTCATCCCAAGAGGGATCTGTGTGGCTGGACTAAGGACTAAATAGGGAGAGGTAGGTCTCTGAGCATCCCTGCTCAGATAGATGTGCCACGGAAGCCCCTGGAAGAGCCCCCTCGTACTCCCGCAGAATGAAGTTTTGAAACCAAATTAGGTTGTGACATAGAAAAACAAATTTTTTAGACTTAAGGTTGAGGACTCATATTTATAACTATTATAAAAGTATTGCAAATGCCTCTGAAGGGAAAAACTGTCCTATATAAAATGGAGGGAGGTATAGTAAAATATTGAAGAAAAGGAAGAAATAGCTACTGCATGAATATAAGTTGTTCTAGAGTGGCGATTTTCAGCTGGTAAAACATGCAATACCTGACTATTTAGTCAGGGGCACTGACTACTTTTCCCTTAGATTGTCAAATTAAAAAAAAAAAAGACAGCAGCCAATAACAATAATAGCCATCTGATGTGAATGAATCAAAATTATACCTTTTTTTTGTCAGATCGGCAAAAAATTTAATATATTTTTTGGTGTGCTGCAGAATTTTAGTAATTAGTTTATGTGCACCATGAAATGCAAGAGGTTGAAAAATCACTGTTTAGAGCATCAAAATGGCAAGTCCAGCAAAGGGAAATGTGTGGCTTCCGTAATCTATGGAGTTCCCCATCAAGGTAGGAGGAGGGCATCTAATGCCTTTTCTTCTTAATGGTTTTGAACCAACCTAGCCCTTGGTATTGGCGATGCTGATACATGACTCCATCAAATTACTCCCCATTACAGCAGCCTGGGAACTTCAGGCAAATCCACCAAAGGAAGGTCATCTGTCTTCAAGGTAAAAGCTGTATCTGTCGCTTTGAAGGCCTGGGCTGTGCTATTGGCAGATCATACAGCAGAGGAGAGGATAGAAGAAGGTCAGGCATCCAGTTATTTATAGCATCCTATTGAGCCACTAAAATTCTAAAACAATAAAATAAAATAAAAAGACTAAATATTACACCTCCTAGTTGTTTTGTTTGTTTGTTTGTTTGTTTTTAAGAAATTACAAATTGTGTTAGGACAAACAGACTTGGGACAGTTTTAGGAAATTTCTCCTATTCTTTTCAAGTGGAAAAAAAATTATTCATTTTTGACAGAAACATGTTAAGTGTTTTCAAAGTATTCAGAATATAGACAAAATCTTGAGAGCAAGCAGAAAAAATGGACTAAGACTTACTAAGGAAAAATACTAAATATGTGGAAGCATATGCATTCTTATCTCTACATTGAAGTAACTACAGGAGGTTAGAAAAAAAACATAGGAAATAACTTTATAACCTCCAGATAAGAATTTCTGAAATAAGATGCAAGAATCACAAACCATTAAAAAAGGATGGATAAATTTGTTTTTTAATTTAAAATAAAAGACATGTAAAATTAAAGGGTGAAAGGCAAGTTATTGATCAGCTGTCATACTTATAAAATATACAGAATAAAACATACGAATTCCCCAACTATGCTAAAATTGTGCACATATACACATGCATGGTGAGATATCATTTTACACACTCATAAGACTGGTTACAATTAGTAAGTCTGGTTAATACCAAGTTTAGAGGAGAATGTATGAGAAAAAGGACTCATGCTGGGAGAGCAGGTTGATGGCACAATGTGGAGGACAGTTTGTTAGAACCTAGTATGGCTGAGAATGCATATTCCCTATGAACCAGAAGTCCTGCTTCTCAATTTACAACCCAGGGAAAGCATTTATTACAGCATTATTTATAATAGCAAAATATTGAAAATAACCTAAATATTATCAATAGGGGAGTAGTATAAGTAAAATGGGATTAGTAATACTATACTATGATTACAGAAATAAACTAGATTTCTCTATATAAAATTTATTATACCTCAAAAATATTTTAGTGAAAAGGCACGTTGTAGAATATGTTACAGTATGACACACATACATATATTTGTGCATATAAAAAATACTTTGCCAGTATTCAGAATTAGTGACAAAGCACATTATTTGTAAGATTTGTACTTCTTTTAAAAATGAAGAAAATATAATAAAGTATTGGCAAGAATTAATTCTGGATATGAATTATTTCTTTTTTGACTTTGTATTTTTTATATTTTTTAAAATAACCAAAAATAAAAAGCAGAGCAGGAATAATATAAATGCACTCTTTTCCATTCTAAATAAAATATTTAAGAGATAATTTTGGAACACAAGACCCCAAATAAGACAGATTCCAATTGTCACTAAAAATTCACAAATTCACACAATTGTTACATCAGACTAATTTTTTGTATTAAAATAAGACCTCTTAAAATGTCTTGGGAGAGTAAAGGTGCTGATGTTTTGCTAACTTCTTGGGTCATTTTATTAATTTATTCTTTAAATACCCCAAATCCATTCTGGACTCCAAAATAAACAAAACTTATAATTATTCTATTTAAATTAAGAAAGCTATCTGCTAGTTGAAAGAAAAGGAATGAACCAAAGTAAAGACTTTTTTAGCCTTAGAAAAATATAAACCTCATTTATTATACACAGTATCAAATTATAGCAATTACTTATGCCAATATTATGTAGGTATCCACACTGCGTAAGGATGACATTGAATAAATGGTAACTTTGGTTGGGGAGAGAAGATATGTAGGTAGAGAACAATAGTAATTGTATGATGATTACATCGGTTTCCTAGGATGCCAGAATAAAGTACCACAAACTAGCCTAAGAGAATGCAAGTTTATGGTCACACAGCTCTGGAGGGTAGAAGCCCAGAATCAAGGTATTGGCAGGGTTGGTTCCTCTGAGGGTGAACCTGTCCCCTGCCCCTCTTCTCCTAACTTCTGATGACTGAGCATTTCTTAGAGTGACTGCATCACTCCAATCTCTGTCTTCACATGTCTGTATCTGTGTTGTTCCCTCATTTTACAAAGACACCATTCATATTGGATTAAAACCAACCTAATGACCTCACCTTAATTTTATTAGATCTGCCAGAATCTATTTCCAAATAAAGTCACACTCACAGGTACAGGGAGTTAGGACTTCAATGTAGAGTTTTTTGGGAAGACACAACTCAACTCATAACAATGATATCGTTCAGAATCCCCGCGAAAGGCGATTAGAGCTGCTAATGGTGGAGATGACTTCTGAAAAGAAGTGAGACTTGAGATTGAGACCAGAAAGAACCAACCAGCAGAGAGCATTCCAGGTCAGAGAAACCAAATATGAAAAATGACAGGGACAGAAATCACATGCATTTAAAAGAATCACTATCTTGCTTAGAATTAGAATGGTCAGTGCTCAAAAGAATATTAATAATAATGTGATCCAGCCCCTCCACTTGGTCTTTTCATTAAGCAACTCACTCATTCAATAACATTATCAAGCAGTAGATACCTGCCTAAGTGCAGGAGATATAATATTGAGTTAGAACAGGCAGAGCTCCTGTCCTCATGGAGGAAAGAGTTAATGAAGTAACCGCAGGAACAAATGCAAAGCTTGTTGACAAATGCTGGGATATAAAAGATGCATACAGCTCTCTCATATGTTGCGGCTCTATTTGAGAACACATAAAAGCCCCATTTGATCTAGTCAAGGCAACAATCTTTGACTGAGAAAGTGACAGTTCGATCCACATCTGAAGCTGAAAGGAAATTTCACTCGTCAAGAAGGAAAAATTCAGCTTTCTAATGAAGGAAAGGCTGTGCCAACACCCAGGCGAAAAGGAGCTTGGGGAGAAGAAGGGACTGGAGGGAGCCATGATGGCTGAGGCAGAGAGGGCGAGAGTGGGCATGGTAGAAGATGCAGTTAGAAACGAAAGAAAGAGCCAGAATATGCAAAGTTGGATAAGATATATTAAGAAGGGTTACTTTTATTGTGGGAACAAGAGAAAGGTTTAAAGATTTTTAAGCAAGATAGTGGAATTATTAAATTTAGGCTTTATAAAAATCACTGTGGCAGCATATTATAATTTATAGATACAAACCCTAAGAATCAAATAAATTGTTTTGCCAAAGTCAAAGAGCTATTTAGAAGCAGAATGGAGCCAAAACCAAGCCCCCTGGCCTTTTCCTTTGTGAATAGCAAAACTGTAGGGTTGTGCAAACACCTAGAACCATGTGACTTCTCCTACAGCCTTCTCCATCTAAGTAAATGTCATCTACCTAGTTGCCCGAGTCCAAATTCTTTAGCCACTTCCAGCTCTTTTTGTCACTATCATATCCAATCCATTAGCAAACACTGTCAGTTTTTGTAAATGTTCCCTTGAATCCATTCATTTTCTTTAATGCCCCTGATCCCAAACGAGTCCATACCATCACCACTAGTGGCCTGGACAGGGACATAGCCTCCCAAAGGGGTTTCACCATAACCATTACTGACCCTTGAAAAATCTATTATCTGTGCTGGTACCAAATTTGTGTTCTTTTTAATGAATGTAATAGTATATCATGTCACTCTTCTACTAAAGCCCCTGTGTGGATTATCAAAACAATTTACCATGGCCTACAAGATCCTCCTTGATTCTGCTCCTAGCTACCTCTTCAGGATGAACTCCAACTTTTCTCCTTAACCATTGGGCCTTATCCATTCCTCCAACATACCAAGGTTTTTCCCATCTCAAGGCTTTTTGTACTTGCTGATTCCTCTCCCTGGAATGTTCTCTTAGCTCTTTACAAGATGGAGTTCTTCTCATATTTTAGATCTCAACTCATGATTCAACATTTGAGAGAGAATGTTTTGGACAATTCTATCTAAGTAGACAGTTAATCTCTAACCCAAAAGCCTGTTTTCATATATATATGAAAGAGAGAGCGAATATCTCCCAAAATTCTCAACAAAAGAAATGACTTTTGAAAAATCCTCCTTGAAAAAAAAATGCTTATCTCATGGGAAATGTTAAAAATATTTTAATAAAGAGTTTATCTTTAAGGTCATAATGTAATTTTTTTCTAGAAAATATATCTGAAACAAGGACACTGTGAACAGTGTTATAAGGACAGTTGGAATCTTGGTCAGAAGATACCGTGACATATTGGTTTTCAGGAGGCAATGCTGCAGCATTCCCTGTGTTAAAACAAGGTGTAGAAACATATCTGATTACTAAATAAGAAGCATTTGGGATTTAAAAAACAAAATTTTTAATTTGAGTTTCTTATAAAACTGCTTTTTCTAATTACTCAATAAAAAGGATCCAAATTGCAGATTTAGTCTGGTTCATTTTCTGTAATGTAAACAAAAACTAAGTGGACCATTTCAATTTGAATGTTCTTTCCCCAAAGTTACTCTGTCTGTAAAATTACTTAGAAAATAAGAAACTATAAACAGATTTCACATGTCTGTGTAACATGTGTTTAACTTCTGATCATCTAGCTAAAAAAATTATATTGTTTTATTGATTAGAGTATTATTTATTCATTTGTATCATTTGTTTTCAATCAATAAAAATGTGTTTATGATGGTAGATTTTCATAATTGAACATCAAATATTAACAGAATAACTACTATGTCCCAGATCCTGTGTAAAATAATAGAGATACAAACAAATAAAATACAGTTTGCTTCTCCTAGTCCATAATCTCAGGGTACAGCCTAGAAGTGAACAGACAAGAATACAGATTCTACCACAGTTAGTCATTGTTCCTAACTAGCTGAATGATTCTGGGGAAATTTTTTGAAATATTACTTGGTTTTCTCATCAGTAAGATGGGGATAATAACAGCACCTATATCATAGGGTAATTAATATTTAGTACATTAAGTAGAATTCGGTTATTAACAATAATCTAGAAAGTGAGGGAAATTGTTTTTGAAAGGAAGCAAAATTTGAGCTAGTTTTATTAGGAGAAAGGCAGAATTTGTTTTTAGGGAATGAACCACTATTTTAATAATTATATATATATATATATATATGTTTAATTAATAGTATATACTTAATCTTCTGCATGAGATAGATAACATATAGAAGCCATATGAGCTAAAAATATATATATTTCTGATGTTGATCATTTGTATCTTCTTTTCTTATCCTGATCAGTGTGGATAAGGCTTATAAATTTTATAGATCCTTCATTTGTACTATTATTATGCCTTATTTTTGAAGAAACTAAATTAAAGGTAAATTAATTTACCTAAGATCACAGAACTGATAAGTCGTACGAAAGGAAATAAGAAAATCTCTGCCTAATCTATGAACAACTCGAAATGCTCAACCTCACTAGTCTATGGGGACAGCAAGAAACACTTGCCCTACATAGAACTATAATCAGAAACAGATTCCTCTACATCACCAACCCCACCAAGAAATAAAATCAGAATCCTTAGCCTGCCCCGAATAAGGGTGAGTAGAAAGGTGGAGAAACCCTAAGCTGAAAGGCTAACACAGAGGCTAGGCAACAGCAACTTAAAAAACATACCCATCTTTTAGGAGAACTCCCAGAGTTCAAGGTAATGCTGGGACTCTTATTGCAAGATATACAGAAATAACTTTCATAGACGACCAGCTAAAGTTATAAAATATATTAAAAAGCCTATCACCAAGAAATAGAATCTATAGGCCCAACACAAGGAATAATTCATACCTGGGAATAAAGATAATGGATCAATCTTAAATTGACTTTACATAACCATATTTAAATTGTTCAAAGAGATAAAATAGTATTGTCCATTTTTTCAGCATTTCCCATTTGCCCTGAATCATACGTTACATGACATGTTTGATTACGCTTAATAACTATATGAGGTAAAAATGAATGTTTTCCCCTATTACAGAGTGAAGAAAATGAGAGGTTAAGTAAGTCATCCAAGGTTATACATCTAATAGATGAGGAAGCCAGAATTTAATTTTCCAGAGGCAATTTTTAATAAGAACCATAGTGTCTTTAAAGGTCTAGAGCCACCCAATTTATTTCATTTAATTCAGCGGTTCTCAACCTGTGGGTCACAACCCCTTTGGCGGTCGAATGACCCTTTCACAGGGGTCGCCTAAGACCACCCTGCATATCAGATATTTACATGACGATTCATAACAGTAGCAACATTACAGTTATGAAGTAGCAATGGAAATTTTATGGTTGGGTCACAACATGAGGAACTGTATTTAAAGGGCCAGAAGGTTGAGAACCACTGATTTAATTCATCATTTAATTAATATGCATCCACTGCTCGTTAGAAATCTGGGGACTTATTATAAGAGAATGTAGTTGCCCTTAAGGAGGTTGCCGTTTATAACAAAAACAGAAGGGTGAGATGATAAATTAAAAAGCAGCACTATTATGATTTGTAAATGCTTTTGAATAAAATTTACAACATAAGTCATTCAAACCACAGGTTTTTAGAGGAAAATAGTTGGAGTTATTTGTAGAAGAAGACATATGTGGCAATGTCTGGTATAAGTCACTGTGCAGGACCAAGAAAGAATAAAACTCACTCTTTGTTAACTTAGAGTGTAAAGATACAACCAAAACACGTCAACTACAATAAGGGGCCCAATACAAGACAACCAGTTCTCAGAGATCATGTTTACCTTGAAGTGGAAACTGTATGCACAAAAGACTTTGAATTTCTTTTAAAAAGGTTCCATAGAGAGAGACATAGTGTACATAGGCCCTCAGACTCAATGGAAGACTCTGGGTCCCATCTTAGTGGCCATCCTCATTCTGGAACCTATTTCCATGACCTGCCAATTTGAGTGGGAGACAAAGGGAATAAATTATGGAGGATTTGAAGCCCTGGAGGAAGCAGCTTGGAAGCAGGTAACAATCAGCCAGGAGCTCTGGCTTCCTCGTGCACCACTCAAAACTAAAGGGATCATTACCTCAAGACACACAGTTTGGGGAGCTCTAGTCCTAAAGACCAAGAGACCTTACAATTCATAGTAGATAATGAATGTTTGGAGATATTATTTTGCCTTCTATTTAAGGGAAATGATTTCTCTACACCTGTTTTCTTCCACCAGAAATGAGATCAGTACCTGCACTGTTCTGGCTCTGTTACTTGGCTTATTCTGCTCCAGGGAGGAGAAGCGAACTATGTGATTGATGAACTTGGTAGACATTTCTTCCTCATTGGATATACCTTTCACCAGGTCTCAGCTATCCCCCCAAAGGTAGGCTTCTCTACAACATAGAGAAAGCTGTGCTCATCCACCTCTTCCGTTTTTGAATGGATAAATCTGGATAAACACACTTGCCCACAGATAGAAGCCATGACTTCCAAACTCATCTCTACCTGTAAGAATAGTGATATTTTGATACTCCATTTTCTATGCTGTAATATTCCTCAAAAGAATCAGTACACAGTGTAAAAGAAAGATGGTTTTTATTATACTCTCTATATATCAGCAGTGTCTGATAGAACATCATGGCATGACAGAAATGTTCCATGGCCTAAGCTGTCCTATGCGGTAGCCATGTGTGTTAGTGAGAACAGGAAATGTGGCTAGTGCAACTGAAGAATGAATAAAATGCTGGCTAGGATATGGAGGAAAGGAAACCCTCATACACTGCTGGTGGGAATGTAGATTGCTGCAACCACTATGGAAGACAGTATGGAGTTTCCTCAAAAAACTAAATATGAAACTGCCATTTGACCTAGTGATCCCACTCCTAAGAAAATATCCTAAGAAATATCAATCAGAAAAAATATATGCACCCCTATGTTCACAGTAGAGCAATTTACAATAGCTAAGACCTGCAAACAGCCCAAATGCCCTTCAGTAGACGAGTGGATAAAAAGTTGTGGCACATTTCCACTATGGAATGCTATGCAGCAGTAACAAAGAAGGATCTCTTACCCTTTGAGACAGCATGGAGGGATCTGGAGAATATTATGCTAAGTAAAATAAGCCAGTCAGAGAAAGAGGACTTCAATATTAAACAGAAGATCCTAATGCCTCCCTTTTATTCTCCTTTTTCTTTTTTTGTCTTTGAATCCGAGTGAATAAATGCAATGGCTTATAGGACTGGCTAAATAAGAACATTAGGCCCCCCTTTATCTACAGTTTATCTTCTATGGCAGTGGTTCTCAACCTTCCTAATGCCGCGACCCTTTAATACAGTTCCTCGTGTTGTGGTGACCCCCAACCATAAAATTATTTTCGTTGCTACTTCATAACTGTAATTTTGCTACTGTTATGAATCATAATGTAAATATCTGATATGCAGGATGCATTTTCATTGTTACAAATTGAACATGATTAAAGCATAGTGATTAATCACAAAAACAATATGTAATTATATGTGTGTTTTCTGATGATTTCAGGCGACCCCTGTGAAAGGGTCGTTCGACCGCCAAAGGGGTCACGACCCACAGGTTGAGAACCGCTGTTCTATGGTTTTATTAACCCATGGTCAACTGTAGTCCAAAAATATCTAATGGAAAGTTTCTGAAATAAACAATTCATAAGTTTTAAATTGCATGCCATTCTGAGTAGCGTGATGAAATCTCAAGCAGCTCAGTTCTGCCCTGCCCTGGACGTGAATCATCCCTTTGTCCAGCCTACCCACATTGTATACACTCCCCAACCCTTAGTCACTTATTAGTTATCTTGATTATCGGGTCGACTGCCCAGTGTTTGTGTTTAAGTAACCTTTATTTTACATTTTACTTAACAATGGCCCCAAAGCACAAGAGTAACTGCTGGCAATTTGGATATGCCAAAGAGAAGCCATAAAGTTCTTCCTTTAAGTGAAAAGGTGTATGTATGTGTGTATGAAAAAAACAACAACACAGCGTGTATAGTGTTTGATACTATCCGTTTCGGGCACCCACTCGGGGTCCTGGAATATATCTTCTGTGGCTAAACAGTGGGGGAGGGACTACTGTAATATGTTTATACACAAATTCTATCTTGACTTAATCCCTAGCGAGTGAATCATGATGGAGTGTGAGGGTGTGAGAGAAACTGTTAATAAAATGTTTGGAACCACCAAGGACAGAAAGACTTCCCAGAGATGTGTCATTGAAGAAAAACTTTAATTAGCTTAAATTGGGACACTAGTTAATAGGGCCCTCCGTGTGAGTCTCTGTGAGAAGAAGACAGTACCTACTTTATAACTTTGCCCAGGGTTTTAATCAGTTTGGTTGCAAAAAGCCAAATACAAATAAGCAGTCCTCAGTAGAAAGAGATGTTATTGAAGTTAAACAAGTATCTCTGTAGGTTGTACTGGTATAAGGACCATATCTGTCTTATTTATTCCTCTTTCTTGGGTGTTGGTGGTAATAGTAATACATGGATGAAAATTGAAATGATACTCCACAAGGCAAGGGAGTTTAGAAGGGTTTCACTAACAGCTAGACGTGAACTAGGAGTTGAGGGACCTGTTCCCTCTCTGTCTGTCAAGAGCCTCATGGTTTTTCCTCATCTCAGCTTCTCGCTCTCTACAACTGCTTCAGTTTTCCTTCCACAGGCAACTTCCTTTACTGGAACATGGTCTAACCCCACTCTACACGATCTCTGATCTCCCTGTTCAAGGGATCTAGACTAAACATTTAGTGTCTGTGTTCCACTTACACATTCCTCTTATTGATTCAGCTTAAGCCAAGAGCCCCAAGAGGGGCAAGGCAGGCAAATTACCACTATAAATGCTACCCCTAGGATTAGCTTTGCTAATGGGATTAAGTTGAAATGGATGAAAACATAGTACAAGGGAATTATTCTAAGGGTTCCATACACATTATTCATTTAATCCTAAAAACAAACAAACAAACAAAAAAACTCTCCAAGTTTACTTATACTATTTTCTTTCTATAGATGATAAAATAAAAGTTCAGGGATGCTGAGGACCATGATTTTACCAACTGAATTAAACATGGTGTGAATATTTTGTGATAATTGAAGCCTAAAGTTAAAGTAGGCAGTACTGAGAAATATAGTATAAGAGCAGGAGCTATAGATTCATACTTCTATGGATACAATCCCTAACTTGCCACTTACTTTCTAGTAATCCAGGGCAAGTTATTTTCATTTCTGTGAGCCTGTTTTCTCAGATACAAAATGGGGATTATACCGAGCTAATAAAGTTGTTTAAAGATTGAAATGATGGATCTGAAATGCTTATCGTGGTGCTTAGGACACATGTCTAGCAAACATTTTCTATTGTTATCAGCATTTTGAGGCTCTGAAAAAATAGAAAACAAAAATTTAGAAGTACAAATACTGAATGGTAGTAAACATGAGTCTGTACAAACTCCTCCAAAGAGGATGACTTTTGTGCATTTAAACACTTAAGGTGATTGATTTTTATACTCACTGACAATTTTTTTTCCCTTCATAGGCTATTAAAGTCATCTCTGCTCTTTTGCTTACTGCGCACTCAAAGGCTTGAATTTTTAGGCAGTGCTCACTTCACCCTCCACAAGTATTTAACGAAAATCAAACACACATAGCACTTGGCTAGCCATCCCTTCTTTCTTTCAAGGACAAACAAATTAAGAGAGTTTTGGTGAAATTGCAATGCTCTCTCTTTTTCAAATTATTCATCTATTTTATTCATATTTTATTTCTAATGATATATATTGAATATATGTTCAATATTTATACTAGTAGGTATAATAAATAGAGATGTAATGGACATATCTCATTATGGTAGTTTTGATTTGATATATGATTTGATATATGTATGTTTTGCAAAATGATTATCGTATAAGTTTTGTTAATATCTATCATCATACATAATTATATTTTTTCTTGTACTGTACTTTTAAGATCTACTCCCTTAGCAACTTGCAAATATATAATACAGTATTCTTAATTATGGTCACCATGCTGTACATTACATCACCAGGATTTATTTATCTTATAACTGGAGTGATGCTGATTTACACTAAAAGCTACCAAAGCAAATGCTCATGAATAGAAATCTACATTTAAAAATATTTGAACTTGCCGAAACCGGTTTGGCTCAGTGGATAGAGCGTCGGCCTGCGGACTGAAGGGTCCCGGGTTTGATTCCGGTCAAGGGCATGCACCTGGGTTGCGGGCACGTCCCCAGTAGGAGATGTGCAGGAGGCGGCTGATCGATGTTTCTCTCTCATTGATGTTTCTGACTCTCTATCTCTCTCCCTTCCTCTCTGTAAAAAATCAATAAAATATATTTAAAAAAATATTTGAACTTTAATAAAAAAAGGAACTAGGGTTACTACCATAAAGAATAAATCTGCATTAAGAGCAGGATAAAAGGTTCTAAATCCTTCCACATTAAAAGCATGTGTGTGTTACTCATAAAAGTGACACACACACACAGGTCTAATTGTTGCATAAGGAATCTCTATAAGAATTTACAGTTCAGAGGGGACCCAAGCTGTAAGTCATTATAAGCATCAGAATAAGACTATGTGCTACCTAATCCAAAATTCTGCTAAGAATATTGACAATATAATTAAAAGTAAAAGCAGAATGTTCTAGTGCAAAAGCCCTTGCTATTAATGCTACCCTTAATATCTTGGATATTCCTTTGTCTCCCAAGATATAGTTATCTAAGTTTTACAGCTCAGCTCATGGTAGCTAAACATTTTGAATATCCCTGTCTTCATCCCCTGGTATGCCCCCTAAGTATCTGACTATCTCATCATAGTGGTCATTTATAATATAATTGAGTGTATTATAATTTAAATAAACCATGGTTCATCCATAAGAAATATGTATATAACCACTAATGCATATGTTACAGAAGAATACCTATTGACATATAAAATGTTTCACACTATGCTTTCAAGTAACAAAACAGAATATTCTTCATTATCCCCTTTGGAAAAGAAATATATAAGAATATTAATGTTGGTTACTTTTATTTAGTTGAATTGCATGTGTATTTGGTTTTGCCTGAAATTTTCTACAATCAGTTTAGATTGTTTCTGCAACAAAAAGAAATATATATGTAATATATAAATAACATTTATGTAAAATATATAAATACAATTTATTTATGTAATATATAAAAATAAATAATAGATATTATAAATATGTAATGGGAAATCTTTATTTTTTTTTAAATCTTTATTGTTCAGATTATTACATTTGTTCCTCTTTTTTCCCCCCATAACTCCCCTCCTTCCAGCTCCCACCCCACCCTCCACCCTCACTCCCCACCCACTGAGTTCATCCATAGGTGCATGATTTTTGTCCAGTCACTTCCCGCATCTCCCACACCCCTTTTCCCCCAAGAATAGTCAGTCCATTCCCTTTCTATGTCCCTGATTCATTATAGTCACCAGTTCATTCTGTACATCAGGTTATTTATTCACTTGATTCTTAGATTCATTTGTTGATAGATGCATATTTGTTGTTCATAATTTGTATCTTTACCTTTTTCTTCTTCTTCCTCTTCTTAAAGGATACCTTTCAGCATTTCATATAATACTGGTTTGGCGGTGATGAACTCCTTTAGTTTTTCCTTATCTGTGAAGCTCTTTATCTGACCTTCAATTCTGAATGATAGCTTTGCTGGATAAAGTAATCTTGGTTGTAGGTTCTTGGTATTCAGCACTTTGAATATTTCTTGCCATTCCCTTCTGGCCTGCAAAGTTTCTGTTGAGAAATCAGCTGACAGTCGTATGGGTATTCCCTTGTAGGTAATTGAGCCTCTTTCTCTTGCTGCTTTTAAGATTTTCTCTTTGTCTTTTGCTCTTGGCATTTTAATGATGATGTGTCTTGGTGTGGTCCTCTTTGGATTCCTTTTGTTTGGGGTTCTCTGCGCTTCTTGGACCTGTAAGTCCATTTCTTTCTCCAGGTGGGGGAAGTTTTCTGCCATTATTTCTTGAAATAGGTTTTCAATATCTTGCTGTCTCTCATCTTCTGGCACTCCAATGACTCTGATATTAGTCCGCTTAAAGCTGTCCCAGAGGCTCCTTACACTATCTTCACACTTTCGGATTCTTTTTTCATTTTGCTTTTCCAATTGGGTGTTTTTTGTCGAATCTTTGTTTTGATTCTTGTGCTCCTCTGGTCTGCTATTGGGTATAATATTCTTTATTTCAGTCCGTGTATGCTTACTTTCTAATTTCTTTATCGTAGCATCGAGGGTCTCATTAGTTTTCGTGAGGCTCTGCACAAATTTATGGCAAGCCCTCAAAATTGCGATTCTTAGCTCCATATCCTCCATTTCTGTCATGTTTTTTTGTCTCCGCATCTTTTATGCTTTCTTGGTGCACCCCCTTGTGGTCTCTGTGCGCAGTCTTGTTCTAGCCAAGCCTTAATTGTTGTAGGTAACACTAGAGGGA
Organism: Myotis yumanensis; assembly: GCF_028538775.1. Taxonomy (NCBI): domain Eukaryota; kingdom Metazoa; phylum Chordata; class Mammalia; order Chiroptera; family Vespertilionidae; genus Myotis; species Myotis yumanensis. The sequence continues at coordinate 29,454,796 of NW_027223764.1, read as the reverse complement.
TTTGACCACCAGGCCGACTGGCGGTGGAAATCAGCTGTGGGAAAACTTCAGTCCTCAGGGGAGGTGCTAGTCCAGCCCTTGCCTGAGGCAATCGGCAAATGGCTGTGCGCAGGGTTTGGGCGGGGTGGGCTCAACAGGGCGGGGGGGGGGGGGGGAGGGAGCAGCTATGGCCGCTCTCAGTCCGTCCCCAGGGGCTCTGCCTCTCTGTCCCAGCAATCGCTGCAAACCTCGGAGGGGCCGTAGCCAGACAGTCCCGCTTCTCCCGTTTGAGTCTGGGTCCCTAGAGACTCGCCCGGATCTGTAGCCCAGAGTCTGAGACTCGCTCCTGATTGAAAACGACACTCGCGCCCTCAGCCGCCAGCCTGCTTTGCGCACGCACCCTCACCACCGCACCGCCGTACCTTTAAATTTTCCACACTGCGCCTCCGCTGAGCGTCGGAATGCTGTTGTTTTTGCTTCTAGTTGAAGAGACTCTCCTCAGCCAGCCTTCCCGTGGTTCTGGTTGATGTCCGCTCCGACTTTTAGTTGTATTTTTGAAGTGGTTGTCCACGGCGGCAGTCTCCGGTGTTTACCTATGCCGCCATTTTCGATTCTCCCGAAATCTTTAATATTAAAATCAATTCCACTGCTTTTACTAGATATTTTTCAGGTAGCTGGGATCCTTCTCTAATTCAAACATCTATAGCACCTAGTGCCTCTACCATGAGTGTGGCATGTATACTGACTTGCCTTATGATTAGTTTATATATAGATTTTACTCTAAAAGTAGTAAGAAGGTGCTAACCAGTTTGGCTCAGTGGATAGAGCTTCAGCCTGCAGACTCAAGGGTCCCAGGTTCGATTCCGGTCAAGGGCATGTACCTTGACTGCGGGCACATCCCCAGTGCAAGAGGCAGCTGATCAATGTTTTGCTCTCATCGATGTTTCTAACTCTCTATCCTTCTCCCTTCCTCTCTGTAAAAAATCAATAAAATATATTTTTAAAAGTAGTAAGAAGAATAAAGAATGCTTTGTACATGCTGTTACTATCCCCAAAGCCAAACAGAATACTGAAATTTCAGCTAGAAATTACAGCTCAAGGTTTCCTGCTTCCTGGTTAATCTCACACTTTACCAACCCCTGTCTATTGCCAACTCACTCACAAAATTACTAAATATATAGAGATATGTCTAATTATTAAGTATATAAGTATATGTCATGTATTTATAAATATATCACATATCATATTGGAATTCAGCAAGCCTTATCAAGATAGCTCTTTAGTTCAGGAAAAATATATAATTTCAACAACGTGGAGTAAAAAGAAAATTAAGTGATGAGGATCCAAAGAAAATATATTAGCATCATTGTTGTATATCTGGACCCTTCAGAGCTCTGGAGACTTTCTCCAACAATAGCCTACTTACCTGGGGGATATCATGGACTTCCCCTTAAATTCAGTTCAGAAAAATTATTTGTCACATGTAACATCCAAAATGTTTTTTTAATATTAAGCTATATAAACAATATGAAGAATGTAAAATAGAAAATTTAAAATGGGGGTGTGGAGGTTAAAATATTGTCCTGAGTCATCTCCTAGCAGATACCCTAGGAATTTTGTTGGCATAAGTTCAAGCCAGTGAATATTGCATCCTTAGAACATTTGACATATTTTTGGTGTCTTACATTGCTGACAAACTGTCTTGTATAAGTCAGAGTATTGAAAATTATTTTATATATTCTACATACTGAGCACATACTAACTGCTAAAACAACTGGTAAGCAAAACATTCATAATTCTTGTCCTCAAGGAGCTTATGATTGAGAGAAAGGCATGAATCAAATAATCATGTGAATAAACATACAATTGTATGTATGTATTACAAAAGAGAAGTACTTGGTTCAATAAAAAGTGATTTTGCCTAATCTAATGCATAGGGAAAGCTTCACTGAGAGAATTGAAAATTGAGCTAATAGAGGGAAAATTAAGAGGAGTTCAGTAGACAAAAAGAGATGAAAAAGAAATTCCAGATGATGAAAATAGCATAGCCAAAGGTCCAACAGCAAGGAGAAACAAGAGTTTATAAGAGGCAGAAAGAGGCAATATAGCTGGAGGAGAGAGAACAAGGAGAAATGGAATGAGCAACTGCCAGGGAGTCAGCCTTGCAGGCCACATAGAGAGTTTAGTTTCACTCTTATAATAAGAACAATGAAAGCAGTTGATGGTTTTCAATAAGATGATATATTCAGCTGTTCTTTTCAAGGGAGCATTCCTACTATAGAGTGAGAACAGATTGGAGAGAGATGAGATACTGACAATCCATTAGGAGGCTCTTATAAAATTCCAGATGAGAAATGGTACCTTGACCAGGGTGCTGGTGGAAATGCAGCAAAATAGATGAATTCTAGAAATATTTAAGAGGTCAAATAATAGAGCATGTTAATGAATTATATGTGGAGGTAAGGAAGAGAAAGGTATAATTGGTGATTCTAGAATTCTGACTTGCAAAAGATAGAGAAAATTGAAGGAAAAACAAGAGTAAGAAGTGTAAAGGGTCATGAATTTGGATTTAAACATGCTCAGTTGGAGGTGCTTTTGAGGCTTTCAAGATGAGAGATATGTAAAATTAAGAGATATAAATTTGTGAGTCATTGACATATAAGTGGTACTTCAAATTAATGACCTGAACGAGATTCTATAGAAGAGACTACAGAGGGAAAGGAGACAGCCTACACGGAACCATAAAGAACTCTAATATAATGTCTGGGTAGAAGTGGGTGAGCCTAAAGAGAGACAGAGAAAATCAGTGCCTAGCAAAGAAAGAAACAAACAGTAGAAAATGTTAGCATAGCAACCAGTGAAAAATTAGTGTTTCAAGGAGTAGCTGACAAAGAAAAATGCTATTGGGAAGTAAAATAAATGAAGACAGGAAAATATTACTGGAATACAGCAACATTAGAGATCATTATTATCTTAAATAAGAGCTATTTGGGTGAAATGATAGAGGCAAAAGTAAGATTTTAGAGAATAGTAGTGCATAAAGGATGAGTAAATGAAATAGCTGGTGACAGAGATTTTTATTTTGCTTTTCTTAATGAGAAAAGCTAATAGGAATGATCCAGAACAAAGGAGAGTTTGCATGTACAAATGAAAGGACTAATCTATAATATAAGAGTATTTCATTAGATTATAACTTTACAAAAGGCAGGGGTCTTTATCTAATCTGTTCACAGATTTATCTCTAGTAGCTAGAATATTACCTGATTAATAGTGGCTAGTCAATACGTATGTAGTGAGAGAAAGACACAAATCTGTAACGTTTTTTAGGGGCTGTGATAGGAAGGAATTCAAAGCATATGAGGAAGCGGAAAACTTTTTTATTATAATAAAGAAGATTACAGTATAGAGACAGATCTGGGAATATCTCCATGCTTAGTGAAGTTTCTAATCTACAGCTTCTATTTTCTCATAAAGTAGATGACAAGGTTGGGGTTCGAATTCAGGTGAGGGAAAAAGAGAGGAAGTTAGATAAAAGGAGAGAATTTCTGCAGTTGTCATTGATGAGTGTGTGAGAGATATGTAGTAGGATTGACTGGTCATGGTGAAGGTCTCTTTGAGGCTGGTGATCATGAACTCATAGTGGAACTCATCTCCACTTCTGTGACTTTCTCCAGCATAACTTGGACTCTTGTAAACAGATAGAGAGAGATGATTTGTTCATTCCAGGGTTGGAATTGGGGCACACACCATAATGAAAAGACATATTTCCAATTTCTTTTGAAATTATTCAGAAAACTCTGCTCTATCTACTGTCACTGTCACTAGCCAAAGTGGTAAGTGATTGTGACTACTAGTAAATGTATAAAGCAGTATAAAATAGTTGAATAAGATAACATTAGCTGCTATAGCTAAGAGGATTTCTAATCATAGCAGAGATAAAAATAAGCAAAAATAAATAGGGCTTCCTAGTAATAGAGAAGAATCTTTCAAGAGATATTCAACCAGAGCAATAACAACAAAATTTCCCTGGATTAAACCCAAGAAGCCAGAAATCCTCCTTCATAGGTAAAGGGATTTCATAGTAGCCATACTGGGCATTTAATAAAGGAGGTGTTTGCATATCAACCAAAATGGTTAAAACTTTTACATTATTATCCTGTTTCTTTATGTGTTTTTATGCAAATAGACTCAGTGGGATAAAAATAAGAATTTTGCTTAAATAAAAATGGGTTTGAGATTAGGTAAATTTAGAACACTGGTTTAAACAGTGCGAGAGACTTTTGTACATAAACATATACCAGGAATGTCTAAATTTTTATTATTGTATACAGATTTTCCAGGACTGTTTGAATAGGACAGCCTTTTTTATGAGAAGTAACTTACCATTATTATAAAATTTTGCTCTAAAAAACTAATTCCATATTTCCACGTGGAAATTCATTATAGTGCTAATCAGACCGTATTTTTCCCTTCTATATAACCTTAATTCCTCATACTTACAGTAGTCTCTTAACTTGGAATAAGATTACCTGTATCCCCATCCTGTAGCTCCTGTTAAAACTGCAGTTTTTTGTGCCTTAACTTAGAGCTGAAGAATCTCTGTGATGGAGTCCAGGAATCTGCTTTTAAGCCAGTGCCCAACTATCAGCTTAAGGTTTGAGAACTGAAGATTTAAGTCTACGTCCTCTAACCATCTGTCATCACTTGCGTAGTAAACTTTTATATTCACTTGGAAACTGATATGCAGTCTCTTCCTTTTACCAGAACCTGATTTTTACAGGCTACCTGTGACCCTGCGCTTTTATATTAGCATCTGGCAAGAGATTCCTTCTTTATATTTTCCATCTCCAGTTTGCTTCTAATTTTTTTTTAGTGATATGAAGTCTTTTAAAAAAATATATTTTATTAATATTTTACAGAGAGGAAGGGAGAGGGACAGAGAGCTAGAAACATCGATGAGAGAGAAACATTGATCAGCTGCCTCCCGCACACTCCCCACTGGGGATGCTCCTGCAACCAAGGCACATGCCCCTGACCGGAATTGAACCTGGAACCTTTGAGTCCTCAGGCTGACACTCTATCCACTGAGTCAAACCGGTTAGGACGATATGAAGTCTTTTAAAAGTAGAATTTGCTAGCTAGAAACTTCATGTAAAAACTTGCCTGCTAATGGAAAACAATACTATCTATGGTCTATACCAGTAAAGAAGAGAAATAAGAGATTTCATCCATTCAAAAATCTAGACCGACTTGTTTGATAGTAAACAAACAACTTTTTTCTTTTTCCTTGATGAGAAATAAAAATTACTAAATTCACCAGAATCCTATATAATAATATGCAATTCGACCGAACAGCGGAACGACCAGTCACTATGATGCACACTGACCATCAGGGGGCAGACGATCAATGCAGGAGCTGCCCCCTGGTGGTCAGTGCACTTCCCCTCAGCCAGAAGCCGGGCTCATGGCTGGCAAGCACAGTGGCAGTGGCGGGAGCCTCTCCTGCCTCCGTGGCAGCGCTAAGGATGTCCGACTAATGGCTTAGGCCCGTGAGGAGCAGGCCTAAGCCATCAGATGAACATCCCCCGAGGGCTCCCAGACTGTGAGAGGGTTCAGGCTGGGATGAGGGATGCCCCCACCACCACCCTGTCCGCCTGACTGCACAAATTTCATGCACCGGGCCTCTAGTATGACATAAATTGCTGTTTTATTTACCTGTATAAACAGAGTTTAATAAGATTAAATTTCAGAGTTCTCTGCTGACCAAAAGTTCAGTGAATAAATTATTTCAATTCTTACCAAGCTAGAGAAATATTTAAAACAGCCATAAATTTAAATGCCATAAAACACTCCACATTAATGTTATATTAAAATCTAATGAATATTAGTGATTCAGAGTATAATTCAAGCCATTTTCTGGATGCAAATAAGTTCTTCATTATCTTTGCATTTTAAATTTCATAAAGTTTCGGGTAATTTGAAATCTAGACCAACACACCAGAATTAAAAAATCAACAGAATTCACCAATGTTTATTCTTATTCTGCAACTAACAAACAAATCCTTACTCTCCCCTGGGTCTCAGTTTCTATAACTATAAAATGGAATAGTAGAATTGGGGTATGTTTAAGTTCCCCTTTAGCTCTAAAACTCCAATTTCACTATGTTTTTGTGTTGTCCATTTAAAGCACACCCAGAATTTAAACATGCTAGTCTGAAAAGCACTGCATATGTATATCACACTCCTCCAAAGACATGAAAGAGGGTCCCCAGTAAATTTATCTGTGGATGTTAAAATTCTTGCCTCCCATCAGTAATAAAGTCGATATTGCTTTTCCTCCCATTGACTCCAGTGAAGTGTTAAACTAACCTTAAAAAGGAAGATAGTTTATTCCAGAGAAAGGACAGCAACTTGCTTTCAAATGTGGGCATCCATTGCCTTTACATTGCGCTTAATTAGGGTGAGGAGTGCACGCTGGAAACGTTTGTATGGTAGTGATTACTATTTGGAATGCAGTGCCCCGATTGAAGCAGTAATAACTACAAGTCCACACAACTTGTATCAATAGCTGCAGCCATGCAGGAGCCACAGCTCCGATGTTATGTCTCTCGTCACTAACATGTGCCATTGTGAACCGGCTGCAGCGTAAGGCCTGTCTGCTCCCTCACAATAGCTCTCGCTCCCCGGGGAATAGAAAGGCAGACAGCAGCTTTTCTCCTCTTTTCAACAGACACTCCCAGGGTCTGTTACTCATTATGTTTGGAAGAAAGGACACAGGTTTCCACAAGCAACTTCAGCTTGTATCAGTTCCGAGATCAGAGAAAATGAGGTAGGTCCTTGAGACTCTTTGGAAGACAAACTTTATTGTTGTTGCTGATAAAAGTAACATTCACAAACATTCAGCAACTTCCACGAGATTCATTTACTAACATCTTTATGATCATCTCTTTTGTGGAGGAAAGGAATCTCCACTGGAGAAGTTGGGAGCCCACTGGATAGGAGGGGTATTCATATTAAGAGATGTAGAAGGAGAGGAAGAGGGAGAGGGAGAAGGGAAAAGGAGGGGAAGGGAAGAGAGGGAGGGGGAGGGTTGGGAGAGGGGAGAGGGACAGAAACTTGCTGAACCCCAAGAAAGGGTTACAATTTGAGGAACATCCCTTTATTCTCAACTACACAACGTGGGTTGACATTTACCATAATGGCCTTTCTTATTCGCATCAGCAAATTGATTTCATGAAGCAATCATAGTATTTCATTTTAGTTATTTCCTTTTTTTTTAAGAAAGGGACAAAATGGCCTGAAAAAGGGAATCTTGAACTGAACTCTGGGAGACTGGGTTCTAACCCTAGTTCTGATACTGGCTAACTGTATGACATTAGGAATATTGCTTAACATCTCTGCGCTCTAGTTTCCCTGTAAGATTAAGACCTTCCATGAGAGGACCTCTAAAGTCTCTAAAAGTAAGAAAATGTAGCTTTAAAATACATCGAGCCATTGAGTCTATTTTCTTTCTTTGTTCTCATGGAGCTATAGATTTCTAATATTTTAAATTAATACAGATTTACTTGGACAAACTAGATGCCACTCAATGTACTTACACTTTCCAACCAAATATCTATGCATCTTTCAGCAGGGCCACCTACGAGCAAGAATGAAAACCAGCTGCAGCGCAATGCTCTCAAGGACGGGCCTTGGTAAAAGTTCTGAACGTGTCTGTTCATGATGAAAACCAAAAGGAAAAATGAAATGTTACATTGCGTTTTCATTGGCTGGAAACTAATAACACATAGAATACAACAGAGGCACCAACCCAGGGGCTTTCTTCTTTCTTAACTAGAGCATCTGTGTGGACATTGCGGAGCCATCGAGACTGAATTCCCCAAATCCATTAGGAAAACGCCCATTGTATTCTGAATGATAAAGCCCCAAGTAGAAAAAAGTGACTGACAAAAAGGGGGTAAATTGTGCTGAAAACAGACATACACGATCTTTTACAGCCTTTGGATAAAATCCCATGGCTAATTACACTTCCTAAGTACACAGTCCACAATCTGTCCTTGTTTAGGCTCTGCTAATGGCATGTTTATTGTATGGAATCAACCCCAGCTTGTATTTATCTCCTAATTTTTTTAAACCAAAATGAACATTTACCAACATTGTTATAAAACAAGATTCAGATTTACTGTGGAGCCGAGAGGGTTGATAAGTGTGTGGCTGTGGGGATACCTAGAGACTGAGATCCTGAGAACACTCCTCATTGAACGATGAACTTCTGCTAAGGCACCAGGCCCCAGCCTACCCTCATCTAAAAGAGACACATGGACACACGGTGTTTAATCCCCCCATATATACTCAAAGCCAAATTCTGACTCTTCCCTCACTAGAATAGAAATGTCCTTATTTTTCCTATATGTATCTCAAACAATATATTTTTTTTTTTTGGGGGGGGGCATACAAAAACACCCATCACATATCTACAATGTAACTTACCTGTCATTGGTATGCACTCTAGCTCACTTATTCACTGGACCAGCTGTCCATCCATTTATGAAATAACTGTCCACTGATTATTGCTGGGGACTGGAGGGCTTACATCATCCCATTCTCTCTTCAAATTTTAGGCTGGTTTATAAACAGGTACAGTAATCAATGGTAAAAAATATGATATTATATTTATTGGAGGCAAGATAGAGCTGAATAAAATATGGTTAGAACCCAACAAAGTTGGATATTTTAATCCTTGCCCTTTAAATTGAACTCAGCCAGTTGCAGGCAGAGATTCAGAATTCTATTCCTCTACTGCATAGGGAGAAATGTCAAATGTTTCTAAAGTGTTTATCTATTTATCACAATTATATTTGTTGAAATGTACCTCCTTCCAAATTACCTTAAAAAAAAAACAAAAACCAAAACACCAAAACCAGAATTTAATCCTCCCTCTTTAATTTTTCTCTAGATTAAATTGTCTTGTGTCTTTTATTGTTTTAAATCATAATAACAAGTATTAAAGTGTGATCCTATTAAAATATAAAGGATATTTATAAAATAATATTAGCATTTGCACAAGTAGGTGAGAATAAGATTTATTAGTGACAGAACTGTTATGGGGTTCACTGTTCTAAGAAAAGATCCAGAAAACTGGGTGGGAGGGGGAAGTGAACAAAAGTATGTTTGAAGCTAAAGCTGTTTCAAGTTTGTGTTATGGCTTTCTGGAAACATGCCAAATGTTCAAGTGTCTTTGAAAAAAACAACTGGATTTCCTGGTAGACAAAAGTAATTAAGAAAGCCTTCAAGTAGTGGTAGGGATTGGCACTCACCCACCATTTACAACATTATCCTAATGATATGCTTAGAAGCCACCAAAGTGATACATCAAAACCCTTTAAGAATGTTTGTTAAAACAAAGTGCCCAATTTAAGATCCTTACTGTTATCAAACTTTCAATTATGCAAAGTTTCTGATTCATGATGTTTCCATGCCTATTATTGTTTCTTTATTACCACAGCTACCCAATAAGATAGAAGGGCAATGAGGTAAAATCTACAGTTTTTCTCAACATCTATTATCTTCTTCTATAATAGGGGACCTTCCATTTACCAATGGACTTAGAGCAGTCTAAAATAAAGATCACATTTCCTAACATCCCCTTGAGCCAGATATGGCCACGTAACTGAGATCCGACCAATGTAATGTGTACAATTTCTGGGAGGTATCCTTAAAAGATGTGATCTAGCCCTACTGCTCCCCTTGCTTCTTTGTGTTGGCGAAAAGCAAATGAAATGCTTGGTGCTCAAAGAGCCATCTCACGTATAAAATGAATTTAGGATAAAAAACCATGCAAGACAGAGTCATGAGATAGAAAAGGCCTTGAAGCGGAACAGCATGCAGCCATCATAAAATCTTGGAACTGCTTGTCTCTTGGCTTTTGCATCAGAGAGAAATAAACTTCTTATTTGAGCCATTTTTATGTGTGGTTTCTATTAATTATAACCATATCTAATTTGCATATAGGTAGGTAGAGAGCTTGCAATCCATACAGAAAGAACAGATATGTTTCAGAAATGAAAATTTGGGGATTTTTAGCAGGATAATATAATGTATAAAATGTACATTATATAACACACTGATGGGATATGAAGCAGTAACCCATAATTAAATTCATTAATATTTTTGCAGTAACATTATAATACTTATACTTAGTGGGAAAAAATAAAAGTACAAACAGCTTCTTATCAGTTCATGTTTGAATTTTTCCAATAAATCAATAGAGGTCTGGTCAAGTTTTATCACCAAATGAGTATAAAAAAAATTAATTTCAGAGATTTGGAGACTGCAGTATTATGGCAAAAGGATCATATACCTATATTATTTCCTTTGTACAGGTAAGAGGGCTAAGATGTAAGAAGTTAATTTGTTTAATGCTATTTGGTAAGATAGAAATTTACGTTGAGTTTTCCTGATGATGCGCATTTCTATTTTTCACAGTTCCTCATTTGTGTGTTTACCTATTCTAAAAAATACTTACTAAACATAAACCATGTGCAGATCTTATACTCCAGGAACTATACTCAGGGGGAGATCTTAAGGCCATGCTTCTCATCAGGGGATGTGTACCATAGAAACATATGTTCATACAAACACTTGCATATGAGTGTTTATGGAAGCTTTATTTGTAATATCCAGAAGTACAGCCCAAACTTTTATCATTAAAATGTCTACCATTCCATTGCATGGTATATCTATATAATGGGATAATACTCGGCAATAAAAAAGGAATAGACTGTACATGCCATAACATGGACAAAATAATTATGTAAACAAAAAAGGCAGAAGAGAGCATGTACTGTTCGATTTTACTTATAGAAAACCCTAGAAACACTAGCTCATCTGTAGTGACAGAAAGCAGATCGGTGGTTGCTTGCAGGGAGAGGTATGAAGAAGGGTAGGAGGGAGGAATTACAAAGGGTCAGAAGGAAACTTTAGAGTGATGTTATCTTCATTGTGGTGATGTTTTTGCAAATGTATCTATAAGTCAAAACATCAAATTGTGTATTTTCAAATGTATCATTATAAGTCAATAAGTCTTTTTTGTTGTTCTGTTGCTGTTGTTTTAAATATACTTTTATTGATTTCAGAGAGAAAGGGGGAGAAGGAGAGAGAGATAGAAGCATCAATGATGAGAATCACTGATTGGCTGCTGCAAGCCCCACAGTGGGGATCGAGCCCGCAACCCAGGCATGTGCCCCTACTGGGAATTGAACCTTGACATCCTGGTTCATAGGTTGATGCTCAACCACTGAACCAAGCCAGCCAGGCAAGTCTATTTTAAAAATATGAAACATCTTCTTGCAGTGTGGTCTTTACTGGGAGGTTTGAAAGGAAAACTCGAGGGTTTAACAAGACTTTTCCCCCCCTAATATTAAACAGCAGAAGTACTATAATGTACAAAGTAAAATTGAATCACTTCTCAAGATAAAATTGTGGATGTCAAAATTTAATGCTTACAGTGGGGTAGGTCTAGCTAACTCCTTAAGATACCCCAGAATCTGGTTAATTTCACTCTTCTCTGAAGAGAGCAGACTTTGGTGGTAAAGTCTGAAGTTCTGCCAGAGGTTTACAAGGTCAGACAACAGATGTAAAAAGTCCCCCAACACCTATAACATACCACTGTCTCTAAGTTTCCTGTGGCTTTAGTTCAGTCATTGCATCTTCTTAAATCATTGACTTGTTTCTCTCTCTCTCTCTTTTTTTTTAATTTATTTCTAGGAGCACTAGTTATTTATAATCAAAGGAATAGAAACAGAGGAATATTCCTTGTGCTACCATAATTGTGCTATCCTGGGACATGAGGAGAAGGAACCCTGTTACATAAATACCTGAATTTTCCAGTATTTCCAGTATTTTTTTCCTAAAAATCACAGATTGAACGGAAGGCAATTTTTGAAACACCCAACAACTCCGACATCATAGAAACCATAAAGTCCTGCTGACCCATCTGAGTAATCAGAAATGTAGGCATTTATCACAGGTATCTCTGATTTCATCAGATGTTTCCTATTAAGAATGTGTAATCTTGATGAAAACAACACCAGCTATAATAATAAAAGCATAACATGCTAATTAGACCAGATGTCCTTCCAGACGACCTACTGGACAAAGCTGGGGCTGTGAGGGAAGCCCAGGTCCCGAGTGCTTGAGGGAAGCTGGTGGCAGCATCTGGGGGGAGGAAGGCCTACTCTTGCACAAATTTCATGCATTGGGCCTCTAGTGATTCTATAAAGTCCTAGACTGTATAAAAGCATAATTTTAAAAATTGAGATGAAACCTATAATTATAGGAGTGAACAACTCTCTAGAACAGTGACGGTGAATCTATGATACGTGTGTCAGAGGTGACACACAAACTCATATTTTTGGTTGATTTTTCTTTGTTAAATGGCATTTAAATATATAAAATGAATAGCAAAAATATAAGTCTTTGTTTTACTATGGTTGCAAATATCAAAAAATTTCTATATGTGACACGGCACCAGAGTTAAGTTAGGGTTTTTCAAAATGCTGACACGCCAAGCTCAAAAGGTTCACCAACACTGCTCTAGAAGATGGTGTATATTAGTATACAAAAGAGGAAAAAAAAAAAACATTATTCAATGCTTCAAGAGAAGGATCCTCAAATCCAAAAGGGCCTAGCAAATATCTTTCAGAGAGAATTGAAGGTCAAATTAGCAAAGAAGATAGTAGCAGGGTGCCTACTCACTCCAAAATATTCAGGGTTGAAATCCAGATTAGAACATCTCAGGGTACTGAAAAGACTTGCCAATAAGATCTTAGAGCCATACTTTGTAATCTTGGAGGGGAATAAATTACGGAAATTATTAAGTAGTAAAAGCAATCTATATACATAAAAGCCTAAGCGACCATGTGACTGTGACTGTCCAACCGTTCGACCGGTAGCTATGACACACACTGACCACCAGGGGGCAGATACTTAATGCACAGGCATGGAAACATGGAACAGACTGATGAATCTCAGAGGGAAGGGGGCAAGGGGGAGGGTGGGAAGAGATTAACCAAAGATCTTATATGCATACTAGAGGCCTGGTGCAGTGGGTCCCTCAGCCTGGCCTGCGAGGATCAGGCTGAAACCATCAGTCTGACATGCCCTGAGGAGTCCCGGATTGCGAGAGGGTGCAGGTCAGGCCTAGGGACCCTCCACCAGCACACAAATTCGTGCACTGGGCCTCTAGTGTTGATTAATAATAATTTTTAAAAAATGCCAGAACTAACTGCTAAATGGATGGTCAGTGATCCCTTTAAAAAAAAAAAAAGAAGAAATTTGATTGGCATGTAGCATATGCTAATTAAAAATTTGTGTAAAATAGCCCTAGTTAGTTTGGCTTAGTGGATAGAGCATTGGCCTGTGAATTCTGGTCAAGGGCACATGCCTGGGTTGCAGGCTTGATCCCTGTAGGGTGTATGAAGGAGGCAGCAGATCAATGATTCTCTTTCATCATTGATGTTTCTATCTCTCTCTCTCCCTTCTTCTCTGAAATCAATTAAAAAAATAAAATTTTGAGTAAAATAATGTTTCATTTAATAGTAATATGGGCCATGATGGGATGTATCTTCAATTCATTCAAATTCAGAAAATAACAATTTCAACAAATGAAACAGTGTCTTATTACACATTGATAGATGAGGTGAAGATATATGAGGGCTGTTACTTAAACCACACCAATCCTAAGTGGGTTTTCTAGTTGTTTTCCACAAGGCTATACTTGGAGAAAAAAAAAACAACTTAACAGAAAAACACTGATAAACTAAAGTGAGTTAGAGGATGATAAACAGGAAGGTAAAAGTTCTGGAAACTATTTCAAAAATGGATAGTTGAAATAACTGAGATTATACATGCATAGGAAATTATTTAGATGGTGCTTTTAAAAATATTTGAATGTACGTTAACATTAAAAAGGGAAAATATTTACTTTTTGTTCTTCCAAAGGGAAATGAAATAACACAGGGCCAGTAGTTGGAATTTACAATAAGACTAATTTTAGTTTTATATAAGAAAGATTTTATAACAATTATAAATATTCAACAATAGGTTTTCCTGCTTCAAAAACTGCCATACCCCTTACTTGACAATATCTCTCAATATTCTAAATGAACATGCTTTTTGATAAAGGATTTCTACTTCAAGAAATTCATTCTCAAGCAAAAACATACACATTTTCTAAGATGTATGTATCAATATATTATTTGAAGCATTGTTTATAAAAACCATCCAAACAAATTATTTTTTAAGATCCATACAAAGGCATTCTAGGCAGCAGCAGTTACAAAGAATAAGGGAGAACCATATGGGAAGCTATTTTACTGTTAAGTGAAAAAAGATTATAGAACATGATGCCAAGTTTGATCTCATTTGTGTAAAAGTAAAAGAGTATATACATATATTTTATATGATCATTTGTATATGCTTATATATGCATAGAAAATTTTCTAGTATGCCTAAGAATCATAGTGATTTTTCTAGACAAACTGGGGAACCTAGAGGAACTTCTTTTCTCTTTACATATTAAGTACCATTTCTGTTTTTTAAAACCATGAATGTATATTATTTTTGAAAATATATAAAATCATTTTAAAGTATCGCATTTCTTATTAGAAGTGTTATCTAATTATTTATTAATTATATCCAATAAGCATATCAGTTATTTATATTACACCTGCCATATACAATTATTAGAGTTAATGTAATTATTATCTAATTACTAATTACTAATAATCAAACATATAGTATTTTAGAGAAGCTGTTTTGCTATCAGAACTAGAACCTTTGTTGTGCACCAGGAGGTCACTAGTTTGATTCCTGGTCAGGGCACATGCCAGGGTTGCAGGCTCAATCCCCAGTAGGGGGCGTGCAGGAGGCAGCTGATGGATGATGTTTCTCTCTCATGCATGTTTCTCCCCCTCTCCCTTCCTCCCTCTCTATAAAAAGTCAATAGAAATGTATTTTTGTATTTTTTATTTTTTTAAATATATTTTATTGATTTTTTTACAGAGAGGAAGGGGGAGGGATAGAGAGTTAGAAACATCGATGAGGGAGAAACATCAATCAGCTGCCTCATGCATACCCCCTACTGGAGATGTGCCTGCAACCAAGGTACATGTCCTTGACCAGAATAGAACCCGGGACTCTTCAGTCCCCAGGCCAATGCTCTATCCAGTGAGCCAAACCAGTTAGGGCTGAAATGTATTTTTTTTTTTTATTAAAAATGGGTATAGTCATTAATGATATTAGGGCAACAGGGTTAAATGGTACTGTTTGTAACAAACTGGGACACATTATCACTTAACTTAGCTCATAAAACATGAGACTGCATTGTAAGGTACATACAATGGCTGGCAGAGTACTTATGATATAATACATCCTCATTAAAAAGTGACATCATAATTATATTATATGTAACAGTAGTATGGGAGGATCTAGGGCCCTGGAAATGTGGGCCATCTGATTAGGGTCACAGGATGGGCAAGAAAGGAAAGTGGAGGTGAAGAGAAGAGAAATCAACAGCCAAAGGAGGGTCTCTGCCACACTAGTCATCAGGCAGCTGCTATGTGTTCTGATCACCACAGCTGCTCTCAGCTCTCATGAGTCCCCTGACACCTCTGTACACTAACACAGTGAGGTGACTGTCTCACCCCCAAATCATTGCCACATTTCAAATTCTACCTCAATGGAATGACTTGGAAAATCTGCCCCTACCCACTATAGACTTGTAAAATATATTACTGCTATTGATCTGAAAGAAGAGATGTGAAGATACTGGGAGATGTGAGAACAGATTCCTGCGAGAAATTGTTCTTATCCAACCACTGGACAAGAACCTCTTAGTCTGAGAACTGTAAGGGGCTTTGGCCTGA
This sequence comes from Myotis yumanensis, assembly GCF_028538775.1. NCBI lineage: Eukaryota > Metazoa > Chordata > Mammalia > Chiroptera > Vespertilionidae > Myotis > Myotis yumanensis. Next base: position 29,438,891 of record NW_027223764.1, on the reverse strand, counting down.
CCAAATTCCTGCTTTTTATAGTTAAATAAACCAAGAGCCAGCATTACCACATCTGCCAGGTAAAATGATACCTAGAATAAGAACAGTAAATACTCAATTTTATATAAAAATGTTTGGGTGGATTTTGTCCTTATTTTGGTTAACCTATATTAAGTGTAGTGTATTTAATATATTTTATATTTCTTTATTATCAAAATAGTTCATAAATAATAGAGAAGCACTGTCTTCAAGATATTGTATTATTGATGCAGGACAAGGAATTTACACCCAAGGTATCTACACATATCTGACTACAGAGAATAAAGAGTCTTCCAAATTTCTGATTTTAGAAGAAATATTAAAGACATCTTTTTAAGTTACCAGAAACTTATTTCATGTTTACTATTGTCAAGTATGTAAAAAGCACTTTCCGTATATTATCTCATTATAGCTCCATTATGCAGATATTATACTTTCATTTTACATAAGAGGAAACTGAGACTAAGGTACATTACATAATTTTCCCTGGAGTCCACTTAACTGTGGACTGATATACTGTGGCAAACCAGGGTATTGTACCAGAAATTCTAATTCCTAACCTGAAAAGTGCCTGTTTTATGCACTTGAAGGACTATAGGCAAGTTACCTCATCCTCTAAGTACTTGCCAGACAAGAATATTGTTAAAATAGTTTATGAATCTATGAGAGCACAATTCATAATAACTAGGTACATATATATGATTAATGAATATCTACTGTCTCCTTTTATAATTTAACCAGTTTTCAGTGTATTTCTTCATAGGACAAATGATTCTTATGCTCATTACACAAGACCCATTTCAAAGGCCAGGTAATTAAAGTCTCATGCTGTATGTGTCAGTCTTGAGACCAACATAAAAATAAGGATTAAGATTCACTATTTCTTTCAGCTCTTTTGATTGGTCACAGATTAATTTATTTTATTGGTTGGAGTAGGAAAGATTGTTGAAAACATGTGTTTTTTTTTTTTTAACACAATTCAGTCCTTTGGCAAGAAGTTATTTCACGTGTTGGGATGCACCATGTAAACTTTTCTAAGATGTTTGTGATCTTATAGAAAGCACCACTTAGGCCACTCTAAGAATATATTCATATATATATACATACATTAGGGAAGAATTAGAGGCCTTTTAAAATGACAAGTAGAGTAAGACTGTTAAAATATAAATTAAAATTTAAAATGTTCTTAAACCAGAAGCAAATATCTAGGCTAATATAAGTAGTACTGTGAGAGTAATATTTAGCTCTGAATGTCATCAGGATGAAATAAAAAGCATAATATCTGAAATAAGAAAGTATCACAGTTAATCAAGTGATAAGAGGTTAGCACCTTTTCTCAGGGTCATTTTGCAAGGGACATTTGCTCAACATAATAACTGTATACTTGAAAATACCTTTGAAAATGAATTTATAACTAATGCATTTTGTATATTACTATTTCTTATAGTGGAACTTTAATTGTCACATTGTTTTTGAATACTTTACAGGAAAAAAGTATACAGTTTGGGTTGAAATACCTCTTTGCTAACCTTTGCTTGTGAGGATAAAAGCATTTAGGGATAAAAAAAAATAGAAAGCATATCGCTATAAAGGTATTCTGTAATAGTAGTTATTACCAGTTGTCTACATTTTACTATCTTGCTGCCCATGGTAAGAAAATAAAAGATTATTTTCTTCATTAATAATAGCTGCCTCTTTCTTTCCTTGAATTGTACAAGAAAAGAGTAACAATTATTACTTCAGATCAAGAAGAGTTCATAAGAATTTGGAATGGTAACTGAATCCTCAAGGTCCTGAACTTGCCAAACTGCTGGGAAGATTTCTAAAAATTCTCAGTAGAAAAAAAAAAAAAAAGACTAGAATCTGGAAACTGTGAGTGATATTTTGATCAAAGGTAATGGAATGCATTAAACAAAAACATTTCCTTTTCAGTTACTAGGTTTTGATTGTGGGTTTTCTGTGTTCTAGAACATGGGAAGGTTATTGCAAAATGTTTTACTAACAATCTTATGTGAAATTCCTGCCTTTATTTACTCTGTCCAGATTTTTAAACTGGAATCTGTAGGCAGGTAATTATATGCAGGTTTTGTTTTAATTAGGTAAATATACAAATTTAAAGGTCACATATTTAAAATAGATTTCATCAGGTAAGAAATTGTATTATGGGTGTATTCAACAACAAACAGTAACAGTTGAGTTTGATCTTAAATATAATTTAAATATTGAATTAAACATTAAAGGTTTGCTAGGTTATTAGCTGCTGTGGAATAAATGTCAACTTTAAGAAGGAGGAAGAGTGCTATTGTCCCTCCCCCTGCTGAGAGTAAGTGTTTCCTACAATCTCTGTCTGACTCATTTCCATAGTAAGACAGGGACGCTTGGTCTCAAACATTAAAAAAAAATAAAGAAGGAGGAAGAGACCACTGAAACATAATTATGGGTTTCTCATGGCCTCAATATACCTGTTTCCTCCAGAATGCTATCAGTCTTACCTTCCATCCATTATGTTTTAAATCATTTCTCAGCAGGTAATGGGTGATGAGGAGGGGATAGGAGGAGATGAAGAGTGGCAGATTCAGATTCCAAAACTCATTTAAAGAAATTGTCACTAATATATATGGTATCTGAAACTCAGGACAGTAAATTAATAAAACTCTGCCAAAATGTATTTGTCCAAAAGTAATACAGTATTGCCATGCAGTTAAAAAATTTTTTCCATCCTCAACTGAGGATATTTTTATTGATTTTAGAGAGAGGAGAAGGCAGGAGGAAGGAGAGAGAGAGAGAGAGAGAGAGAGAGAGAGAGAGAGAGAAACATTGGTTAGTTGTCTCCTGTAAGAGCCCCGTGCAGAAATCAAACTTACAATCTAGGTATGTGCTCTGACTGAGAATTAAACTCCCAACCTTTTGGTGCATGGGATGATGCTCAAACCCACTGACCCACACCGGCCAACATCAGTTAAAATTTTTGCTTATTTTGGTTGGTACATTTAAATGCAACTTAACATTTTCATCATGTGCCTGTTTTACTATATTACTAAGCTATTTAGTAATTTCAGGCAATATCTTGGAACTTAACACAGTACTTGGTAAATAACAGTAACAACAATAGCACAAGTAACTACAATAACTAATATTTATTGAAAATATTCCCTGTGTTAGGCCCTGTTTTAAGCAATTTTACACATAATAACACACTTAATGGTCACAATTATACAATAAGGCAGGTGTAATTAATATTCACATTTTATAGATGGAAAAATTGAAGCATAGAAAACTTAAGCAAACAAGATAACCAGGCTAATTAGCAGAGTGCATTTGAACACAGCAATATATCTTCAGGGTCCATGCCTTTATGTAATCAATCTATACTAATAAAAGGGTAATATGCTAATTAGACCAGGTCGACCAGACAGCTGCTAGATGTCCGACTTCCTTCTGGACAAAGCCATGGTGGTGGGGGCCTAGGCAGAGGTGGTTAGGGGCGATCAGGCTGGCAGGGGAGCAAGCAGTTAGGGGCGATCAGTCCGGTGGGGAAGCAAGCAGTTAGGGGCATGATCAGGCCAGCATGGGGGAGCAAGCAGTTAGGGTGCGATAAGGCCAGCAGGGGAGGGCAGTTAGGGGGCAATCAGGCCTAAACTGGCAGTCAGTCATCCCCTGAGGAGTCCTAGATTGGAAAGGGTGCAGGCTTGGCTGAGGGACACCCCCCCATGCACAAATTCTGTGCACCGGGCCTCTAGTATATAATAAAAATAAGCAAAGCATACAGTGTTTAGGAGCTCATATTACTTGCCCCATTCACATCTCAAATATGGGCAACTTCCATAGCCTGTATTAGTAATAGTTCATTGACCATTTACCATGAGCTAGGCATAGGCATTGGCTATGCAATTCACATTAGTGTTCTTCCCATTTTACATTCAGAGAAACAGATTCAGAATGGTTAAGTTATTTCATTAATGTCTCACAGCTGATGAACTGAATGTATAAGCTTTTAAAAATGGACATTATCGCCTTTCCAATACTGTCCCCCTGCTGTATACTAATACTTATGAAGCAACTGTTACAGCTTAAGTTGACAACTGGTCTGAGGTAACTGATTATTAGAAACAGGTAATTTTGAAGTTAATAGCTAATGCATGTTTTATCATATGGTTAGTGCATTTACTTTTTAATAACTGAAAAGGAAAGTTATTCTTACCTAATACAAATCCCTCAAGAGAGCTGCCAACTGGCATTAGTCAAACTTCAACAATTATTTATGCAGAAAGGACATACAAAGGGGAGAAAAGACCATTTCCTATGTTACCTAGTGGACAGCTTTAAGTTCAAAAGTAAAATAAAAATTAGAATGTTAGAATAAGACCATAAAAGGGACTGATCAATATTATGTCTGGCTTATAGATCTCAACTAGAGAGGACACATGTAAATAGTTGTCAGTTCTGTGTCCAATATTGTCACTTAGAGTTTTGGAAATTTAAGTTTCTAGAATATCTTTTTGGTAGGCTATAATACTTTTTCCACCAGGTGGCGATAGAGAGTCATAATTGCTTGTCAGTTTTTCCAGGCCCTTCGGTAGAAACCAAAAAAAAAAAAAAAAAAAAAATTTGTAATGTATCTTTACTTTATTTCTTGCACTATTTTTATTTTTAAAATTTATTTATCCTTATTGTTGAAAGTATTACAGCTATCCCTCCTCCTTTTTTTCCCCCACTGACCCCCTACACACACACACACACACACACACACACACCCTTCCTTCAGGCCTTCACCACACTATTGTCTGTGTCCATGGGTTGTGCATATATGCACATAGGTTCTTTGGTTAATCTCTCCCCACCCACTCACTGCCCCCCCTCAACTGCTCTGAGATTTGTCAGCCTGTTCCATGCTTCTGTGTCATTTTTAACTACATTATCATAAAACTACTGAGTTATTTTATCGTGAAAAACAAACATTAATCAGGCCCCCTCCAGAAAAAATAACAAAAACACAACAACAACAAAAAAACCCAGAAAACATAAAAGTTGCTTACATCTTCTGTAACCAAAAGTGCACCAGCACCAATACTAAGTATAATTACTATTTTCAAACAAGGCAGGAGTGGTCTTCTATAGGAGGTTTCTTAACCTTGGCTGCACATTCTAATCACATGGCGAGCTTAATTAATGCCCAGACCAAGTGAGTCAGAATATCCTAGAATGAGGCCCAGGCATCCATATATTTTAAAAAATCTTCCCAAACAATTCTCATGCACAGCCAGGATTAAGGCTTGCTACTTGAGTTAGTTGGTTTTAATGGGATTGCAATTTGTTGGAAGGCGTTATCACTGGGAACATAATGTGACCTTCAACTCAATAGATTTAAAATAATAACCAAAATCAGACCATAGAAAACTGATTTATGCCAACAAAATAATAAGATTATAATTGATAAGCTAGAAAGTCAATATACTGGGGTGGTCAAAAGTAGGTTTAAGGATGCAAGTACGTAAAACACACTGTAGATGACAAGAATGTGTAAATAATGAAGGCAGGCGATTTTTCCATACTTACAACTGTAAATCTACTTTTGTCCAACCCTGTATTAGTTTACTTCAGGGAAAGAAACTCCTAAGTGGGCCATACTAATTATATCAGCCAAATAAACCTTCCCAGAGGAGGTTCATTCTTTCACAATTTAGAAACAACAAAAATGCTGGGAGCTATATAAACCAAGATAAGATCTAAATTCAGGTAATTTTATGCATCTAGAAACAGAACAAAGTATAGGAAATACTCTTCAGAGACAATGGTACCAACGTATGCATGATAGTTCGATGAGTCCTTCTATGTTAAAACAGTTTTATAGGCCAAAATAGCTCTGCGGGTCAGCAAAGTCCCCTCTTTCCTGTGTAAAGCTAAACAGACACTAATATTTTTTAAATCCCACTTTCTTTTCTGCTTCATGACCATCAGACTCATCTGTGATAGGCTGAAGGAGATAAAAGAGTTTAATTCATTTTCTAAAGAAGTAAAATCAATATGTAGGTTGATACATGATGCTATGTGTGGCCAGAAGAAAAGGTAGATGATTCCGGAAAATAACCAGGCTGCTAGCCTGCCTTGGTGATGGCAGCTAAAAGTTCCTGAACAAGTGTTTCAGGATTGTAGCAGAAATAAAGATGGCTCATATTTAATTTTAGGTACTTGAATTTTAAGATAAAAATTTACCATATGAGTTGAAACAAACGAAAACAAAATTAGCAAGAGCAAGGCCAGACTAGGGGTGCCAGCTGTGCGTTGATGAAAGGCACTGCCTCATTCTGGAGGGTGCTCGGGACACAAGCAAATCTACTAGGCAGGCTCCATGCTGTGTTAAGAACCTGGTCTCAGGGGTCAGATGACCTGGGAATTGACTTTAGCTCTGTGCCCTCCAACCTGTGCAGTTTGAGGCAAATTTATTTGAACATTTGAACATCTGTCACTTCCTCTGTAAAACGGGGGAAATGATTATTCCTATCTCACAGGGCTGGTGTGAGAATTTAAAAAGCTCACCTAGGTAAATGACAGTGGTTCTCAAGTGCAGTGCTCTAGAGCGGCAGCTTCAGCCTCACCTGGGAAATGCGGGTTTTCCAGCTCTACCCCAGATCTACTGACTCAGCAAAACCTGAATGTGGGGCCCAGTAACCAGTGTTTAAATAAGCCCTCTGGGTTTTTCTCATGTTCACCCAATTTCAAAAACACCTGACTTAGACCCTAAACCTGGGGTGGGGAACCCTTTTTCTGTCAAGGACCATTTGGATATTTATAACATCATTCGAAAAATATTCGGCATCAAATTCCCTCGGAAATGAGGCCCTGGTGGGAAGGCATCCTGCGTATATTTACTTAGTCATTCTAATTCCTCTTTTGTCTAGATTAAGTAGAATCAGCTTCTTTTCAAACCTTCAATATCACCCTTCTACCCCCAAGACATGTTTTTCCTGGTCAGTGTCCTCTTAAAATATGACGTAGTACTGTAAAAACACTAAGTCCTTAGTACGTATCAATCATATATCCATTCCATCACTCCATATCTGCTAGTCCATGATGTCACATTTTCGCTGGCTGTCCTGCTTCCTTGATTATAAGACCCCACAGCCCCAGGATCTGTCAGTTAGTCTTGACCCCTCATACCTGTCACAGAACTCTAGATTAACATTTTTAAAAAATTTCCTAAGAGATTTATGTTATGCATGATGATCCTACCATATTTTAACCTTATACAAATAAAAACACATTTTTTTAAAACTATCAGATCACTATAATTAGCCCACGTTTACCTGGATAACCTAATATTTTGTATTTTTCTTTCTACTCGTGGGTTTCAAACTAATTTCTGAAAGAAGTATGTACCATATACCTAAACAATATCCAAATACATCATAGGTGTAGGTTTCATGTAAAGATCTGTGACATTCCCCTCATTTTAAACTGATGCTACAGAGAATACAAATGTCTAAAGTTGATATATATTTTGAAATTATAGGAATGTGTACAATTCATAAAATCAGTTTTATGAGACAATGGATTAAGCATTTTAAGGACAGCATATCACCCCTTTTGAACTTAGATATAAAGTATAACATTTGAAAGTGACTATTTTTATAAGAGGACTTTCCAGAAAACACATGCGTTTGGCGGCCAAATGATTAACACATTCCTGTCCTTTTTACTTGGCGTCACACAGATCTGCTGAGGGCTAGAATACTGTGTTAGATTTAATAGAGACACGTGTTAAAGTGAAAACAGTTGCAAAGCATTCAAAGGGCAAACCTCTGTAAGTTCCCTTAAAACTTAACTAGAAGCACTTAAGCCAAGGACCTTTGGGATCACACCTCAAAAAAATAAAGGGACTTTACAGTTATCAACCCCATGCCCCAAACCAGATTGAAATAGCAAAATGTGGTGAAAAGAATCCAAACTAATCCAGGCCCATGGTCTTCTTATAGATATACCAGAGACCCGGTGCACAAAATTCGTGCATGGGTGGGATCCCCAGGCCTGGCCGGTGATCAAGGGTGATCGGGGCCAGGCCGATCGGGGCCAGGCCGATCAGGGCCGGGCCAGAGAGGAGGCGATGGTCACCAGGCTGGGTGCAGAAGGAACAGATGCCGGTTCCCAGCCACCATGCAGTTTCCTGCCTCCCCCACCCTCCTTCCCTTGCCACTGTGACGCCACCATGGTGGGCAGATGGCACACCTATCAGGTCCTGCTGGTTGGGGGGAAGGATGGGGCAAAGGAGGTTGACCACCAGCCCCAAGGAGGGAGCCGGCCCTCGGCCCCCCTGAGAAAGGGGCCGTGTCTGCTGCCACCCACCCCCAGTTCCCCTTCCCAGCCTGGGAGCCGGCCCCAGTGGGGCAATCAGGGCCTGTCTGCTCGGGGGAGAAACCGCAGGAGGTTGGCCCGCTGGGGAGGCTGGCTGTGGGAGGGCACTGACCACCAGGGGGCAGCTCCTGTGTTGAGCACTGCCCCCTGGTGGTCAGTGCACATCATAACAACTGGTCATTCAAGTTGTTCCAGTCATTCTGGCCGTTTTGGTCACTTAGGCTTTTATATATATATAGAAAGGTAATCAAACTAGGACCAGATTGCTAATAATGGAGATTCCAAATGTGTTATTTTTGAAATTATTCCAATCTTTCTTCACTACTGAGGTTGATAAAACATCCTAACTTACCTTCTTTTAAAAATAATTTCATAAATTATAGCCCTCGATGTCAAAAAACAAATGCAAGCAAACAATAAACAGTCATTAAATTATTTTTTGTCGTTATAACTAATATGTATCTTGCTGAATAGTCAACTCATGGAGTATTTTTTTTTTTTGTTCTTTCACATTATGCTACACACACCCGTGGGACCCTTGTTTAAAAACTTCCTTGATTTACTGATAAGAGGTTAATATTCAAAATGTATAAAGAACTCATATTACTCAACACCAAAACACACACACACACACACACACACACACACACACACATACTCATTCACACACACACACACACTCACACACACATTCACACAGGCACACTCATACACACACACACACACATTCACACACACACACACACATTCACACAGACACACTCATACACACACACACACACACACACACACAATAATTCAATAAAAAATGGGCAGAGGACCTGAATTGACATGTCTCCAAAGAAGGCCTACAGATAGCCAATAGGCATATGAAAAAGTGCTCAATGTCACTAATCACTATTTGTCAGAGAGATGCAATTTAAAACCACAATGAGATATCACTTCACACCTGTCAGTATGGCTGTTCTCAATAAAACCACAAACAAGTGCTGGTGAAAAGGGAACCCTCAAGCACTGTTTGTGGGAATGCAGGTTGGTATGGAAACAGTATGAAGGGTCCTCAAATAACTAAAATGGAACTGCCTTATGACCCAGAGATTCCACTTGAGGGTATATATCTGAAGAAATCCAAAACATGAATTCAAAGGAATATATGCACCCCTATGTTCATTGCAGCATTATTTACTATAGCCAATATACAGAAGCAACCTAAGTGCCCATCAACAGACGAGTGGATAAAAGAGTGGCGGTACATATACACAATGAAATATTACTTGGCCATAAAAAAATAAAAAAGAATGAAATTTTAGCCCAGTTGGTGTGGCTCAGTGGTTGAGCGTCAACCTATGAAACAGGAGGTCACTCCCAGTCAGGGCACATGCCCAGGTTGTGGGCTCGATCCCCAGTAGGGAGCATGCAGGAGGCAGCCAATCAATGATAGTCTTTCATCACTGATGTTTCTATCTCTCTCTCCCTCTCCCTTCCTCTCTGAAATAAATAACAATATATTAAAAAATAAATGAAGAATGAAATTTTACTATTTGCAACATCATGAATGGACCTAGAGGGTGTTAGTCTACATAAAATAAGTCAGTCAGAGAAAAACAAAGACCATATGATTTCAGTGAAGTATAGAATCTAAAGAGCAAAATAAATAAATATACAAAATTGAAACAGGTTCATAGAGAACACAATGATGGTTACAAGAGGGGAGAGAGAGTTTGGGGTCTGGGTGAAAAAGGTTAAGGGATTAATAAGTACACACTGGTAGTTACAAAATAGTCATGGCAATGTAAAGTATAGCATAGGGAATATAGTCAATAATATTGTAATAACTATATATGATGCCAGGTAGGTACTGAAAATACTGAGGGGAACACTTTGTAAAATATATGATTGGCCCTGGCCGGTTTGGCTCAGTGGATAGAGCGTTGGCCTGCGGACTCAAGGGTCCCAGGTTCGATTCCCGTCAAGGGCATGTACCTTGGTTGCGGGCACATCCCCAGTGGGGAGTGTGCAGGAGGCGGCTGATAGATGTTTCTCTCTCATCGATGTTTCTGACTCTCTATCCCTCTCCCTTCCTCTCTGTAAAAAATCAATAAAATATATTTAAAAATATATATATATATATGATTGTTTAACGATTATGCTGTATGCCTGAAACTAATACAAAAATAATATGGAATGTAATTAAAAGTAAATATGTACATATATTAGGCTTAAATTTTACTTTTGTTTTTATAGCAACCCCCCACCCCTGCCAAAAAAAAAAAAAAGAACTTTCTTGATTTAGATGGTTTGTGAGTGATTTTTTTTTTACATTTAAACTTTTCAAGATATCTCAAATGTTCTCTAATAATCATGTATTATTTTTAAATATCTAATCTTGTACTCATTCTTTTTGTTTCTCCAAGTAATTCTTCTCCAATTCTTTACCCTGTATTATTTTCTAATCGTACTCATCTTCACTGTTATTCTTTGAATTATCTTCAAATGTAAATCTCTTCAAATTCAGCTGCTGTCTATACCAGCTGAATATACTTTTAAAATATAATCCCATATCAGTTGACATCTCTGTAACTCTCTCACTGTTTTAAATCAAAGAAGTGAAACAGCCAATGTTGCTGTCAATTTTAACCGAGTTATCCAGTGAAGAATTTCACCAGACTTAACATGTTGCTTCTCTTCAGAGATGACGGTATAAGGACACTGCATAGTTTTTCTTTACAGTTCATTATCGCTTTCTTATAATAAAAAAATTCACTGATTTTGATTTGAACATTTACATTTGAAATGCTGCGTTAAAAGAAATATGGGAGGCTTGTATTAATGCCAAGAGATTGAGGCTCCACTTTGGGGAGACCAGACAGCTAAATTCAACCTCAATGAGACACCAGGGAGCTATGAAAACCCCTAATGTAATGGCTTAGTCATCCTTTTAAAGTTAACACACATTTTTTGTGGAAGTTCAAATTAAAATGTGAACTGGAATAATAAATACAGAAGAACATATCCATGAATGCAGGTGTCCCTAATTTGGATAAGAGCTGAGTTCTTGAAATAGAATTAGTGTTTGGAAAGAACCTGTTATGTTATTACTACATCTTAATGATCAAATTGGACTTTCGGTGGACATGATAATTAAGAGCTATAGAAAACTCTTTAGATAATCAGAGGCATGTGTGTTCCTAAGGCTTTTCAGTTCTACAACACTTCCACAAGGGAAAAGAAAAGATCTCCTTTTAAGAGAAAACTTGTTTTTAAGAAATTTGCATCTGGTTTCTGGGTGGACATGTTACAGGGAGTCTTGGCTACTTGTTCCTCTTGGGCCATCAGTGAATGCCACCAAGTAGCCCGTGATGATGAGGGCCTCTCTGGGAGGAGGACTACTGCAGTCTCATGCTGGGATTTCCGGAACTTCACAATGTCGCCATTCATTTTCACTGACGGACAGAAAACTGTCTGGAAAAACCCACTGTTGAAACTCAGTCCCTTATTTTAGCATCTGCTCAAAGGGACCATCTCAGTTGCTTTTATGGCAAATTAGTGAGTGCATGGATTTGATGGGAAGCTCTTTCTAATTGTGCGTGGCTCTAGGAGCTGTCAGTAGCCTTTGCTCTCACCAAATAAATTTCTCTTTGGGATGGCTTTCACCTCGCGTTAGGCCTGTTTTGATCCCAGTAGTATTTCTTTTGGCTGTTGCCCAGTTTTTCTCCTGGAACTCTCAGCTGTACCAGTAAGATGATTTCTAGATTTTCTTCATTTTCTTTTTATTTCCCTCCTATTCCTATCAAGTCAAGTTTATCTCACTATTCCACAATGGTGTGCTAAGCTTTAGATCCCTAGCATCCTGGGAATAAACTTGTTGTTGTCCTCATTTCCTCTATGAACTTGCTACTCAGGGAGTGGTCTTTGGTGTAACAGTGAATGCATCACCTGGGGGCAGAATCCGGGCCCCACCCAAGCCCCGAGGTGATACATATGCACATTCCATTTTGAAAGCATTGCTCTGTGATGTCACTGATAATGCTAATATTCTCTTTAACACCTTTAGTGATACAGAATTTCCACTTCGTTATTTTACCTTTGGGAAGGTTCCACCGTAAGAAAGACCTTCTTTACATTGAAATTAATTGAATATCTCCATAAATGTCATCTGTGGATCTGAGTTAGACCTACTTGGGCCAGTCCAAAATTTAATCTTTTGTTTACAGGACATTCTTTCAAATGTATTAAGATAAATACCACGACCTCCTCCCCTCATGGTTTTTATTTAAAATTTTGAAGTAGGTACATTCATCTAGTCAGTGGTTCTCAACCTTGGCTGCACATTAGAATCACCTGGGAATCTTTTTAAAATCCTGATTTCTGGGCCTCATCCTCCGGAAATTCTGTTTCTTTGTTACTAATGTTGTAGCCTCACCCCATAACAAAGAAACAGAATTTCCAGAGGATGAGGCCCAGAAATCAGGATTTTAAAAAGATTCCCAGGTGATTCTAATGTGCAGCCAAGGTTGAGAACCACTGATCTAGTTGCTTCAACAATGGCTCATATCACATAATTTCAAGTTTCTCCTCCAATGAAGACATTCCAGCTTGAGTCCACCCCCCCAGAGAAATCTTCCTAAGGTTTGAGAATCTCATGATCCAGCATTCAGGGACCAGGTGATAGGTACAACCTCAAGTTAGTAAGACTGAAGGGTGGGATCTTCTTTACAATATTTTTGTTGCCATATTATTTCCATCAAAATCTTAAACACCAATCCACTAGAATCATTTGGCATGTCCTATGTTGGAAATCTCTTACCTGTCTATTCACTTTCCTTAAAGGGCTTTCAAATACAGTCAAACCTACATATAGTCTAATAAATGTACCTAAACTTTTTCACTGTTTAAAAAATAGAAAACATATTTATTAGGCCCTTTGCCTTATATGAGAGTGATGGTGTGTGTGTGTGTGTGTGTGTGTGTGTATGTGCTCTCACTGAAAGCATCACTGCCACTAGGAGACTGATTTGAATTCTCTGCATCAAATAAAAGAAAACCCTTATGTGGACTCAGGGAGGAACACGGGCATAGAATTAGAGGAGGCGAATCTTAAAAATAGAAGGCTGTGTTCTCACAGGGGAAAGTGCAATCACAAACTCTGTGATGACATTAGGCCCTGAGGAAATCCGAGTGCTCTCTAGCGTTCCAGCACTTAGACTCCAATTCATGGTGGTCTCAAGCTATGTTTTTGTTCTGGCACATTAAACAGAATGAAGACATATGTCTAAATTTAAGACATCCTTTTAGTGCTCTGTGCACGAGAGCCAGCTGAGAAATTTGAACTATTTCAAAGCACAAGAAAAGGAATTGTAGACACATCCTTTGTTTGGCATATATTTTTAATTATCCTGCCTTTTAATATTCTTCTCCATTTGAGGATAATCAGACAAAATGGATCCTTCTGGGTATTGTCATGCTTAATAAAAGTAAGACTGAACATCTGCAAATATGGCGACAGTGTGGCGCATGCATTGCGCCAGTGACTGAGCTGCATTCTGATGTAATTATAACACCACATGGAGTTGTAATAATGTAATTCCCTGTTTATATTAGTTCTACCCCTTGGAGTAAACTCTTCTTGCGTTAGGTGCTAAGCAATTTCAACCAGGGTAGGCATGTAGACTAATGAAGAAATGTCCCACCCATCTACAGGGTGGGACAAATGTAGGTTTACAGGATGTCGATAAAGGCAAGGGCAGGCAGATAAAAGGCTGCAGATTATGATGGTTGATTCTGCAGGCCAGGGGTCCACTCCCTGGGTTTAATCCAGCTTCATCAATTATTAGCTGATAAAGTAATCCGTTTCCTCAGCCTCTGTAAAATGGAGCAAAAGTCCTCAGCTTCTATGAAATGGACATGATAGGAAGGCTTCAATGTAATAGTATTTACATTACTACATTGTATTTTCTCTTCTTTCTCCTCTTTCCCACTTTCATTTTTTCCCCTCTTCTTTTTTTTTTAAACATATTTTATTGATTTTTACAAAAATCAATAAGGGAGAAGGATGGAGAGTTAGAAACATCGATGAGAGAGAAACATCGATCAGCTGCCTCCTGCACAGTCCCCACTGGGAATGTGCCTGCAACCAAAGTACATGCCCTTGACTGGGATCGAACCTGGGACCGTTCAGTCCGCAGGCTGATGCTCTATCCACTGAGCCAAACCAGTCAGGGCTCCCCTCTTAACTTCTTTAAGTAAATATTTATTGCCTTTTTTCTTCCCTTTATCAGAAAGCCATGGGAAAGCCCAGATGAAGTAGGTGACCCAGAGTTGTCAGGCCTCAGGGACAGTTGGAGCCAGTGTGCAAAGGGCAGCATTTGTCAGAAAACTGGCTACATTTAGGAGTCTGGATAATGAGATCTGGGTTCCTTGCTTTCGGAGATGGGAGGTACAAATGCGGAAAAGGAGAAGCTAGAGTGAAGCCTGTGGTGTTGGATTGAAATTGAAGGTAGTGGCAGACATGCAGCATTTTTTAGGTGGTGTGTATATAAGCAAATATAGATATAAATGTATGTGCTACCGTCTGAATGTTTGTGTCCCCACAAAATTTATATGTTGAAATTGTAATGTCTAATGTGATGGATAATGAGATCTGGGTTCCTTGCTTTCGGAGATGGGAGGTACAAATGCGGAAAAGGAGAAGCTAGAGTGAAGCCTGTGGTGTTGGATTGAAATTGAAGGTAGTGGCAGACATGCAGCATTTTTTAGGTGGTGTGTATATAAGCAAATATAGATATAAATGTATGTGCTACCGTCTGAATGTTTGTGTCCCCACAAAATTTATATGTTGAAATTGTAATGTCTAATGTGATGGTGTTAGGAGGTGGGGCCTTTGGGAGGTACTTAGCTCATGATGGTGGAGGCCTCATGAATGGATCAGTGTCCTTATAAAAGAGATCCCAGAGAGCTCCCTCATCCCTTCCACCATGTGAGGATACAACGAGAAGTCTGCTGCTAAAAAGAGAGTCCTTGCACTGGCCAGTGTGGGTCAGTTGGTTGAGCGTGGTCCCATGCAATGAAAGGTGGCTAGTCTACTTTCTGGTCAGGGCACATGCCCAGGTTGTGGGTTTGATCCCCGTTTGGGATGGGTATGCAAGGCAATCAATTGATGTTTCTCTCTCACATCAATGTTTTTCTCTCTCCCTCACTCTAGAAATCAATAAAAACATATTTTAAAAACATTTATTATAAAAAATTAAAAGAAGGCCCTCATCCATGCCTACCTAGGACTTCTAGCCTCAGTATTGTGAGGAATAAATTTCTGTTGTTTAAAAACGACCTAGTCTCTGATATTTTGTTATAGCAGCCCAAACAGATTAAGACAGTGTGTATTCATGTATACACATACGCATATACAGGATGGGGCAAATGTAGGTTTACAGTTGTGAGTATGAGAAACACAGTTTATTATTTTACTACTAGAGGCCCAGTGCACAAAAATTTGTGCACTCGGGGGTTGGAAAGGGGGGGGCCCTCAGCCCAGCCTGTGCCCTCTCGCAGTCTGGGACCCCTCGGGAGATAACGACCTGCTGGCTTAGGCCTGCTCCTGGGTGGCAGAGGGCAGGCCCAATCCCTAGGTGCAGCCCCTGGTCGGGCTCAGACCAGGGCCGATTGGGGAGTTGGGGCGCCGCCCCCGTCATGCACAGAGCAGGGCGATTGGGAGGTTGCGATGCCACCCTCAGTCACGCTCAGGGTAGGGCCAATTGGGGGGTTGGGGCACCGCCCCCTGTCACACTCAAGGCAGGGTCGATGGGGAGGTTGCGGTGCCACCCCGTCACGCACAGAGCAGGGCCAATCAGGGGGTTGGGCGCTGCCCCCTGTCATGCACAGAGCAGGGCCGATCAGGGGGTTGGGGTGCCGCCCCCTGTCATGCACAGAGCAGGGCCAATCAGGGTGTTGGGGCTCAGCCACTGTCACACTCAGGGCAGGGCCGATGGAGAGGTTATGGCTCTACCCTGTCACACACAGAGCAGGGCCCGTGGGGGGGGGGGGGGGCAGGTTGGGACGCCGCACCCTGTCACACACAGAGCCACAGGGCGATCAGGGGGTTTGGGCGCTGTCCCCTGTCACGCTGATCCAGTGCCAGGAGGCCTCGCGACTCCGCTGATCCCAGTGCTTGGAGGCATATTACCCTTTTACTATACAGGATAGAGGCCTGGGGGCCAGCTGGTTTGCCCTGAAGGGTGTCCTGGATCAGGGTGGGGGTCCCCACTGGGGTGCCTGGCCAGTCTGGCTGAGGGGATGATGGTTGTTTGCAGCTGGTCACACACCCTTCAGGGTGGGGGTCCCCACTGGGGTGCCTGGCCAGTCTGGGTGAGGGGCTGAGGGCTGCTTTCAGGCTGGCGGTTGTTGATTTGAAGCTCCCAACCGCTCCTTTTTTTAATTTTATTCTGGGCCAGCTTTAGCTCTGGCTCTAGCTCTGAGAGCAGGTATCTGGTTTGTTTCGGTTCTATAATCGAAACAATGTATAACTTCAGCTCTGAGATCCCGGCCTATATTTGTTAGAATGTTTCAAACTGCCAGCTCAGAGGCCGGCAGCAGCTGGCGGGGAACGTTGCAGTCTGCAGTCACTGGAGCAAGCAAGCCTCCTGTTCGCTTCTAGCTGCCTGGCTGCTGGCCGCCATCTTGGCTGACAGTTCATTTGCATAAGGATATGCTGATTAGCCAATGGGAAGGGTAGCAGTCGTACGCTAATTACCATGTTTCTCTTTTATTAGTGTAGATTATTTATTACTAGAGGCCTGGTGCATGAATTTGTGCACAGGAGGGGTCCCTCCTGGCCGATTGGGGCCATCTCGCCCAGTCCTGATTGGGCCCGATTGGGGCTGATCAGGGCTGGCTGGGGGGAGGGAGTGTGGGAGATTGGCTGGCGGGGGAGGTTGGCTGTGGGAGTGCACTAACCACCTGGCCAGCTGGGCGGATAGGGACTGCTGGAGGTTGGCCAGCTGACCCACCCCCCCAATCAGGGCTGATTGGGGGGGAGGGGCTGGCCGGCTGGGGAAAGAGGAGGGACCGTGGGAGGTTGGATGGCTGCAGGAGGTTGGCCAGCTGTGGGAGGTTGAGTGTAGGAGTGCACTGACCACCAGGGGTCAGCTCCTGCATTGAGTGTCTGCCATCCTGGTGGTCAGTGCGCGTCATAGCAACTGGTGGACAGGTTGTTTGGTCATTTGGTCATTCTGTCACTTAGGTTTTTATATATATAGTTTTATTTTCCATACAAAGAACTGTACATCTAGGTTTGCCCCACCCTGTATGTACACACATGCATACATTTCCTAGTTCAGTGCTCTAAAAGAGCCTGAGAACGACAATATCACAAGAGCAATGAGCAAACCTAGTGTCCAGATCTTGATTTCCAAACCCCATTCTCCACTGAAAGGAACCAGGACTCCTTAGAGAACTGGCTGATTCTAATGCTGGGTTAGGAAAAAAACAGTATGACCCTAGAACAGGAGTGGGCAACCCCTGGCACACGTGCCAAACATGGCACGCCAGTAACTTTGCTGGCATACGAAACCCTCTCTTATAATCTTCCATTTACAATTTTTTTCTTAATATTGACTTTTTTTATTTTTCAGATAAACTCAGTGTAGGTGCATCTTAGATAAATAAATAATTTTACATAACAATTTATCTTAAAGACCATAGACATGGATTGATGAGAGAAGGGAAGAGCAATTTCTATGCCTCTGCTTTAACTCTCCCTGCCTTCCTAGATCTGACCAGTGTTTTGGTTTCATCCACATACGCTTGTGAATCTTTGTTCTCAGTGATGAATTTTGTTAAGTCTCATAATAGGAGTAGCCTGACGGATGAAAGTAGTAGCTCATGCATATCTCTGAAGGTCACGAAATATAAACCTGATGTAAAATCTCTGTCATCAGTGATGCAGCAGCAAAAGTCCCACTGATAATATCAAATGGAGTCATAAAGTTTTCTGTCAGACTATCAGTGTACATGTATACATTAAAAAATAAATATATTTTTCATCATCATATACTGTGTTTTTGTCGCTCGAATGAATTTTATTATTTCTTCAAGGTTCTTCACATACATACACCTTAAGAGATATCAAGTAGGTGTAACATGTTCTCAAAAATTAGGGTTGGCATGCAGAAGAATTTTGAGTCAGAGATTTTGCTGGTTTTGGCACGCACTCACAAAACCACCCCTGCCCTAGAACGTCTAGTCATGCCAGAAGGTAAAGAATACTCAAAGAATGATGAAGACTTGTCAAAATAATGTAGAAACTACCTTGAAAGGGCTCCAGCTAGTAAAATCTTGGATAGTTTTTGATCATCAAATCACCATAGTGGTAACTTACGGTACACTGGATAAAACAGAAATCCACAAGTCCACAGGGTATAAAATAAAAAAAACAACAACATATACACCAACAAATAAATGAATAAATGAATGAATAAGAAAGCTCTGCCTTATCATAGAAAGCCAACTAATAATAAATATAGCAGAAATTATGCTAGTACGAAATTGCCATTGGGCCACCATCAGAATAACAATTCGGAAAAGAACACTAATGATGTTATGTTTTATGAGAGAACATGCGGTGAAGAATGGGATGTTTATATGGTCTCTAAGTATCCCCCCATAAAATACTTATTCATTACAAAGGAAGAAAAGTGACTTTACAGTGGAGAAACCTGGCAGACATCATCTTTTTCAAGTGATCAAAGTTAACAGCATCATGTGCCACTCAAAAGGATGTAGCAAGAACACCTTAGCTGTTGGTCCTAATCATGAGGAAATAGGACACAAACTGGACTTAAAGAATGTACTACAAAACAACTGTCCTATAATCTTCAAGAGCATCAAGGTTGTAGAAGTGAAAGAAAGATTACAGAACTGTTGCAGGTTGATGGAGACTAGAAAGACACAATAAGTGGGTACAAATTCATGCCTGGAGTGAATTCTTTGCTAGGATATTATTGAGATAAATGGTGAAATTTCACTGACGTCTCTGAGCAAAGGGTATGTGAGAGTTCTTTGTTCTCTTTTCTCTACTTTTCTGTAGGTTTGATACTGATTCAAAGTGCAATATTTAATCTTGGAAATGTAGAAAAAATAAGTTAAGTACCTGGCACATAGTAAGGGCACAATAAAATTTTAGTTATTGTTTTTATCATAGCTGTATCATAATGTTTTTTGGTTATTGGTAATTTATTTGCTTCATCCTATCTGAGAATTCCCTCAAATGATAGCAAGACTAAAAATTGTTAACATCCCCACCAATATTTAAGCAATGCCATTCAGATTTCCTAGGTATGGTCTCATAGGTTAAAGAAACTCAAGCATAAACTCCAGCAGACACTCTAAAAATTCTCCATACAACCAGATTCTTATTTTTTAAAGAACTAACAAGAAAAAGGAGAAAAACAAAAAATATGAGAATAAATACAAAAGATCACACTGGTTTCTCCCAGAGAAACCTAGCTAAGCATAATGTACCAGTAAGTCAGTAAAAGCTAAGATCCAAGTGGTTTCACTCATATGTGGAATATAAAACAGAAACTCAGACGCAGATAGCAGTGTGGCAGTTACCAGAGGGAAGGGGGTCGGAGGTAGTAAAGGGGGCCAAATATATGGTGAAATAAGATGATTTGTCTTTGAGCGGCGGGCACACAATACAATACACAGATCATGTCTCATAGAACGAATGGTACACTTGAATCCAATATGATTTTATTAACTGCTGTCACCCCAATACTCCAATACATTTAATACATTTAAAAAGTGGTGAATAATGAAGTTGTAGGGCTAAGAGTTGAATAAGAAAGACTAATAATAAGAACAAATAGATCATTAAAATTGTCATAAGTAATAGGGACCGTGATGGATTGCTGACAAATATTTGATACCCTTCCTCAGGGAAGGATTTTACTTCCAGCCCCACTAATGAAAGGCTTTGTCATGTGACCTTATTTGGCCAATGAATGGTGAAAGAAAGTAGCATAAATTATTTCCCAGAAGAACTTTAAAGACCAACATGAGGTTTGCTGTCTCTGTTCCCTCTGCCATGATAATCGGGCAATGTCCAAGATAAAAGCTGCTCCATCGACCTAGGCCCCAAAGTAGTAAACACATGGGATACAGCTGCAGCCACCCTGCAACGTACCAGAAGCAGGAATATGAAATAAGTTTGAGGTTGCAAGCCACTGAGATTTTTGAGGTCATTAGCTACCACAGCATGTTCGAGCCTACTCTGATGATACAGCGACTTCGCTTTTAACTGAAAAAATAAAAGTGTAACAGTGAGAGAGGCCACATGATATAGTGTCTGATATGATATAGGACTCTGCAGTCAGATTACATAAGTTCAAACCCCATCTCACCCATTTACCAGAAAAACCTACCTTAGAAAATGTACCCAGCATCTATGCCTTAGTTTCCTATAGGATAATACTGCACTAACACAAGCATTGTCATGAAGATTAAACACATTAAAATTTGCAAACTATTGAGGACAGGGAAGGACACACAGTGAATGTTACCTAGTGAGTGTTAGATTCTCTGTTGGGGGAAATAACAGGAACTTAATTTGAAGGGGCAGTCAGGAAAGGGATATCCTGCAAACTTTTAGATTATATTTGTTTTACCTTCCACTTGATGGCTATTTTCCCAAGGATCACAAATTTCTGTGAATTGCTGCATATTTAAGCATGAGAAAAAATACAAGGCCGCCTTGAATGTAGGTTCTGGATGCTCAGCTAGTCTACCTTAAAGGATTACTCCCATCAGTCTCTTAGAGCTGCAGGTTCAAATTAATGCCTCCACATACTAGTAGTTACACATGTCTACACTTCACAAATTTCTGGAAAGCTTTGGTCTTGAAAGAAGGTGCAAACCATAGAAAGGGAAAGAGGGCAAAAGCGCCCTCTGTTTTGCTTCGGGTGGGGCCTTAATTCTCAGGAATCCCACATTTTCAAATCACTTACAATTTACTTCACATAGCACTTTTCTCAGTACGGAAATCTAGCTTCATTGGATCTGTTTGTATTGCATAAACTCTTTCCTAAGGGGATTGACAAATGCTGATCTGTGGACCAGGCTCTCCCTCCAGAGGTTTTGATTCAGCAGGTCTGGGAATCTGCATTTTATACTGTGAAATTTACTAACATAACATGTTACATGCAAAGAAGAATAAACGATGCTAAGGAAACATTCTGTGACTGATACTGTCCCACTGATCTGCACATTCTGGAAAACTATAACTTTTGTTAATGTCTTTTATCTTTTAACAACACAGTAATATAACTTTATAATAGATCACGTGGAAAACCACATAGGCAATAAATAATTATCTCTATGGTAACTATATCATTCATGAACATTTTCCAGGCTGTTAAGTAAGTTTTGTTTTAAATATATATTTTTATTGATTTCAGAGAGGAAGAGAGAGGAAAAGAGAAATAGAAACATCAATGATGAGAGAGAATCACTGATTGATGCCTTCTGTACATCCCCCACTGGGGATCAAGCCCTCAACCTGGGTTTGTGCCCTGACCGAAAATCAAACCGTGACCTCCTGGTTCATAGGTTGACATTCAACCACTGAGCCACGCTGGCCAGGCTATTAAGTAAGTTTTATTTAAAATTTTATTTATGGAATGCTTATATTCCATTGAGCAAATGTAATATAGTTTATTTGACCATGGGGGACATTAAGGTTATTTCCATATTATTTTCAACAATATCATAAGCATTTTTAGAGTTAAATATTGAGCATACCCATTAGGACAACTGTTAAAATAGGTAACATAAAAATTTTTTAAAGTTTAGAGACTATTCCCAAACTGCAATCTAGAGGCAATACAAATCTGAGTTTGTTCAATCAGAACTTTATATAAATAACACAACGATTTTTTTTGAGAATTGACCTCTTGCCATCATAAAATTCCATGACATAACAAAAGGAATGATAAAACTACAATGAAAGCAGAAAATATAATTTGTGTATGGTAAAATAGTATGCAACTTTTTAACTATTGCAATTCATGGAAAAGCCAGGAACTTGTACAGATAAGTTTCTATTTGAAAGTGTGGGTATTCTTAAAGGTTTTAGCACGGATTCCACATGAGCATCAATGGTGTGCTGCTCACATAATTTGCTTTTTAACTACCTAATGTCTCTGTATGGCAAAATATAATATGTTGTGGGCTCTGATATGAATTTCTAATCTATTGTTCTAGGGCATGAAGACTACTCAGGTGTGACTAAGAGAAAGTATCTATTCTGATCTAACTTCCCCTCGTTCTTTCTTTCTTCCTTTCCTGCAGTTTGCTCCCTTCTTGCTTTTTCTCTGTCCTATGTTATTCTTTCTCCACCAGCTGGGTGCTGTTCATTTCATTGTATTGGGTTCCCTACTACTATTTGCAGATTTTATAGTCTATTTCCAACTCCAAGTTCTTCTTAAATACCAAAGTTTTGGCAACAATGTTTTTAAGGCATGCCTGTTGTTAACTGTCTGGGTGCTCCAAGAATAACCTTCATTTGGTTTGCTGGGTCCTATAGCTTTGCTCTCTAATGTAAATATTCTGTGTGGGGATGTTGTTACATTAGTTTTGCTTCTTTGTTACTACTTGTTTGAGATAGATAACCATTAGGCAAAAACATGGGCACCATGACATTTTTCATTTACGTAAATAAGCCTTTCTTCAAAATGTTATTTTATGCCCAGCTGGTGTGGCTCAGTGGTTGAGTGTCAAACTATGAACCAGGAGGTCATAGTTCGTCTCCTAGTTAGGGCACATGCTGGGGTTGCCACTTGATTCCTAGTGGAGGGCGTGCAAAAAGCAGCCAATCAATGATTCTCTCTCATCATTGATGTTTCTACCTCTTTCTCCTTCTCCCTTCCTCTCTGAAATCAATAAAAATTTAAAAAATGATATTTTATGCCCTAAATAAGCAATATAATGATCAACTATCATTTCCCAAAACTATCTCTACTCATTATGGAACTCCTATTCCTTCAATGTAATGTCTGTCACAATTCTGCATTGTTGGTAATTTTGTACATTTGAAGAAAAGTACACTGAAATGGGGGGGGGGGGGGAATCAACAAGAAACAGCTATATCTTTTCTATGTTTTTGTCTAATATTCCAAAGTGTAATACTTCTCATTGAAACAGTTTTAATACCAGCCATCTAATTGGTAAAACAGATGCTCACAAACCTTCTACTGACACATAAAGATTTCTTTAGAGTCAACTGTAATTACTAATAATGTTGTCCTATGATAGAGATAGTGAATTTAATAGTTACTGACCAACAGTGAGGAATACAACAGAATTCTTAGGCTAAAGCTCTTACTTAAAAAATGTATTTGCTCACAAAGAAATAGGCTTAGTATTGTTGAGATATTTTCATATAGAGATACATTTCACTCTATTGGCTCTAACCTTTACCATCCTTTTTACCAAAGTCCATGGTCAACAACACCGGGGACCAGGGAGTGCAGATGACTCAGACAAAAGCTTTCAATGTGCACATTATAATGCCTCACAGGCAATGAATACAGTAAGTCGAAATATAACATTTAGACTTGCTACTTGGGGATCACTATTTATTCTCATAGCAAAGTTATTTTTAAAATGTGCTTATTAATTTTAAATGAAAATCCTATCTTCCTTTCTCTATCCTTCCCTTTTCTTCCCCAGGCCTTCCCTTCTCACCCCTGCTCCTGCATATGTGTTTTAAGGTTAATTGAATCAGAACATTTGCATTTGTTATTAAGGTACATAAATCAAGGATGGCCCATAGCTCAGCCATGTGAGGAGAATCAGTTTATCCAAGTATGGTGTTTAACCAGCTCTTAAAGGGATTTTATTTATTTGGTAGGAACCAAAGCTGGTGAATGAATCATGAGGGTCAATTTGGGGCAGCACAGCACCAAAAAATACAGACATACTCCTTCCTGCTTTTTAACTCTCCAAACTGGAAACAAAAAAATCAGTTTTAGGCTGCAAATATTGAGTCAGGAAACATTTCCATTTGATCTAAAATTGCATTAAGAGATGAAGCCCAACTAATATCCCTTTTTCCCATAACGTGTCTCACACACATTTCACATGAGCCTGAGAAAGATGTGAAAAAATAAACTCTGGCCATCCATTTGCATTTAAAATTATCCATCAACTTCAAAGTTGGTTGGGGGGAGGCGGGGGAAAATACAAGCAAAGAGGATATTTTCCAGCCATACAATGGTAAATCAGAAAAGACATTCTGCCGGGTTCTTACGGGACTTATTAACTAAAGAGTGTTTATCTTCCCTCCTTGGCTAACCTGCTCAGAGCAAGTAATGAGCTCTGAGGAAATAAAGCAAATACTGAGCCCTTTCCAATCCTTCCAACTGCTCTGCCACCCACCAGTTCTTTGAATGTTTTCTTAATTCTGTGTTTGTTTGACCTAAGTGCTCCAACTGAACGGAGCAAGGGTTTCAGGAGATGGTTTGGGACAAGCAAAGCCGGTTTCTTTGTTTCCCAGGTGCCACTGGTCAGGGCCTCAGAGATACATGTCAATCATCCCATGGCCTCCATGACACAGGTAGCATTCAGGTTAGAAGAGTGTCCACTTCGCAGACCCTGGTCTGTTGCTGGCTAGAAAAGGTAGATGTTTGGGGGGGGAAAGTGTTTACTGCTAGGTACATCGGTGGCCTTAAACAGGTTCCCACTGCTTCCAATCTCTACCTTCTCATCTTTTCAGCTTGGTGAAGGAATACCGCCATTCCATTTTTTTAATCACTTTTTTTCTGTATTGATTAAGGTATTACATATGTGTCCTTATCCCCCCACTACCCACCCGACCCCCCCACCCTGCTCATGCCCTCACCCCCCCCCCCCCCCAGTGTCTGTGTCCATTGGTTATGCTTATATGCATGCATACAAGTCCTTTGGTTGATCTCTCCCCTTTCCCCCCACCCTCCCCTGCCTTCCCTCTGAGGTTTGACGGTCCGATCCAAGTTCCATTTCTAAGGATAGAGGGAGGCCAAGAGACTGTTTTATTTACTAGTACCATCACCAGTCAAGCCATTTTATATGAGGCAGGGGATGCAGTACATTATTGCTTACCCACAATCAAGTCATAGTTTTCTGCTAAATTAAAAGAAATGTCTTTAATTTCTGGTATCAATGAATACCAAAGACTAATGACTCTTACAAAAGTGCTCAATGTTTCTATATTGTGGGTAATCGCCATACATAACATGAAACTGCCACTTTCATTGAATAGGGTGTGGCAATTAGGGAAGAGAAGGGTGAGGATTGAGGGACAACAGATGACAAAGAGCATGAGTTGTCAAGTTTTCCAGGAAAAGGCCAGAAGCCAGCTAGCACCTTCATGTCTCCCTGCCTTGTCCAAGACCTTCTCGCCCCAATAGCAACTTCAGTAGCCCATGGAGAAATTGAGCCATACTCCCCGCGGGCATGCAGGTATCCACTGACACTACCAGAACTAACAAACTGATTAGTTCTCCTGAACTAGATATTGATTTTGACTGATTGCTTTTATGGGGAGAAATAGTCTAATTCTGAGAAAGTTCCTATATTGTTTACAGTTAAGGACATTCATTCAAACATTGTTGAAATTTAAAATTCATTATCTTCCTTGCCTAGATTTGCATAGCATTAGTGAAATAAAAATACATTAAATTAAAGCCATTTTAATATTATGACTTATTAGAATTATGCTAATTTGAAAGCTCTCAAATGATGTTGTAAACCTACCCAGATTCTTATTATTTTCTTCATGTAGCAATAGTTTGAAGATTTTTTTAAAAGTCCCTTTTCTTATACAAAGTTCAGGCATATTAAACTTTTTCTATACATAGGTTTCCCTAGCTGAGATCTTGCCTAGAAAAGAAAAAAAGTTACACACTTTATAGTAAGTGAGAACAAGTATAATGTTAAGGAAGTTTTCTCAAAGGGGTACAATGATAGATTCTTAAGATATTTTTTCCTCTGTTTGCTTAAAATAATTCCCCCCCCCATTCTTTCTACATTAAACATGTACCACTTCTATCATGTAAAATAACCATTATTTTTTAAATAGGAAAGTTTTCTTTCCGCCTTAATTCAGATTTGAAGGCACAGGGAGCAAAAATGGAACCTATAATAATAATTCTAACTGAAACATTACAGCCTTAACACCTTACATGCATATAGTTACATATTAAGGTACTAAAAAGGAGTTTCCTATATTACTGTTCCTAATAGTGATGAAATCAAGGCTCAAAAGTGACTTATTCAAGGTCATACAGTGAATTAATGGGCCTGAACTGGAAAACAAGTTGCCCAACTCTTAGACTCTTAAAAGTGGCCTGTGCATCACATCAGGCCTGGAAGAGCCTATCCATGCGGGTAGTAGCTAATATTAATAATGAATATTCACATAGTCCACACCGGGTGCCAAGCTCTGCTCTGTGTGATTTCTAAATATGAACTCATTTAACCCTCACATCAGCCCTTCGAAGTCCAAACCATTATTAGCATCCTATTTTACAGATAAGAAAACTGAGGTTATATAATGTGGCCCGAGATCATACAGCTAGGAGTAAAACTGGGACCCAGGCTGACTGACCTCAGAGTCTGTGTACCTAACCACTACACTTAGGGTGCACCCACTTGCTTTTATCAGTCATGGTAACAAGGGAGGATTGGTCTCCTTTGTGCTAGGCAAGCCTCAAGGCAAATTATAAGGAGAAAGGGGAATGTCATCCTTTCCCCAAGGAATTGCTTTGTCTGTATATTTCCTGGTCAATAGGGTCCATTTTGGAAAAATTCACTTCCACACTGAGCCACACTCAATGCCCATTTCATGGAGAAGGAAACTGAGGCCCATAAGAAACATTGATGGTAGAGGTGAAAACAAACTACTTAGCAGGCCTTTTGTCTAAGGATAATTTTATTGAACTCCACCACTGTTTGTTAAACTGTGGCCTACACCATTTCAGGGATCAAATAAAAAATCTACCACTTGTGCTGTGGTAGAACTTTCCATTTCAAGGAGTGAATTCCGACAGGAGTAAGGCTGTCCGGAAGCAAAGGGCTTGTTATGGGGTTACTATTAAAAATAACATTGAAACATGACCCCTTCATTGTACACATGCATTGCATCTGGGCTGCCACACAATGTGGGCCACTGACGGAGGCTGTGTTCACACATGAAGAACAGGAGAGAGCTACTGTAGGCATAAGAAAAACAAGGCAGGCAGAAATAGATTTTTTCCCTTCAAAAACTGTAGCAATATGAACATAACATAAATATATCACTTTATACATTTTAAGTGTATAGTTCAGTGGCATTAAATACATTTCATTGTTGTGCAACCATCCCCATACTCAATCTTTCATCTTCCAAACTGAAAGTATATGCCCATCAAATAATAACCACCCATTTCTTCTTTCCCTCAGCCCCTGGCTACCACCATATATACTTTCTGTCTCTAGGAATTTCCATGAAATTGACTACTCTGGGTACCTCATGTAAGTGGAATCATATAGTACACGTCCTTTCGTTAACTGGTTTATTTCACTGAGGGTAAAGTCACCAAAGTTCATCCAGGTTGGAGCATGTGTTGGAATGTCCTTCCTTTTGAAGGCTGTGTAATATTCCAATGTGTGTATATGTATGTGTATTCATGAGTGTGTATATGTATATGTATATGTATATGTATATATATACATATATCACATTTTATTCATCCATTCTTCCATCTAAGACACTTGGATTGCTTCTACTTTTTATTTACTTATTTTTTAAAATATATTTTATTGATTTTTTACAGAGGGGAAGGGAGAGGGATAGAGTGTTAAAACATCAATGAGAGAAAAACATCGATCAGCTGCCTCCTGCACACTCTGTGCCCGCAACCAAGGTACATGCCCTTGGCCGGAATCAAACCTGGGACCCTTCAGTCCCCAGGCCGACGCTCTATCCACTGAGCCAAACCGGTTAGGGCTTGCTTCTACTTTTTTTTCTTTTCTTTTCTTTTTTTTATTGCTTAAAGTATTACAAAGAGTATTACATATGTCTCCTTTCCCCGCTCCCCGCTTGACAATCCCCCAGCCTCCCCTACCCCCCAGTGTCTTATGCTTCTACTTTTTAGCTATTGTGAATAAGGCTGCCATAAGCATAGGTGTCCCATATGGTAGTTCTACTTCATCTTCTTTTTTTTTTTTTTTTTTTAGGAAATGCCATATTGTTTTCTATAGTGACCATACCATTTTACAAGAAATAGATTTTAGAACCAATTAAAGAGTTCACTTTCTCTACCCTTTCTCCATTTTCTCAAAAAGACCAAGTACCTCATAGGTGCTGTTAGTTCTTAACCATGTGATTGCCAGTTGTACTATTTATCTCTGCAATCCAATCCAGTCTACAGCCTCTCTATTTTCCCTTCCCATAATAAGCCACAATTTCATAGACAGTGCAGAGCATGTAGAATCATAGGACTGAGGCCACAGACATCCCTTGCCAAAATTGTATCCTTAAAATTTCATGAAAGAATCATCTAGGAGCCATGCTTGATCTATTTTATCAGGAAACAAGACTAACCTCAAAGACATGTCCAAGTTACTATACTTAAGACTATATTGATCATTATTGTAATATCCAGCTTATATTTTTCTGTTTCACAGCAAAAATTTAATATCATCTACAGAAAAGATAGTGTGCACCTGTTTTACAATGCCCGAGTAATTAAATGCATACGTACTTTACTAGATGGATCCAATGGGTGAAGGAAAAGGTAAAATATGACAAATCCTAACAGCCAGGTCCATCACATTGATGCTGGAGGTCAGTGGGGCCAGATCATCCTCACACCCAGGGGTAAAGTGGGAATCGGGAGAATGAGGCAAATAAAGCAGACATATTAGCAAGGGATTCTCTGAGGAGAGTGAATATGTGAGTTAAAACAATGACAATCTGCCTTGCATAAGCATCTTCTGAAATGCTTTCCTCCTATCAATGAAATGTACTGATCAATAAAGGATCCACAATGTTGTGCAGGGTAATATACGATACAAGGACTATAAAGCACTGTTCTTACCCCTCAGTTTTAAAAATCTAAATAAGATAGCCATAAAAAAATATACATATTACAAATCAGAGTGGTGCAAAGGCTGACTAGAGATACATATAATATTCTGTGGGTGCAGAGGGCAGAAAGGAGGAGTAAGAGTGGGAAAGCAACCAGGCAAGAATTCTGGGATGAGGTGATGTTTAAGACCATTGATGATGGAGTAAACTATGAAAAGACTCCCTTGTCTCCACAGGATGAACTCTCCTTTCTCCAGGACCAAAGAGAGGAAGAGGGCATGTACAACCTTGAGCACCCATTTCCCTGGTCAGAACTGGAGAATGCTAGGAGAACAGACAGCTGCAGTGACCACCGAGGAGGGGAAAGTGAGTTCATGGGAGTCCCAGAGCCATGAAGTTTCACATGATGCTAACACGTTAACAGAGGGTCCCCGTGCCAGCTGCTCATGCTCCTCTGAGGCCTGGCCTGTTCCTAAGCTGTCGCACTTCTTGGCATCCTTCTACAGCTGGGCTATTTCCTGGGCTGCTGCGGACTCCTCCCTTCACAGCTGTGGTTTGGCGTCTCTGTAGCAAGAGCCCCAGAGGCCAAAATGCCCCCTGGGCTTGTCTCCTGAGAGCAAAGTCCTGCCTGTTTCCACTACCGCCTTTACTCACTGAGACAGGCAGGGGAAGCTTTTTTTAGATGGCCCAGCAAATTGGCTGGATGAATTACACTGGAGCCATGCAGTAATAATCACATTTGGTGTCTGGGACACCCAAGAGGCACACGCATAGGCTATAAGTAGTTTAGAACTTTTCTGCTGCATCATAGAAGCTGCTGGCTTAAGAAATGGAAGCGTTTGAGAGATGAATGAAAACTCCTCCTCTACAGGATGTTTGGCTGTGGCCAGAGGGAGTAGCCAAGTTGAAGTTCTACAGCAGACAGTAGTTGTTTGCCCAGAGCCAAAAAAGTGACTAGGATTTCCTCTATCAAATGATGATAAAACCAGGGTCTGCAAACTACCGCCTGTGAGCCACATTTCATTGCCCACAAATCAAGTTTTATTGGAACCCAGCCATGCCCATTTGCTTCCATATTGTCTTTGGCTGGTTTCAAGATCCAAATGCAGAGAGTTCAGTAGTTGCAAGAAGGCCCTTCTGACCTACAAAGCCTAACTTATATCTATCTGGTCCTTTAGAAAGAGTTTCAACCCCTGTGCTAAAGTAGTGGCCACTGTGACCAAGAGCAAGGGCAAGGTGAAATAGTAGTGGGTGTGAAAGATTTAAAATAAGGATAATTTTTTCTGTGCTGCATTTTTTTTTAATCCTCATCTGAGGATATTTTTCCATTGATCTTTTAGAGAGAGTGAAGGAGAGGAGGAAAGACAGAGAGAAACATTGATGTGAGAAAAACACATCTGCAACCACAAGGGCCTGGGCCAGGGAGGAGCCTGCAACCACAGTACATGTCCTTGACTGAAATCGAACCCCTGACCCTTTGGTCCAAAGGCCAATGCTCTATCCACTGAGCCAAACCAGCTAGGGCTCTGTGCTGCATTTTTTTTTAATTTTTTTTAAATTAAATCTTTATTGTTCAGACTATTACAGTTGTTCCTCTTTTCCCCCCAATAACTCCCCTCCACGCAGTTCCCACCCCCACCCTCTGCCCTTACCCGCCCCCACTGTCCTCATCCATAGGTGTACGATTTTTGTCCAGTCTCTTCCCCCACCCCCCACGCCACTTTCCCCCCTGAGAATTGTCAGTCCACTCCCTTTCTATGCCCCTGATTCTATTATATTCACCAGTTTACTCTGTTCATCAGATTTTTTTATTCACTTGATTTTTAGATTCACTTGTTGATAGATATGTAATTGTTGTTCATAATTTTTATCTTTACCTTTTTCTTCTTCTTCCTCTTCTTAAAGAATACCTTTCAGCATTTCATCTAATATTGGTTTGGTGGTGATGAACTCCTTTAGCTTTTTCTTATCTGTGAAGCTCTTTATCTGACCTTCAATTCTGAATGATAGCTTTGCTGGGTAAAGTAATCTTGGTTGTAGGTTCTTGCTATTCATCACTTTGAATATTTCATGCCACTCCCTTCTGGCCTGCATAGTTTCTGTTGAAAAATCAGCTGACAATCGTATGGGTATTCCCTTGTAGGTAACTGACTTTTTTTCTCTTGCTGCTTTTAAGATTTTCTCTTTGTCTTTTGCCCTAGGCATTTTAATTATGATGTGTCTTGGTGTGGTCCTCTTTGGATTCCTTTTGTTTGGGGTTCTCTGTGCTTCCTGGACTTGTAAGTTTATTTCTTTCACCAGGTAGGGGAAGTTTTCTGTCATTATTTCTTCAAATAGGTTTTCAATATCTTGCTCTCTCTCTTCTTCTGGCACCCCCATAATTCAGATGTTGGTACACTTGAAGTTGTCCCAGAGGCTCCTTACACTATCTTGATATTTTTGGATTCTTTCTTCTTTTTGCTTTTCCGGTTGGGTATTTTTTGCTTCTTCATATTTCAGATCTTTGACTTGATTCTTGGGATCCTCTTGTCTACTGTTGAATCTCTGTATATTATTCTTTATTTCAGTCAGTGTATGCTTAATT
Source organism: Myotis yumanensis (assembly GCF_028538775.1). NCBI lineage: Eukaryota > Metazoa > Chordata > Mammalia > Chiroptera > Vespertilionidae > Myotis > Myotis yumanensis. The sequence goes on along the minus strand of NW_027223764.1, from coordinate 29,406,837 downwards.
TCTAGTTGGTCCTTTTTCATATCCTCGAGGGTCTCACTAAATTTAACAGCGGTTTCTAGAAAATTCTTGAAAAACCTTATAACCATGGTTTTGAACTCTATATCCAGTCATTTGCTTTCCTCCATTTCTGTCATTTGTGATCTGTTTCTTTGTCTCTGCATTTTGGCTGCTTCCCTGTGTTGATAGAGTGGCTTTGTGTGCTAGGTGTCCTATAGGGCCCAGTGGCTCAGCCTCCCTAATTACCTAAGGTGGACACTCTTGGTGCACCCCTTTGTGGGCTGTTTGCACAGTCTTGTTGTAGTTAAGCCTTGATTGTTGTTGGTATCACTGGGAGAATTGACCTCCAGGCCAATTGTCTGTGAGAATCAGCTGTGTCTACAGTGGGAGAACTTGTGTGCTGAAGACGCCCTTATGGGGCAAGACTTGCTTCAGTGGGGCTTTGGTGCTCACTGAGTCTGCCCCCTGAGTGTGTCCCTTATGGATCTGAGGAGTTGTAATCTGGATGGTCCCACTCTGACCACTAGGTACATGGGCTCTTGGATCTCTAAGGAGGTGCTAATTTAGCCTCTGCCTGAGGCTACTCAGCAGGAGCTACAGAGAGATCTGCAGATTCTTCTTCCTTGTTTGGGGTTTGGAGGTGCTCAGATGAAGCCCAGCTGTGAAGCAATGCAAGGTGCTGTGGGGCCTTGAGCCTTCTTTTGGATGTTCTGATTCTCTCTGACCCAGCTGCAGTTTGTTAGGTAATTTTAGATCTCAAAGGGCCAGCCCATTCATATGCAAAAGCCTCTGCTTGCAGCTTGGGTGGGGCGGGGTCTCAGGGAATCAACGGGGTGGAGCAAACAGCTATGGCTGGTCCTCAGTCCTGCCCTAAGAGGCCCCCGGGTCTCAGTGTCCCACTGTAATCACTGCAAGCACCTCTGAGAAAGCTGCCCTCAAGTTCCGCCCGCTGCCAGACAGTCCAGTTTCTCCCTGTGTGAGTCTGGGTCCCCAGAGACTCGCCTGGAACTGGAGTCCGGGCCATCGGGAGCTTGAGACTCCCTCCCGATTGAAAAAGACACCGGCGTCCTCCGATGCCAGCCCCTTTCCGTGTGCACTCGCCTCCGTACCTCTGCACTTTACCTCCACACCTCCTCTGAGTCTCAGTGTGCTTTTCTCTTTCCTTCTAGTTGTAGAATTTCCACTCAGCCAGCCTTCCTGTGGTTCTGGGTGATGTCTGTTTTGTCTTTAGTTGTAGTTTTGAAGTGGTTGTGCGAGGCAGCAATTTCAGGTGTTTACCTATGCCGCCATCTTGGTTTCTCTGTGCTGCATTTTTAAATGTTCTGCCATTCTCGATTGTAGCTCACACCACACTGAGGAAAAGCTATTTTTGGAGTTTAGCTCTCATACTTAAGATAACATTTAGATTTACTTTTGGGTGTGTGTTTTTTTTTTGATACTCCATCTTCCCCTACATGTGCTTGGATTCTCTCTCTCTCTCTCTCTCTCTCTCTCTCGCTCGCACACACACACACACACACACACACACACACAGAGAGTAAAACACCATGGACAGACCACTCATGTTTCTCAGAAGAGTTCAGCAACGTGCTTGTGTTCAGAGGCTCAGTGGTCGTGGAAGAAATATAAGAGCAATGAATTGCAGACCCCCCACGATGGATCCTGAAAGAGGATTAACTGAAACAATTTTATGGAAATGTATTCAGTATGCACAGATGACAACATACCAGCAAGCCATCTCAGTGCAGTACTCTAATTATAGACACCACTCTCAAAGTTTAGACGAGCTATATAGTGTGGAATCTTTTACAGGGTGTGGTTTAAATTGACCACTTAAAAACTGAAGAGGTCATTTTTGGTTAACTAGTACAATTTGGTAGCTCAAGGAAACACTGTACCTCACTCATCTTATAGGAATAAGACTTTATTTTTACTCTTAGAGTTCTCCCAAGCAGAAGGTTCCTTCAAATCAGACAGCTGGAATGAGCAGTTAAAAATTGAAAAAGGCCCAATGTTTTTTCCAAAGAAATTATATAAAGAAGCTTGATTTCTGAAGGAAGCAAGCTGAGGTAGAGGTGTGTTGATGAGTTGAAATGTGGCAACCATATGCACTAAGGTTGTGGGTGGAAGAAGGAAGAAGAGGAGGCAAGAAAGTTTGCCACACAACCCTTAAAGACATGCTAGTATGTTGGGGGTAACTACCCATGCTTGAGCACAAATTCAGCCAACCAATATAGAGGAAGGGCTAAGTTCAGGGAGTGCGAACTATTTAAATAATCATATGATGACAGTTGCCATCCACATACTTGATTCTTCTACAGTATTTGGTGAAGGTAATATGATGCATTGGGGGGAAAATCATTAAACTGCAAAATCTGTAATTTAAAAAATAAAAATAAAATAAATTGGGGGAGGGGTTGTACTTGAGTAAATGTGTTCAAAGGGATGCTATCTTGGAAGCCATGATGAAGAGAATAGGGTTCAGGGTTGAGCATGCTCTTGTTTGAGATAGATAGATTTCCATGGAATGGGAAACAGAAGGTGATCTGGCAGGGAGCTACCCAGAACCAAACCCAAAGAGAACTGAGACTTGGGAAGGGGACCTGGCGAGCATTTCCAGGAAAGGGCTTACACATTCCCTAGTTCACTGTGAGAAATCTAATCTGCTCTGTGTAGATTTGGAGTAAGGAGCAGGAATACAAATTCTCTTTCTTTTCCTCTGTGTCAACATTGCAAGCTCTTTCACTGCCACTGATGGAAACTCTATCTCAGTCACTTTATACCCACTTGCTAGGTTGTACCTAGAGTAGAAGGTTCACACAGCACCAGAAAGTTTTAAGAAGAGCAGGGAGAACCTTATTCTGTTTCTAATAGAAAAGTCTACTCACATCCAGCAGCTCTCTTGTTCAATTTAGTGTCACTCCCATCGATATTGGGATTTTCTGCTACTTCTCTTTCACTCTGAGGCTGCAGGTATTTCCTGAGACTCTAAGACCCTTCACAATTCCTTGCTGCTCTTGAGTGCAAGGGAATCATTCTACTACTATCCCAAGCCTAGATGCAGAGAACGCCAATGAAGTGCCACCATTTTGTTTAGACCCAACACACAGTCACCTCTAGTCTCTCCTAGGAAAGATGACAAAGTCTTTTCTTTTTAAAAATATATTTGTATTGATTTCAGAGAGAAAGAGAGAGAGATAGATAGATCAATGATGAGAGAGAATCACTGATAGGCTGCCTCCGAGACACCCCCTACTGGGGGGTCGAGCCGGCAACCTGTGTATGTACACTGACCAGGAATCAAACCTTGACCTCCTGGTTCATAGGTTGATATTTGACAGCTGAGCCATGCCTACCAGGCTACACAGCCTTTTCTGCTCTCAGGTCTCCCATACCTTTAGTTGTGCCCTCTCCTAGGTATTGAAATGTGAGGCAGAGTACAACCACCCTTTGGAGGGATCTGGCTTCTTCTCTGGCTCTTTTTCCCAGCTCAAGTTACTGTTATCTATGGCTATGTCAGAAAGACAGAGGACATGAGCCTGCACTTATATCTCCATTGTTCTTCCCAGGTTTTTTCTTATGACCAATCTAGGCTTTGGATTAAAAAGTCAGAACATTGTTATCTGCATTCTTATCAAATAGACTAGCAGCTACCTTGATTGCAGATGACAGGACAGGATTGCTATTCTGAAATGTTGTCCTACTATTAATTTTTGATCTATGGGAAAACTTATTGATATCACAAGCAAACATCCAGTTTTATTTATTTTTTTAATATTTTAAAAAATTAGAGTTTTTATAAGTATAAGATACAGTAAATAGTGCTTTCTTAGACCAGAATGTTTTTGTAATACTCCTTTATGACTCTAAATATGTACATGCCCTGGCCAGTGTGGCTCAGTTGGTTGGAGCATTGTCCCATATACCAAAAGGTGGCAGGTTCAGTCCCTGGTCAGAGTATGTATGGGAAGCAACCAACTGATCAATGTTTCTGTTTCTGTTTCTCTCTCCTCTCTCCCTTCTCTTCTCTCTCTCTCTCTCTCTCTCTCTCTCTCTTTTCCCCTTTCTCTCTCTAAAATCAATAAAAAATCACATCCTTGGGTGAGGATAAATAAATAAATAAGTAAATTAAATAAAGAAATAAATGTACAATGAACCCACTATGTGCCTCCTGTTAGACATCATAAAGACTGAGTCAACAGAATGGTTTACATAGACCTTATATGTTAGAAACAATGCATTATCTTTGTTTTGAGCCTATTTTATTTTCCTCAGGAATCTCATGAGCCTTTGAACATCTTCATTGTGCCCATATTTTTTCAAGGTAATTCAACTTAGGAGGTAAAGGAGAAACAAACAATATTTCTCGCTGCCAACTCTGTGCTTTGCCTTGATCAGAAAATCAATGGAGTTGCCATATTTGACAGCACTTAATCCAACCATTTTTCTTAAATTGAAGAATGAACAAATAAAAAATGTAATTATAAAAATTGCTTTGTTCTGAGTCTCTTACTTGGCACTGAATGTGTTTCTGTTGGGAGAGAATATGCTAGAAAATTTTAAAGGGCACATTATAAGAAGAAACTTTGCCCCATTATTAAATATTTGAATGTTCTTCAGATTCAACAAAGCATTACAGTTGGAAGAAGCATGTTTTTTTTAACAAGTTCAGGGATAAAGGTCTGAGTTATGGCCTTTCATTTAAAGAAGAAAAGAGATCTTCAGTGTTTCCAGGCATGAAGATACCCAAGGAATAGACAAGGGTGGGCAAAAGTAGGTTTACAGTTATTTGTGTGGAAAAAGGCATGCAGATTATGATTATTACAATAGCTTTAACTCAAAAGAATGGCACCGTGCACTTACTTTTGCTCTCCCCTATCCACCTAAAAGCCCTGTTTGGTAGATGTATTCTAGCCATAATTCAGGTTGACCTCAATTCCCTAAAGTATCTTTCCCCAGATTTCAGTCATCTATCGGATTCAAAAGAAAATCAATCCAGCACTTCAGCTCTTGGAAATTGTCTTCTCATAGATTTTACAGCCTGAAGAGATGTGTTGTCTGAATTATTATTCTAAAGTTAATATAATTAATTATAAGCTAATAAGAGATAATAATGTCATTCATTTACATATCTTTTCTTCCGAGCCTTCAGTCCTTAATATATATTACTTTATTTCTCTCTACAGCATCCTTACAAAGTAAAAAGGGAAGAATATGAGTGTCTCTATTTCAAGATAATATCTTGCTTATGTGCAATATGTTACAGTTTATAAAGCACTTTCACATACATGATTTCATCTGGGTTCTGACCCACACAGTACCCTGGGGTATATGTAAGTCAGTCAGGCATCATTTTTTTTTCATTTACATATGGGAAGACGAGAGTTCAGAAAGGTGGAGTATATGCCTGTGTTCTGTGCTTAAGAAATGAGAGCCAGCTTAGCTAGGCCTGTGGGTAACTGCATTTCTGGGACACAGAAAGATTAGGAAATAACTCTATGGTGCAAAAGAAGAGACCCCAATGGTCTTTATATTTTACTTTAGAGCTTTACTTTATTTTTCTTGTATTACATATTTTCAATGCCATTACTCTGTCAAATATACTACGAAGTACCTCCCAGGCTGTATGTATTAAAAACAGCCCCATCCATTGTTCCATTCTCCACAGAACTCCAGGGGGCTTGTTGGATTGGAGGATTATTTTCTCCTTTGGTTTTACATTTTGAAAGCCTTGCTCCAACTCTCAAAGGATGCTGTTAAACACAGAATAAATATTGAATTGTCTCTCTATCCTCATGGTCTTCGTGGTGGCAAATAAATGTTTCTGTGAAGGAGTTTGCTCCCTAAAGACCCGCAAGTGGTGGTTAGAAAGTGTCCACAAATTAAAGGCAATGAAAGATCACTAACCACAAGTAATAGATGTTATTTAAAAAACTGTAAAATACATAAAATAGCTTTTATATGCATGTATATTCTGGACACTAACCAGGCGGCTACCGTGTGTTTTCCCAATTATGAGAAGTTTTATATATTAAAAGATGATTTCATAATAGTGATCTGTGTTGGATAAATATTATGCATAATTACAATATTTCTTTTAACTTCTAACAGTAGAGCAGTGTTGATCTGGAAAATACTTGTTTTTGAATCCTCTAAAGTTTCTGAATCAATAGTCATTTTCTGATTTTAATAAAAGAAAAAAGGGGGGACAACAACATTGCTACACCATTGGAAACCATTTCCAATGATGTGGGAAACATGATAGTATAATTTTCAATAAATCACAGTTCTTTATTGGAAAGTCATTACAAATGTAATGGTTGGCCACTATATACCCACAGTTATCTTTGGGGGAAGGTCAAGACCTATATGGCAAAAATGAAAGTCAATTCTGAAGCCTGGATATTCTCAGAATAGCTAGAGAAAGACAGGAATCAAATATTTGTCTATTTCCCCATCTAGATTGTTCCCTCTCTGTTTTCTGCAAATAAAAAGCAAGAGCATCTTTAAAGGCTCATTTTTAAAAAATTGTTATTGAATTTATTAGAGTGACATTGGTTTAAAAAGTTATATAGGTTTCAAGTATACAATTCTAAAATACATTTTCTGTATATTGTATTGTGTGTTCACCACATAAGTCAAGTTTTTTTCATCACCATTTATCCCTAACCCTAACCCACCTCCACCACCCACTTTCCTTCTTGTAATCATCATACTGCTGTCTGTGTCTATGAGGGCTTGTGTGTGTGTGTGTGTGTGTGTGTGTGTGTGTGTGTGTGTGTGTGTATGTGTTTGCTTAATCCTTTCACCTTTTCCACCTTGCCCCCTGAGAGTTGCCAGTTTTCTGTATCAAAGCTCATTTCAAAATTCTTTAAGAACTGCCATCTTCTTCCTCTGGAATCTATTCCTTTGCTCAGTCCTGTTGATTCTGTATCTGCATTTTTTTCCAAATCCATCTCTTTTCTCTGTCTCTATTGACAATGTTCTTGCCCAAGGCTTTATTACTTTTTGCTACGATTATACCAATAGCATCCTAACGTTTCCTTGCCATCAATCTGTTTCAACACCAATTCTATCTGCAGGTATCTACAGCTAATCCTCCTAAAGAACCACTAAGAATCTGTTCTTTTTCTGTTCAGAATTTTTCACTGGCTGCTCATGGCCTACCAAATAAAGTAATAATTGTTTAATTTTATAGTTGTCTATGGTCTGATGCAACTTAAACCTTCTTCACCAACAATCTCTCATGCATGCTATGCTCCAATAGAAGAGAGCAACTCCTACTATAGCAGCTCCTATTATACCAGTCTTCCTGTTTACCCAATTTCCTCTTTTAAACATCCAAATATTACCTAATTTTTAGACCTCCATATAAATACTAGCCTTTCTAATGCTGTTTATGAACTTCTATTTCATTATACCTACCCATGTTCTATAATACCCATCACCTTTTACATCAATGTGTATATGTGCGTGTGTAAGAGGATCACTATATTCTGAAGTCAAACTTCCTGAGGTTTAATTCCTGGCTACTTTGTGATCCTGAGGAAGGACAAATCCTCAGAGTCCCAATATTATAGGAAGATAGGAGACTAATAGTAACAACTTCACAGTATTGTTGTGAAGATTATGAGTTAATATACATGCCTCTAGTAAGTGCTCAATGTAAAAGCAAGCTATTAGTGTGTACATCTTCTCTCTCCTGATACAGTGGGACCTTGGGATGGAACTTTATCATTGTGACTCACCTAAGTGATGGAGCACACCAGTGTTCAACGCATCTATGTTGAATAAACACTGAAGGCAAAGTCCCATTCTGTGACTCCCAGTGACTCAGGGAGCATTCAAATGCTGTCGAAGACCATTGCTTCCTGATGATCTCAACAGCCTTCCCCCACTTCCTTATGATGCAGATGAAAAGAATGAATGGGATTTGAGATATGTAATCCAATATCCCCCCATGAGGATATTTCCTGTTCTAGATGATGGTGAGAGGGGACATCCTTGCTCATTCTGGTTCTCCAAAGGGTTAGCAACATTGGTGGCAAGGAGACATAGGAGAGGACACATGGGCAGTAGCTCTAGGGAAATCTCATCCCATTTACATTTTCCTTGAAAACACTCTTTGAAGCATATGAATTTATGAGTGGGAGAACTTAGGAATTAACAGATGGTGTATATGTCTAACTAGGACACTCAACATTTTGAGGAACCTCTTTGTCCACCACTTGATTATGTGCCTTCAAGGGAACAGGATGCTGACTGGGTTGTGCATTGAAATTCATTAAAAGGATTGGCTATGGAACCAGAAAGTCAACATTCAGGGCATATGGTATTTATTTAGGGGATTCTTAGACTCTGATGTGTAACATTAATCCAGGCCCAGTCAGAATGAAAAGTATGATTTCTCTGAATGGCACTCATGTCTGAACACCAGCCTTATGAATACAAAATTACTCACTAACCTAGAATATTCGTATTTTTTTCAGGAGTACCTATGTTTAACATCCAAAGTTTCTTAAAAAAAGACATTTGTGATGGACACATTGGGTCAAATCTATGATTCCACAAATATGTGTGTTAAGCTAGACTTTGATTTTTACTAAAACTCTAAAGTTGTTCTTTCACATTGATAATTTCTGTGTTTCCTTGTAAAAGAAGTTTCGTTAGGCCTTCAGCCTCTCATTAATAATCATAGCAGGAAAAGAGCTACCATTTGTTGGATGTACACGATATGATCTATATTATAATGCTCAATATAAGCCTGCAAGGTAAGTATTATTACTGTTTGAGAGAGAGGAAATGGAGGCTGAGGATCTCAATGGTTGTCAAAAGTCATGCCATTGTTTAGTAGCTGAACCAAAACTCAAACTGCCTGATTACAAAGCCTCTTGACCTAGTACTAGTTCTTAAGTTTAGGCTTACAAAGGTTTATACATTTTGCATGGAAAGTTCATTGTATTTATAAATATTTAAAGCTTTATTCCCTTCTACGCTCTTTGGTACAACTGTTGATCCCCTGCCACATGCTCAGGACTGTGCCCTGCCTCTGGCCAACTGCTCAAGGCAGAAAATATTTCTTGGTGGGGTCCTCAGCAAACCCCTCCTGCGGGCCTGGATGTAAATATGCCCAATGAGCCTGAACACTTGTTTCTTAAACCCACACCCTTTCTCTTGCCCACTTTCTTCAATAATATCATATGTTCAGAATGATTGGTTTAGGTATGGACACCTCAAATCTTAGTCCAAAAGATGAGAGTCATTTTCTCGGAGGGTTTCATAGACTTTCCCAGGTTGCCTGATGGAGAGGAGCCTCTTCATCCGTTCCAAGATTTCTCTCATGTGTCACATACATTTTGAAAAATACTGAACAAGTCTCTGTGTAAGGAAGAAAGCAGGCAGAATTGAGGACATGCCACTCACGTCATAAAACCAATGGTTGTACACCCACAGTTCATAGCAGCATTGTTCCAGAAAGACAAGGGGTAGAAGCAACCGGTGCCTATTAACAAAGGAATGGGTGAACTAAATGTGCTACATATATACAATGGAATATTTCTCGGGCTTAAAACTGAAGGAAATTCTGATGCATGCTACATCACAGATAAATCTAGAGGAGATTATGTTAATGAAATAAGCCACTTACAAAAAGACGAATACTATCTGATTCACTTACACGAGGTATCTAGAATAGTCAGATTCATGGAAATAGAAAATAAAACAGTGGTTTCCAAGGGCTTAGGGAGGTGAAATTGGGGAGGGGGGGTTTGTTGGGAGAGGGTTGGGTAATGGGTATAGAGTTTTGATTTTACAAGATAAAAAATTTCCAGAGATTGGTTCCTCAATAATGTGAATATACTTAACACTACTGAACTGTAGACTTAGAAATTGTTAAGATAGCAAATTATATGTTGTGTCTTTTACCATAATTTTTAAAAAGTCATGGTAAATGTATCAGAAATGTGATTTTACTAAATGTCTAAGATTTCAGTATGTGATGACTAAAGATAGAGTACGTAGGACAACAGTCTCAACATTTAGGGTTTTATGCAATTATTTGAAACAAATTATTTGGGTAATTCCCACAATCCTTCACACTGTTTTAAAGAGCTTAAAAATCAATCAGATATATGGCTTTCTCCCACTCAAATTTTATTTAAACAGGTAGAATGATTTTCTTTAAATTAACACTGTCTTTTTAATTGAATGTATTAAGCCACTGATAATTTGCTGCATTTATTTCACTTTTTCTTGAAAAGATATTTCCATGATATGGTTAACTTTTTCCTAATTTTTGTGAGCTTGCTGTATATACAACAGAGGAATAGAATAGTATGTTGATACAGGAATGCAACCAGAAATCCAAGCATGAATTTGAGTCTTACTCTCTCTTTGGGTAACCCTGAAAAATAACTTAGTATCTCAATGCCTCAGCTTATTTTTCATTAACATGAAAGAATTTGTCTTAAGTAGGGTTCAGCAAACTTTTTCTATGAGGAGCAAATAAACAGTAAATATTTTAGGCTTTTAAACTTTGTGGGACAAGAGATAAAATAATCAAAGATAACGAGAAAAATCTTCACAAATAGTTTCACTGATGAAATTCAAAATATAATAGTAATTGAAAATCTCTCTATATAATAATATGGTCATGCTAATGAGGAAAATGGAATTCCCTTTTGGGGGGAGCATTTTACTTAACTGAAGTTCAAAGTTAGTGGTCCTTATCAAATCAGTTGCAGGTATTCATTTGTAAGAACCATCTTTGCCTTATGGGCTCTACAAAAGCCAGCATCAGGCCAGATTTGCTCCATTGCTACAGATTGTCCACGCTTGGTCTAGGACAGCCGTGGGCAAACTACGGCCCGCGGGCTGGATCCGGCCCATTTGAAATGAATAAAACTAAAAAAAAAAACAAAAAAACAAAAAAACAAAAAAAAAAACCGTACCCTTTTATGTAATGATGTTTACTTTGAATTTATATTAGTTCACAAAACACTCCATCCATGCTTTTGTTCCTGCCCTCTGGTCCAGTTTAAGAACCCATTGTGGCCCTCGAGTCAAAAAGTTTGCCCACCCCTGGTCTAGGATCTATATAATTTCAAAAGTCTTTTCTTACCATAAATGTAATGCTCCTGGAATGTTCCATCTCAACTTCTTCTGCTGGATTTAACTCCTCTGCTCAGTTTCTAAATATAGGCATGTCACTTCCTCAGGGTACTCACTTCCCTTCTAAGTATATATTTTTTTCTTGCATAAACCTATTTAGCCCAATGGTTTTATAAACCATCTACATGTGATGTCTTCTGATTTTTTATCTCTACTGTTGATCCCTCCACTACAGGATATTTTTATATAACCAATTTTTTTCCTTATCATATACCCTTTGCTTAGAGATATCTAAAATAAATCAATTCCTAAAAGTTTTGTCCACCCTGATCTCCTTGTCTCAGTAAATAACACCTTCATTCACCTGGTTTTTCAAGCCTAAAATCATCACCACCCTCCATCATTCCCTTACCCGCCCGCCCCCCCTCACACTGCCTAATCTATCAGCATTTGTTTGAAAACAAAAAACAAAACATCAGAGTTGAAAATCTATATACCTGTGTTCAATACAGAAATAGTCAAGTATTCTGGTTATAAAAATACTTTTAAATATTGTTAAGTAAGCCCTCCACACAAATCTTGCACACTTCCACTTCTCTCCAACTTCACTGCTATAACCTTAGCCTAAGCCAACATTATCTCTTACCAGAGCCACTACTCTTGCTTCCTAACTAGTGTCACTTTTTCCATTTTCAACTCCACCTGCACCCCTCCAACCCATTCTCTACAGGGTCAAGAAAATGATCATCTTGAACACAAGTCATATTTTGCCACTCCCTGCTTATGCTCTCTCTATATAAAAGCCTAAGCGACCGAACAATTGAATGACCAAACAACTGGACTACCAGTCGCTATGATGCGCACTGACCACCAGGGGGCAGATGCTCAACGCAGGAGCTGCCTCCTGGTGGTCAGTGCTCCCACAGCAGGAACTCTGCTCAGCTGACTAATCCATCCCAGCAGCCCACCAGCCCAGCAGCAGCATGCAGGTCCAATATCTGGAGAACAGGCCAGGCACTGATGGACCTGCACCACTTGCATGATCCCAACATCTCCACCTGCCTCCTGGAAGTCGACCACAGGCACCACAAGGAAGAAATAATATAAAAGCGACTGCCAGGTAGCTCCCGACAGCCAGCGCGAACGTCAGTGGGAGGGATCCGGATCCCAGTTCCCGGATCCTGGGCTGGGAAGGGCGTCCCACCACCCGCCCAGAGGGCTGATCGAGTCCCAGCCCCCCCCCTCCCCCAACCCCCCCCCAGGACAGGCGCCAGATGCAGGGCTCATAGCTGGCAAGTGCCGCTGCGGCTCAAGCCTCTCCTGATCGGGACTGACTGGGCGTGAGCGCAAGGCGGGAACAGCAGGGCTGGGATGAATGGGAGTGGCAGGTAGGAGCGGCAGGCACTCCTATCAGTTTTGGCCCAATCCCCCACAGGCCACCACGAGGGATCCCACCCATTCACGAATTCTCGCACCGGGCCTCTAGTTTTTTCATATCTTCCCATGTATTAATTTGACATATATTATTATCTACTTACTATTTCCCTGGCACTATTCACATTGCTGAGAATAATGGTAGTAAACAAGATGGACAAAAACCCCTGCCAAATGTAACTTACATTCTAATAAGGATAAACAGATAAAATACAACCCCCCCCCCCCCAAAAAAAAAGAGAAAAGGTAAATTATGTCGCATATTAGGTAGTGATAAATGCTAACGCAAAAAAAAAAAAACCCAAGCAGGTGAATAAGGAGTTTGGGATTAGGGTTTGCAACTTTAAATACAGTGGTCAGGAAAGGCCCACCGTGCAAGTGCCTTTAGAGTAAGGTACTGAAGGAGGCGAGGCAGCAGGTAGGTAGAGTTTGTGGGGAATCGCATTCAAGGAAGAAGAGGAAGTGCAGACGAGCAGCATGGAAGCAGAGTGAGTGGAGAGAAGTCACAGAAGTCAGAGATGACAGAGGCCAGGTTAGGGAGCCCCGTGCAGACTCTGAGTGATGTGTTGAGCAGTGAAGAGTCATGCCCTGACTTAGGGTCTAAGAGGGACACAGGCTACTGTGATGCTTATCAGCTGCAGGGGAACAAGGGCTGAGGCAAAGAGACCAGTTAGCATTCTATGTCAGTACTTTAGGGGCAATATTAGAATTAAGTGAGCAAGATATGCTCAGCATCTGGGAAGTAGGGCAGAGAAGAGTCAATGATGACATCAAAGATTTTAGTCTGGTCAACTAGAAGGTCAAAGTTGCCATTACCTAAGACCAAGAAGTACGAGGGGGGGAAAGTGGGGTGGGAGCCATATTAGCAACTTTGACCTATGTGTTTGCCATATGCAGTATTAGATATCCAAGCAGAGATATCAATTAGGTACATAGATATTTAAGTTTGGGGTGCAAAGGAGAGGTACAAGTTAGAGATAGAAACTGGGGGTCATTCCTATACAGATAATATTTGAAGTCATGAGAGTGAGTGAGATCATGAAGAAGTGAATATAAATGGAAAAGCGTGCCCATCCAGTGTGGCTCAGCTGGGACCCAGGAAGCAAGAGGTGACCTGCTCCATTCATGGTCAGGACACATGCCCGGGTTACAAATTGGAAGATGAGGAGTAGCCAGCAAAGGACACTGAGACGGTGCAGCCAGCGAAGCTGAGGGTAAATCAGGAGAATGTGGTGTCTGAAAGCCAAGTGAAGAAGGGGTTTCCAGAGGGAAGGATACATTAACTATGTTGAATGCTGCATAAGGGTTGAGTAAAATAGGATACATGTTTAATACAGCATCTTCCACAATTCTTACCAGGACTTGAAAGCACCCACACTCAGATCCCCATGACCTCTCTGACTTCACCTCCTGTTACCTCTTCCCTTCTTCAACATGGCCTGCCCTCTGTCTACCTCTCCAGCCTCACTGTCCCACATTCACGGCAGTCTAGCTATATCACTGGTCTTTCTGTTTTTCCAGCATGTCCATTGCCCATCCTATTTGTTTTCACTGCCTTGAATGCTCTTTCTCCTCATTATTACTAATCATTTCAGTTTCTTTGCATGACCACCCACTCTAAAATACCAGTATCACCAGTATTCCCATCTCCTCCCATTTACTCTATCCCATCACTTTATTCTATTCACTTTATGTCATTTTGACACTCCAGTGTTACAAGTATGTTCTATATCTCCTCACATAGAGCAAGGATGTAGTCTGTCTTGTCCTCTGCTTTATCCTTGGCCAGAGCAGGGACTGATGTTGGATTTAATAAATATTTGCTGAACAAACAAGTCAATCTATATTTTAATAAATCAACAAAATGCTGTATAAAATACTCTGGTAAGTAATTCCAAACTTTGTCCTAGCTGCTTTGGCTCACTGGATAGAGCTTGAAGGGTCACGGGTTCAATTCCGGTCAAGGGCATGTACCTCGGTTGCAGGCTTAACCCCCGGCCCTGGTCTCGGCACATTTGGGAGGCAACCAATCGATGTGTCTCTCCCACACTGATGTTTCTCTTTCTATGTCTCTCCCCCACCCTTTCACTCTCTCTAAAAAAAAAACAACACAAAAAAACAAACAAAAAAACCAATCAATGGAAAATATCCTCAGGTGACGATTAACAACAACAACAACACAAATAATAATTCCAAACTTAGAAGTACAGAGGAAAATATCAGAGATATCTTCTTATTTAAGGATACTAAAAGTATTTTTCTAGTTTTTTTTTCAATTTACACGATGCTAAAAATATAAACAGTATTTACCAATCCATTCAGTACAGAGTTCATCTATAATATGACCTTACATTCACCAAAGAACTGTGTTGGACTATAGCCTCATGTTATTTTTCAAATCTCCAGCATCTGTAATAATAATGGCATTATCTTCATATAGGTCCTAGCACATAGGAGACCACCTTGTTTGCTTATTGAAAAGATGTTGAAATGAATAAATATTGAAATCTTTCATTAAGAGTAGATGGTAAAAATGAAAGAATAATCAGGTAAAAATGTCTCATCCCTTACTTCTTACCATCCTTCTCAAGAGGGTTTCCTTTTAGAGGCCAAATGAACATTACTTATCATTGAAATCTCTCTTTTACAAAATCTGTCTCATGAAATTCAGAGAACAACTAGAAGTGGGGTATGGACAGGCTTTGCTTTTGATAACGTGGCTTGCTCTTTCATCTTCTCTCTGCAGTCTTATGCTCATTGTCTGTTGCTGCTAAAGCAGTAAACGTTGTTTGTCTTAGTTGCAAAACCAAGACTAGAAAACTTTGAAGTGTTTTCTGTTGCTTAATGTCACCTACTGTTCCTGTCAGCAAACTGAGATAACCCTGATGGACTGAGGTGTCTGGTCTAATTCCTTTATTGACACATAGTTCTGTCTTCAAACACCAGAGTAAATGAATAAGTACTAAGATAGTAATGTGTCAGTAATAGGCTGCCAGATAAATGCCATTGTTTACGTACTGATCCCTGCTTCCTACGGCCCAAACAGCTCAAAAATCTTACAAATTAGCACCTCACTGAGATCAAAGAATTGTCTTTTCTTTCTGCAATTACCTACTTGGAGAGTTGAACAGGCAAATGAGACTAGTTTAAGCTGTCTCTCTCCAGCCCAAATCTTTCTTTTGAGGAGAACAAATGGTAGAATTATATACTTTTTCAGGATGGGGTGGTTAAGAACAAGAGACTTTTATTTTATTTTGCTCTAGAAGAGAAATATCTGTATTTTATTTTTATATCCCTACAATTATTCAAGCCCCATTATAATTATTATTTATGTTACATAGAAAAGTTCATCATTAATCTCTCTAAATAAAATCTTTTTAAAAATACAACATTTCAGAACTTTACTTGTTCATTAAGTAAATTTCCTTGCCTTGAAGCACATTTTAGCTGTATTGGCCAATATCCAAAGTGACATTTGTTTCCTTTGAAGACTTTGAGACATGAGAGAATAGAAATTACTTACAGGAAGTCATTGATTTCATACTGCCCAGTAATCATGTCTTTCATATTAGTCATTCAACCTGGAAGCAAGAATGTAAATGGCCAAACCTATGAACACTTTTCAACAGACCTCACTTATACTTTTGTTCAGTTACTTGTGAAAATTTAATCTATGGTGAAAATTAGGACTGGCAAAGCAATAGGAACTAGTATGTACACTGTTTTTGACTGTTCTTCTTTTTTTTAAATCAAGAGGAAGTTGCATAGTATAGACAAAGGAGCATCATATTGGAAGGTGAAAGAAACACCCATCAGGGCTTGAGTTTTTTTAATTTATGTATCCAAGGTGAGTCACTTAAATTAAAAGAGCCTTAATTTCCTTATATCTGATGTAACAACAATCCAGGCCTTTCTATATTATTGAGTTGTTGTGAAGATCCAATTACAACAAAATATATTGATAGATACTTCTGTGCTAATAAATATATATATTTTGTCTTAGAAGGTGGTCTGTTTTATCTCAGCAGAACACCTGTATTACACTAATCAGCCTATAGTGGTCGGCAAACTCATTAGTCAACAGAGCCAAATATCAACAGTACAACGATTGAAATTTCTTTTGAGAGCCAAATTTTTTAAACTTAAACTATATAGGTAGGTACATTGTCATTAACTTAATTAGGGTACTCCTAAGGCTTAGGAAGAGCCACACTCAAGGGCCAAAGAGCCACATTTGACTCGCGAGCCGCAATTTGCCGACCACGGGCCTGGAATAACCACAAAGGAAGCATACTTTACACACCTAAATGAAGGAGTAAGTTAGGGAGCCCAGCAGGGAGAGTCCCTTTTCACTTTGGTCCTCATCCCTACTTTCCCTGAAATGGACACTGGGAAGCTCTCCCAAACCCAGTGCAGACTGTGAAGCCACAGATGTTCATTCATAAATTACCTCGCTATTCAGACTTCACGCAGTTAGATGCCACTTTTAGACCCTTGATCTTCAGTCTCAACCTAGTAATAATGTCTCTGAAGTTAATGAGCTACGACTGGACCTTTCCTTTTTCTGCTTAAAACTACTAAAAAAATATAATCAGTCCCCATGCTTTCCTATTACATCCCTTTTTGGGCTCTAATGAAAAATTCAGCAGCATGTCAATTCTGAGAATGTATATGACAATGCTCACGTCTGTTTTCTAAGTGACCCTGGAAGAGGAAGGAAGGCAGAACTCTGATGCCATTCCATAACGGAGAGAGCTGGGCACCCTGGCCCGAATGCAGTGTATACACAAGTCCCCCAAGCGCAGCCTGGGTCCCTGTACCCAACTCTTCCCAAGTCCTGAAAGTACCTGTTGTGGAAAGCTGGAACAAGGTCTTGGCTACCGAAACTCATGTTGATTTTTGTCACCTTTGTGAGCAAATATCCTTTGAAGATGAATAGTCTCCTGGTTTGTTTTTAAGAATGTTTTCTTTTGAATTTCCTTTCCTCTCAATGCAGCTTCAAATATTCGCCCATTAAAAAACGATCCTGTTCATGGAGTGGAAATACAATATTCAGAGTGGTGACCTGCTCAGGTTCAAAGATGCTAACCTTTTTTTTTTCTTTTTCTGTAAGTTTTATTATTAATAAATTGCCCTGAGACGGTGTACATTTTTATTTATTTTA
The DNA here is from genome assembly GCF_028538775.1 of Myotis yumanensis. Lineage (NCBI taxonomy): Eukaryota > Metazoa > Chordata > Mammalia > Chiroptera > Vespertilionidae > Myotis > Myotis yumanensis. The sequence goes on along the minus strand of NW_027223764.1, from coordinate 29,389,133 downwards.
CAGTAAAAGTAGTAGAAAATGTGTTTCTTTTAAGTACTAAGGCATCATTATTAAAGAAAAGTCATAGCACATGTACCTTGTAAGTTTCCTTTTGTAAGAGATTTCTGGAGTTATTGACCAGAAGAAGGGAGGGGCAAATGCATATTTGAATGCAAAGGATCCAGTTATTTTTGGCTTTTTGTTTTTTGTGTTTTTTTTTTCCCCCCAGCAAGGCACTGACAGCTCATTCTTTTCGCTGAGGGGGAAGTAAACAACTCTCTCCAGTCTCCTCTTCACTGGCTCTTTCCTTGGTCTAAGTTCTTTCCCAAACCAAGAGAGGACTCTCCTGAGCGTCTGTTGACTTATCTGGCTGCCCACAAAGAAGGGTTATTATTCTCTTGGAATCCATATAATTATATTCCTGTGGGCACTCACAAAAAGCCATCCGCTCCGTCCTTGCACACCCCATCTCTAGGCTGGCCAGTGGTGAGAACTGAAAAGAAAACAGTTTTTGACCTACTTCATAACTCATAAATCAAGCTTTACCCCTTCGAACGACACTCAAATTCCATCTTGTTCAAGAGTGCCAAACTGAAGCAAACCTAATTTTACTTCATTATTTACCACTTATGTAGCTGCAAATAGTATTACCATACTGAAATTTTAGCAAATAATATGTCACTTACTATTTGCACCCCACAGAATGGTAGGAAATAAAAAAAAAGAAAGAAAATCAGATCCTCAATGCTCTTGATTCAAAGAAGCCCTGACCAAAGGTTTAACCACAATGCTCCCTCAGTGCTGCTAAATAAATATTAATTTATGTGTTTATGCAACATTTCTCCTTTGAAAAGAGAACCTGAGGTAGTTTCCAGAAATATATACATAACAATGAGAGAAAACAGACCAATTTGTGGAAACTAAGACAATGGAAAAGGTAGATAGACAGGCATTGATAAATTATTGCCAAATCTCTATCATCACATACTAGCCCCAGCACAAAGAAAAAAAATGTGCCCACAATGCTGGCCCCAGGGTCCTTCTAGATGCGCTAAGTGTGTGGTAATCTTGAAACAGGTTGTCCTAACAATCCAGAAAACATAGCTCAGAAGCACAAACAGGCATGAGACTAACCATATTGCTGGCCAAAATCGAATCCTTTTGAAAGAAGTACAATTGTGGCTGTTCCTATAATATGCAATAATTTTTGCCACGGTTCCTCTGAAAGTAGATATTGAGTGCTTAGAAAATGTTTGTGGGAAAGACTTTTGGAGGTGAAGTGAGTGATAATGTTGAAGGGTGATGGTGGGTGTGCCTTTATCACATTTAATGTGAGCTTGCAGTGACTACTGAGTGTGTGGTGCCGGGTCTGAGTATGTGTACTTGAGTCCAGGAGAGCTGGAGTCCAGCAGTTTGTATAGGAGCTAAATTCATGGGAATGGAGTTTTCTGCCTAGAGCCCTGGGCAGCCTTATTGCAAATTCATCAGAGTTAGCCCATTTGTGCCAAACAATTAGGCTCGCTACTTATAATTTACAAACCTTTAGGAGCCCCCAAATTTCTGGAAATTTCCATGTATCCCCATTCTCAATACATAGAGAAGGGGTCAAGAACCTGGGGACATTGGGAGACTTGTCCTAGAGCAGTGGTTCTCAACCTTCCTAATGCCGTGACCCTTTAATACAGTTCCTCATGTTGTGGTGACCCCCAACCATAAAATTATTTTCGTTGCTACTTCATAACTGTGGTTTTGCTACTGTTATGAATCGTAATGTAAATATCTGATATGCAGGATGCATTTTCATTGTTACAAATTGAACATAATTAAAGCATAGTGATTAATCACAAAAACAATATGTAATTATATATGTGTTTTCCGATGGTCTTAGGCGACCCCTGTGAAAGGGTTGTTCGACTCCCAAAGGGGTCGTGACCCACAGGTTAAGAACCTCTGTCCTAGAGGATGTAACTGAGAGATACAGAAGGCAGATTCAGGTACAGTCATTTGGCAGTCACCTTTCCCATTTACAATATGGTGGAGGACGACTCAATTTCATAACATGCCTTTTGTTAGAAAAGGGATCTTACTCTTGCTGAATGTCCACTCAGTGCAAGCTACTACGTAAATTCTAATGCATTTGCCAAGGGAGATGAAAATTTTGAAGCCCCAAGGCTTATATAATGGGGGAACACTCTAAGGAGATTATGAATATAAAATTAGCCCACACCAGGAAGGTAGAGCATAAAGTCATTAATTTCATGGAAAAAAAGCTCTCTCTGATGTTTTCTCTTGTAATTCTCAGACCAACCAGTGACATAGGTAACTTTTTGCATTTGACATGGGACAAAACTAAAATTCAGACACAGATTAACTTACTCAGTTATTGGGGTTACCAGACTTTGCAAATTAAAATACTGCCAGTTAAATTTGAATTTCAGATATACAACAGATAATTTATAATGTAAGTATGCTCTGTAAAATATTTGGAACATACTTATATTAAAAATTTTCCATTGGGATTTGAAATTTACATTTTACTTGGTATCTTTTCTTTTATCCAACAACCCTACTGATGATATACATCTGGGATTTTAAACCCAGGTGTGATGGATTCAAAGCTCAAGTATATTTCATTTCTTTCCTATTATTATTACTACATGCTTAACAACCATGAAGCACAATATACTTTTTCTTAAATAAAAATAATCTTCTCATTACAATTTTATTACTTAAATGAAATCATGTATGGTACGCTATACCTAAAAACTTAATCTTAAATGAATAATAATAGTTATTGCAGAAAAAGTTTAACTGCAAACGAAAAGAAAAAAGAACATACCTTATAATCTTTCAAAGATAATTTTCTTTTTCATTTAGTTTATGTACACTTCTTACTTTTTATATAAATAGGTATACATTGCTTTTTTAAAAACAGAATTAGTAGTACATATCTTTTTTAATGGAAAGTGACTTAGAAAAGCACTTTCAGAGAAAGATAAATACCACATGATCTCACTCATTTGTGGAATATAGAGAAAAACATAGACTGAATGAACAGGGACAGATCCAAAGACGGAGAAACAGCGATCAGACTATCAATCCCTAGAGGGAAAGTAGGGGAGGGAGGGGGTAAGGGGTAGAGATCAACCAAAGGACTTGTATGCATGCATATAAGCCACACCAATGGACATGGACAACAGGGGGATGAGAGCATGAGTGTGGGGGTGGGGTGGGGAGGTTGGGGGTTAATGGGAAATGAGGACACATTTGTAATACCCTAACCAATAAAGAAATTTAAAAAAAGAAAAGAAAAGCACTTTTTCTTTGTGCTGGGGCTAGTAGGTAATGATAGAGATTTGGCAATCAATTATCAAGATTTAGACTGCAAAAATTAGCAAGTAGCATGCCAGATGTGAATGAGTTACCACTGAAATTCTCTACTTTTTGAAGTTTGACATTAATTAGCTGTATCAGATAGCTAACCCCATTGTAACAGGAAGTATTTCCAATGGCTGCAGGATGATACAGGTGTGGTTGACTAAATGCTCCTCCAAATTGAAATAAACTGGCATGGAGTCATCATTATGAATCACTGTCAGAGAGAGCAGCGCACACACAAAAAAATATTCTTAATGCAGATTAAAAGTAAAATAAATCAGTGACTTCTTCAGTGGGAAAATGTCACATTCCTCTACCAGAATTTTCAACAAATATATATAAAGTAGATATTACATTTTCTTTCAGAGGAAGGGAAAGTAGAGAAAAAAATAATTTGTCATGAATGTTCAAATTCTGAGAAAAGCATGCATGTAAACTTTTTATAGGTAAAACCTCCTTTCCTCTACAAAATAAGAATAAGCCTATAGTGAGTAAAATCAGTGACCCACATATTTGTTCAAAGGCAGAATTTAGGGATGTGCTCACAGAAAGCAAAACAAAGTGTCAAATATATTATTGGCAAAATGATCTTTTATGTCTGTACTAGAGGCCTGGTGTACAAATTCGTGCAAGGGTGGGGTCCCTTGGCCTAGCTGGCAATCAGGGACAATTGGAGCCAGGGATTGGAGCCAATTGGGGCCAGCTGGCTGGGGGGAAGGACAGTGGGAGGTTGGCTGGCCACAGGAGGTTGGCTGGCCACAGGAGGTTGGCTGTGGGAGTGCACTGACCATCAGGGGGAAGCTCCTGCATTGAGCGTCTTCACCCTGGTGGTCAGTGCATGTCATAGTGACCAATCAACCAGTCATTCAGTTGACCAGTTGTAATGGTCACTTAGGCTTTTATATACATAGATTACATTCTTTGGTAACGAAGACTTAATTCAGATTTCCTGAGAATTATTACTCAGTGTTTCTGGTCAAAGCAGAATAGTCGACATAGATAACCTCTGTGACTGTCCCGGAGATAACCTGCCCTTGACTCCATCCCTGACTTCCATTTTTGGAATCAACACCTTTTATTCGAGGAAGAGAAGCCATGAGGCATCATTTACAGTTAACAGATATTCCACTGTCAGTTCCTTCATAGAATAAAGAAAAAGGAATCTGGAGGCCTGGAATCTAGCCATGGATCTAACAATGTCCACACACAAGTTGGCAAGTTTACACACCATCAACTTACACAACCTACACATTATTTGCCAGAGATCTCAGCATCCTCACCTATCAAGTAAAGCAGTGAGATTTTTATTTTTAGTGAGAGAGAGAGAGAAACACTGACCTATTGTTTCACCTATTTATGCATTCATTGGTTGATCTTATATGTGACTTGACCAGGGATCAAACCCACAACCTTGGCATATTGGGACAACACTCTAACCAAGTAAGCTACCAAGTTGGGGCAAAGGACAAAGTATTTTGATTCTTAGAGTCCACTCTGAAATCGTAGCTCTAATTCTGAATTATTTCAAGGTATTTTTTTGTTTTTTTAAAAAAGTTCTAGTGTATACTTAAATTAAAATTTTCTTTGAACAGCTTCTGCTGAAAATTTATAGAACAGCTATCTGTTTATGAAATAGGAATAATCATTTGTACCAAATTCCTGCTACTATTTTGAGGATTAAGCAGGAGAACCTATACTCTATAAGTGTGTTTTATTATTGGAATTTTATTTGTTAAAATTTCAGTTTTTGATTAGAATGGATAAATGGATGTATGTGTCTGTGTGTTTGTGTATATAGGTATGTAGATAATACATAGAGACATAGATATAGTCTTATATATATTAAAAATGATCTGAACTAATATAAACCAATGTATTCTAATCTCTCTGTAGTGAAGAGCCAGGGTTTTTACAATTTATTATTATTATTATTATTATTATTTATAATACTTTGGGGACCAAAAGTTTTGTAAAATATAATTAAAATGCCAAGTTGCTATTAAAATTTCTGTTTAGCCTATCTTTACATATTTCATAACAGACCTGTAACAGTTTGAAGCAAACCATTGTAGGTCTATGGACCACATTTTGAGTAGAATGTCTCTAGGGCAAAAGATTGCATGAAACTTTCATTTTCTTCTTATTATTTATATAGTTAAATTTTAATATAGATTTTATTTCCATAATAAAGAAAAGATAAAAGGCAATATGAATATCAATAAAATAAATGTAGTACATACATGCATATACATGACTAGGGTGATATAGTATTAATTTTAAAAGTTATCTCTGGTTAAAAACAAATGAAAGTATTTCTTTCCCTTTTTGGGGAGAGGAGTATTTATATTTCTCAGTATTTCCTGATTAATGGGTATGTATTACATGTATAATAAGGTAAAAATGTTATCCAACACAAAACAAATGAAGAAAAGTGTAAAGACGGTTACCAAGTTGGATTAACAAAACCATTTACTTCCATTTACTTTAATTTTGATGGCATTTCTGACGGGGGAAATCTTGTATATGTTTAGTTCAATTCCAGCTCTAGGTCTGTATGAATTCTAAATAAAAGTTGATGTAGACCTTCTGGTGTTGCTCAGTGGATTGAGCATCATCCCATGCACCAAGAGGTCACTAGTTCAGTTCCTGGTTAGGGCATATACCTGGGTTTGCGGCTCAACCCCCCCTCCTGTGCAGGAGGCAGCCAATTGATGTTTCTCTAACACTGATGTTTCTATCTCTAGTGGGCAATAGTTCACCCATTATCTCCAAGTCATCTGATGTTGGCATTCACCACGTTTCATTTTTCTAGCTAATATTTGGATATTCATTTATCCATTTACCAAATATCTACTGAGTATAGTACTGTAAATCAGGCACCATACTAGTCCCTGGGGATAAAACGTGGAGGAAAGAGAGACAGTCCCTGTCTTCCTGGACCTGACAAACTGGCAGGGAGGGCTGATACTGAGGTAGTAACTACATGCTCTTGCAGCAATGTGGAGAGGAGAGAAGGAGGGAAGCAAGAGGATGTGGGAGAATTACCTGAAAGTCAGTATTTTTATTGTCTCTTTCCTAGCATGAACCAGCTAACCAGAATTAGCAGGATTCATTTCCCCACAGGGTCTATTTTATATTCTACAAAGAGTAAAAAGGACATTCCTAAACTGACAGCAGATTTCTTTTTAATTAAGAGAAAGTTTCATTTGTTTATATGAAAAGTAACAGAGTGAAAAAAGCTTAGCAGAAAACAAAATAGTCCCCTGAATGGGTCCTGTAGGTCATGTAACAGAGGGTTTTCCTGCAGCTGTGTCTTTAAAGGGCTGAAGTGTAGATGTGGACATCTTGGTAACTTCCAGGGTAGAAATACATTTACCAACCCACCAGTTCGAATTTAATGATGCGGATTTTACTAGTATGTCTTGACAGTGGTTGAGAGAGTCATAGGTCAGTTGATAGGTGAGGTTAGAAATTCAATTTCACTGCAAAAAGCCTTTCATGAAGAAATATGAGCATTGGTTTATCCTCTTATTGTTTCTGTGTTTTTACAAATTCAATGGGGTGAACATAAAGTTTTCACCAGAGAGCTAACATGTTCTGTGCTTTTGCTACCCTCCAGTGCCAGTAGGTACTGTGCTAATTGGGTTGCAGATCTCTTAATCTGTTTGACTTTATGAAAGAGGTGCCATTTTATCCCATTTTTTCAGATGAGCAATTGAGATGTGGAGGAAAGAAGTAACATGCCCAAGGTCACAGACCTACTAAGTGGCAAAGCCAAGCTCAAAGCCAAGCAGGGTATAATCTGCCACTGTGCTCTACTTCGAGGGACATATTCATGGCCCCATGACCATGACTGCAATCTACATAAAGAGATAGCACGAATTTTTTTAAGGGATTAGACCCTCTCTTTAGAACAGATCTGAGAATCAAATCCACCAGTCTCATGGCATCAAATAAACATCAAATAATGACCATAATGAAGAATAACAAGGAAGGACCAGGTGCTCTGTGATCAAAGGGAAGGTGAACTCTGATACAGTGAGAAACGTTAGCTTAGTCTTCACAAAACAGCAGCTGATCTCAGCCAACACTTGAGCTCCGGTGCAGTCACATCAGCTGCACTGAAGTGGTTGTGACCAAGGCCTTTCCCTTTACAAGGGAAACACTTGGCCTCCACACAACACCAGTGAGGGCTGCTACTGTTCTTTTCTTTTAGCCAGAGCCACCCTATGCATATACATGAAGAGGTACTTGCCCTGTACACACCCACCCACACACACATACTCTCCAAATAAATAAGTCACTACTCCCCTTACTACATAATTGTACCACCTATGAGATGATGTGAGAACATACCAACAGCCTGATATTGTTCAAACTGAATCTTTGAAAAAAAATGGTTTATTGTTTCAGCAGCACTTCTCTAGTTTCTTACAGATACCAAATCATTCTCATAAACACAACAACGAAAAATAGTGGAGGACCCTGAATACATGTTGGAAGGTGCAGAGTTCACTATTCTCATGCCCTTTGAGACATCCACCTGCTGTTCTGTGGATGCTGGGCTGTTATTCTTGGCTTTCCCAGTGAATTAAACAAGTCTCAGGGCACCTGTTACCGGTGTATCTAACAATGAAGCTGCCATCCACTGGCACTTGTAACCTCATCACACAGTATTTTCTGAGAAATAAAAACATGTCTAAAGATAACAGATGGGTTAGGTTCCAATTTCCACTCAGAGTCCACACAATTTTCTGTGACCCAGGATCAGAACAATGTTCAGAACCCTTTATCTTTCCTTTACTTGTCTTTTTTTTTAATGGAAATAAGTTAAATAAATAATTCTCAACTCACTCATTAGTTGTTTGGGCATTTGAAAATAAATTACAAATAATATTACCTTGCCAATCCTGAAAGAGATACAAAGCTGTATTTAAGTACAGCTGTATTATTGCAGCTGTATATTCATTCATGCATTCAACAATTATCCCTACTGAGGACTGACTACTTGTAAAAATATTACCATGTCCCAAGGGAAGAGAAAGAATGCCACCTAGATTATTTTTCCTACCAACTCTCACCCCTGAAGCTAGTGCAGATATTTACATAAATAACCATAATGTAAGGCATAGTACACATTCTATAATAAAAAATTAAGATTAAGATGTTATGAAAATAAAATGTGGGTAGACCAGGAGATCTTTAGTTGCCAATGAAAACTGCACTAAAGCTGAACAATGAATAAATAAATAAAGACTACATACAGTCTTCCTTAACCATAAAGTTCAAATGAAAATCTAGTTGCATGTTAGGCTTCATTCAGCAGTTTAAACATTTTCCCTGGTAGCTACCATGAGCCCCATGATCTTTCCTTATGGTAGCAACATGGCTATAAATGTTCCAGAGCTCACATATTCTTACCCCACAATCTAGGAAAGAAGAGGAAGATTCTGTGTCATGTATACCCCAACAGAATATCTTCTCATCTCCTGGACTATGATTGTCTTCAGTGCCCAACCCCAAACCAATCATTTTTACCAGGAGTTTGGGCATTCTAATTGGTTTAAGCCAATCAGGGCCCAGCCCTTGGGTTAGGGAATGGATCAAGGCCACCAAAACCACATGGCTGAGAATAGAAGGGTGGCTTCCCAAAGAAAATTAGGATTGTGTTACCCAAAGGAATGAAAACGAATGGTGGACCGGCAATAAGGAAACAATTCTGAGAGTGGTTGGGGGATGGGAGAGAGTAAGAAACTTGGATCCCTAGAGATCCTGCTCAACAGGTATCTTGATTGGAAAATAAGAAGCATCTACTGATTGAAGATATGAAGCAGTTGCCTCATGTCCACAATCCCTGGTAGAGTGCCACTTACCCACCACTGATCACTTCTCTACTAGAAAATGCCACCAGCACTGTGAGTTCCAGGAGATCATCAGCTCCGTCCCAGCTACAAGACCATGGCCATAGCTTTCTGGATATTTGGACAATGTTTGAATTAAGAACATAACAGAAAAAGTTCTCAAGGGACTCTTAGTAAGGTAACCATAGCTACTACATAACCCTTCTCTAAAATTATGACTGGACTTAATTATCTCCTCATAAAAATCACTGACTCTAAGCACACAGATACATGAATAAGATACAGCCACCATTTAATGAGAACGTACTGCAAAGGAGAAGGTAGTAATTGCTTTAATACATTATATCTGATCATCTAATATTCACACAAAAAACATATAAGTACTATTTTATCCCCGTTTTATGGATAAACATGTTGAAGTTTAAAGTTATAGGGAATATGTAGTGAAAATGGAATTTAAACTTAAAGATTTCTTTCACCACAACCTATGTTCTTTATCATTATACCTTACAACCTCCCTATATTTGATGGGCTGGAAACTCCTGGACTGTATCTAATTCATTAAGGGACATACACTTGTTTTATGTTATACTAGAGCAGTGATGGCGAACCTATGACACACATGTCAGAGGTGACACGCAAACTCATTTTTTTGATTGATTTTTCTTTGTTAAATGGCATTTAAATATATAAAATAAATATAAAAAATATAAATCTTTGTTTTACTATGGTTGCAAATATCAAAAAATTTCTATATGTGACACGGCACCAGAGTTAAGTTAGGGTTTTTTAAAATGCTGACACGCCGAGCTCAAAAGGTTTGACATCACTGTACTAGAGGCACGGTGCATGAAAATTGTGCACTCAGGGAGGTAGGGGGGTCTCTCAGCCTGGCCTGTGCCCTCTCGCAGTCAGGGAGCCCTCACCAGCCACTACATTTGCCAGTTGTGAGCCTGACTTCTGGCTGAGTGGCACTTCCCCTGAGGGAGTGCACTGACCACCAAGGGGCAGCTCCTGCATTGAGAGTCTGCCCACGGGTGGTTGGTGTGTGTCATAGCGACCGGTCATTCCGATGGTTATTCCACTGTTCGGTCGATTTACATATTACCCTTTTATTCTATAGGATAAAGTATAAGTTAGCAATACAAAATATGTAGGAGATTCTGTACTTTTGTTTCCTAAAGGGTTAAATTTTTCAATATGCATAATTTCCCACAGTGATGAGGAGAATTATGATATAAAAAAATCTCAGACAGTGGTCATTAGAGAAGGTATTTGTATCTTTCTTCAGTGTATTACATTACTTCCCCCTCCACATATACACTCATACACGTATACCATATTTAATAACCTAAAGATGTTTAGATTAATTAGTATTAAACATAAGTTTCTATTTACTGAATACACATTGATAAAATTTAGGGGCCACTGAATATCTTAAAATGGCTGAGAGATGATTTTTTTATGAATAAGGCAGTAATTTAGAGGTAAACTGAAAGAGTCAGTCCCTCATGTTGCTATAGTATAGAAGCTGAATCTATCTGATCCTAATTTTTTTTCTGGATGTGAAATGGGACATAATTCCATCTTTCTAAACATCAGTTTCCTCCTTTGTATAATAGGAATAAGAGTGGGACCTTCCTGAATGAGATCACATTTGTTAAGTGCTCAGGACTGTACCAGGCACATAGCAAGCACCCAGTAAATGCTAGCTTTCTTTCTTAGCTATTAATAGGGTCAGCTTTCTCTCTCCTTCCCTACCTTCTTCTCTCCCTTGTGTAAGTTTATCAAAAAGAAGAAATAATCCCACAGACTTTTAGTATTTCTATAGAAATAATAATGCTATTCCTTGACTATACCCCTCCAAACCATAACAACATTTTACTTGTTAGGTCAAGGCAATTACCAATGAAATCATTTTTACCCCAGATGAGCTTGTCAACCTTATTCAATATGTACTATTTTCTTTTTATCCTACTTAATGGTGTCTTCACAGCATTAAATCATCCTGATTTCATAAGTGAAAAAAGTTTTATGACTTCCCTCTGCCAAAAATGTTTAAACAAAAAACAATCACAAATAGGTAAATGGACTCATCAGCAAACTATCTCTGTACTTGGAAAACAAGCAAAACATAGTCCAGAATATTTTGCATCCCAGAGGACATCTGGCAAGGATTGGAGACAGCATGGGTTGACAAACTCTGTGTGTGTGTGTGTGTGTGTGTGTGTGTGTAAAGGAGCGCCTTTGTTATTTAGTGGGTAGAGGTCAGAGGTGTGCTAAATAACCCATAATACACAGAACAGCCCCCCACACCAAAAAATTATCAGATCCAAGTGTCAATATTGAGAAACTGGACATAAAGCCATTGACGTTAAAAATGTAATTTACTTGGCATGCATCATAGAGAGAGACGGGCCAGTAACTCCTTCCTTCCCATTCTCCAGCACAACCCCCAACTTTTAACTTGATTCTATTTAGTTAAAATGTATTTTTATGATAGCTAAATTTTAAATTATTTTTTTACTCCCTTCCTTCTTCTGAAGGATATAAAATTATATTTGAACCAGTGCAGTGGCCTGACTCAAGATACCGATCATTTCAGAAGCGCCCCCTTTGACATGTTATTTTCACTTGTTAAATGACAGTTTAATAGCCTTCAGTCACCTGTAGGGAGGTTCTACCATTTCCACTTGTGGGGAATCTGTGTGTGTGAGTATCATGAGGTCACACAGCATGAGACCATGATTTCCCGGGACTTTACACTGCATTTCCACTAAAACCTGCTGTATTGAGCCAGAATGGGTCTTTGACAGTAGAAGAGACAATGGGGTTTCTATAAAGCATACATAAAGCACAAACAAAAGGACTCCAGTTCTCAATTTGTTCTAAAAGTGCTTATTGTATAGGATGGAATACAAACAAACACAATCAAACACATCGGATTGTGCCAGAACATGAAACTTCTCAGTAGAGTTTTACATTTACTGCTTTCTGCTGCTATTTTGATTTTTCTAAAAGTGTGACATCCTGCTTAGTAGTGTGAAACGGAAACAAATTAATACAGTGCATTCCAATTGGAAGAATATGCAACTTTGAATTCATCACACGGATGACTGAATTGTAAAAATTTTCTTTGGCAAAATATCACAAAAACTCATTAAAAATACAAAGAGCATTAAATGAAATACATATAGTAGTTCCCTTTTATCTGCCTGGGAAACCTTCCGCAACTCCCAATGGATATCTAAAACTGAGGATAACACAAACCCAATATATACTATTTTTCCCTATACATACATCCTGTGATAAAGTTTGATTATAAATTAGCCACAGCAAGAGATTAACAACAATAAGTAATAACATAGAATTATAACAATATACTTATTAAAAGTTATATGAACGTGGTCTCTTTCTGTCAAAATATCTTATTGTGTGGTACTCACCCTTCTTGGGATGATGTGAGCTGATAAAATACTGTAGTAAGTCCAGAGCTTTTAACTTTGTATTTAAAGGAAACACTTTTGGCTCCTCGTTGGCATAACCAAATTGCCAGCATCACTATTCCTGTGCGTTGGGGCCATTATTAAGTAAAAGAAGGGTTACTTGAACCCAAGCCCTGAGATACCACCACAGTCAATCTGATAACTAAGATGGCTACAAGTGACTAACGGCGGGTAGACAGCCTGAATACACCGGACAAAGGGATGATTCACGACCCGGTGGGACGGAGTGGGACAGCGCGAGATTTCATCACTCCACTCGGAATGACGCACAATTCAAAACTTAGGAATTTTTTTCTGGAATTTTTCATGTAATATTTTCAGACCGTGGTTGACCACTGGTAACTGAAACTACAGAAAGCGAAACCATGCATAGAGGAGGACTGTTGTATTGCTACATCGGCTTAAAATTTATTTAACTTCATATAGTTGATTTTTTCAGTTACTTTCTATAGCAATCTAGGAAATATCTTTGAAACTCTAAAATTGCACGTATTGAATGGGGCAGAAATATAGACTGTTATAGTTTATGATTTAGTCTGTATCAGTGCCTAGGACTTTCCCTCCCCGCTATTTTGGTTTAGTTTCTAATAGCCCAGGTGTGTGCCTGCCTACACTTCTCCACCTGCCAAGTTTTCTCTTAGTTCATAGTAAACAGAAGAGAATTTAGAGAAAATGCACCTCTCCTGAATATGATTTATTAAAAAGAAAGAGCCTTTTCTTTCTCTTGCTTCAGATTTTCATTTGGAAGGCTTACGTTTTGTAGCTCATTTCTCAGAACTTTAAAAGTCTCAAAATGTTTAAATGAAAAGGTGTTACTAGGGAAACAGCCAAAAAGTTTGAAAGCTTTTTTCATCCTTTTCCTCTTTCATTGGAAATGAATAAATAGGTAACACAAACTGATTCACATAAACCTTTAGTTGTACTAAAAACTCTAGGGGTTTTTAAACATGACTGACATTTTAACATAAATTTTGAGCTAAGAGACAACTGCAATAGGAGAACATGACTGAATATACACTCCCCACTATTTTAGGAAGAAACTCCTAAAATATAGATTTAATTGTGTTAAAGAATTTTGAAGATATGACATTCCAAAAATGTTTGGAGATAAATCAGTATAAAAACATAATAAATCAAAATTTCTAATGTTATTAGTGATTTTTTTAGCAGTGGTGCTGGGATTTGAACTAGGTACATCTGGCTCCAAAGTACACCTCTTTGATCACTTAGTCAGTGGTTCTTCTCTTTTTTTAAAAAAAGAATTTTTTTTAATTGATTTCAGAGAGAGGAAGGGAGAGGGAGAGTGATAGAAACATCAATGCTGAGAAAGAATCATTGATCAGCTGCCTCCTGCATGCCCCACATTGGGGATCAAGCCTGCAACCTGGGCATGTGCCCCAACAGGGAACTGAACCATGACTTCCTGGTTCATACATCAAGGCTCACCCACAGAGCCACACAATTGGGCTAAGTCAGTGGTTCTTAAAACTTGAGCATACATAAAAAACAAAACAAACAAACAAACACAAGAAAACATCTGATGGCTTGTTAAAAGATTTTGCCTGGCCCCACCTCAGAATATCTGATCTAGAACTAGAGTCTGCAGGTGGGGCCAGGTGCTGCTGATGCTGCAGGTGGAGAGCCACCCTTCAAGAGCCACTGCACTAAGGTAACTTTGTGCCATAGGAGCTATGTTATTTCCAGCATCTTCACTAGTGATTCCACTACAAAGACAAAATGTCTTTCTCAACTGGATTAGCAACTAAAGGCACCCCCCCCCCACCCCTCCCCGCCAAGTGCCTCACAGAAGAGCTTCTCAAATGTTAGTGTGCATTCGGATCACCTGGGGATCTTGTTAAAATGCAGATTCTGCTTCAGTAGGTCTGCAATGGGACTCCAGATTCTGCATCTCTAAGAACTTTACAGGAAGTACCCAGGCTGTGGTACCAAGAGTTTACATCAGTGGTTCTCAGAGTAGCCCCAGCCCAGCAACATAGGTATCATGTGGGCATTTGTTACACATGCAAATGATCTGGCTCTACCCTAGACCTACCCAGGGTGGGGCCCCAGCAATCTTTGTTTTAACAAGCCCTCCAAGTAATTCTGAAGCAGGCTAAAGTTTGAGAATCATCACTTTACACCAGGGGTGGGGAACTTTTTTTCTGCCAAGGGCCATTTGGATATTTATAACATAATTGGCACACCATACAAAATTATCAACTTAAAAATTAGCCTGTTATATTTGGTCAGACATTTCATTGGCTCACCCCTAATGCCTTGGCAGGGCCAGATCAAATGATTTCGCAGGCCTTATGCAGCCCGTGGGCCGGACATTCCCCACCCTTGCCTCACACCATTGCATTTCAAACCTGGCTGCACATTACATTCATCTGAGAAGTTCTCTAAAGTACAGATGCCTGGGTCCCATCCCCAGAGATTCTGATTCAATTAGTCCCAGGTGCTGCTTGGTCATGGGCATTTTAAAGCTTCTGGTGATTTTAAGAACAACTACTTAAAACTTGGCTACTCAAATTACAATCTGTGGACCATAAGCATTGGAATATGGGATAAAGACTGGCCATTTTTTCTGTATTTGCAGTCACATTAGAGAAGAGAAACAGAAAGCATTATAATAGGAAAGTTAATTTCATTTCTCATGGGCATGGTCTCCTAGACCAGTGGTTCTCAACCTTGGCTGCACATTAGAATCACCTGGGAATCTTTTTAAAATCCTGATTTTGGGCCTCATCCTCCGGAAATTCTGTTTCTTTGTTATGGGGTGAGGCCACAACATTAGTAACAAAGAAACAGAATTTCCAGAGGATGAGGCCCAGAAATCAGGATTTTAAAAAGATTCCCAGGTGATTCTAATGTGCAGCCAAGGTTGAGAACCACTGTCCTAGACACTCCCAGGAAACAGTGCTCTCTGATCTAAAGAGCTCATTATTTCCTGCAGGAAATTTTTTTTTTTCTACACTATGGCTTAAGTAAAAAATAAGTAGCATAACTATACAGTGTGTGCAGCCTTTTCACAAGGAGGCCAGTGATACAAGGGAGGCAAGCTCAAAGGCAGCACGATCCAATGAATGAGAGCAGCATTGAAGTGAGAAAAAAAAAGGCATATATGGTTGAAGAAAAAGTCCACAAATTAAAACCAGAAAATATATAGGCAGGAAGAAAGGGAATTCGTAAAATTGTCAAGTACACTGATGAATGGATCCGGATTTAAGAATTAATTTTTTCACTTACTAATTAACTGACCTTGGCTGTGTTACTTAACCTCTAAGGATCAGTTTCATTATATGTCAAATGGGGATAATATTACCTCCTTCCTAGGACAGCTGAGAGCATTAAGTGAGATGGTCCTATAACATTTAGTGCATGCTCATACAGGTTAGATATTATTTTGCAAGAGACAGGAAGTGGTATGGAGTGCATGGAAGATAACATGAATTGCAGGAATTCATTACTGTGAAGAGCAATGAAAGTGAAGGTATAAGGAAATGCAGCAAGTACAGGGAAGCTTTTAAAAAAAATTCTGAACATTGCCCAGCTGAGGTGGCTCAGTGGTTGAGCATCAACCTATGAACCAGGAGGTCTCGGTTCGATTTTCAGTCAGGGCACATGCCCGTGTTGTAGGCTGGATTCCCAGTGTGAGAGGCAGCCAGCTGATCAATGGTTCTCTCTCATCATTGATTTTTCAGTCTCTTTCTCCCTCTCCCTTCCTTTCTGAAATCAATAAAAATATATTTTCAAAAAATCTGGACACTGAATAAACTGTACTGAGAATTTTAGGACACGAAAATTAAAAGGACGGAACAGCATTACTTAAAACTACAATGAGTGGTTTAGGGACTTTTGGGAATCCTTGAAGGCATATGAAAAAAATCTGACTACATTTGTATACTTGATAATTACAGCTTGGATCAGATTTTCAAACTGAATTATTTAAAAACATTAAAAACCATTGCTGGACGGGTTCCCCCCACTCTCCGCAAGTAGAGCGTTCCTGTGAGAACTTTTGTAAGCCAAAATGTCACAAAGTGAGGAAGCAACTAACTTAGGACACGTCTTTCCAACGAATGCACAAAGCTGAGACGACGCAGAGACTCACAGGCAAGGTGGAGCTCCGGCGCCGGAGGCTGAGATGCTGTCCCGCGGGGAAGGGAAGGAGCAGGCCGGCCACGCTGCTGCTGGGGCTGCCCGCGCCTCCGTAAGGGCTCCCTGCAAACCAAATGCTGACCGTTACTTTTGCCTTTCCTCCTGAAAGCACCGTGCTTTTCATATTTCTTTTGGTCCACAAAAACAGGTACGAAGGCAAGGCTTTCATAAAAGCAAGCTGGCCTAAAGCGGGCTTTGGAAAAGTGGGGACACTGTTTATCTACAGAGTTCGGCAACTTGCCTTTTTTTTTAAAATCTAAAATCGGTTGTTTTCAGGTTTTCACTTGCATTTTATTAGCTAAACTTTTAAAATATTTATTGAATGACTATATTGCCCTTGACATGAATTCTTTGTTTATATAAGTATTGGTTATCTATTGATACATAACAAAATACTTCAAAATAAAAGCAATTGAAAATGTAAAGCATAACAAAAACACTGTTATGAAGTGTTGTAACCCACCTCAGTGTCCCCGGGGTCGTTCTAGCAAAATGACTGGCACCAAACCAGGCACCTACTCTGGACTGTGGCCCCTGACCTTCCCTTTTTCCGGCCAGGCCAGGCCAATCAAAAGTCCAGCGAGGAGCCCTGGGGTGATTATTGATTATGCAGGTCTGACTTATCCCATTCGCCACAATGAGGGGCTGCACTCGCCAGCTCATTGCAGGCACGTGGCTAATCGGGGCTTCCGCCTGCAAGTGACTACAGCTCCATTAGATTCCAGTCAAAGGCACAGAAGAATTCATTGGTTCACATCACTGACAACCCACTGAGCTACCTGTAGGTACCCCAGGGTTTAAAAGAGGACTGTGGACATTCTGACTTCAGGTCTCCAGGATGTGAGCTCCCTCCCTTCTATCTCAATTGTGGTTTTCTTAGGTTCCATAAGCTCCAGCCTTACATGCTCCAGGTCCAACAGGATGAAAGAATGCCTATTTATCCAGGGACAAAAAAAAAAATGCCTTTTTCACCACAGGAAATATTTCCCACTCGCACATAAGCTCCATGAGGGCAGAGATTGTTTTCACTACTATGTCCCCAGAACCTACCGTGCCTGCCATAAAGCAGTTGCTCAATGTTAACTGAATAAATGATTGAGGTCAGACGGAGCTAAATTAGGACACCTGTCTTCCCTGCTCCAATCACTGAGGCCAGGGGGGAGGAAAACACCGAGTAGGTCAAGTGATTGCACTGCTCCAAATCTCATCAATGCTTTTTCACCAGAACCTCTGCTGCTGTGCATAGTTTGTTTAATACCACATTTTAGAGACATGTTTTATTACATGTCAGACTGAGAGAGGGGCTGGCATGTTCCTCCAGTGACACTGAACTGTTGTCAGAAAAAGGAGCTATGGTATTGGAAGGCTGGAGAAAACAGATGTCCATCTCCATAGCTTTCCATTGCTCCAGGTCGTACCGGAAGCTCAGATATATATATATATATATTTTTTTTTTTTGGAATTGTTTTCTGAATGACAAAAATGCAAACACTTTTAAGATAAAATAAAATTAAATTAATGGATGGAAAACTAAGCCTTTATTCCAAGGCAATTACATAGGGGATTTAGTTAGATAAAATGTAATTATCTGAGTAGGAATTTGGCAGGATGCCTGATTCTCAGAGATCTTATCGTAAGGATGCTGATTCCTGGCTGATTTAAAGAAAGGGGTTCACCTGGAGGATTAGAGGTGTCATTTGTGCAATACTCTTCCATTTATCAGAACTGAAGTAGCTAGAAGGTGGGCACCTCCAGAATAGTCTTTATACAAAGTACAATGTAGTTATCTTTATCATTACAAAGCTGAATCATCTAAAGTTTCCGAGGCTGTTCTCAATGATCATTAGAGAGATTAAATTATATTCTAATTCTCTTAAAATTGATTTGGACACTGTGCTCTAAAAGTAACACTTGGATTAATCAAATGCTTTTTCATCAACACTTATGGTTTCTGTGTATGGTTTCATTTAATGTCATATTTCAGAGATGCATTTTATTACACATGTGATTTTCATATATAATTCATACATTTATATATGCATCTATGTGTTTTATACATAGATTTATATAAGATAAAAAATAAGTAGAGGTGCCCTAACCGGTTTGGCTCAGTGGATAGAGCGTCGACCTGCGGACTTAAGGGTCCCAGGTTCGATTCTGGTCGAGGGCATGTACCTTGGTTGCAGGCACATACCCAGTAGGGAGTGTGCAAGAGGCAGCTAATTGATGTTTCTCTCTCATCAATGTTTCTAACTCTCTATCCCTCTTCCTTCCTCTCTGTAAAAAATCAATAAGATATGTTAAAAAAAATAAATAAAAGTATAACATATAGTATTGATATATATCATATTTTAGCATTACATATCTTCTATTGTTCTAAATAGGTTGTAAACAATTTGAAATCTAGGACTAATCAACAAACTAGTCCTCCATACCACTTTAATATTGTATAAGGACATATTATTTCTGAATTAAATAGAAGAAATGAAAATTTTCACATTTTACTACTAAACACCCTTTTAATATGTTCACCATGGAAAAATGTTTGAAATATGTGGTTTAAAGTCAAATACACTGTATTTGTTACATAATTTATTTTTCCATCTTTAATGAATCAGAGATACTTATATCTGGCAAAAAGCTTTCTTGAAAAACCCTATTCCACAACTTTCCCCATACTCATACCGATCAGTGGAGTAGGAGAAGGGAAGATTTAATCTTTGCATACATGTACAAACAATTTCCTTTCAGGTTCTAAAATACTGGGAATCATTTACTCTTTTGACACCATTAAGATCTAAGGTTGGAAGCTGCTGATGGAATAAGGGCTTCTCTTATGGGAGGAAGGCAGATTCCCTGAGTCAATACAATAGCTGGTCTTAAGGCTTTTTAGTCAAATGTGCTTTTGGGTGCTAATCCATGGCTAGGAAGTTCAAAAAGCATTCACTTATTTAACAGGTATTTACTGAGTGCTTACTATGTACCATGCTCTGCTCTGGGTCATGAAGAACCAAAAATGAACCAAACACAAGCAATTCTTGACCTTGTGGAGATTCTAATCAAATGAGAGAGACAGAAAATAAAAATACATGTTAAATGGTGACAAGTGATGATAAAAGCAGACTCTGTGATTAAAAAAAAATTGTTCAAAAGGAGACAACACTGAAATTATAACAATTTGTTGAAGACTGAAAAATGTAAGGGAATGATATATGAAGAAGAGGAGAATGTGCAAAGGCCCTGAGGCAGAAGTATTCCACGGATGTTTGTGGAGCAAGAAAGAAGCCGACATTATTCACTGGACTGCTCAGTTTTCAAGCTGAAGTTTAAGGTGGCTTATTAAAATTGAATTCTGTAATTTTTCTTTTTTTCCCCACCAGCTATCACTGAGTGGTCATGAGAGCCATCCAAAGCTTGGAGAGTGTTGAAAACCTGTAAAAATATTTTCAGAGCTTTTGGGTTATTAAGTCATAATTTAGAGAAATATCTTAAAACCTGAACTCCAGCATGAAGCAGAAGACAAAATAGGTGCTTAATCAATTCTTCCTGGGAAAAGAGTTATAGAATATGATTGTCGTTGATGCTTATGAATTACTAGAGGCCTGGTGCATGGATTCATGCACTGGTAAGGTCCCTTGGCCTGGCCTGCGGTGATCGGGCGGAAACCGGCTCTCCAACATCCCCCAGGGGTCCTGGATTGTGAGAGGGCGGTTCTTGGGTGATGCACCCCTGAATCGGGCTCCCTCCTCTCTGGTTCTGGGTGCGTCACCCGAGAGCCACAGCTGCTAAGTCACCACAGCTCGGCAGCTCCTCCATTGAGCGTCTGCCCATGGTGGTCAGTGTGCATCATAGCTACAGGTTGGACGGTCAAATGGTCGAACGGTCAGATGGTCGATTAGGCCTTTATATATAGAGATAATTACAAAGCAGCATGATTTCTAGTCATTCACAGCAACTATAAAATTATTTACTTTAATCAGAGGCCATGAGATAATTTTGCAACAAACAACTGGTTTAAATGACATTGGTACATTTATAACTATAAGAATGGTAATTCCTGAATTGTAATAGTGAGAAAAAATAATTTTAGGGAAAGAAAATAACCAAAGACATGATCTCCAAAGGGGCATACAAAATATGACTATATGTATATACATAGACCAGATAGATGGATAGATAAATAGATAGATATTTGTTTATATATTTTCCACCTGCTAGTAAAATAAGAAAAATAATTTTTTCCATGCATTAATGTGATTTGGTTATCAATTAGTTTCTTTTATTTTTAGCATTTTGCAGAATAGATGGGAATGGAGACATAGGCAGCACATGTAGAATTCCACATAACTAAAATCCTATTTAAGCTACAGAAAACAATTACTGATTTTAGCAGAAACATAAGCAAGGCAGATTTATCCAGTTGACACCACTGAAGGTCCAGAGTGGAAGAATCTGATACTGAAGAGATAAAATGTAAAAGCAATAAATTACGGTGTATAATGGGATCAAAAATAAACCAGAGTTAAACTCTTGGAAATATGGAAACCTGAGGGCTCACAGCCTAACACAGGCTCTGGAGTATGCAATTCTGGTAATAGGGATCAGATATAGTTGACCCTGGAAGGAGGGTGTAAATAAAAGGAATGTTTCAAGGGAATAAAGCCTCAGAACTAGAATGTTTCCCAGGTATTTCAGCTAATATCACCATTTTTTCAAAACTGTCCTGGTCAAATTCCATAGTCTATTTATATAGTCATTTTAAAAGTAATTGTAAGCCTCTATTCATGAAAAAGCTCACAAATTTTACTATCTTAATATCAATGACTATGTTGTGAAATGACTCCACCCTCTAACAAAGAAACGCTTATTCCAAATGTGTTATTCATCCAGGGAATGGGCAAGACCCTTTCAGACATGCCCTTTGGGTTTGGAAAGAGAAGAAACCAACAGATAGAGAAACAATGAACAGACAATATCATTTTATCATGAGACAAAGCCCAAAGGGAATTTAAATATTTAGACAAATATGCAGGCATTCCCCACTTACAGGAGCCAAGTATATTTTAGCAGAAGGGAATTTCCATATTGTTTCAACTTTGATACAATGGTCTGTTCTCTTTTAATTGTAATCTCTAATGAGCAAATGTGTTGTATCTTCGTTTATTCATCGGTATTATCCAGGCCCAAACAATAAGAAATTTCTCATAAACACTTTAACATTTAGTTTTAATTTTTTATTTTAATTCAGATAAAAACCTTATAAGGCAAAACACCAAATTTCAAAATTGAAATGTGTCTATTTCCACATGTATCGGTGTCATTCAAAAAATCTTAATTCTAGTAAGAGTTGACAAGGATTAAGTTACTGTTACTCCTGAATATCCCCAGAGAGAAAGCAAAGAAACAAAGAGGGGAAATGTAGATGTTATAGGGTTGCTATAAGTATTATAGGGAATATTTTGTGCTTCACTGAAAAACCATGCATTGTCATGGGGAGCTATTTTACAACTCTGTAAATTGTAGAAAACTGATAGTAACACAAAAGTAATTCTTGTCTGAAGACATGCAAATAAAATCTGTCCAGTGGAGTTTTAGCTACTGAACCTCTTTTGCTTGGAAATAATTATTTGATGTAGATGAGAGCAATGTATTCAGTTCCTCCAGGCGGATTCTTCAATACCTCACATCATTATTTCACTTTAAGGGAATTTACAGGATATCATCCTCACTCGTACCTAAATGCAAGTACCAAAATACCTGAGACATCACCATTAATCTAAGGTTGTCCTAAAGATCATCTGAAAGCTATTTTTAAACTATTTACCTGATTGTCTAAGAAATAAACAACTAGCTTTTGAGAGGAAGCCATGAGTACCTTACCAAAGGGGGAAAAAATGCAATGACTGAATGCTAACAGGCATTCAAGATAAAGACCATTTGGGGAGTGTACTAAAGTACTCAGGCTTGTTTAAGCATAGAATCTCATTTGGTGTGCAAAACACTACAACATGAGAAAAAATCCAAATGGTCTGTGGAATATAGGACAGAACACAGGGTATATAGGAACTCACTAAAAACAGGAATGGACTCAAAATATATTGAATATTATACAATTTGATTTGAAGGTCAAATTGTATGCAAACATGGGAGAAAAACCATACTGCCTGTACATAAGTCAAACTGGAATTCTTAGGCACTACTGCAGATTACGAATCGGACCTTTTTTGCTACTAATAATTTAAAGTGCGATAAATATTGCCATCCAATTTTTGCTATTCCTGTAGATTGTTATGGAAGTGTCACACTTAAAAAATTGTTTCACTTTTGCTCATGGATTTCTTCTAAGCAGTATGGCACATAAAAGTTAGCGCGTGCTCTGTAGCTAACTTTTTATGTGCTGTGATTTAAAAGCATAAAGCGAAACTTGCAAACCAATGCCCCAAAAGACCAAGCAAGGAGAATCAGAATAGTAAAGCAAACTGGAACAAAGGTCATGGGCACTGGTGGAGTCCGCAGTTAATTGGAGACTCTACAGCCCATCTGAAGGTGACCAGCTGTCACTGATTCCAGAGGGATGTGGTCATGCAAGGACCAGTGTTGCTTGATCTGATTTTTAAAGAGTTTGCTTTCCAAGTTTTATGTAAAATCTCCAAATGTTGACAGCTGATTTAGAAAATAAATTTGAGCCTGTGTGGGCCAAACAAAACAAATTAACTTCCCAAATCTGGCCCTGGGATACCAGTGTATGAACTCTGGTGAAGAAACCAGAAAAAATCCAAGAAAAGCATACAAAAAATAGATGGCCCAGTGAATAGACAGAAAGCTAAGTGACTAGGGAAATCCAAGGCCAGTTTAACACTAACGCATAAAACATGGGATCAAATGCTATGTGCATTTGTTTGCTCACAGTGACTGGTGAATGCGTGCATCTACTAGACCTATTCAGTATAAATTTAAAATTACTGTAGTACATATAGAAAACTTTCCTGTGAAATTAAACTTTTCAGATATTTTTAATTACACAAACATGTCTTTATAAGTAAAAACAGATAAAGTAACTAATTTGTCAAATTTTAAACATACATATTCAGAAAACCTACTTTATTATGTAATGGGCTTTCGACTTTAACAGAATTAGTCTGTTATATGGAGGTTTTACTGTAGGTCTGTCGGTTGTACCAGTGTTGATTTCTTAATTGTGATGGCTACATTGTGCTTTGTTGGAGAGTGTCCTTGATTTGGTGAAATGCACAATAAAGTTTTTATATGTGATGGTGTATCATATCTGCAATTTTTTAAAAAAAATTCTTGTAAATGTTTGGTACATTAAAACTTCAAATTAAATAAAAATTATGAAATAGAATTTACTTCTAATATACGTTATGAGCAGGTAATAGGGGTAAGAGGGTGGCATAAAGAAAAAAGTCTGCATTTCTATAAATTTAAATCTTTTTCAAAGAAAAAAAGACAAAGTTTTATTAATTTCACTTTTCATTTATAGTTATAACTAGAGGCCTGGTGCACAAAATTTTGTGCAATGGGGGAGGGGAGCAGGGTCTCTCAGCCCGGCCTGTGCCCTCTCACAGTCTGGAACCCCTTGGGGGATGTCCGCCTAAGCCAGCAGTCAGACATCCCTCTGCAGTCCAGGACCCCTCACTCCTTACCACCTGCCTACAGCAGAGGCAGGACAGGCTTCCACCACCACCAGTGCGCTTGCCTGCTGTGAGCCCGGCTTCTGGCTGAGCAGCACTCCCCCTGTGGGAGCACACTGACCACCAGGAAGCAGCTCCTGCATTGAGCGTCTGCCCCCTTGTGGTCAGTGCGCATCATAGTGACCGGTTGTTCTGCCAGTTGTTCCGCTGTTTGGTCAATTTGCATATTAGGCTTTTATTATATAGGACTAGAGGCCCAATGCACAAAATTTGTGCAAGGGGCTCGGCCCTCGCAGCCCCTTGTAGCCTTGGCTGGCCCTCACAGCCCCGGCTTCATCCAGAAGGTCGTTGGGACAGTTGTTCTGCTGTTCAGTCTAATTAGCATATTAGCTCTTTATTATATAGGATTATATTTTACATCATTTATTTCAACAGAAAAGTTCTGACTACTCATTCCCCAAAACAGCTTAATGAAATGTAAGACAGAAATGCCAACAGTGGGTTAACTGCAATTTTTTTTTTAATTTTCCTCAGCAAATTACAATTTCCCATAGATATGGAATGCTTAGTCTGGACCACCTAAATACTGCTCACAAAGACAGAGCTGTAGGCACAAATGCCCCTAAAGTAAATTTTAAACACATGAATTTACCAAGGGATATTTTCATAATGCTGTAACTTTAAACTTCATGTGTTGAGAAAATATCTTTTAAAATAACCCTGGAACTGCTTAACATGAAAAATGAATGTGTTGTTATGCAGCATTTATGGAATGCTGGCCACCAAAGAGATGACATTCACAGCAATTGTAAATTTGCTTCTGAATGGATCCCCCATGACCCTAATGTATTTTTATCCCTTTCAAATTAACTTTTTTTCTCTCTCATAAATAATGCTGCCTTCTTTATAGAACTTTACTCATATTGCCTGTTTTTTCCCACCAAATGCACAGGTAACTTTAAATTCACGTTAGGAGCCAAGAGAAGTCATGAGTAACTCTTTGAACCTATATGTTCTTTTAACTATTTGTTTATGTTCAGTTTTGTCAGATGTTCTCCAAATCTGGTAGGATTTTAATTCAATTTAACTAAATATCATGGGCTAAAAGGTTAAGATTATACTAGATGTGGCAATTGTCATAATTTAAGGTTCTGAGCCAACTTATGCTCTTTCCAGGAATAACTAGATATAAAAGAATATCATTCTCACTCTTTCAGATGGCCGCTCATGATATTCCTACTGGCAAGAATATTACCGGGGACCATGGGTATTTCTGGGGATTTAACTGGACCATTATGAGTAAATATTGAATTGAATGTTCAAAATGTACCCACATTTTTCCAAGAGTCTTGTCCCTTTTACAAATACCAAGTCTGTTTGTCTACTGGTGGTTTTAATGGCTTAAGGTTTGACACAATTTTCTTTGTCAGTAAAGATTATTTTAGTTAAAAATACAACAAAACAATTGAATGCCATCTTAAAAGGCAGGGGAAAGGAACAGAACACCTAAACTAGAGCCCAGCTCTAAACCTCACTTAAAATCTACTTTGCTCCCTAACCTTAGGAGTGAGGGTGGAGCAGGGCATCAGGATGTACATGGCAAGTATCCAGAGGTCACATGATCATGCATATATTCCCTTTCCCCTCTCTGGTTTTGCAGGAAGAAGAAAGCAACTAGGAAATGGTTGAAATGACATTTTTAAAATATAAGAGAAACAGAATAGGAAAAAGCCACAGAAAATGCCTAGGCTGAGACTTGAAGCAGAAAAAGAAACCTGGGCCTCTATGGTTTCCAAGAAACAAAACAAAAATACAGGGTGTGATTGGCATAGGTCAGGGCATCTGGTGACTTGTATTTTCTTGAAAACTGAAATTGTGAAAGTGGCAGAAAATGTCTACTAGGATTTCAGCACAGTAATAGACTTAAGTATTAATTCAATGTCATATATGTGTGGAATTGACCTTGGAAGAAAGACCAAGAGAATGTTATTAAAATCATCCCTACAGAGTTAAAAAAAAAAAGGGGGGTGGGGGCAGTAAAAAACTTTTTGCTTTAAAAAACTCACTACCATTTATCATCAAATAATTGAGAATCATCTATGGATCCAAGACCATTTAGAGACTTCAGATTGGGGGGAAGGGAGTACAAAGGAATAAGTGAATGTGGTGTGGACATATGTGTGTGTGTGTGTGTGTGTGTGTGTGTGCGTGAAAGGATGACCTTAGAGGTCATGTAGTATGGCTATAGATATAATTTAAGAATCACTTCTATGCCCTGTCTGGCCCATGAGTATTATGAATTCACTTCAACATCTTCAGAGACAGAAAGTTCACTACTTTAGAAGCCATCCCACTTCATTTTTGGAAAAATATATTTCCTTATTATGAAGTTGCAATTTCATTCTATAATATCCACCATTAGCGTCCCAGAGCTAAACTAAATTATTAGAGACACATGCACACGTACACACACAAGAACAATACATAGAACAAGATAACTATATGGTGTTCCCCAAATCTCTTCCCTAATATTAAACCCAAAACTTTCATTATCCTTTTAGCTCTATCCAAGCTATGGTCCAGTTGAATCCTCATGCTATTCTGCTTAGGAATTTCAATATTATCCCAACTCTCTCCTAAAATTTCTTTCTACTTTTCCTAATATAATAGTAGATACATTAAGAGGGAATCAAATGGTACCAAGGATCTGCTGGGATGAACTATAAGTAGAAGGATAAGTGAGAAATAAAGACATAATCAGACATGAAAAGTAAGTGTAAGATACAATTGGGAGCCACTTATATAACCTGAGAAAGGGAGTCATGTCTACAAAACAATCTGAGATATCTGACTTTTCTAGGCAAGAAAAGTTGTCTTTTTTCCGATACACTTTTGATTGGACACTGTTAAGTTTAACCTATACCAAGGTGAGTTGGTATTGGAGGTGTGCGGGGAGGACCTGACTTGTTTCAGAATGTCATTCCTAAACACTCATAAAATTTCTGTCCAAGCCCACCTGTAGGAAGAAAAGGCCAACATAACATTTCTATCGGTTCTGAAAGGGAAGATTATAAAGAGGGGTTCCATAAGGAGATCTGATGGGGAAGAAATGCTGGCAACGAGCAATGAAAAAATAGCAAGACCTGACCTGTGAAGGAGAGGAAGCATCTCTTCAAAGGCAGTGGGGATAAAGGTCTGTGAGTTTCTTGGATAGTGGGGACCTATCCACATCCTCCCTGACAGCTGTTCCTAGAAACGATCGTAATATCCCAGTGTGGTCTGTTTGATGCAAACAGCTCAGGGCAATTTTATCCATTAGACTCTTTGAGCACCAGGTTTCCTGAGGAGATGGCAAAGCCTCAGAGGGCATGACTCTGCCATGCCTTGAGGGCAGCCAGATCTGAAGTTCTAGGACTTCCAGCCAAGCAAAAACTTCTATGCCCCAACTCCATCCCAAACAAGCAGAATTGCTGGCCTCAAAGGACCAGCTCACTTGGACAATGAGCATTCAATCACCTACCATGTGGGCAAAGATAGAGGCTCCTCCCTGATGGGCTGGATTATATAAGAACTCCAGGCTCTTATACAACCTGGAGGATTGGGTGGTGAGGGGTCCCCAATAAGGGTGGTGGTTTAATTTCCTGCCTACCTAGTGAACAGAATCTTGAAACAAATTAAATTTATTTAGTAAAATAAAAGAAGACTGTGATGTTCCACAGACCCATATTGTATAAAGTTCAAACTATACATATTCTTAAAGGCAGGAATGAAGAAACTAATATTTTAGGTATTTAAGTCGTTTACTCAGACTTAATAGAACTAGAAATTAGCCCCTGATTTCTAATCCAGTATATCCTACCCTCTCTCTGTATTTGTCCTTAATTTTGACATTAAGCATTTCAAATCATCTCTTATGAATTAATACCTTAATGATTCATATTCACTGGATTAAATGTATACTTGATGAAAATTACATTGTGACAAAGAAGATAGATATAATTCATAAAGAACCTAAATAAATATTAATTTCTGAAATAATATTTATGTACAGGAATTTTTACTAGGTCCTCTTATAAGGTACAGCTTGGGAAAAAAAGATGAATGAGATGGGTTTTTATCCATAAAATATGCTTAAAACATGGAGTGCTTAGAGCAATTAATAAATATAAAAACAGAATAGTTCAGGGAAACTACCAGATATATATTTTTTAAACTTAGTTTTGAGAAAGATACGCTAAGTTAAACCATGTTCTAAGTTAAAGCATATATCTCTGAAACTTACTGAACTATATAACTCTTTTTCACAAAATATTCAATAGGACTAGTGTAGATGAGTAAGCAGTTGTCACAATTCTCTTGTATCAATCATGTAAAATAATTAAGGCCCGTTCTTTAATTTCCCAAAAGTAAAATAATAACCTAAAATAAAATAGTTATCAAGGAAATAGTATCACAGGTAAAATTACTTAAACTTTGAGGTAACTTATAATAACTTGATATGATGAACTTAAATTATCTCTTTAATGTTGATATCCATATCAATGGTAATAAAGCAGCAAACACGGAAAAAAACAATGAGCGCTATAATTAAAATCCTATTATTTCAATTATTGCCGATAATAATCATTGTTGATATGAGACGCCCATTTTCATGAGTGCCTATTAGTGATTCTGCTGCATTTGAATTTCCAAAAATTTGTTTGAATTTAGTATATTTTGACAAAATCTCTCGTTTTTACATGGCATATTGAGTGTTCTTTCAAACAAACTTTCAGAACAAGATGTTATTCAGTTCTTACTAAACACGAAGTGTGTTTCTATAAAGTGAATCATATGTCCATCTAAATATAGAACAATGTTTGTTAGCAAGAAAAAAATCTTCCCCAGATAAAATGTAAGAAGGTTATTGACAAGGCAGTGAAGTATTAGCCATCCTCCTATTTTCTTTAAACTCTCTCTCTAGGATGCTGAGATCACCTGATCTCAACCAGCCAGAGCCTAGGATGAACTCCCTCTATTCTATGGGCTGCCATTTCAAAGTAATGAACCCAGTAATGAACCAATACAGACTGCCTTTGCAGCAGAGGCTAGAGGTTGGAAGAGGTGAGCAACTTTCTTGCAATCTGGTGGCTGATCTGAGGAGCTAGAAGTTTGGTGGCGATTGGTGTCATTTGCTGGCAGTTGCCAACCAACTGTGCATTACCTTGTAGAGGAAAACAGTTCAGGATAGTGGGAGAAGGGAGTGGTTCATATATAAAGCAAACTCTTATAACTCCAGAAGATCAAAGCCTGAACCAAATAGGCGAGAATTGTTCACTTAGAGGGTCATCTAAGGGGGAGCTATCAAGGGAGTTACAAAGCTTGCTAATTCCATTGGAGATTTAACACTAACCAAGAAAAAAATATAGAAACCAAGGGGCCTATTTCTAAACAGTTTAAGGGAATGTGTTACATTTGTCTTCCTTCTGCTGCAAGTACCAGCTATGAGGCCATATTGCTTGAAAAGCTAGGCCTCTTGACATTCTGGTGTGTTAGAGAGGATGCGTTTCTTAGTAGAATAGAGGTCATAATAATTCAGAAAGGAAGTCAGAAAACCAGGATTCTGATTACACAGTCAAGACTCGGAACCATGACAAAGAACATTTAGTAAAAACATGTAGTGTCAAATAAGAAGAGAAATAGAAACCCTGTTTTTACTGCAGCACTTTGGAAGGATGCACAGAAGAGAACTAGAAAACAAAGTGACCTC
This sequence comes from Myotis yumanensis, assembly GCF_028538775.1. Taxonomy (NCBI): domain Eukaryota; kingdom Metazoa; phylum Chordata; class Mammalia; order Chiroptera; family Vespertilionidae; genus Myotis; species Myotis yumanensis. Next base: position 29,358,847 of record NW_027223764.1, on the reverse strand, counting down.
CTGGAGAGTCACTGACATGTTGAGCTCATACACGAAGAACAAATCCGGTGTTTCAAAGCAAGACTCTCTCCTACAGAATTTACATATAAAAGTTCCTTAAAGAACATTTGTTGAATGAATAGATGGCCACGTTAATACGGAGGAACTGCCCCCAAGTTCTAGAAAACTGATGTGGTCTGGGGAAAATATATGGAGGGTGACTGACACCGTCAGAGGCTTGATGGACCAGTGGACCAATGGACCAATATTGACATGTGCTGCTCTTCTGAAGTATATATTCAGGAAGTAACAGCCCACAGGGACCACTGTCCACTCCTTTTTACTTTCATGAGAATCAACAAAACCATCAGAAGGGATTGGAAAGAATATGTAAGGAAGGAATAGTTAAAAGTATCCCGTGATGTAATAAGAAATAATAAACTTGGAAGAGAACCAAAAAGAATACAGATACTTTTCATCTCAGAGCTTCATATAACAATGCACAGAGCATGACAAAAAAGTAAATTTGAGGTTTTGTATACTCACTCAAAGCCTTTAGAATAAAACTTAAAATTTATATAAGATAATATAAAATGTTTGCATTATGTATAGCAACAGATATTTTGGGAGAAAAAAAAGTATATCGATGCAGTTTGTCTAAGACATATTTTATTTCTGAGAACACATATAAGGAATAAATAATCTGACATATTACAGATAATTAATACATATTTATTTAATAGATAAATGAGAAAACATCAATGAAACAAATGAGACTTAATAATAAGTATTGAAAAGCCAGCTAGGGGAAAATAGACTAAGTTACATAAAAATGCTAAGTGTTAATTTAAAAGTTATCATGTATGTGAGAAAAACATTTGACAAAAAGGTGTCAAAATATTGAAAGTCAATGTCATCAGGTACTAAAGAGAAAACAGGGACATTAAGAGCTATGCTAACACATACTAAATCATCCAAAAGAACATAAAATAAGTTTAAAATATAGGATAATTAAAATAAAGAATTTAAAGAAGGAAAGGGGGAAAAATAGTCACAGGCAAGCCATATATATTTATCCATAGGGAATTTCTAGGGACAGTCAAACTTCCTGGATTAATATTTTCCAGCTGAGGCAGCTGGTACTTATTCTTCCAGGGTAGGGAACAAAGGGGGAAAGATACATGTGCTATCCTTATGCTTTTCACCTTTATATTTGAGCATAGAGTCTCACATACACCGTATCTCTGGTGACTTCATCACTCTGTAGGAATCACTGCAGAGGGGCCAGGAGTATTCTAAATTCTTGTGCCTGTAGTGCTGAACAACAGGACAGCAAAGCCACTGCCACCACCATCATCACCATGACTATAATAGCATGTCCTCAGAAAACTTCTCTGGTCTCTTAGGTCCCTAAGAAAATCGATACAGCGTATGGAGAAATTCATGATCAGGGAAGCTGCAGCATACTGGAAGTGATTGACTAAAAAGAGAACAATAGAAGTGACACAGACTATCTGACCACATGAGGAAACAATGCTACACACACTATACTTCACCAAACTGGCAGGGAGGAAAGGTCTAGCAGCACTGAAGGACTCCAACTCAAGCCATGAAACTAAAACCAGTGTAGTCAACAGGTTCTTATCATGTTTTAACTTTATTCATGAAGAAGGCATAAGAAGTAATAAGAAAAGTTAATGCTGCAGACAAATATGGGTTTTAAAGCTGAATGAGAAAGAATGATCATGGTAGCATGGTAGAAGTGGGGTATGAACATAGACAGTTGACTTTAAAAACTTTGGAGAAAAATAAGCATGACTATATCTTGAAATTACAAAATAAAAGACAACTCAAATAGAGTTTAGAATCTTTAAAATGCAATACTAAATTATCTGCAAGAGGAAGAAATCAGGGAGGCACCTAAGAGAAACAGAATCTTAATATATATATATACTAGAGGCCCCATACATGAAATTCATGCAAGGGTAGGCCTTCCTTACCCTGGCTGCCAGCACGGGCTTCTCTCTAGCACCCAGGACCTGGGCTTCCCTCCGGCCACCTGTAGGCACTTGGGACCCGGGCTTCCCTCCCAGCCCTGGCTTCATCCTGAAGGTCGTCCAGAAGGAAGTCCGATCTAATTAGCATATTATGCTTTTAATATATATATATATATATATATATATATACACATATATACATACACATACATACAGACACACACACACACACACACATACACACACACACACACTCAGGAAAAATAAAGAAGAAAAAATAAAGAATAATTTAACAAAATGCTCATGACTTTAATACCTGTGTCATGAAAGCCATGTAGTAATGACACAATTTTCCTCAAACCTGAAATTAAAAATAAAATTAAGCCCTTGCTGGTTTAGCTCAGTGGATAGAGCGTAGGCCCATAGACAGAAGGGTCCCAGGTTTGATTCCCTTCAAGGGCAGGTACCTAGGTTGCAGGTTGCAGGTTGCAGGCTCTATCCCTGGCCCTGGTCAAAGCTCATATGGGAGGCAACCAATAGATGTATCTCTCTCACATCGATGTTTCTCTCTCTTCCTCCCTTTGACTCTCTCTAAAAATCAATGGAACAATGTCCTCAGGTGAGGATTAACAACAACAAAAGAAAAACAATTAAGAGAAAAGCAGAATAAAGAATGAGATAAGCTACTTTCAGGAAGAATTCACTCTAATTGATAATCTGTAAATAAAATGGCTGACTAGAGTGCCCTCAGAAAGGTGTGTCTGGAATGTGATTATAAATAACAAAAGCTTAAACCTACCCAACTATATGTGCTCTGGAGAACTGAATGTGATAACGAAAGGTGATGGCGCTCAGCACAGAACCTACAATGTATGGCCTTAGAAACCAAAGGCTTGTCAACACATTGCTTTGCTCTGATCTAAGCGTTCTGCCTCCTTCATTACTGTTCCTTCCCAAGTTCCTCAGAGCTTTGTGTTCATAGACATTGCCAATATTTTTTTCTGAAATGTATTTTCTGATCTAGCACAGGTAGAAGTTTCATTGCACTCAACAGACCATGATGAAAGCCCTTATTTTTCTAATTACCAATTGCATAGTGTGAAGGCAAGTTGCTTAACCTTCAGTTAAGTAAGGTTGTTATGAGCAAATGAAAAGATGTGTGTGAAAGTATTTTGAAAATTATGAAGCACTATCCTGACATCCATTTTTACTTCAATTTTTATAACTTTCTGAAATGTATTTCTATTGTTTAAAGACTTTATTTTTTAACCTTTCATGGATGAAGTAGCTGTGAAGCATGTTTCTGTGGTGTGACCAAGCCCCAGACATAATACGGAATATTGGAATTTTGCAGACCTGAGCCAAGCTGGGTGTGGTTGTATGTCTGCTGTGACAATGTGCTTTTGTGCTCATTTCTAAAAGAAACCTACCTGCAATGCAGGTTGGTTTTCTCCAAAAATGCCTCTCCACTGAAAGTTGGCAGAAGCTAATGAAATGACTCTATGTCATTAAAGGCACACCGAGCATAAGCTTACCTAATTAATAATTTTCAGGGTTGCTTTTCTTTTCTTCTTTGCAGCTGTTGAATGGAGTGGTTCTGATTAAGCCATACCACATCGTGAGAAACGTTGCTTCACAAGGGTGCTACATTCTGTATTTTCTCCCACTTTGATCCCTGCTCATTGGCCCCTTTGATCTCTGAACAGGATGTACAAGGTTCACTAATCAATGGTTTCCCTCATTTTTTGTTTCTTTGTCTGTTAACTGTTTATATTTAAATCATTGACTAGAATAGGTGAATATGTATGACCTGTGTCTTTTTCCATGTGGTGTTTATGTCTTCAAAAGACAAAAGGAAGAGAGGGGCCTTCTAATTTTCAAACACGTTTTCATTCAGAGCAGAGTGAAGCAGGATTGCAGATATGGTGGTCATTTATTTCTCTTTGAAAATGTGAATCACTTTCTAGGGAATATAAGATGATAGAATAGAAAATCGGCCCCAGTGTTAACCCATCCCAAACCCATGCAAACTAGAACTCAAGCCCCTTGAATCTCAGATGCTGATGGAGAGGGATGTACCTGCAGTAGGGTTAGTGGTGAAGCTATACCATGTGTCACCTTTTCTAAACAATAAAAGGTCTCCTCTCAAGAGATTCACAATGTGCTTGGACAAGTAAGAAGCCCACCACTGAGAAGAGAACCCAGAACACACTCAAAAAATGAAAGACTCAGTATCAAAAGAGAAGCACAGATAAATGCCATAACGTTTAGAAAAGGGAGAGAGTCCTGCAACCTGGGTAATCGGGAGAGATTTTGCACAGAAAATAGGTTTTGTTGGGTCATATTTATTCCAGACACTGGAAACTGTGTGCAGCGTTTCAGAGATGGGGATGCATGTGGTGCAGGTGCTGGACCTGGTTGGCCAGAGGAACTAAAGAGTTTTCCAAAGACTGCCAAACAGATACTCCTAACAAATGAATAATCCACATGATTAGGCAGGACTAGTTTGAGATCTCAACTTTTCTTTTTAACTTGCTATGGCAAAATAAGCAATTTACTTTAACCACTGGGAGCTGCAACTTTCTTATCTCTAAGAATGAGCCAATTACTCTCAAAATTGTATGTATTCAGTAAAAGAATATAAACCCCGACTGTCTCATTTTCTCCTTCTTTCCTTTCTTTGTTTTTCTGAACTTGATGATTTCAAGAGTAATGATCTAGACAAGTGTCAAAGGAATATTTCCAATACATGCAGATATTTTTATAGCACTCCTACTCTTTATTTATTTATTTATTTATTTATTTATATTTGTATTTATTTATTTTTATTGATTTCAGAGAGGAAGGGAGAGGGAAAGATAGAAACATCAATGATGAGAGAGAATCATTGATCGGCTGGGGATGGAGCCTGCAATCCAGGCACGTGCCCTTGGCTGGAATCGAACCTGGGACCCTTGAGTCCGCAGTTCGACGCTCTATCCACTGAGCCAAACCAGCTAGGGCACCACTCCTACTCTTTATAAATGTGAAAAATCAATCCTTGTTTGGAGGTGATATATCTGTTCTTATCCATCAATCCCTCCACCCTCCCATTTTTATTAGAAAAGAGAAAATAAGGGCAGATGTCAGCAGTATTGAATTACTCTATGAAGTATCCTTTTTTCCATAGACCCTCTATCAAGTCAGACATGGCAGGTTATAGGACCCTTTCACCTTTGGTTCAGCATACCCACCCACAAGGTAGTCCTTATGCCTTAACCAAAGGAAAAAGAAAGAAAAAGTCCAGGTGAATAATTATAGTAAAACTACTTAAGTTTTCAACTTTCATATAATCACAAAAGCACAGATTGCTGGATCTTTGGAATATGAAATCTAAGTGAGACCTTATGATGCTCATTGACATGAACTTCCAGATGAGGGAACTGAGTCACAGAATGGTTACATGATTTGCCTAGAACTTTTTAGCTAATTAATCCCCAGCTTTCTACCCTGTGCTCTTTCTTCTGAATCAAGTTTTCCTCATTTATTAAACAAAGGAGTTATATCTCTGAGGGTTCATCTAGGCTTTAAATTCTGTGATCGCCTTCTTTGTGACTCTGGGAAAAATCAAAACCTAAAAAGCAGAGGACAGCATTCTAATTTCAGTTTATGAAGGACTGCACTAGACTGGTCCCCTGTGGTTCAGATGTTAAGTGCTAAATGGGCAGGGCCAGTTAATGCCCTGGTTGTTTGCCTTCGGAGGTAAAAATATATCTGTAGGTCTCAGCCAAGTTCCTGTGGATATTTGTCCACATCCCTAAAATACCACACATTTGGCAAGACTGACAGATTATGTCCAAGCAAGGCCCAGATCTCGAATAGCAAGAGTATTTCGAATAAAGAACAACATACAATGGCAAAGCTCTCATTCTTGGGTATGGCATTTATCGCCCTAAATTTCTATAATATTCTCTCTCTTTGCTTTTTCTGGCTCTCCCTACCCTTCATTCCAAACTCTACAAAATTGACTTTCATCTTAGGTTTTATTTGAGGTAGGATAATAATCAGTATTAAACAATTCATTGCTTTTTCTTCTTTCTCTTTTCCTATATTTTCCAAATTTTCTCTATAATGACTACATATATCAATTGTGCTACTTCCTTTCCTCCCTCCCCCCTCCCTTCCTTCCTTCCTGCTTCCCCCCTTCCCTCCCTTCTTCCCTCTCTTCCTCCCTCCCTTCCACCCTCCCTTCCTCCCTCCTTCCCTCTCTCCCTTCCTTCCTTCCTCCCCTCCTTCCTACCTCTCTTCCTTCCATTATTTCTTTCCTTCTCTATTTCTCCCCACTAGCTCTCTGTATGAGCTTATGTGTATGTGAGCATGTATGTGCATGTATGTGTGTGTGCCTATAGATATCTATTAGGGTTTATGGACTTATCTAGATAGTTGCTTCTGTTTAGCACATGCACAATTCCAGAGATGCAAATTGTAAACAAGAGAAAATGTGTGCTTGATGCCATATCTCATTTTGTAGGACCTATTTTTCCTTCCTGCCTGAAAAGCAGTGACTTTGTCATGCCTCCTTGGCTGGCCTTGCTTCAACTCTCCCAACTCATGTTCATTTGATAATTTGTCATTTAATTCACATTCTGTGCCAGCCTTGTGCTGAACTGTTTTGTTGTTGTTGTTTTGTTGTTGTTTTTTTTCAGAAACATTTCCATGTTCATGATTCTTCACGTGTATTCCACAAAACACTTAACCTAAAGAAATGGTTTGTAGGGGAGGGGAGAGTTAGGTCAAATAAGTTTGAAATCATCTGACCTCAGTCTGATTCCTGATTCCAAACAAAGCAAACAAACAAAAATAGTTGTCAAAGAGTTCTTGTCACAGTTGGGGAAATTGGGTGAACCGGGTATTAGAACATAGTAGGAATTACTGTTATGCTTTTCAGGTGTGATCGTTGTAATATGGTTATATAGAAAAATGACCTTATTCTTAGAAAATGTATGCCATGTTAAAAGGTGAAATATTTCTAGTGTTGTGATGCCTAAAACTTTATTTCAAATGGTTGAAATATAATAAATAAATTTACTTATTATATCTAAAAGTAGTATATTTACATAAAATATGGTTCTAGAAAAATGATCATTATATATTTAAATACTAAATACATACTTATAGTATAAATATTTATATGTTATATATAAATATATGTTTGTATATCATATGTTAATATAAATACATGGTCATAAAATGTCTTTATTATCTGTAAATCAACACATATATTATCTATAATAATAAAAACATAATATGCAAATTGACCAAATGACCAAACAACAGAACAACCATTTGGACAACTTTCCAGATGACCACGCTATGACACACACTGGCGCCAGGCCAGCCAAGGTGGGTGCGATGCGATTGGTCAGCGGGCCCCGCCACCACCCCATGATTGCCCCACAGAGGGAGGCTCAGGCCACCCTCTGTGGGGTGATAGATGGGGGGGCTCCGTGATCTATCGCCCCAAAGAGGGAGGCCCAGGCTAACGGCCAGCAGGGTGATTGATCGGGGAGATTGGGGGGGGGGGCACCCAGCTGGCAGCTCTGCAGCAGGTGAGCGGGGCCTCCCTCTGCAGGGCTATCAATCTGGGAGCCCCGCGATCGATTGCCCCACAGAGGGAGGCCCAGACCACTGGCCAGCGACACTGTGGTTGGTGTGCAGGGCTGGCCAGTGATTGCCCCACAGAGGGAGGCCCAGGCCAGCCAAGTGATCGCACCCCATACCTGTGGCCCGCAAAGGGAGGTGACCGGTGGTGGGGGAGGAGGGCAGCACTGCACAGATGGCAAGCAGTGGCAGCAGTCAGGTGAGGGCCAGCTGCTGGAAGCTGGGGGAAGGAAAGCCCCGATAGGCCCTGATCGCCAGCCAGGCCTAGGGATCCTACCCGTGGGGTCCCAGATTGCAAGAGGGCACAGGCCGGGCTGAGGGACAACCCCTCCCCATGCATGAATTTCATGCACCAGGCCTCTAGTACATATATAATATAAAATACTTGTGCATAATGCATACCTTTATATATTAGGCATATATATAATATACACTGAGTAGCCAGATTATTATGACCACTCCATCAGTACTTTGTTGGGCCACCTTTTGCCTTCAATACTGCAGTGATTCTTCTTGGCATTGACTCCACAAGATGTTGAAAGATGATGCGAGGAATTTGACACCATGCCTGATGAATAGCACTGTCCAGTTCTGTGAGATCTGATGGTTGTGGAACCAGCTGCCTGATGGCTCTTTTAACTTCGTCCCACAAATGCTCAATTGGATTGAGATCTGGTGATTGTGGGGGCCACCTAAGCAAGGTAAAGTCTCCCTCATATTCTTGAAACCACTCCTGCACAATACGAGCACCGTGGCATGGCGCATTGTCTTGTTGGAAGAAGCCATCTTCATTGGGATATGCCATCAACATGCTAGGATGAACTTGATCAGCAACAATACTTAGGTATGTTGTGCTATTCAGACGTTGTTCCACACAAATTAAAGGGCCCAAAACATGCCCCAAACCATAACACTGCCCCTACCAGCTTGAAGGGTTGTACTCATGCATGTGGGGTGCATGCTTTCATGCTGTTTCCACCAAATTCTCACTCTGCCATCTGCATGATACAACTGGAAATATGATTCATCGGACCACATGGCTTTTTTTCCAATGCTCAACTGTCCAATCCTTGTGTTCCTGTATGAATTGGAGACGTTTTATCTTGGTAACTGCAGACAGCAAAGGTATTCGAACAGGCCTTCAGCTTCCATATCCCATACGATGCAGTATATGGCTAATTTGCCTACAAACCTCAGGAGGTCATAATAATCTGGCCACTCAGTGTATATCTATATATAATATAGTACACATTATACATATGTGTATGTTATATATAATTAATGCATAAATATATCTAAATGTATAGTTTTTTAATGTATAGTTTTTTTAAGTATATACTAGAGGCCAGGTGCACAAAATTTGTGCACTTGGGGGAGGGGGGTGCCGCAGCCCAGATTGTGAGAGTGCGCAGGCCAGGCTGAGGGACCCCACTGGTTTACAATCGGGGACTGGGGAGGAATGCAGGAGGTTGGCCAGCCAGGGAGGGACTGCAGGAGGGCTCCAGGGCATGTCCAGCCAGTCTTGCTCAGTCCTGATTGGCCAGACCCCAGCAGCAAGCTAACCTACTGGTCAGAGCATCTACCCCCTGGTGGTCAGTGTACGTCATACCAAGCAGTTGAGAGGCCTTAGCATATCATTAGCATATTATGCTTTGATTGGTTGAACGGACGATGGATGACTAGTCACTAGCATATTAGGCTTTTATTATATAGAATTATTTACATAAATACATCAGTAGGTATATGCTACAGACACACACAAAGCATGGCTGTGAAGATTAGGTAAACATTTTTATTTTCTGAAATACATTTATTTATTGTTTTCTAAACCATTTGAAAGTAGGTTGCATGCTGGATTCTGACTAGCTCTGAGCATATAGCATTTTTAAGTACTGGGGACCAGTTTGGATAGTATGAGGAAGGGAATGGGGCTAATTAACAGGAGAGAATCTGTGGATAATTGAGTTAACTTTCAAAGAAAGAAAATGTTCTTACCCATTAGACTTTTTGATGCAGAAAATAAAAACCAATATGTGAGGGATGAGAGGAGACATGTTGCTAGTAGACCAATTTGGGGACTTCTAGACTTCCACCGGAAGTACCTCACTCCTTACCGCACCCCTTAAACTACTGCTTACAGGGAACACACTACTAATTGCAGAGCGGTAAGGGTTGGGATGCATGATGAAAAGGTTTGTTTTTGGAAAGAAACTTCCTTATTTCACTTAGGTTCTTGTGAAAGATATTTCTGATGAGGGCAAATGAGCCAGACAAAGGCTCCAAACATCTGGAATGTAAAGCCAAATTCAAATGGTAAATGGTCATCCCAAACAGATAGACACTAATAAAAGCAACCCTGTAATGTGACTATGATAAGTAAGGCGCTGCATTTTATTTTACTTGTCCTGCCCCCCTCTCCTCCCCCCCCCCCCCCCCCCCCCCCCCCCCCGCGAAAGGAGAAAGAGTTTGAGACCACACTGCTTTAGGAGAAGTGCGAGCTCTGAGGTAGTTCCTTTTTGAAGACTTAGGCAAATTATATGACTTCAGTTAACTACCTTTGTTTTCCCGTTTATCAGATGGAGATAATATCAATTTAGCTGAGAGTCTTTGTGAATTATAAATTACTTATAAAAGTAATTATAAACTACTTTGTAAATACAAAGTGCTATATAAATGTTTAATAATAGTCCTTTGAACCACACGGCACCCCCTAATGGGAGCTTATTAAAGAGTTCCTGTTTAGCTTGGATTATTTTTTTTTTTTTAATTTCCCCTTAAATGAAGCAAGGTACTATGACTGGGAAAACAGCAACACAGTGATAGAATATTTTCATAAATCAGGAAGCATGAAATCCAGGGATTCTGCTCCATCCTTCCTTTAAATATGTGTTTTTCTAAAACAGAACTGAAATTAACTTCAAAAGGGGTCCTGCAGTCTGAGGAGGATCAAGGTCATTGGGAGCCTCAGCACAGGATCTCCTTGACATTTCTTAGAACCAGAAGAAGGAGGGTGAATGAATGGGATGGAACAGAAACACCCTACTGACTGGCACAGAGAAAGGGGCCTAAACACTAATATAAACATGCATATAAAATCTCTATTCATGGGGTAGGTAGTAGAATTATAGTAGTTTCCTTTGTAAATTATATGATTTAATCCTCACATCCACCTTTTGAGGGACACATTATGTTTCCCAAATTATAGTTGAGAAAACAGAGGCTCTAAGTAGTCAAATAATTTACTCCAGTTTATGTGGTTGGTACACAGCAGATCTAGGACTAAGATGGGCATTTTCTCTGCACAGAATTCCTTTGGATGAGAATATATATTAAAAATTAAACCATAACCCTAGCCTGTTTGCCTCAGTAGATAAAGCATCAGCCCATGGACTGGAGGGTCTCAGTTCGATTCCCATCAAGGGCACATACTTTGGTTGCAGGCTTGATCACAGCCCTAGTCAGAGCACCGGTAGGAGGCAACCAGCCTATGTGATGTGTTTCTCCCATATTGAAGTTTCTCTCTCTCTGTCTCTCCCCTGTACCTCCACTTTCTCTAAAAATCAATGAAAAAAATATACCTGGGTGAGGTTTAACAAAAAAAGCAAAATACAAGAAAACTAAAGCCCATAAATTAAAAACTAAACCATGAAATGTGCAAACTAAAGACTCTTCCTTTGGGCATTGTCCATAATGAAATATTTAAAGTCTTACCTCTGTGGATGCATAATAAATATTTCTTGTTAAATATGATATTGTCAGTAAGCATTTGACAACTTAGAAAATCCATTGTACTAATTATCTAAATATTTACATTTCTTTCAAAGTGATTAAGCATTAATTGAGCATTATATTGACTGTATTGACTTTTTTTAAAGTGGTGCATTTCCGAAATTGCAAAATAATATATTTACATAATTCTCAAAAACTTCTGACACAGCTAATTAAAGCCATGGCTTATAAGAGCTCACTAGAAACAAAGATAGATTTGTTAAAATTCTACACTAATAGTGCTCGCTTCGGCAGCACATATACTAAAATTGGAACGATACAGAGAAGATTAGCATGGCCCCTGCGCAAGGATGACACGCAAATTCGTGAAGCGTTCCATATTTTTAAGGATCTCATACCATTTGCAACAGCATGGATGGAACTGGAGAGCATTATGCTAAGTGAAATAAGCCAGTCAATGAAGGAAAAACACCACATGATCTCACTCATTCATGGATAATAAAGACCATTACAAACTTTTGAACAATAATAGATACAGAGGCAGAGCTGCCTCAAACTGATTGTCAAACTGCAGTGGGAAGGCCAGAGAGGGTTGGGGGACAGGAGGGAGGGGAGTAAGAGATCAACCGAAGGATTTGTATGCATCTATATAAGCATAACTAATGGACATAAGACACTGGGGGGTAAGGGAGGGCAGGGGTTTGTGAAGGGTGGGGGGGATAAAAAGGGCACTTATGTAATACCCTTTGTAATACTTTTAGCAAAAATAAAAAAAAAATAAAAAAAAAATAAAAAAAATTCTACACTAATAAAAGAGAAAGATGCAAATTGACCAGACCTTCACAATGCCCCACAGCCAATCAGGAGTGAATATGCAAATCAACCCTACAAAGATGGTGGGTTAATTTGCATACACAGGCACCAAGTGGCCAAGGGTGGAACAGCTGCTTGCGTGCACACCAGTGACAAGCAGCCTGAGTCCCAGGGATGGGCGTCCTCAGAACCCAGGCCACTCTGAGCCTGTAGGCCTTCATGTAGGCCCGGAGTGCCTGGAGTCCTGGAACAACCCCCGGCCACTCTGGACCTATGCGCGCAGGTGCCAAGCAGCCAGGGGTGGGGCGGGAACATCCACTGCATTGCCATGGCAACACAGCAGATGTTCCCGTCCCATGGCCACTTGCGTGCACACTGGCATCAAGTGGCCTACGCCCCAGGGACAGGCGTCCTTGGGAGCCAGGCCACTCTGAGTCTGTAGGCCCACACATAGGCCCGGAGCGGCCGGAGTCCCAGAACGCTCCCGGCCACTCGGAGCCTATGTGCACAGGCGCCAAGTGGCCGGAGACAGGGTGAAAACGTCCCCCGCAGTGAGCAGACAGCAGACTATGGGGGACTGCATGCCCCTGGCCGTGGCAGCGAGGGGCAAGCAGTCCCCTGCAGGGCCCCCACAGAGAGCAGACAGCAGGGCCTGCGATGGCATCAAGCAGGCAGGTCCACAGAGAGCAGAGAACCATGAGGAGCAGGTCTAAGCCATCAGTAGGACATTTCCTGAGGGCTCCCAGATTGGAGAGGGTGCAGGTCAGGCTGAGGGACCCTCCCAACCCATGCATGAATTTTGTGCACTGGGCCCCTAGTCATATGATGCAAGGCAATGATTTTTTTATTAGTAGTATTGATTATTACCATTGGATTGGTAAATTAAGGAAATAATATCTTGATTGCAACAATACAATGACCAAAGTCTAACATTGTTTTCTGGAATGCTGAAGATATATCTTAACTGAGGAACCAGAGTATATGATTTCATGGCCCCATATTCACAATCTCTGGGCAAGAGCATAGGAGTAATAGAAGTACCAGAACGAGTGCACCATGTGTGGAAGGCTACCCTGCCCTCTACCTCACAAGAAAAGGTGCCCTTTCCTCAAGAAAATTCATTGCCACGTTCCTGAGAATAGAATAGCTGTGGAAATCTATGATGACCATGACATGAAGGGTACCTCCTAGAACTGTGCAAAGCCCACTGTACATAATCATAAGCAGTAGCCATTGTGTCAAACTTCAGTCTGAAAACCCTAGAGACTGAATGCCAGATTATGTCTATTTATCTCTCTCCTTCAAGCTATCTATTAATTGAAAACATCCAGTTTTTTCTTTATCCAACTCAATGGGCTCCAAACTATTCATTTTAAACATTTTTAATATGTGTATATTTATTTAAAAATAGGAATGTGTCACTTGCTAATATAGTGTGCACTGTATAAAACATAAAATGAAAATTATAATCAGTGGTTCTCAACCTTCTGGCCCTTTAAATACAGTTCCTCATGTTGTGACCCAACCATAAAATTATTTTCGTTGCTACTTCATATCTGTAATGTTGCTACTGTTATGAATCGTAATGTAAATATCTGATATGCAGGATGGTCTTAGGCGACCCCTGTGAAAAGGTCGTTCGACTGCCAAAGGGGTCGCGACCCACAGGTTGAGAACCGCTATAAGTGATGAAAACAGAAATACAAAAAGTTATACTATTTTCTTCCAACACTCTACTTTGAACACTAATGATTTAGAACCCCAGACTTTTAATAGCAGGATGAGGGTAGTCCTCATTCCATGTCAGGAAGAGGAATTTTTCTTTCCATGACATATTCTCTGAATATGTGTGTGTGTGTGTGTGTGTGTGTGTGTGTGTGTATCCACACATGCACATGTACTCACCCAAGTGAGATGTATGGGTGGGATGAGCATTCAGAAGCTATAATAAATGATTTTCTTAGAATACCTTATTTGCTATACTGCAGGTACTTCCCAAATGGAGATTCATATTGGTAAATTATAGAGCTGAATGTTTTCTTATTCATGCTTAATATTTTTTTGGATGGCCTAGTCTCTAAAAATCATGCTATTTTTCTCTAAATGAAGTAAACTACCTATTCCAGGCACTGAGTTAGTTACATCGAGGAGAAAAGAATCCATCACAGTTAATTTGCCCACCACAGAAACCCACTTTCATTTCTTTCGTGATCTATACATTCTACTTATTCACAAATGTTCTTACTGCAACCATTACACACTAAACATTCCCAGTGTCATAGGCTATAATGTTGCAAACAAAAGGATTATGACCTCTTTCAGCAGGCTTCCTGCTAGACTGGAGCAGGAAGGGGAGATGGATTATATGGAGAAAAGGCCTTGTTTGAAAACATTAATCTTTGGTAATTAGTAATTGAGGAAGGAAATGCAACCAATACATTAAAGTTAAATGAGCTTCTGCAAAAACAATCAGTTTCAAAAGCTGATTGAGTCTGATAATTTATCCTCTAAAATAACATAATTGAAAATGTAAAAATAAAAATTCTAACAATTATTTAGTCAATCTTAAATGAAACTATCTGAATCAGAAAACTCTGAGGCGCTCGATAGATGATAAATGTATATGTTGTGCATGGGTTTTTATTTTTTTAGTGAAAACAGTTAAAAAGTAATACTTCTTCAGGTGCCAGGAGAAGAGACAAGCAAAAGTATATAAAACCAGGTTATTGTTTATGTTAAATGTTTTGGACAAACTTCCCTTCCTTGTTCTTAATGCTTATTTGTTTGTTTTTCAAAATATACCTCCATATATCACAAAAGATCCATATTTATTCCTCTCTTCTTTTATTTTTGTCTGTTTTGTAAGTGCATGTTCTGTGCTTGGGAGAAAGTTTCTAATTGAACCTGGTAAAAACTGAAATGTGTGCGTGTGTGCGTGTATGTGTGCGTGTGTGTGCATGTGTGTGTGTGTGTGTATTTATCAATAGGCTCATTAAAAATAGTCTCTTCAAAATGTAAAAAAATTAGGTGCTGAAAAGTTAAAACCACTAGTTGCTAAATTTGCATTTAAAAAAAGGCAAAAAAGAGATGTGTCAGATTTAACAAAGCCACTACTAAGAGACCAATTTCAGAGATAAAAGATAAAAGGCCAGCAATCCACTTTACCCCCAGCAGTTCAATGAAAGTTGTGTGATTCCTATTGCTTCATGGGGTACCTACAAAGTAGTTTACTCCCAGTGAATTCTGCTATTTTGTGGATTCTAAAACATCTGACTGTGGAGTGAGAAAGGCCTGTTTGAGTATGATAAGTGAGTTCTAAAACTGCTATGCTCAGTTCTAACATATAGCCACTGACAAATTCCAACTACTAGGAATACCTGAACTTAAACATTCAGAAAGCAAACATTCAGTACAATGCGTGGAAATTTGTATTATCACATGAATTGCCACTTTTCACGTCTCCCCAATCTTTACCAAGTTTCCCTTTTTCATTCTTTATTTCAATTGACACTGTTTATCGGAGTGCTTCAGGTTTTATTTTGTCCTGGTATGTTTAAAATTCTGAAGCACATTAAGATATGCAAAACCAAATGACAGTTCTAATGATATTTCTGGCACCCAAAAATCATCCTTGCAGGTCACTTTAATTGTTCAATTGTCAAAGTGATACATGTCTATGAGCTGCTGCGTTAACTTTTATCTTGTTGGGAAGTCCCTGAAATCCTCACAAAAGTATTCATTAAAATTGTGGGCCAGAGTTCACTCTCCTTCCTTTTGGCAAAATGAGCTCCATGTTCAAACAACAGATGTAATGTTGAAAGTTTGCATCATTGGAGACAGGCGAGGAGACAGGTGGAAAAGTTGTAAACAGGCCTGTGAATTGCTTTGGTGGACACAGATTTACTTTGAAGATTTCACTGAATCTTTTTAACTTGTAAGCCACTCATGGCACAAGAAAGCAAATTTACCATGCAAACCTTACCCAGATACGAGCTACAATGGAGGGACCTCCGCAAATTGAGATGTGCGATTCAGATAATTCTCTTGAACGTTTAGATAATTGCCTAAAGCTTATTTTACTCTGTGGAAAGACTTTACCCTCTTCTTCATTCCCTCTCATCTTTTCTTCTTTCATTCATAATCCTCCCCACCCCAGTCTGATCTTTTTGTCACTCTCCAGATCACCCTGCTTTAAATCTCCCTGTTTTATCCTGAATTTCCACCTCACGTTTGAAAAGACCGTCCTGTGCTGGCAAATTCCTTAAGTCAGAGTGTAATGGGTTTCCTTTTTACGCATCTCTAATGCATCCAGTGTTTTCTAGAGTCGGGTCTTTGGAAACTTTATTAGCAGGTTTCTAGAAAGAAAAAGAAAAAGAAAAGCTTTTTAAAGAAAGATTCTAACGAAGAGGTGTTGTCAAAGTGCCCACCTTCCAAATGCTGCTATGAAAAGAAAAAATACGTTGACTGGCCAATGGAAAGATTCACAATTACCTGTAAATCTAAGACATTTGCCTTGCCACTGTTTCAAAATGTCAAATGAGTAACTGTGAATAATGTTTAGGATTCACATTCAAATACAATATTTCTCACATCTAGCTTTCTTAAATATCTTATAATTGTTTTTTGGGGGGGTGGGGAGAGTCTTTGATCTTTATGTTCAAACAAAGCCTTCAAGCCCTTGGAAAACAGCAGATAAGAGTCCAATCCTTCTGATAAAAGAAATTTTATCAAACTCAGTAACCCTCTCTCGATAAAAGGTGATTAAACTGTCCTGAAGAATTAGCAAAGTTCCTGGGGTTTGGATTCAGATAGTGCACTCTGGCAATCCACAAACTGCTTGCCATTAGCCGTATAAGGGCAGTTAGATGTCATAGTCCTTCACTCATTCATTCAAAAAATACTAATGTAGGATCAATTAAATGCAAATCGAACCCTCTGTCCAAGGAACTTTAAACTCCAGAATGGGGATAAAGCATTTTCAGAAACAACTATAATGCATAGTAGAAAGTGTCACATATCCCAAGCGAGGGACAGAATGAGGGTCATGGGCAAACAAAGGAGAAAAGATACATCAACAACTAGTAAATAAGGCTTCTAATGAGGTTCATTGAAGCTGGATTTCGAATGAATGGGTTAGATGTAACTATCTAGAAATATCTAGGGAGAATAATGCTGTAAACTAAGTGACCACCTTGAACTGGGAAGTGCAACACAGGCTAAAGGTAAGTAATTTAGGTTGTTACACTGAGTATTGGGAAGGAGGTAGTGAAAGATTATACTGAGTTTGAATAAGTTGTGATGGATCCCTGAGACTGTGAGTCAGAGAGCTTTAGTGTCTGGCTTTAGAGTTTAAACTGATTCATTAGTTACTATGGAACCATTAAAAGCTTGTAAGAGCACAGTAATTTTCAATCAGTTTTCAACAAATGGGGGAAAATAGTCTTTTCAACAAACAATTCTTAGAACAAATGGATCATGGACCTATGTGTAAGGGTTAAAACTATGAAGCTTCTGGAAGAAACAGGAGAAAATGATCATGACCCTACTTTAGGCAAATAGTTTTTTTATTAGACACAAAATGTATGATACCTAAATGAAGATATTGACAAAGTTGGACATAAGCAAAACTAAGAAAGTTAAAAACACCAGTACAGAAATGTATAGACAAGACATATTGGAAGAAAATATTTACAAATCATTAATCTAATAAAGGACTTGTATCTAGAAAAAAATAATGTGCTCTGACAACTGGATAATAAGACAAGTGATTCATTAAGTAAGGGGGAGATTTGAATAGGTATTTTACTGAAGGAGATATATAATATATAAATGGCTATCACCAGAAAAGATGCTCAACCTCATTAGTCATTAGAGAAAAGGAAATAAAAACCATAATGAGATAGAACATCACACCCACTAGAATGGCTATAATCATGACTGTAACAAACACTGGTAAAGATGTAGAAAAGTTGGAACTCATACACTACTGTAGGAAATGCAAAATTGTGCTGTCACTGTGGAAAACAGTCTGGCAGTTCTTCAAATAGTTAGGTATGGGGTTACCATATAATCCAACAATTCCACTTCTAAGTATATATCCAAAAGAGATGAAAACATATGCCCACTAAAAACTTGTAAATATATTTTTACAGCAGCATTGTTCATTGGCCCCAAACCGGAAACAATCCAAATATCTACCAATTTCTGAATAAAATAATTGTGGTATATCCATACAACGAGATATTATTAATTATTGATAAATTCTACCCCAGGACTAAATCTTAAAAATATTATGCTAAAAAGCCAGACTGAAATGACCACATATTGCATGATTCCATTTATACAAAATATTCAGAAAAGGCAAATCTATAAAAACAGAATGATATTTGCCAGGGGCTGCAGTGAGGTAATGTGGATTAATTATGAACATGCATAGGAGTCTTTTAGGGATGCTAGGGATGTTCTAAAACTGGATTTTATAATTGTTGCACAGCTTCATAAATTACTAAAAATTATCAAATTGTACATTTAAAACAGGTGAATTTTATGGTATGCAAATTATACTTCAATAAACCTGCTTTTAAAAAGTTTACAAGATAAATAGGTAATAGGCAGAACTGTGTTTTAGAAATGAACTCTGGTAGGAAATGTGTAGCATTGATGGGAGTGGGGAAAAGCCAGGGGTATAGAGATCTAAATGCATATGGTAGAGCTCCAATTATTATAGAGCAAAGAAAATATATGAGCTTCGATGTCCCACAAGCCTCGATTTGACTCTGATATACGTCCTTGGGCAAAATGCAGGCATCTCTAGGCCTCTATTTTCTTTTCTGTAAGAAGGGAATAATAATGCCTACCTCTTAGAGGTGCTGACTGTATTGAATACATGAGATCATTTTATAAAACTCTAAACACAGGGCCTGACACTCGGGCAAGAATAATCAATGAATGTCATTTCTTCCCTTTTTCTTGTGATCCTCTCCCTCCTTAGGTAATAGCAAGGAAATAAAAGGAAATGTTAGTTAACATTTCCTGAATTTTCCAAAAACAATTTTGATTGTATTTTAAATTGTTCTCATAGATGAACATTCATACTTATCATTTTTTATGGCTCTACCTTTGATTCCTAAACCACAGTCTTACAATCTGAAGCAGTAGAGTTTATTTCACTTATTAAAATAATGCCTATTTTCCTCTACTTTTATGTCTTCCAAATACAAAAGGAACCCAGGCTTGATGTAGTTAGTGAAATAATGCAAAGCAGAGATGCATAAACACAACATTAATCCTTGACACACTCCCTCCTTCCAACTATAGCCACTTGTGGTGGTCAGTGGTGTGCATTCCTCTCTCCTTTTATACACACATAAACCCACATACATGTCTTAGGGAGAGGTTTTATTTACTTATTTTTCTGGAAAGAGAATGGCTCAAAACCTGTTATTCTACATCTTGCTTTTGTAAGCTTAATATAGCATAAAATTTTTTACAATCCTTGTTTATCATATTTCTTAAGATGAAGAGCAATAAACATAATTCCCTCCCTTTCTCTGCTTCCCTTTCAGTATTGCCCTTTGCTTTCACCTACTGTTTTCACTTATAAATTTAAATTTTATATAAATGACTCCTAGACATTCTTCTAAGAAGAAAACTTTGGTTAGTTTAATTTTAACCCTACCAGACCGCTGTACCGATTTTTCGGTAATTTCCACACAAAGGTGGAATATTGGCGCTAGATGAAAGGTAGATGAAAGGTAGACCTATTTTCTACAATGTCTCCAAGTTCTATCTTATTCTAACCATTTGTTTGCATGTAACTAACATTTTTCTATATCATGTTGGTTTTTTTCTCTTTAATGCTCAGGAGCCCAGGTATAGGGGACAGTTAGGTTAAGGGCCTCAGGCCTGGTAGGATTAAGGAACTGAATTAGGGACAAGGTACAGTGGAAAAAAAATTCAGTCATCCAATAGAGTTAGAAATCTGAGCTCATTTCTCTGCAATAACTCCTCATCATATAACATGATTCTTCTTTCTCTTGACAACCTCTCTTCTTGATCTATAGATTTTTTTATGTTAAGGGTAACCTCACATCATCCTCTTACTTTGGTATGACAATATATAAATATACCTTTGGAAAAAGCACTGAGAGTAATGGTTAAGAACCCTAACTTTTGAGGTCAGAGTGATTTGAGTTCACATTTTTCCTCTTTTATCTACTACTAACACATGATCTTACCTCTCTAAAACTTACTTATTACATATATTAAAAATGGAAATAACAGCATCAAACTCATGTAGTTATGAAGATTAAATGGAAACTGAATACATATCATTGGGTTCAATAATGGTCATATTAATAAATGAGCCCAGCCAGTGTGGCTCAGTAGTTGACCATGGACCTATGAACAAAGAGGTCACAGTTCAATTCCTGGTCAGGGCACAGGTCCAGGTTGCAGGCTCAACTTCCAGTAGGGGTGTGCGTGCAGGAGGCAGCCGATCAATGATTCTCATCATTGATGTTTCTGTCTCCCTCTCCTTTTTGAAATTAATAAAACTATATAAAAATAAATAAATAAATATGAAATAAAAAAGGGAGGCATTTTAGATATAAGATCTTGGGAAGTGAGGAGACCTTTGGGCTCTCTCTAAACCTTTGGCAATTAAGGTTTTGCTCTTCTTAAACTTCGGTTGGTTCTCAGATGCCCAGTCAATTCCCTTCCTGTCTTGGGTACTCTCTGGACTTACCTTGTCAGATATGTTCAAATTCTTCCTGCCTTCTCTGGCAAACTTGTTTTATCTTAAATAAAAACCCCCCAATCTCTAAACTGGAAGTCACAATTAATCGGTGCTAATGGAAAATAGCCAACATCCCACCTTTAATGTCTAGCTGAGAACTAAAAATGCTCATTTTCCCATAGTTGAAGTCCAGAGACTTACTGCAGGATGTCTCAAAGATCACTTGAGCTAAGAACCCTATTTCTGATCAAGTCAGTTCCCTTAGGAAATCTTGGGGAGAGATTTAAGCTGACACAGAGAAATGTATCACACAACTAACAAAAGAAGAGCAAAAAGTGAGATAAAAGATGAAGGAGGAGAGGCTGTTAATGGGAGGCTGTATGATATGAAGCAAATTGCAAGTAAATTATCTGCATTCAGTTCCTTCCGTTGAAAACTGGGGTTGGTGCTTATTGTCTGCACAGTTGTTAGAGCTAAATATCATGATTTATATAAAGTGACTAGTATACGTAGACAATCAATACATATAAGTAATATTAAGTATGTACTTTTGGATAGTAGTATACATTTTCAAGTACATAATTGTCTTCCTGGGAAATTAATGGGAAGATAAAACTCATGGTAGATCAAATGTATACCTCCATTCCTGCCTCCTGGGAACAGTAGGTTGCTGGTGAGACAGACCTTTTTAAACTTCATTTAGAAGGGGCGGGGGGAAATGTAATGCTTTAGCAGAAATCCCAAAAACAAAGTATG
Organism: Myotis yumanensis; assembly: GCF_028538775.1. Lineage (NCBI taxonomy): Eukaryota > Metazoa > Chordata > Mammalia > Chiroptera > Vespertilionidae > Myotis > Myotis yumanensis. The sequence goes on along the minus strand of NW_027223764.1, from coordinate 29,337,196 downwards.
ATTCTAGCAGTGAGAAGGCAAGTAGGGAGAGAACATCAAGAAGTTTAAAACAAACAAAAGAAAACACTAAGAGAAGACCTAATCAGCGTACGTGCTTTGGCACAAGAGACCAAAGAAGAGATAGGGCTTAAGCGACTGCAGGAAAGAAGTAAAAGATTTGGTGACAGCCTGGATAAGGGGAAGAAAGAGATGCCGTGTGTTTAAAAGATATACGTGATAAGTAAGTCCCCAGTTCTGGCAAAGAAGCTAAGCAAGCGATGCCTTCTTTACAATGAAAATAAATTGATCTACATAAAGCTAACTGTATTTATTCAATGCACATTACTACTGCTCGAAGAGGGGAGGGAACACATTTTAAGTAATGTTGGGAAGAAGAGAAACATTTATTATTTGCTTGTCATCAGTGGGGAAAAGTTACAACAAAGTGTTCAGATTTGGCTTATTATAGTAGTTATATAAAGTTTGATTTGAATAACAGATTGATTATTCTAATCTTTACACTATGCTAACTGTAACTTTTTAAAATTTTTTATATGTATTACTTCCCTTAGCTCTTGAGGAATGCTTTCTTTGGAGAAGCCAGGAAGGTAGGAAAAATTTGTGACAAATAAAGGCAAGGATTAACTTTTAGAATTCCATTACTCTTTAATCTGCATTGTTTTATGTTTTACAATCCTATATAATCTCAAGAAGAATAAAAGGAAATATTATCAGTATGAACTTACTTGTTTTAGATAACCAAGAAAACCTTAAGATTTTGTTGATTCATTTCTATAAAATAATAATGGATTTATGGATGGTTAAGATACCATATGATATTTGCTTACTGAATTTTCTTTTCTGTTTAAATAGGAAGGGCAGCTCCAAGAAAAAAAAAAAAAAAGTGTTGTGCCTGCATAGAGAGTAGCAGAGGATTCAATCCTGGATTGAATTCCAGATTTATTCAGTCTCCAATCTTTATGAAAGGTGATATAAAAATCAATTAAACCTCACTATTTACCACTCTAAAAACATTATAAAACAATGGTAAATTGTTTTGTTTGTACAATTTCAAGTGCTTGATTTTGCCACCTCATTCTCCGCACCGCCCACCCCAAACACACAATTATTAATTGTTCTGAATTTCATTGGCATGCTTGCTGGCAGTCAGAGCCTTAGTATGTAATCCCAAAGAGCACAGCACTGTACCTATTGACTGGCAAATTATTTGACTTAACTTTATTTGTGTTTTCATATCTTGATTAGACCTGTCATTATCTCCCCATAGGGCTGATTAAAACAGAAAGGAAAAGAAAGAACTGGATAAAATGTGTAAACTCAAAAGAACTACTTGAAAGTCTGGGTGATGTCATTATTCCTGGTCTTGATGTAATAAAAAATTATCTGAATCCACAAGCCCATACATTGCTAGTCTCCTTTGTCAAGTAAAAGGGGAAAAGAAGGTATGCTAAGAGATAGATCAGCAAGACAAAGGATCAAAACCCAAAAATGTAGGGCACTAAATGCATGACCTTACTTGCTTGTAATAGTCATCAAGAGCACACCAAAGATTAAGCTCAGAAGATTTGAACTCCTTAATCAGGCACAGGGTAGTTTACTTGGAAAATATAAATGAATAAAAGGAAGCAAGAAGTAGTGTTAACAGTCCTTACCTGTAAAAGCCCATGACAAATACTGCCTTATATAGAATTTATAGCTGTTTCTTTTTTAATGATTTGATCAAACTACCACCCTTATCTTTATCACTCCATCTTTTTTTTGGTGTGGTCTGGGCTAAAATTCCATTTCAATCTCATCCTGTAGTTAAAACCCAGTATCAAAGGGCTCATTGGCCCTGTTCCCTGTTTTCTGTGGGTAAATTCCATTCATTTTTCTTACAAGGTAAATGTGAAGAAAGCAGTTAAGACTGTGAAGAGGATGCCCATACAGGAATTAGGGAAAATGTTACGGAAACACTAAGAAAGTTTACACCCTATTTGTGGTAGAAAGTGAACTCTACCTCACTTATCGCTCTAATTCATCTAAAAGATTTTTTTTACCCTAGCCAACATGAAGGGAGTGTGTGTGTGTGTGTGTGTGTGTGTGTGTGTGTATTTGGTGAGAACATTTAGGGTTTAGAGATATTCTTCACAATGTCCCATCTTTTTCTTCCCATCAGTCAAATGCCCTTCTCACCTGACCTCCTTTATCTCTAAACTCTCCTGAGATAACGCAGACATTAGGTGGGTGGTCTTGAGCATATTCTAGATTTCTCTCAAGGGCAAAGTTCTCTTGGTAAAAAGGAAGGTGTTACTGCCTTCCTCCTTAGTACTTGTTTTGAAGCAATTTTTTTTCTTTTTATTTTCCCAACTTTATTGCGGTACAATTGACGAATATAATTGTACAAATTTAAGAGGTATAATGTGATGGTTTGATATGATTATCACAATAAAGTTAGTTAACACATCTATCATCTCACATAATTACCATTGTGTGTGTGTGTGTGTGTGTGTGTGTGTGTGGTGAGAACATTTAAGATCTATTCACTTAGCAAATTTCAAGTATACAATATAGTACTGTTAACTATAATCACCATGTTATACATTACATTCCTAGAACTTATTCATCTTATACCTGAATGTCTGTGTCCTTAGACCTACAGTTCCCTATTTCCCCCATCCCTCAGCCCTAGGCAACCACTATTCTAACCTCTGTTTCTATGAGTTTGATTTTTTTTTTAGATTCCACGTATAACTGAGATCATAGAGTAATTGTCTTTCTCTAACTTATTTCACTTATCATGATGCTCTTAAGGTTCATCCCATGTTGTCTCATCTGGCAGGATTTCCTTCTTTTTTATAGCTGAATAATATTCCATCACATACCTATACTACATTTTCTTTATCCATTCATTTGTGATGGACACTTTGGTTTTTGTGCCATGGCTATTAAGAATAATGCTGCAATAAACAGAGGAGTGCAGATATCACTTTGAGATAATGCTTTCATTTTCTTCAGATATATACTTACAAGTGGGACTCCTGGATCTTATGGTAGTTCTATTTTTAAGTTTTTCAAACAATTCTGTACTGTTTTCCATAGTGGCATCACCAGTGCCAAAAATTGTCTCTTTTTCTCCTTTTATAAAAAATAATAGTCATCCTAACAGGTGTGAAGTAATATCTCATTGTGGTTTTGATTTGCATTTCCCTGATGATTAGTGATGTTGAGCACCTTTTCATGTAGTCTATTTGTAAGTCTTCCTTGGAAAAACTATTTATGCAGGTCTTCCCCCCACTTTTTTTTTGCCAATGAGTTGAATGAGTTCTTTATACATTTTGAATATTTACCTCTTATCAGAGGTATGGTTTGCAGATATTTTCCCCATTCCTCATTCCTTAGGGTGCTTTTTTAAAATTTTGTTGATGGTTTCCTTTTATGTGTTTTAGTTTATGTTTAAACTAAACATAAAGTTTAGTTCACTTGTTTATGTTTTTTCAATATATTTTTATTGATTTCAGAGAGGAAGGGAGAGGGAAAGAGAGATAGAAACATGAGTGATGAGAGAGATAGAAAACATGAATTTATCCTCTGACTCCTGCACATACCTCACTGGGGATCAAGCCCTTACTGGGATTTGAACCTTGATCTCCTGGTTCATAGATAGATGCTCAACCACTGAGCAACACCGGCTGGGCTGTTTCTGTTTTTGTTACTTGTTTGACATTTAAAACACTGGCCCATATGACTGGTAGAAAGAAAGCAGAAAATATAGTGTAGTCATTTTCCTGATTATTTTTGTTTGCTCACTAATTGTTTTACCCTGAGTAGCAGCTCTTGAAGTCATTCACACTATTTTGCAGGTTCTTGCTAAAAACGCGTGTGCGCGCGCGCGCGCGCACACACACACACACACACACACACACGTATAAAGTCCTAACTAAAAGAATAAATTGCAGAAACCTGTATCCTCACTGAACAAAGTTAAACTTTTCCTAAACACCAAAATATTGAACCTAAATAAGGTCATGTTGATTGAGTAAAAAACAATAAACTACTACAAAACAGTCTGAACCTTCCTTTTTACTCTCCACCTAGTTTGCCTTTTTTACTGTGGCTGGAGCAATGGCTCTAATTGGTGTCCTTTCTTTTGTATAATCCTTTCAAATCCATCCTGGCTGCTGACAGTAACCTTTTAAAAATGTGGAATTAATCCTGTCATTCCCCAACTCAGCGTTTCCTGTGCCCACCAATTTCCTTCAGGATTCACGTCAACCTCCTGACCCTGGCATACGGAGCTCTAGGCCTGGGCACATGGCCAGCCTCATGTCCCAACAGCCTCATTTCTCCCTGTATTTTCCCCAACCTCCGACAAATCCTAAACATGTTACAGGGCCCCTTTCAATTTCCCAGATACTCTAGTGTCTGACCTCTTGGGCTTTTTAATGTTTTTCTTCTATCTTCTTTATTACCAAATCATTTCTTCATTTATCCAATCATTCATGGTTCATCATCTCCTCTGCACAGCCTTCCCTGACCCCCTCTTCCTCAATCTTAGATTAGTTTAGTTCATTGCCCTCAAAACTCTCATAGCATCTACTGATTTGGGTCTTGTTTTGTAAGAAATCATGGTACTCCTTCTAGCATGAGAGTATCTTGAGGGCAACAATTACAGTTCTATCATCTTTAGGCAATGTGTGGAACAGGTATTCAATAAATATTTTCTAAATGGCATAATTAGGGAAGTTGTATCTTAAAAATGATAACTATACCTTATAGAGTACTTATTAAATACCAAGAACTGTGTGTGAATCATTGAATTTTATCCTCTCAAAAATTCTCTCCCTGGCTGGGTAACTTGGTTGGTTGGAGCATCATTGGATACGCCAAGGTTTCAGGTTACATCCAAGGTCAGGGCACATACAAGAATCAACCAGTGAAGGCATAAATAAGTAGAACAACAAATCTATCTCTCTCTCTCTCTCTCTCTCTCTCTCTTTCTCTCTTTCTCCCTCTCTCCAAATCAAAAAACAAACAAAAATTTTCAAAGGAGTTCACTATTAACCTCCTCATCTTAATAAATGAGAAAATTAAAAAATAAGAAAGAAGCAAAAATAGTATTCTGTTCTGTTGTGCCTGAGTATACTTTCTATAAAATACTGGTAAGTAGAATACATTGAATACACTGTAGTAAATTACTTCTTGAAAAATATTACAATCCAAACTTTTCTCAACCATTGAAAATGACCAATGTTAAATGCTTCTCATAGAAAGGGCTTAGTCTTCATCCTGAACTTAGGAGGCCAGGAGGAAAAGGAGTGGGTAGAATAGAAGATTACAGAGGAAACAGTTTTACTCAGAAATTAAAGATGAAAATGTTTAGGACCAAACGGGAGAAAGAATTACTAGGTAAATACCTCAAGTGGAAGCTTCCTAGTTCTTTTTAAGGCCAGCGCCATTGTAAAATTAAAAGTCCCTCTTCCCATTTTCTCCTATATCATTCCCAGGTTTCCTTTTCTATTTATTGACTATCTAGGATTTAAAATGTTGACAGTAACCACCCCCAGAAGTATAATGATTTTAGAATTGTTTTTACTGCTAAGGTACTCAGGTTAAAGAATATGGTCCCTCCGGAGCTCCTTGTCATTTACCATGTTAACATCAAATTCTGAGCCATAAATAGCATACCAGCCAAACTTTCCTATGAGAGCAGCCCTTTATACTGCCCGCTTCCATACTTGCATAATACAGGATGTGTCGATGATCAAACAGTCGTGGACATCACTGTCTGTTTCCCCAAGTTCCATCAGCCAAAGTGGGATGGGTTACACAACCAAAACATTTACACTGTTATTTGTGTCTTACTATGTTTAGTTTTGGATCACACGTTTTAGTACATCAGCCCTCCTGTTTTTAAAAGAGAAAACAAGAAAATATTCAAGCAGGTTAGCCTTTTTCTGACAGTTGGCAAGCTTTGGGTACTTATTTCCTGCTCTAATTTTTCAGCTACTTTTACATTTGTTTGTTACTGTGGTAGGTTCTTAGTAACAGGCATCTCCTTGGTTATTTGAGCAGAAAAACGTCTAGGACTGCACAATGTAGTCATTCTCAGGCTGGTAGTATGTGGCCGACCTACTGGTAGAAGACAATTTTCAAGTGATTTTTTTCTAGTCTTTAAATCCAAGTCTAAATTGATTAAACCTCTGGCATTTATAAAGCAGACATTTTATTTAATTATATCTATGCATATATTTTTGTTAATCCTCACCTGAGGATTTTTTCCATTGATTTTTAGAGAGAGTGGAGGAGACAGAGAGAAACATCAATGTGAGAGAGAGACACATCCATTGGTTGCCTCCCACACACTGGGGGCCAAGGATCAAGCCTGCAACCAAGATACATGCCCTTGACCTGAATCGATCCTGGGATCCTTCAGTCTGCAAGCTGCCACTCTGTCCACTGAGCCAAAACGTCTAGGGCTAATTATATATTTTAATTCAGATCTCATTTGATATGAGTAATAATAATAGTTACCATTCCTATTTGTGCCAGCTCTGGATTAGTCTCTTTATAAACTTTGCTGTATTTTAGTCTCACAATAATTCTCCAAGATGAGTGTCTTACCTTCCCCCACATTTGATAGGCCAGTCTATGATTCTGTGAAGTTAGGATATTTGCCTAAGGTCACCTAGTAAGTGTATTGAGATCAATCTGGACCTAAAGACAATGTTCTTCACATTAAAGAAACAATAAAGAGAAAGGGGGCATGTGAACAAAGTGTTATGTTGGCTCAGATGAGAAGAGGTCCTTTTGATATGGGGTATAGAATATGGATATTTGTGAAATATCTTATGTATATGGAAATGATTTGAGGCATACCTTCGCGATTCAAGCAGAGCTAGAGCAAAGGTAACAGATGAGAAATACTCAAAATATTATTGGATTACAGTGAATGGTCAGTCTAGTTGGACTAAAATAGTAAGGTAGATACTGAAAAAAAATTAGAGTTAAGACCCAAAAGTCAAATTGAAGCCACGTAGACCTGCTTCATGAGACTGAATCAGTAGGAAGGTAGGAGGCATCAAGTAGGAAGAGACTAGAAATAGTTTTCAAAGGTTATAAGAATTTTTGCCATAGAAGCCCATACTGAAGTATATATAATGAAAACACTCTTGTTTTCCTTTATTCACTACTCACAGAATACTCTGTACTCCAGTTTCATGGGGGATTTTCCCACACTCAGCAATTCTGCACCACCAGCTCTATATCCTATAATCAATTCATTTCTGACACTAGCTGAAGTTAGCATCAGGTTCCACAAATGAAGTGCTCAATCCCACAAGTTTCCCCCAACACCTCATCTCAGACACCGATTGCAAATCCGGGTTGTTACCTGTGCTTCTGACTGGCTGGTGATAAATCAGACATTGCCATGCCCCCTCCCTTGGTTTAGATTAATTTGCTAGAGCAGCTCACAGAACTCTGAAAAACAGTTTACATACTAGATTACCAGTTTATTACAAAATATATTAAAGGCTAAAAATAAATAGTCAGATGAAGAGGCACATAGCGAGAGGTCTTGAAGGGTCCGGAGCATAGGAGCTTCTGACCCTGTAGAGTTTGGGGGGGTGCCACTCTCCTGCTTTGTGGATGTGCTCTGGTTCACCAACCCTGAGGCTCTATGAACTCTATAGAGGTAACAGGGCCTAGATGAGAATCCACATGGAATGAGCAGTAGAGATGTACACGAGAGATTCTTTCAATACAAATATAATTATTTGGCACTTGAGTGTGGGGATGATAGCATTCAAAACAGAAGTGGGACAGTTTAAAGTGGTGAGCTCTGAATGTCTTAAATGTATAAAATGGATAAGTGGGTTAACCACAGTCACATAGGTGGATAGATCTCCTAGCAACTACTACTGTGCTCAAATCCATTCTGCTTTTCTACCTGACATCATCCTTTAAAAAATAATCTTTAAAAGGTTGTACAATACCAATCCCTGAGCCGGCTTGTGGACAGAGTACAGAGCAAAACAACAGGAACCATTCTTAATCTTTACTGGAACACAGAGATGGTTCCACAGAGATGGTGCCAAGAAAATGTCAGGAATATTGTATTGGCATTCCGTGTGAAATTAACATCTTTTGTTATAACCAAACACGTTAACAATGTTTTGATCATGAGATCTCAAAGTTCAGATGAATCTTTATGGTAGAAAAGGTTAAAATAGAAATGTAAAAGCAATGGTTTGGGCTATATCTGCTCTTTCAGTACTCATAATCATTAACAATTCTCAGACACTTATTCAATGCTAGCCATCATTCTAACACTGTATTTTCTTTTAAAGCTAGCTACTCACCTGTTCTTAACACACACACACACACACACACACACACACACACACAACAGCAAAAAAAAAACAAAACCTTCCCTTTTACTGCTGATTCTAGAGCCCATTTTTCTGTCAGTAACAAAAAGTGGGGAAAAAATATCTAAATCTCTAATCTTCCTTTTCCAATATTTCTCTTTGAATTCCCTGAGAAATTGATGGGTAAAACATTGACAGTTATGGTGTCTAACAGAAATAATTAGCAGAACATAATTCCACAAAACAAGAATGAAAGTGTTCTCAATGGTGTGCAGAATTGGAGAACACGGGCCCTGGTGTTTTATGAATACTGGCCAGCTGAACTGTTGTAATGGGGTCTCCTAAAGCAGCCACATGGTCCAACAGAGTAAGGAGTAGCAACATGTTTAATGCAACAAAACCCTGCATAACTCAGGGGTCTGGGAGTACAAAGATGAGTTAGGCAGAGCTCTCGCCTTCCAAGAGCTCACAGTCTAATATGTAAACTAATAGGTTACTGTACAGTATTAACATGTCTATGCAAATTTTAGGACATTATTTAAAATGATAAATTCTTTGATAGCCCCACCATTAAAAGGTGTGATCTCTTTCTTTTCCCCTTAACTCTAGACTAGACTGTGACCACCTTGAATGCAAGGGGAGTCTTGCTGTCTTGTTCTGAGTCTAGTTTTAAGATAACTGGCAGCTTCCTGCCATGGTCTCTGGGAGGTTATGCTGCCGTGTAAGAAGCTCTTTTTGTCCTGCTAGAGGCACCCCATGGAGAGCTGTTCAGTCCACAAAGAGAAAAACAGGGGTTCTTCTGAGCCCTGCCTTTCACCCACCCCATCAAGGTGCCAATTTGTGAGTGAAACCCTGTTAGATCCTCAAACCTGCCCAGCCACCAGCTGAAGATCACCAAGTAAACATGTTGTATAAAGAACTGGCCAGCCTGGCCTGTGTTGCTCAGTGGCTTAGCATAGATCTATGAACCAAGAGGGTCATGGTTTGATTCCCGGTCAGGGCACATGTCTGGAGGTTGTGGGCTCAATCCCCAGTGGGGGTTGGGGGACGTGCAAGAGGCAGCTGATCAATGATTCTCTCATCATTGATGTTTCTATCTCTAGTTCTCCCTCTCCCTTCCTCTCTGAAATTAATAAAAAAAAAGAACTGGCCAGCTGAGCACTGTCAAATTCCTGACTCACCAAATCATGAAATATAATAAAATGGTTGTCATTTTAAGCCACTAACTTTTGGGGTTGTTTGTTACACAGCAACATATAATCAGAACAAAGGGAGTGCTTAATTCTGACTCAGAAACTTCTCAAATGGGGTTGAAATCTAAGTATGATTTTGAAGGATAAACAGGGGGATTACCCAGGCAACAAATGGGAGAAAGGCACTTTAGGTTGATGGGAGAATATAAGTGAAGACAAAGGAATTGAGTTTGGTGTATTAGAACTTCTCAGTATTTTGTAGGGAAAAAACAAAACAGAATAATGAATGGGGGAGGGCGGGGGTGGATTAGAGTAGAGAAAGATGAACCAAAAAAGAAAAGATATCACATGTTAACCTCTTTGTACTAGGCATATTTATATATTTCTATAGAAAATGGTTAGAAGTTATTTCGATAATCTAAAAAAGATTTTAAAACTATGAAATAAAGGTTAAGTAATTTAAAACCTTGAATTGTGGCCGAAACCGGTTTGGCTCAGTGGATAGAGCGTTCGGCCTGTGGACTGAAAGGTCCTGGGTTCAATTCCGGTCAAGGGCATGTACCTGGATTGTGGGCACATCCCCAGTAGGAGATGTGCAGGAGGCAGCTGGTCGATGTTTCTCTCTCATCGATGTTTCTAACTCTCTATCTCTCTCCCTTCCTCTCTGTAAAAAATCAATAAAATATATATTTTTTTAAAAACCTTGAATTGTGTAAGAAATGGCTAGAATGTATGTAGAAGGAAGGATTAAGAGAGAGTATTGACTAAATCTCAACTTTTGGATTTAGTGATTGAATGGATACTGCCAATTGAAAAATGGAATAGGAAGAAGAGCAATTTGGGCCACTAGATTTCAAATTCATTTGTGGATGTATTTACTTGAACATCTGTAAGTTTTTAAGGTGGAGAGAGATGTTCAGTAAGCAACAAGATGAAAAATTCTATAGCTTACAAATCACATAAGGGTTCTCTATTGTTTTATACACGCACACACACACACACACACAGAAATATTGGAATTGTGAATGTATCGATGGTGGCTTAAACAAAGTGCAAAGATGAAACTACCTATAGAAAGCAAGTAAAGTGAGAATTAAGAATACATACAAGAACAAAACAAAATTATAAGGGGTGGGAACAAGGAAAATTTTAAATAAACTGAGACAATCTGTAAAATATGTCATAGATTATTCACTTTACTTGCTTAAAACTCATTTTACCTATCCACCCAATAATCGACTTTATTTCAGTGTACTTTGGATTGAGCTGCTAATAATATCTAAATGTTATGTAAATCTAAATAACTATGGATTTAAGTCTGGGGATGGCTAGACTATAAGTATATATAATTATATTTTTCTTATATGTGTATATTTATTCTATACTGTTCATATGGATGCTTTTAAAATAGCCCTTTCACCACTATAATATGAAAAATGATCTACTTGCCTTCACACTGAATTATGAAATGATTCACAACTTTTTTTAATTCAATATCACAAGCCAAAAGAAACACCAATAGTCAGAATGTGTTTTACCTTATTAAGTAACAGCATGTGTCTACATTTTTAAAAAGTTAGAAAGTTATCAAATTAATGCATATGGCATTGAGAATTTTTCACAAATGAAGTGGAAACAGAGAAAAAAACTTGAACTGAGTTTTATATTTTTAAGGACTATTTGCTTCTGTCATTCTCAATAAGAAGTGGATATTTTGGTTGAAACACCATTACTAATAAGCAACTTGTTTGCTTTAATCTCCATGACAGGGAGAAGACTATACCATTTTTGAAAAGAGAAAATTCTAAGGCATGCCTTAAGATTACCTTTTTTTTATTTTGGAGTAGAAATATGATTTTTTTTCTCATTTTTCTAGAGATCAGGACTTGGGAACAAAAAATTCCACTTCATTTTTTTATTTTTTTTTCTAAGACCTTCAATCTCCTTTAAACGGAATATGGTCAATTCCTAGTTGTGGAATAACCACAAGACAATTAGAAGTTAAATTGTTGAGCAGCCCGCATCTAATTAAAGTCTCTCCATTTTAACTATTTTATTTTTAGCATCTGAAGCAGTTTGTAGCTCTTCTAGGCTATAATCATGTTTATTTAAGAGTAGTGCAGTCCTCAGTGAGAAAATAAAAACCTACCAGAACTGCTATACCGAATAGAAGAAAACAGGGAGATGGGTGGCATGTTTAGTGTACTTTTCAGTTTGATTTTCTTCAGGTTACTGTACAAATAGTTCAGCTTGAGTTCTAGAACTCCATATCTGAATGGGTTTCTTCTGTATAATGTCATGAACGTGTGTGACTACATTGATGTGAGAAGTTATCCATGCTTTTTACTTTGCACAAACTTAGAGTCCATAAAGTTCTGAAGATGCGGAGTAAATTTTATTTTACAAGTCGTACGAGGCAGTCACCACATCTAAAATGCTCAGTTTTTAAAAATATACAGAAAAAAACCCCAATATGACTAAAGATTTCTGCCCTATTATTTCCCAGAGAGTAGGGGCTATGACCTAGGAGAAGTTTTTGCCTATCCAGGAAGGAACCTTCTGAATATCATCAGAATACCATATTAGCAGACATTCCTTAAATGCCTACTGTGTTCCAGCCTCTGACCTCCACCCTCCACATGGAGCTTCCTCTTTAACTGTCAGAACAACTCCGTTAGGTAATATTACCACCTCGGGTTTTAAGTGGCTAAAATATGCTAGTTATTCATTGGCAGAGTGGTGTTTTGAATCTAGCACTCTTAATATTATTTTAACCACTCCTCTTCACATTATTTTTAATGTAAAGAGTGTCAAAGTGAACATTTTGTCAGAGGAAATACTTAGAAAAAAATTAATTATTGTCGGTAGCTCTGTTTTAGTGGAGGCAGCACAGAGAGAGTTCAGTGTTTGTCTCTGGAGTCAAGTCCTCACCAATGTGACTTTAGACAAGTCCCATCCCTTGCTGTTCCATCATCTGCCACAAAGCCATGGCGAGAGTGTGAATTTGTAATGGCACTATAAGTGGAGATACTATGAGGACTTTCTCTCTGGGTTGTTCTGAGGATTAAATAAAATGTAAAGTATAATTAAACACTTAGCATACTGTCCAGAGCATAAGGACTTTTCAATTAACTTTCAAATGCTCTTATTTTGTGTTGGTATTATTATTACCATCATTATATATTTCAAAAGGTAAGCTTGCCCTGGCTGGTTTGATTCAGTGGTTAGAGTGTCAGCTCGCAGACTAACGGGTCACGGGTTTGATTTCTGGTAAAAGGCACATACATCAGTTGCAGGCTCGATCCCTGGCCCCGGTCAGGGCATGTGTAGGAGCAACCAACCAATCGATATGTCTGTCTTACATCGATGTTTCCCTCTGTGTGTCTCTTTCCCTCCCTTCTACTGTCTCTGAAAATCAGTGGAGAAATGTCCTTGAGTGAGGATTAACAAAAAAATTTTTTTAATAGTAAATTCATGCCATAATTCAGTTGGGCTCACCAACTACTGTGGGATAAATACTATTCTAGTTCTAGTGATAGATATCTATCAAACATATATAACTGTGCTTTTTCCAGTTTGGAAAAAAGAAACAAATGGGTATTTAAAAATAATTAAAGAGCATGATAAAGATGGTATTTGGGAAACTGCAAAATTGAACATAAGCTAAATATAGTAAAAATGGTGAGTGGTCAGGAATGAGAAAGATGTTACTGAACTGATCACACCAGGGAGAGATGAAAAAGACTACTAACTCCTAGAGCAGCGTTTCTCAACCTGTGAGTCGAGACCCCTTTGGGGGTCGAACGACCTTTTCACAGGGGTCGCCTAAGACCATCGGAAAACACATATATAATTACATATTGTTTTTGTGATTAATCACTATGCTTTAATTATGTTCAATTTGAAACAATGAAAATACATCCTGCATATCAGATATTTACATTATGATTCATAACAGTAGCAAAATTACAGTTATGAGGTAGCAATGAAAATAAGTTTATGGTTGGGGGCACCACAACATGAGGAACTGTATTAAAGGGTCGAGGCATTAGGAAGGTTGAGAACCACTGTCTTAGAGGAATAGTCAGGTGATTAACTTAACCATGAATTTTTTGGTGGTTGTTGTTGTTTTTCATTAAAAAAAACCTTCAAATATCATAAATAATATTGGATATCACTCCAAAGAGTTAGTGAGTGATTAACTGTAGATACTGGAGTGGGAGGAGTGATGTGAGAAGATTGCTGTTAGAAAGGCAGACAAGATAAGGGGAGAGCTTGGCAGGAAAAGCATCAGTTTTGAAAAACTGGGTCTGATTCAATGAGAGGCTGAAACTATTATGGTGAGAGCGTAATATTTTCAATGTCCATCCATGTTATAGCACAGGAAAGAATGTCCTTCCTGTTTTTAGGCTGAATCATATTCCATTGTATTGTCCACCACACTTTGTTCATCCATTCACTATTGATGGACACTTGCACCCTATGCTATTATGTATAATGATGCTATAAACATGAGGATACAGGCTATCTCATTTCTTTTAAATTTTTAATTACAGTTTATATTCAGTATTATTTTATGTTAGTTTCAGGTGTGCAGCATAGTGGTTAAACAACCATATACTTTACAAAGTGTTCCCCTCGATATTTCCAGTACTCACCTGGCACCATATATAGTTACTGCAATATTATTGACTATATTCCCATGTTGTATTTTATACCTTCATGACTATTTTGTAACTATCAATTTGCACTTAATCTCTTAACCTTTTCCATCCAGTCCCCCAATCCCCTTCCCCTCTGACGATCATCAGTCTGTTCTCTGTATCTATGAGTTTGTTTTAATTTTTTTTGCTTATTTTGCTCTTTAGATTCCACATATAAGGGAAATTATATGGTAGTTGTCTTTCTCTGACTGACTTATTTTATTTAGCATGATACACTCTAGGTTCATCGATGCTGTGGCAAATAGTAAGATTTCATTCTTTTTTATGACAGAATAATATTCCATTGTATATATGTACCACCAGTTTTTTATCCACTTGTCTATTTATGGGTACTGGGTTGCTTTCATGTCTTAGCTATTGTAAATAACACTACAATACACTTAAGGCTGCATATATTCTATCACATTAGGATTTTGGTTTTTGTTTTGTTTTTAATATATACCAAGAAGTGGAATTGCTGGATGATAAGGCAAGCTGCCTTATTTCTTATACTCACATTGTATATTATGGTCAGGTGCTGCCATTTGCTGACATTTAGGCAGTTTTCCTCCATATTATGAAAAACAACAAAAACACTAATAAATTTTAGAACAGGAGTTGTCAAACCATATATATATGGTTTGTTATATGCGGTGTTATCAGGTGCAAACCATATATATAATCCCAGGCCCCAGGATTTTCTCATTCCAAGCCTATTCGTTTCTTCTCTCCAGCCTCCCAGGTCCTGGGGCCTGGGATTATATATATATATATATATATATATATAATCTTATTTCAGAGAGGAAGGGAGAGGGAGAGACAGATACAAATATCAATAATCAGCTGCCTCCTGCAATTCTCCACACTGGGGATTGAGCCTGAAACCTGGGCATGTGCCCTGACTGGTAATCGAACCATGACCTCCTGGTTCATAGGTCAGTGCTCAACCACTGAGCCACTGGGGCTGAGTTCCTTTTAAATTTTTAACTGGTTAGAAAAAGTTTTTTTTTTAAAGAGTATTTCATGACATGAAAATTACATGAAATTCAAATTGCAGTGTCCATAAATAAATGTCATTGGAATACAGCTACACTCATTCATTTACATACTATCAATGGCTGCTTTTGCAGTACAACAGCTGAGTTAAAGTTATTGCTACAGAGACAGCACAGCCTGCAAAGCCTGAATCCTATCTGTCTGTTTACAGAAAAAGTTTGCTAATTCCTGTTTTAGAAATCAGTCATAACAGGCAGCAAAAACAGCTTAAAAACTGCATTTATTCTTACAGATCATTGATGTAGCATTTTAGCAAAATACTATTTGGACAGACATAGGGAATCTTAAGAAAAAGTATTGCTAATTCTGTGACATTTCATTGAAGCTGGTCAATGTATAAATGCTGATTCCATTAAAATAAATCATATTGTGGCATAAGCCCTGTTGAAAATACCACTATGTTTCCAGAACATTCATCCAGCTGGAGCTGTTAGAATGGAATGGATACCAGGACAGCCAGAGGGGAGCATGGAGGCTGGAGAGAAGACACGAATAGGCTTGGAATGAAAATCTTGGGGCCTGGGTACCCCACATGTGATCGGGGCCTGTCGAGGGGAGTGTTATGGCAGCAGTTCTCAATTTTATTTTCTAACAGTCACTGGATATTTTAAATTAAAAAATACAGTAAAACCTTGATAAAATGGACTAATTCGGGCAAGAGGGTGTCCGTTAAACTTGAAAGTCTGTTTTATAATAAAGTAGATTTTCCGAATGAGTATGTTAAAAATTTGACAAATTAGTTTACTTGTTTTTACTTATGTAGACACATTTGTGTAATTAAAATTAAGCATGTATAAAATGTTTAATTTCACAGTAAAGTTTTATATATGTATTACAGTAATTTTAAATTTATACTGAATAGGTCTAGTAACCGAGAGTAAACAAATGCAGGCAGGAGGCGTGGCTTAGCCAACCTGGGAACATCCCCCAGCACATGTTAAAACTGCAGAAAGCCCATGATGCGGTGTTATCAGGTGCTAATCATTCACCAAACATTGTTTATGAGCCGTGACTCTTGAATTTAAATATGTAGGCTGTAGTTATAGATATGTAATATAGTTATGTCTGCGAAACGACTACGGTGTTTTTCCAACATATGGCCTGTTCCTTAAAATTTGTTAAAAATAACTGAATTAATAACAAAAAAATAACCTGTTAATTTAATGATAAGCAAATCTTGGCTAAAAACATTTTAAAATTAACATGGTGTTAATGTTCACATGTGACATACGGACGGAAAATTTTGCCCATTTAATCTGAAGTCCGTTAAATCGAGGTCTGCAAAATCAAGGGTTTTCTGTAAGTCATTCACAATATCCTTGGCACTTTCGGAATTAATTATAGTGATTAGCGGTCCTTAACTGTGTGGCAGCCATTGTGCTAAACCTCTTGTGCATAGACATTGCTTCATTTTGTCCTACCCCTAAGCCCTGTAAAGTTAGGTGCTATTATTATTCCTATTTATCATGAGGAAGCTAACACATAGTGAGGTCAAACAGCAGCCAAAGGTGGGCTTGGGGCTTAATTTGTGCCAGGCAGACCCCATGCTGGTACTTTAACTATCAGGACCTCATGTGATTCCCACGTGTCAACCTACAATGGTCTGCCAATACAGAGAGCAGCTGCTAAACACCGCAGCAGCCCCTAGTAAAGTCAGGCAGCTGGATCAACTTGTAACACACTCGTCTCACCCAGAGATTTCTTCAAACTCTAATAAAATGAGTGTGTGCTGGTGAAAAGACTAGCAAGATGCAAAGCAGGGAAGAGAACACACTGGAGACTGGGAGGGAGAGGCCTTGAGACCCTAGCGCTTCGTATTCAACCTCAGCGACCTACCTCTCCTACCCTCACCTGAGACTAGGCTCGAAGGTTTTTGAGTGTCATCATTCCATGATTCCGAAGCCTCCCACTTTTTACCTATTTGTTTTCTCTGTTCACCAAGGCCTACCTCACCAGGAAGTTGCTTCACACAATCCCCCATGGTCTTCAGTTGTCCACCAGTCATTTCACATCTTCTCACGTCTTCCCATTAAGCTTCTTGAACACAACGCTAAGCCCTGTAAAGGACAGGAACTTTTTTTTTCTAAGCTTTTGGAATCTCTCTTCATTTCCTTCCGCTCTGCTCCCCCTCCAGCCTCCATCCTTGTACTTTCCAACTTATGGGATATTGATGGGTGAGTACAAATACTTTCTAGGACCCTGTGACTTTAAACACCCACCTTCACAAGTCCTATGGTATAGCCAGCCAACCAACTCTAAGGCAATGCTTGTCTCTGTGAAATTTCTGTAAAATTACTCTGCCCTCTAGCCCAGGCGCTCTCCTCCTAGCATTTGTGATGGCATCCTAAAAGACCTGTCACCTCTCGGATAAGTTCCACTCTAACCCACTCATCCTAGACACAGCGTCAAAGTACCCTCTGAAGCTTATCCCTCAATCAAGTTCTCCCCTAGCTGCTGTGCTAAATACCTCCTTTTATTGTACTTCGTTTTATTGCACTTCACAGATGTTGGCATTTTCTACAAATTGAAGGCAGGACACCCCACCAGCAAAAAAGATCACAACTAGCTTTATTCTAATACTTGCTTTTCTGTGGTGGTCTGAAACCGAGCCCACAAAGATCCGAGGGATTGCTGTACAAACCTGTGAGCTATACAGTAGGATGTGACAGGCGGTGTAACTTGACCCTGAAGAGCATAGGTCAGAGTAGATACATGCCGGGTTTTGGGCTTGATCCCTGGTGGTGGGTGTGCAGGAGGCAGCCAATCAATGTTGCTTCTTCCTTCCTCTTTCTCTAAAGTCAATTATAAAATACATATTTATAGGGGGAATCTAATGAACAAAATAAACCGATGAACAAAACAGATTCAGAGACATTGAAATATGCAACAGATTGACCTATTTCAGAGGGAAGGGGGTTGAGCAGGAAGAGATTAACCAAAGAATTTATATGCGTATTGGCATAGCCCACGGACTAACAATAGTGAGGGGAGGGCCTGGGGAGGAAGTGAGAGTGGGGTCAATGGGGAAAAGAGAACATCTGTAATACTTTAAACAATAAAGATAATAAATAAGTAAATCAATCAATCAAAAGAAAAATATTTGTGCTCAGTATAACAGTTTGGAAGTGTTAAGACCACATGTTAATAAAATTAACTTCTCCCCCCTCCCACCCTTCATAGTGAGGGTAAAAATAAGGCAAACCAGAAACTGCTCTGTAATCTCTGACTACAAATTTCAAAAAGACAGTGGCTAACCAAGTTCCCTAAAACACTAAATTTATTTCTTTTAAAATTATACTCATTGTTTTCTACACATTGTGCCCCTGTTGAATAATATGGAAACTTTTGTTCTGATGCTCAAATGTGGCAGGTGGGAGCCCCTCTGGTGGACTGCTATGTCCTTCTGACCTGCCCCTTAGTGTTTGAGCACCTCCTGGTTTGGGGCCCAGCAAAGCATTTGGGGCTTACCTTGTCCTTTGCCTGTCCCACACTTGGAATCAAAAACTTCTTAAAAAGAGTGTCCTCTCCCCACCATTTTCCCCTAAGAGACAGATGATGTTTACAAATAAAGATCTGCACGCTAGGGTATGCTTGTTGCTACTGGACTTTTACAAATCTTAGATTATTTTAATACAGAGTGCAAGAAAAAAAATATATTTTTTTAAAACATGAATTCATCGAGACACCTCTGGCAAGAATCATCAATGGATATGAAACCCCATCGCCTGAGAAGTTGTTGGGAACAGGATATTCACATGGTCTCAAATTGTCACCCCTCGGGTTACTTATTGATCATAAGGGCAAAGGGTGACTTTACAATGCAAAGATCTAGAGGACACCACTGGAACCAAGTAATCAGTAATGGAGCAGACAGATCTTATGGACCTCCTGTTGTGATACAATTGGAAATCATACCACCTATGTAGTAAATTTGCCAAAAATGTTTCATCACAAGTAAATGATCAGATTAATACAAAGCCATTAATAGCCTCTTTTTCTAAAAAAAAAAAAAAAAAAAAAAAAAAGAGTTTTTAGAGAGAGAGATAGAAACATCAATGAGAGAGACTCCAATAGGCTGCCTCCCCCACACCCCACCCCCACCAGGTGTTGAGCCCCCCACCTGGGAATGTGTCCTGACTGGGAACCAAACTGGTGACCTCTTGGTGCATGGAATGACATTGAGCCATGGATCCACACTGGCCTCTTCTTAAACTTCTTCTTAAAGTGTCAAGAAAAATAAAAAAGTGGAGCAACTTCCCCATGTTGGCATCTTCTACAAATTGAAGGTAGGACACCCCACCCTTAAAGAGATTAAAAAGACATGAAAACCAAATGAAAAAAAAAAATGTTTTCATTAGTTTAGGATCAAAAGTAAAGTGATTAAGGTCACTTGGGAGGCAGCTGGGGAAATGTGACTACAGACTGCATATTAGGTAGTATTATTTATTTAGGTGAACTATATTGGGTTTGATAATGCTATTCCTGTTATGTAGGAGCATGTTCCCATTTGGAGGAAATAAACATTTCCTGAAATATTTGGGGTGGGACATGGCACCATGTCTGCAATTTATGCAATTTATTTTAAAATGCTTTGGCAAAATATGCATAGGAAAGAGAAAAATAAAATGGTAAAGAGTTTAGTTATAAGTCTAGGTAAAAGATGTTTATTGTACTATTTTTTCAACTTTTCCAAAATAGAAAAGCTGAAGGGAAAGTGTAGAGTCTTGGTGAATATTTTCAAAATAGGGGAAATTCAGAAGCATTAGTCAACCTGGAACATTAATAATATTTTGAAGTTGATTCCAGAAGAAAAAAAAATCTTACAGAGCTAAAGGGAAAAAGATTAACACTGTTTTAGATTAGCATTTTGAAAATCACATATTAATCTAGCTAACATTTATTGGTACTTGTAGTGTTCCAGAATTTCAGAGGTACTTCATAATCAGGGTTAGGGTGCTGATTACCTACTTTGCAACATTCCTATGTAACAGGTACTATTATTCCTGATAGGAGGGTGAGGGAAAAAAAATTATAGAATTTAAGTAACTTGCCTAAGGTCCAAAGATAGTCCATGATAAAGGTGGAGACAGATTTCAGCCAAGAGCCTGGAGAAGTTTCTCCACTTGATCCTGTCATATGAGAAAAGTTGGTTAAGGTCCAAAGCCTTGAATTCTCAATTCAAACTGCTTCTGTCTACCACTGACTAGTTGTGTGACCTTGGGAAAGTTACCTAAAATGAGCATAATAATCATAATACCTACACTGTAGATTAGTTTGGAAGAAATAAGTCCATTAAAAACCCTTAGGATAGCCATGGCCAGGTGGCTCAGTTGGTTGGAGCATTGTCCCCTACATCAAAAAGTTGCAGGTTCCATTCCTAGTTGGGGCACATAGCTAGGTTGTGGGTTTGATGCCCAGCTGGGGCACATGTGGAAAGGCAACCAATCAATATTTCTCTCTCCCTCTCCCTTCATTTCTCTCTAAAATCAATTAAAAAAACAAAACAAAACCCTGGAGTGAGAATTAAAAACAAAACAAAACAAAAACACACCTTAAGATAGTAGATAGCATTTGATAAAGACTTAATTATCATTAGCCTTTAGCAAGGACCATGCTCATTGTTTTCATATATATTAACTCATTCTTATGTATTCTTACAACAATTATGCAAATAGGTTTTCCCATCCTTTTTTATAGCTACCATAAGTAGAGCCAAAATTTGAACCTCTGTAACAAAGCCCATGTTCTTTCTGCTATAACACATAGGATTCTCCACGTACATCATCACTATAGCATGTTCCTTTAAGTTCTGATTTTTATTCTACTTTCATTTAGTGAAATGAGTACACCAAAGAGAGTTCATTACTCTTTAAACTTTATATCATCTTTCCTTTATTATATAACAAAGGATTATCCATAAACCCTCTCTTTGTTTTTAGTTCAAGAGAATGATCTTTCACAACAATATAGGAGTTAGTATGAGATTTTATAAAGTAAAAATTATAGTGGGAATCAACAATTTTTAGAATAGCTAGTTCTGGTTTAGACTTTAAATCCAGGAATATGCAGCATCCATTAAAGTGCTTTTAACTCAGAAGCATTTGAAGGCAACTTAGCAGCATTTATTTTATAAACTTAATAATGAAAGCCAAATAACAATCAAGATTAGCCTATAATTAGAAGTTCAAGGTTATCACTAAACATACTTACATCATCAATGAAATTTAAAATATGGCAACAGAATCAATAAATGTTTTGGAGATACTCTTTTAGCTGTGAAGTGATAAATGCATGAAATTAGAATCAGTGCACTTGCTGGAGTTTCTATGCCTATGTGTGGCCTGACTCACAAGATCCCTTCGCTGAAAAAGATGCGTGTTTTATTGTGATTTTTCTCAATCAATAGAAATTATCATCTTTTTTTTCTCTTTCAGTTTTCATGGCAATAATATTTTTATACCTGCTTCTAGCATTGCATATTATGTCTAGGAGCTGTTGCTTCCTCTTGGAGAAGAGAGACAAGAAATCTTCCAGATGTAATTTATTTAAAAAAAATACTGATTATAGCAATTACAATCTCCTCACACGTCATATTTGGTGACTTGACACTTCGTTCAATACAATCACTTAGAATATATTTTCTATCTAATATATTCAGGGCATTTATCATCATATCTGGGTCATTGGGAAATCCATATTAAAGTAACAAGGGCTGATGGGCACTTAGGCTGTTTCCAAATCTTAGCCATGGTAAATTGTGCTGCTATGAACATAGGGGTGCATATATCCTTTCTGATTGGTGTTTCTAGTTTCTTGGGATATATTCCTAGAAGTGGGATCACTGGGTCAAATGGGAGTTCCATTTCCAGTTTTTTGAGGAAACTCCATACTGTTCTCCACAGTGGCTGCACCAGTCTTCATTCCCACCAGCAGTGCACGAGGGTTCCTTTTTCTCTGCATCCTCACCAGCACTTGTAATTTGTTGATTTGTTGATGATAGCCATTCTGACAGGTGTGAGATGGTACCTCATTGTCGTTTTGATTTGCATCTCTCGGATGATTAGTGACTTTGAGCATGTTTCCATGTGTCTCTTGGCCTTCTGTATGTCCTCTTTAAAAAAGTATCTATTTAGGTCCATTGCTCATTTTTTGATTGGATTGTTTATCTTCCTTTTGTTAAGTTGTATGAGTTCCCTGTAAATGTTAGAGATGAAAACCTTATCGGAAATAACATTGGCAAATATATTCTCCCATGCAGTGGGCTTTCTTGTTGTTTTGTTGATGGTTTCTTTTGCTGTACAGAAGTTTTTTATTTTGATGTAGTCCCATTTGTTTATTTTCTCTGTAATTAAATAAAGAGAAAATTGCCCTGGGAGCTGTGTCGGTGAAGATATTGCTTTGGCGTATGTCTGAGATTTTCAGCAGATGAGTGGATTAGAAAACTGTGGTACATCTACACAATGGAATACTACGCTGCTGTAAAAAGGAAGGAACTCCTACCATTTGCAACAGCATGGATGGACCTAGAGAGCATTATGCTATACGAAATAAGTCAGTCAGAGAAAGATAAATATCACATGATCTCACTCATTTGTGGAATATAATGAACAACATAAACTGATGAACAAAAACAGATCCAGAGACAAAAAATCATCGATCAGACCATCAAACCTTAGAGGGAAGGCAGGGGAGGGTACGGGGGAGGTGGAGAGATCAACCAAAGGACTTGTATACATGCATGTAGGCCTAACCAATGGACACAGACACTAGGGGGTGAGGACATGAACGGGGTGGAGTGGGGGGCAAAGGGGGCATAAGGACACATATGTAATACCTTAATCAATAAAGAAAAATAATAATAAAGTAACAAGGCCTAAGAAATGAAGATGACTGGAAGTTTATGATAGTATTGACAGTAAACCACTGATCAGAAGCCATTCTTGTTTCAAAAGCTTGCTCCCACTTTTAAAAATTTTCTAGTTTAATTTCTAAGATAATCAAGTGAAAATATCTGTAATAATAAAAATAACAATTGATGATGTCCTGTCTGAAACTGTCTGCTAAGAATTGGAACAGAACTGCAAATGAGTATCAGAAGCTACCAAAATGTTTGTCAAAAGTCACAGAGATTTATCACCATAAAGGGCTTAAAAATATCCAATTATTTTTGTGGGAACTAACCATTCACCATTAATTAAAGAGAATTTCAATGTGTTCCTACTGGATTGTTTTTGCTACTTCTTTTCCCCCCATCCCAGTTCTTTCTTCCTTTCTCTCTTTCTTCCTCTCTTTCTTTCTTTCTTTCTTTCTTTCTTCCTTCCTTCCTTCCTTTCTTTCTTTCTTTCTTTTCTCTCTTTCTTTCTAAATGATGTTTTCTTTGTCTCTCTTTTTACCATCACTCCCCTGATCCCTCATTCTGGTCTTTGTTCCTCAGTGACATCTCTGCTCTGCAGATGTCCCCCAGCCCTTCTTTCTTATCTGTCTGAACCAGAGCATGTCACCCCATCACAGGCTGGGATTCAGATCTCAGCATCCCTTCCGTCATTCCCAGGACCTCTTTTTCATATATGGGAAATCTGCTAGCAATTAGCATGCTACATAAACAGCCCCCTTTTAAAAAAGAAAGATTGTCTCTGAGCTTATAATGTTTCTATTAATTATGGAAACAAATAGTAATTAATCGATCAGCTTTCACAGGAAGCAAGCTATTATTATGTTTTTAAATGTAAATTTTTAAGTGTTCCACTTATTTGCCACTTGGAGAGATCTTATGAATGTTATTAATTTTAATGTGTCATTTTCCCCATGGCAATTTAAGAATTTATGTCTTCTTTAATCCACATATCCTTTGCTTTTTATAAAAATGAATTTAAGTCCAAAGCATGTCTAATTAATTCCTTATGAATATACTATTCGTAGGAATTTTCTGGAAGATTTATTTAAAATGCAGATTTCATGTCCTCCCACCCAGATATCGTGATTCACTCAAAGGCTATATCGTTTATATCTAATTTAGGCACCACGGTGATTCTGATGCATTTGGAGGAACACTCACATTATCAGTAGGATTGTGAAGTCAAGGGAAATGTCATCAGGCAATTTGTGGCTTTAGTAAACAACTGTGTGTTTGTTTCTGGTAGAAATTTGAAAATCCTGCCAAGGAGATTGGTCTTAATTAGAATGCTGATGTAGAGACCAACAGCTATAAAAAAAAAAAAAAAAGATTAGAGAGTTCAATTCTGTAATAAAGACAGAAAAGAAATATGAACGGACAATTTAAGAAAATCTAAATAATGTTAACTTCATTGATAAACAGTGAAAAACGCTGATCAAATAATATCTGAGCTGTTTTGCCAATTCACTTATTAAAACATAAATCTTGGTCGTAACTGCCACTGAGAAAGATGCGAGGGATTGAGTCCCTTTGCAAACACTGATCGTATAAATGTAATATGAAGGAGACTATGGAAAGGCAACTAGCAATATTTATCTAATGTTAAAGTTAAAGACTCGTTTAAGCAAAACTTGTATATATGCACGAAGACACATACAAGAATGTTTAGCATTGCGTTGCTTGGAAGGATGCAAAATAAGAAGCATGTGGTCATGATTAGGGAAATGATTAATAACCTAGGAACATCCGTGCTGAGGAATAGTATGAAACCTTTAAAGAAGAATGTGGCAGGCGTCCACACATTTCATTCTGAATGCTCTCCAAGCCATGTTTAGCGGATAAAAAACACACCAAAGACAATAGAGGATTGTCCATTGACACAAGAAGGATAGATATAAAACACAAGAGTTATGGCTAGGAAAGGGAAAGAGTTTGGGGGAAGGGGAGGAATCGTGATGGAAGACTTTCAATGTATAACTTTTTCAATTTTTTTACAACAAAAATGTATTCATATATCACTTTTGAATGAAAAGAAAATTAGGTGAAAGACAATAAGCAACAAAGTCCAAAAATAAGCAGATCTTAAACTACAGCAAAACTGCACTAATTCTTAGGAACTGGGAGGGGTTTGCTTATGGGGAATTGGTTTGTTTTGCTTGTTTTTAATGGGTTTTACTCTTGATTTTTCAAGCAAAGGATTTCTTATAAACTAAGATATAAGTATTAATAAATGAAATGAAAGATATCTATAAAAAGTTCAATAAGCCCAGTTTTATATAAAAACATGTGTCATTGTCAGAAAGAACATTTTTGCCTACAGGAATTATTGGTAAAATGTTTGGCTGCAGACCTGAGCATAGCAAGGGAAACTACAACTATGAAAATACTATGCTTTGTAGGGATATTATGGCTGTCTCTTAATTTAAAAAAAATTTTTTTGGTCTCTATTGCTATAATAGGATGCTTATCCAATAACTAACCTAAAAGAATAGATCAGTCCAGAATTTTTATTTCATTAAACCATTTTCAAACAGTGATTTTAGCCTGAATTCTTCTTGTTTTAAGAAATTCCACAATTTTTTAAAAAGTCACTTTAAATTCAGTAAAATATATCTAGACCATTTCAGAAACACAAAGTCTGCATCAGTAAAACCTGGGTTAACAGTTTTACTATACCTTGCATCATTATTCCTGATTAAAGATGTGATTTTAGTCATTGCTCATTCTCAGGTTAGAAACAAGCTTGTATTCTCATTATGTAGTATTCATTGGTGGCATTCAGATTCTAATATTACTGAGATCTAGAATCAGAAGCAGGTCTGGTTCTCTCTGAGTGTGCTTAACATTTCATTTCTTTTCATTTGTTTGCATAACTGGATATGCAGTTGTGTTCTGGCATCTTCTGCCCTCTATGGAAAATGCATATCCTGCAGTATTCCCGTAATGCAAGCCCCAAGCCCACTCTATATAAAAAGTAAATCAGTAAGTTCATATAACACATTCCACCGGTTCCCTAAGTGGACGATTCCCTCCAACTATGTACTCGCATTGAAAAGCAAAACCAACCAAACATTCATGGTTAGATCAAAGACAAAGAAAGTCAGCATCGGGCACTGGGCAAGGAAACCAAGATCAGATTCCACTTCCTAGAACAGTAGATCTCAAACTTTGCAGCACATTGGAATCGCCTGCAGAGCTTTAAAAAAAAAAAACGAAAAACCTCACAAAAACTGCATTCCAATGACATCATAATCTCCATGGGTGGGACATGGACATCACTACAGGCATACCTCGTGCTATTGCTTTTCACATCTGTTTTTACAAATGGAAGGCAGAACCTCCAGCAGCAGAAAGATTACATCTCACTTCATTGCAATACACACTTTGTTGTGGTGGTCTCCAACCAGACCCACAATATCGCTGAGGTTATGCCTGTCGTGTTTAGAGTAGCTCAGGTGATTCACTGAACAGCTAAGACTGAGCACCCACGTCCTAGAGAACACTAAAGGCTTTCAACGCAGCCACAGCACAGCCACAGCAAAGGAGGATGTCCAGAGGTAGTGTAAGTGCTAGTGCAGGGTTAAAGGAGCCACAGACATCACTTTGGATTAACAGGGCAGTTGGCGTTTTGTTTAAAAGAAAAGAAGACTCAGTGCGCTAAAGGAAGAACCACAATCCTTAAGACTTTGACACCTGTGCCTTTCATTGGAAGTGAAATAATTAGACGTTAGGCCACCTGTGTGTATTTTCCCCACCTCAAATGAGATCAAGGTTCAATTATTTAAAAGACTAGAGTCCAAAGAATTAGAAGACACTAGAGATCAGCTTAAGCAGGTGGTTTACTGTTTTTATTTCTTTGGTACTTGAGCAACTTTCTGTGCACTATGCTGCGCCTTCTACAACAGGCCTGTGTCACCTCAGGGCCACTGAGCTAGGTTTCGCCTTGATGGACTATGTGTCTGCTCATTCATTTAAAAAAAAGGGGGGAGGGGGAGAAAGAAACACGAAAGGCCTATGACAGTGGATGTTTAAATATGTGTCATTCTCTGATTTCAGACATTTCAAGACCACAAGCTTTTCAGGAGTTGAACAGTTTTTAAGCTTTTAAATGTCCAGTTAGACACAGATCTCACTGTCATTTTTGTTTTGGTTTGGTTAGTTGTTTGTGGTTTTGTGTGTATGTGTGATAAAGGAGCTGAGAGCTGGGGACCAGAGGCAGCCTAGAAATGTGTGCTCACACTTGAACCCCCGTGAAAAAGCTTCCTTTTGTCAAGATGGGGGTGAGCCCTCTGACCTTTCCCAGAAGCATCCTTAGCATCAGCAGAGCGGGGGAACGGCTTGTAATAATCCTTTCAGTTCTCCTGTTTACTCTGTACATGGGAACAACCTGAATTGGCTTCAGGTGTAATCAAGAGATATTTAAATGGGGCGGGGAGAACATTCCAAGGAAAGACCGTGCCTTAAGCTGCGAGAAGGACGAGGTCTGGCCCAGCCACCCTGGCTTTTAGGTCCCTCTCCCACCTCCTCAAAAGTCCAGCTCTCCTATTCCCAACTCCTTCCCCATCTTCCCTCCTGGTGCTCCTACCCGGAGTCCCAAGAACCAGCGTCTGGGCCTCTGCGTGAGCAGCCACCTCAAGGCGGGGCCTTTGGTAAGTCGTCAGGCTCTGGTGGGTCTGGTTTTCCATCTGTAAACTCCGGGGTCCACTCAGCTCTTGGCTGGGATTTTGTCTGGAGGGTTGAGAAGTGAGAAGCGCACTTTACTTTAACTCTCATGAAATGGCTTTAGTCCCTAAGCAGTTTTTCTAAACTTATTTGCCATAATCAGTTGGTGACCTTAGGCTTCCAGTGAACTTGCGCCCTAGCTTTCTACCTTTGCATACAATTCACTGTGAGTGAAATTGTCGACTTGCTTCTTTCTTTCTCCACCTCATCCCAGCCTTGGTGTCCTGGGACAGAGATAACTTGTCGGGGTAGAGGGTAACTGTGGAGTTTTTGAGGCTGGGTAAAACCTTGGGCCTCAGGAACACCGCGTGCGGGTGAAGGAGCCTTCGTTAGGCTTCCCGTCTGAAGTGAGACTCAAGTCAGGTGTGCCACCTGTTTTATTCCGCTGACGATGCCTGGGGGCTGGTTTTGTAGCTTGCTTAAAACGAAATTTGGTGTATTTGCTATTAGAAGACAACTATAGATTGTGGTTGTTTTGTTTTGGGTTAAGAAACACTGAGTGATAACACATATTCAATCTTTTTATCTGTGTTCAGATCTCCCTTTTTGTTAATGCAGTTTGCGTTAATCCAGATTAATTGAGTTGAAAAAGGCAGCCTGTCATCAGCCAAGAAACAAACATTTTAATAGAATCAATCAGTAGCCACTTTAATTATAAATTCTGAAGCCCCACGCTAAGCTGACGAAAGTCTTCCCTTTCCTCCTCACCTGTTCCTTCCCCATTTTCTGTTGTTTTTTTTTAATTGAGGTATAATTGACATATAACATTATATTAGTTTCAGGTGTGCAAAATAATATTTGATGTGTGTGTATATCTAGTTAACATCCATCACCACATATAGTTAGTTTTTTTCCCCTCATGATGAGGACTTTTAGGATCTACTCTTAGCAACTTTCAAATATTCAACACAGTATTATTAACTATATACTCACCGTGCTGTACGTTACATTCCCACGACTTATTTCTTTAATACCTGGAAGGTGATAGTGTTTACCCCCTTTCCCCCACCCCATTCCATCACCTCCTTCCCTTGGCAACCAGCACCTTGTCCTCTGTATCTATATTTTGTGTGGGATTTTAAAAATATATATATATTTTATTGATTTTTCACACAGAGGAAGGGAGAGAGATAGAGAGCTAGAAACATCGATGAGAGAGAAACATCGATCAACTGCCTCCTGCACGCCGCCCCCCCCCCACCCCCCTGCCACTGGGGATGTGTCCGCAACCAGGGTACATGCCCTTGACCGGAATTGAACCTGGGACCCTCCAGTCCGCAGGCCGACGCTCTGTCCACTGAGCCAAACCGGCCAGGGCATTGTGTGGGATTTTTTTATTTGTTTGTTTTGTTTTGTTAGATTCCACATATAAGTAAGATCATACAGTTTTTATCATTCTATGTCTGACTTATTTCACTTAGAATAATGCCCTCAAGATCTATCCAAAGTGTCGAAAATGACAAGATTTCATTTGTTTTTATGCCTGAATTATATATATAATTTACTTTATTTTATTTACATTTACTTTATTCATTCATCCACTGATGGACACTTAGGTTCTTAAGGTTGCTTCCCCAGCTTGGCTATTATAAATAAAGCTGAAATGAACATGGGGGTGCATATTCTTTTTGAGTTAGTGTTTTTATTCTCTTCAATAAATTCCCAGAAGTATAATTGCTGGATTATATGACATTTCTATTTTTAATTTTTGAGGCATCTCCATACTGTTTTCCATTGTGACTGGAATTTACCTTACCACCACCAGTGCATAAGTATTCCCTTTCTCCACATCCAAACCAACACTTATTTCTTATCTTTTTGATGATGGCCATTCTAGCAGGTGTGAGGTGATATCTCATTGAGGTTTGGATTTACATTTAGAGATGATTAGTGGTGTTGAGTATCTTTTTCCCCAGAAGTCTCTTAATATCCTTGTATTTCTGCTTTATCAGTTGTAATGTATCCTCTTTTATTTCTGATTTCACTTGAGTGTTCTCTTTTTCTTCTTGGTACGTCTAGCTAAAGGTTTGGCAATTTTGTTTATCTTTACAAAAAAAAAGTTCTTAGTTTCATTTATTTTTTTTTTCTATTGCCTTTATAGTCTCTATGGTTTGAAAATGACTGATCTTCAAATTGCATTATATGCTCTGGGAAGAACATATTTTTAAGTCGGCAAGCCCACAGCAATATTGATAACAGTGTTAATGCGTGTAACCCATCTCAGGCCATACATTTCTCTGTTAAAGATCATTTAACTAGTACTTCACTAGATCTTACTGGTATGAGTGTCTTCAGATAATAAGTTATAACATGCTAATTTTTTTAAAAAAAAACTTACCTCTCAGCTATTTCCTAGCAATGTGGCATTAAGGACATCAGTTAGGAACTCTTGGCAGCCCTCATCTCATTGCCTTGTTGTTATAGTGAACATTTACATATACCTGCTAGGGTTGTTGAATCACATGAAATGATCTATGTACCCAAGCATTAAGATCTCAGCCATTATCCTGCTGTATGAGCCCTCAACCAACAGTTTCTTTCTTTCCACATACCCCTATAGGCTATTCTGTTGGGAGTAAAGCATTTTGTTTAAAGGATGTGTAGCAGTAGGTTCCAAAATTAGATACACAATATCAATCACAATAGAAGAGCTTTAAAAAACACAATTGCAGAGGCCCAAGCCCAAGAGATTTTGATTCAGTGGATATTGGAAGGGGCCCAGGTATTTCAGATGGTGAGCTGAGTTAAGGAACCACTTGTCTAAGAAAGCTATACAATGATTGCCCCTTTTGAAATATAATCAGGAGCATATATAGGACTAAAATGCAATACTTTGACCTCTTCTTGAACCTAAATTGGCCTGGAAAAATCCCTTCCTGAAGGCACAGGACACTCCACCATTGCGCTGTAATTACAGCATCCTGAATTAACAAGTGGACTGAAATAGTTTTCGCACAAGGACACACTGAAAGCTCATCCGCACTGGAATGGATGCACAGTTGTAGCACAACGACCACTTGTTAAGCCCTCACTTTGTGCCAGACACCAGCCTAAGACCTAAAACTATGCAAAAAGTCAAGCCTGACTCCAAGTTCCACCTCAGTGCTTTGAATTCATCAATTTTGTGTTCCAAGGAAAACAGTCACTTACACACCCCATTTAGGTATCTTCCTTGTGTGTGTCTCGGCTATTTCTAGCTTTTTAGGATGAGTCCATGATATAATTATACCAGACTATTTTTTTCTTCTGGAAGTTCAAACCACTCAGCCCTCATTTGTTAATAAATAGCAAATGGTAACCATAAATGCAGTTGACACCACACAAGGTATAATTTGAAGGATGGACTTAAAGAAAAGGTAACTATAATCAGAACACAAAAACAACATTTATGAAACAGTGCACTTTGTGTATAGGTGACTGGCAACTAGCCTTAAATGCAACAATTTTAACATAATGTAGTTTGTAACATAATATTAATGTGCAGAAAGCATCCTCTTGGATGAGAGAAGTAGCATAAAAATCTCATAGTGACTTTAGCAGATTAATGCCAAGGAAAGATTGCTTTAAGCCTCTAATTAAGAAAGAAATTATACTACTTTTAACTTTAAAACAGTTTACTTTCACAACTTCATTAATTTAATCTTTTACTCATTTTCCTTTCCTCTTAAACACACAAGCAAGACCACAGGGCATTACATTTCAAATACATTCTTAAGTGAAATTTTATTTAAAAAAAAGAGAAGTTTCTCAATGAAGAAACTTGAAATGCTGAATTTTTCCAAGTCACCAGATAAATCTGTAGCATATTTTTAAGGTACTAGTAGCTGTTAAACAACTTAAGGGGTATAAAAGGTGAACATCGCCAAAACCGGTTTGGCTCAGTGGATAGGTTGTCGGCCTGCGGACTGAAGGGTCCCAGGTTCGATTCCGGTCAAGGGCATGTGCCTTGGTTGTGGGCACATCCCCAGTAGGAGATGTGCAGGAGGTGGCTGATCGATGTTTCTCTCTCATCGATGTTTCTAGCTCTCTATCTCTCTCCCTTCCTCTCTGTAAAAAAATCAATAAAATATATTTTTTAAAAAAAGGTGAACATGGAAGATTAGCATGGTGGATGGTGTGGGTGGGCAGGCTAAATAGCCATCTCAGATGGTGATTAAAGAAATTTGAATTTATTTAAGGGAAGGGGACAGGGGATAAGATACTCAAAGGGAAGGGCTGCGCAGCACTGAGCCAAGGAGGCATTGGGTCGATGATGGCAGCCCCCAGGAGCTGGAGTTTCGTCCTTCTATGCAAAGTCACTGGTGGGAAACTTGTCAGTGGGTTTGGGGGCTGAGCTGATGGGCTTGGAATGGAGATTGAATGCAGGTGTGCGGTCAAGTTCCTTCAGGACAGTTTCCATTCCTTCTATGGTCTGACTCCTGGTGTTCAGTGCGTTTTCCTGGTCTTTCATTCTCCTATGGCAGGGAGCTTACAAATGGCTATTAAGGATTGCATTGCCCTACAGGCCTAAGAGGGTACAGAAGCTTTAATGGTTGAATACCCTACCGGTGGTCGGCAAACTGCGGCTCGGCAAACCGCGGCTTGCGAACCACGTGCGGCTCTTTGGCCCCTTGAGTGTGGCTCTTCCACAAAATACCAACTTCTGCGCATGGGCCACAAAGTTTCAATCACACTGTACGTGCACCCGCACGTGGTATTTTGTGGAAGAGCCACACTCAAGGGGCCAAAGAGCTGCATGTGGCTCAAGAGCCGCAGTTTGCCGACCATGGCCCTACCCTATTAGTAGTGATCCTGGGTTTTGGAGCAGAATATCTTGTTTTAAACCCTGGCTCTGTCACTTAGCAGCTACATGATCTCAGGTAAACCAAACATCATAAGCTTTCTTTACCTCAGTTTCCTCATCTGTAAAATAGGAGTAACAAGCACACCTACATCATAGCGCTATTATGAGAATGGAACAACTAAATCTATGCGGATCACTTCACATGGCCTCTAGTACCTGAGAGGTGCTCTGAAAAGTTACTCATGATTATTCCTGCCAATTGCTTTGCTTAGTTGGGAGAAGGTTTTATTTGCCAAGTCCCCAGTTGTTAAAAGGAAAGTAAAAATAGTCATTGAGATCTGTTTGCTTTCATGTTTCATTTAAATGCTAATACGAGCCCTGCCAGCTTGGCTCAGTGGTTGAGCATCGACCTACAAATGACCTATGAACCAGGTCATGCATGGTTCCATTCAGGTCAGGGCACATGCCCAGGTTTGGGGGCATGCAGGAGGCGGCTGATCAGTGAATCTCTCTCATCATTGATGTTTCTCTCTCTCTCCCTCTCCCTTCCTCTCTGAAATAAATTTTTTAAAATGCTAACAATGTGAATCCATTTGCATCCACAGTTTCATGCCCTTATTATTTATCAGAGCAGTGGTAGGTTTCTGACTTAGGCACACAAGAGGGCAGAATTTGGGAGGGGAAAGAAGGGAAGGAAGAAGGTAAAGCTTGAGGTGTGTATTAGTTAAAGTCAAACAAAAAACTTAAATCTCAATGGCTTATCACAATGACAGTTTATCTCTTGCTCATAAATGGGGAGGGGCACTTGAGGGGATCTACTATTTAGAAACTCAGGCCAAGCTAGGAGGCTCTGCCATCTAATTGCAGGGCTGCCATCATCTCCCTGGAGATGGAAGATGGGTGAGAAGCTAGTGCTGTGTCTCCAGGGACTCATCCCTTGAGCCACGCTCAGTCCTGTGAGACCACACCTGACAGCAGGGAATCTGGGGAATGTGCTCAGGAAAAAAGAGGAATTGGTTTGGTGAGTAACTAACAGTTTTAACCATAAGTTCTAAAAGTACAGGTCTGAGCCCTAGCTGGTTTGGCTCAGTGGATAAGCATTGGACTGGGGACTGGAAGGTCCTGGGTTCAATTCCAGTCAAGGGCACATGCTTGGGTTGCGGGCTCGATCCCCAGCAGGGGGCGTGCAGGAGGCAGCTCATCAATGATACTCTCTCATCATTGATGTTTCTATCTCTCTCTCTCCCTCTCCCTTCCTCTCTGAAATCAATAAAAATATATTTTTTAAAAATAAAATAAAAGTACAGGTCTGGGAGGCTACAGCTGCAAAAATGTAGGTAATCAGAATTAAAAATAATAAAATATTGAGAGCCTTATGGAAAGAGATGAGAAAGGGACTGATGAACATTTTCCAGTTAAATTTGATGACTGCAGAATATTTTCAATGTATGTCATACATTATCTAAACAGTTCTCTCTAATCGGACAGTTAATTCATTGTTAAGTTGTGCTGCTAACATGTCCCGGTAAGCAGATTTTTTAATACATTTCATGATTCTGTTCTTAAAATTCTATAAGTTGAATTGCTGCATCAAAGAGTTTTCACATTTGAAATATATCTGAAAAAGGCCTTTCAGAAAGGTAATGCCAATTGCACTTCCTACTGGCAGAGTATCAGAGAGCTCAGCTTCTGCCCCTGTGCCAAGACTAAGTGTTATCTGCTTTTAATTTGAACTTCAGAGTATCACAGATAGGTGAAATGTTTCAATAATAAGGAGTCTTTCTAAAAGAAATTTTGGCTCATCAGGATAAAGTTAGTGTGAAAGGTTGTGAAATGTAATCTGGGGTTATCATGCTCAGACATGCTTCATGTCTTCTGCTAATTATACTTTTTAAATAGAATTTATTTAATAGTTTATAACCACAGGAAGTCAGTTTTCACTGGCCTTCAATGTGGTTTTACATTTACTAATACTGAGAAACTATGTCATATTTGAATTTACAACTTTTGGGCACAAAAACATTCACCATGATTTAAGAGAGCTGTGTATTATTTATATCAGTCAACAACAAAATTTTCTCAAAGGTAATTTGTTTAACTCCAACTCCACCTGTTATGACAACTCTTGCTGGAAAGAAAATAATATTCTTGCATAACACTTTTGGCAAAAAAAAATCATAATGTTTATGAAGAGAGTCTAGTCACATATTGAGACAAAATGTCTCAATCACATCAACTCCATCACCACATAATTTTGCTGAAAATGAAGTTTTTATCTTTTTTGGTTTCCTTGATAAATTACAAAAAAATTAGAAAAGTTCTCCTCCCAGGTACCCCATACTCTAGCCACAGTGGTTTACCCCCCCTTTTTAAATATAGTATGTATCATTCCTTTTAGCTTTGTAATCATCTCTGATACCCTTTCCTATACCCTAATACAGCCGTGGGCAAACTACAGCCCGCGGGCTGGATCCGGCCCGTTTGAAATGAATAAAACTAAAAAAAGAAAAGACCGTACCCTTTTATGTAATGATGTTTACTTTGAATTTATATTAGTTCACACAAACACTCCATCTATGCTTTTGTTCTGGCCCTCCGGTCCAGTTTAAGAACCCATTGTGGCCCTCGAGTCAAAAAGTTTGCCCACCCCTGCCCTAATACCTTTTCATTTCTTTTCTACCTGCCAACTCCTCATCCTTCATAACTAATATGGGGTAGACATAATATGTGGCAACTGTCTCTACACAACCCTTCCTGTACAACTACCAAAGTTCCTGTTGAAGGTGTCCTGGATGTAGTCAGCCGTGTTTATATTTTCACGTCCAGGTGGCCAATCTAGCCAATATGACTAGAGGTGAACCTCATGTCAAAACTGAGCCAATCCGAACCTTTGCCCAGAGATTTGAAAAAGCGTCTCTGAGAGGTTAAGCAGTTTGCTCAGCAGAGCTGAGCCTGAAGGCCATTTATACTGGGGGTGACATTTATGCCACCCTGACAAGCCATATACCTGTGCAAATTACTGTAGAACGGAAGTCATTAGCAAGTTAATGAAATAGTCTGCAGAATGCTTTCCATACTGATTTCATAAGTGGTAGCACTATAATCCATGTATCCTTTTGCTCTCTCTAGTTTAAACTGTTTATCTTACTTGAATTAAAGGGCCTTGAGAAGAAAATGGTTTAAATTCTGCAGCTTCCCTGAAGCTTTTTGAGAGTACCTACAGGCTGATTTAATTGCTTTTAATGTGTGATATAATATCTTATTATAAAATGTTTCATAGTCCAATAGTAAAGACCTAAACTGAGTGCTTATTATGAGCTAGACATCATGCTAAGTAGCATGATAGTGCATGCATTATTCTCTCACCTACACTCTAAAGTTGATATTCTCTTCATAGTATCAGGGAGGTTATATTTGCCCAACATCATGCAGTTAGAAACTGAGGGAGCCGTGGATTCTACCCCAAGTCTGTCTGATTCCAGAGACTGTGTCTCTAACCACTATGCTAAGCCAACCCCAGCTCTCAAGGTTGTTACTTGTCTTACTAAATGGTGAGCTTTGTGATGTTAAAGGAGCGGACATAATTTTAAATGTGTGCATCATTCTACTGAATGCCAGCATAGAGCCTACTGAGCTGACAGGCTCAGTGAATGTTTATGGAATTAAGGTGCTCAGCATTACCCAGATTGTAATCTCAGATTATCGATAGAATTGACTATTTTTAAACAATTGCCATTAGCACAGACCCACATTTGTACAAACATCACATTCCTAAATCATATAGATTATTTGTTTTTCTGCCTTTTTTTGTGGGGAGATAATTATCATACTTTGGTATTGTACTCAGAGTAGTATTTTAGAAGGTATGAAAATTGTAATCCAAAACTCATTGGAACACATTTTATAAGTCTAATGGTAGCACTCCCTATTTTTCTTTAAGACTATAAAAGAAAGTTGGTAGCATGATAAAATTAATTTTATATGGTTTCAGAAAAGAAGGAAAATTGAATAATTTCACCTGAAATTTCCATAAGTGGCAATGCATGTTAATTTGATGATGCAGTTAGAAATACTAAAACTGATAAAATTTATAACAGCATAATTGGGGGCAAAATTTATTCCACCCTGACAAGCCATATACATATGCAAAATTGTTACTAATTCTATATTTGAATTGGTACAATTTGATTTACCATGGGAAAAATTCATAAACTGTTTTAATATACTGAAATATGAACAATCAAACTTAGTCTGCATATCTATGGTGGTGTTTTTTAAACAATATACCTCCATCTTCATTCTTAACAATAGATTTCAGGTTAAACAAAATTTGAAATATTTAAGTATTTTAGCAAAACAAGAAAAAGGGATGGAGGGATGACTTGTTTGTGATTTTATTTAATAATTTTTTTAAAATCAAAGGAATTAGAGAAAGTCTACATTTAACTGAATGCCAGAGATTACTGTGAACTCGTTGGGATACGCCTGTATTTCCCTCTTCCCGCTTTGATACAATTTAGCAAGAGTTTAATCATCACTAGAACAGTGATAAGCAGGCTCCTGACATTTTACCCATGTCCGTCCTTATGCTAAAAAGCATGCTTTTTGATTTTGAATTTTGCTTCAGAAATCAGTCACTATCTTATCCTATAAGTATTCTGGCACAAGAATAACAACAACATAAAAATTCTGTAGCCATGGTACAATATTTGTTATAGCAAAACCACTGGAAACAGTTTAAATATCTCTCAATTATCCCTTTAAATAAATTATGGTATAGCCATTCCAACATACTGTACTCTAAGGCAACCATTAAAAAGAATGAGGCACCTGTCTACATATTACATAGAATGTGACATGCAAGACACACAAAGTAAAAAAAAAAAAATAGCAAGACACAGGGCAGCGTGTAGAGTTTGCTTCCATTTGATCAAATACCTGTGAATGCATTCCCAAGTGCATATATTTTCCATTCAAATAAATTGTTTAAAAGTAAAATCATATACACATTTTAGACAGCCACTATCTAAAGTGTTGGAGCTTCCTTAAATGATCCTCTTTTGAATTTGTATTGCATCTGACTTCCGTATTTCAGCCTCTAATAAAATACCTAACTAGCTAATAAAATATCTACAGTTTTCTTGATCGCCTGTTTCATCTTTATAAATGTGCAGAATTTCTTTTTGTCTCTTCCTAATATCTCAGTTGGATAGGAAGAAGAGGTGTCCTTCCTTGATTGGTTTGTCGCCCTGCCACCCCCATCACTGGATGGGAAGCCAAAAGGGCTAGAACTATGATTGATGTACCGAGATGTGTAGAGGGGGGGGGAGCTCTCTGGCCACAGTCGGTTCCTGTAGAAAGGAAGGGATTCCATAACCAAGCCCTTTGAAAGCTCCTCCTTTCCCCTCTTAAACAGAGGCCCTTCTTTCTTCTTTTGGAAGAAAGGGTTTCCTGTTTCCTCTCCTCTATTGTGTTTTATTGGAGATCGCAGGCCTTAGAACGGGCCTTCCTGGCACTTCAGAAAACAAGCACATGCAGAAAAAGAAAGTTTCTCCAGGGCGAGGAAGCTGAAACTTCCAGACAAAAGGAATGTAACAACAGACATCCTGCCAGTCCCCTTCTCAGTGAAGAGCCAACCAACCCTTGTTCCCCTTTGGCTGAGCTCCTTGAAATTGAACCACTTCCGGGCATGCTAAAACAACAAACATGCAAGGACATCTGCGTTATTTAAGGAACCTTGTTGATCAGTCACTGTCCTTCCGAGTGCCTTCAACCCAGCATTTTGTGGATTTGATGTAGACTTTAGTAGATTACAGAATAAGTGGAAATTGAGATGATTGCTTTTCCCTTCCCCGGTATTAGGTTTGACAGTATCAAAGTTGGCAGGTAAAAATGCAAAGCCAGTTTGATTTCATTTCTGTGGGCTTTCCTTTAGACAATGTGCCCCTAGCCTTATTGTAATCAAGATAATTCAGGTTAGGCAAAATTTGAAATCTTCAACTCACCTAGCAAGAGAGGAGAAGATAATGAAGGAGGACTTGTCGTTTTTATTTAATAACTTTTTAAAAATCAAAAGTAATTGGAACAAGTCTTCCTGGCATGAAGTAGTATTTAGGATACTTCAAATTAACTTACTTGGTACCAAATCTGCATGTGCTTGTTGACTGTATTTCTACACATACACACACACCCTCTTCCTGCTAACTATCAACTTCTTTGCTCTGGTATGACTTTTGTTGCAAACTTCCTTTGTTGCCCAATAGTTATTAACCATTTGGGTAGATATTAATTTATTGGAAACTGTTTTTGAAAGTAGTAATGCAAGTCTTGGACACCATGGTCATTTGAGCTTGTCAATGAAGAATATATTTTTCTTGAAAATTACTCAAGAATTGATCAATATTGCCCTACATTTAGACAATATCTTTCTGTGCTTATCTTTAAATATGTCACATTTCTGTCCCTGCAGAACACGCACACACTTCTAAGGTCACAATGCCAAAATGTATCTATACTTGTAACATTTCATGGTATTAAATGTAAAATTTTATTTCAAGGACTACCGCAGCCTAGAAATATATATGTAATCTAAGCACTGAGATAGTACATTTCAGAAAATAAGCTAGTATTTTCATGATAAATTTTAGATACCTACCATTTGTCATTCAAAAAGTTCCTTGCATTCTAGACTCTAGAATTAAAAGGGTTATGCATTTAGGAAGTAGAGGCTAAACTTATTTATTACAATCTAATATAGAATATTAATCAGAGTCGAGATAACAATCAATGTGTACAAAAATTTACATAACAAGATGATCAATAGACAATGCAGCACCTTTAGAAAAAATAATTAAAAAGTTTTGTTGCATTTACAGGGTAAGTGCCACACTGAGAATTTACAACACAGTAATTTACTGCAACCAATGACAGGAGAGTTCCATAAAGAAACAAAGCTCTTAACACTCCGATTTTCAGAAGGTATTACTGGAATGCTTAACTGTAACCACAGACTTTGTACATCCTTAAGGACTGAGCTGGCAAAAGTCACAAAAGGCTCTCATAGCGTATATTATATAAAGGAGTCCACTGTGTTTGGGCAGCTGGCTTAGTGTCTCTGGCAGGTGTGAAGCCTAGAAGAATTATTGGCTTGATGGTGATCTTTCTGTATCCGGCAAGACAGACCTTCTCCGCAGTAACAGCGCTGGAATATCTCCAGCCCATGGGAGCCTTTTCTCCTGTGCTTGGTACACACTTGACCTTCTTTGAGGACAGGTTTACAGATCTTGGACCAGAAGTGTCTAGCACAGCACAACCCTGTAGCACAATCTGATGATCGAAGACAGACAGACCCTTCTAGTCCTAGGAGAGAAGAGACAATAAGGAAAACACATGCCCGCTGCTCATGCTGCATGATTGCATAAAGATGATGCAAAAGACACTTCTGATGTGCTGACAACCGAGAATGAGTCTGAAGGTCCCGGAACCTACCTTTAGTATGATACATTTTTGAGGACAGTGTAGTTCTTCTGGAGTACCCATCCAGGGTGCTGTGATCATTACCAAAGCTTTCAATTATGGTTTCCTCGATTTCCCCTCGTTGGAAATGATTGTGATCCGACGGCATGCATATTCCTGAGGAAGCAGGGGATAGTGGTTAACTCCCGCGCTGTAATGTGTGACCACTTAGAGCTGTGACCAGGGCAGTCTGGTTTGCCTGCACCAACTCGGGGGACCTCACTGAAGAGGCATGGTTTTAAACACAAGCCAAACTTCCTCTCTAGTGTTAGTGCAAAACTCCCCAGATGGACAGAAGCATCAATGCGTACACTGTTGCAGTCATATGCAACGTCCCCCGTATAGCCATTTGAGAGTCTTTCCTACCCACTGGGGTAGTGACAGTGAGATTTCTGCCCATTTTCATATCACCCATGGGGCAAGAAAAAGAAAATCAGTCACTTAAAAAAATTGCTTTTAAAAATAACCTCCCTGCCCTGTGAGTACTGCCAGACTAAGTTAAGCAAACGCAATACCAGCTCCGTGGAAGAATGCAATGTCACCCACCAGTTCCTTTACTGTGTAATTTCTATATTACAGAGATCTAGTTAGTTCATCCTGGAGTATTACTGGGTCCTCGGGAGGATCGCCACCCTGAAGTTTATTTCTGGAGTCTCCTCTGGCTGTCTGAGTGGACTACCTCTTTGAGACATTGACTTTTAGTGGATCTGTGGTTGCGGGGAGGAGTACTTATTTTAAGGTAGCAGGAAGTGGAGGCAGGGGGTAGGGAAGAGAAGCCAGGGTGGAGGATAGCAAGAGCTCCCTTAAGAATGGCCAGCACAGATAAATCGGTGTCTGGTGGCTGACAACAGTCTCAACAGGGATCGTGAAGGAGACGCCAGACTGGTAGGGCCCCGAGAGGCACTGTAAGAGAAAGGAACAGGCCAGGTAAACAGCAGGGGTGCTTCCCTGGGTATCCTGGGATCATCCAACCGCCCTCCCCGTCTTGTCTTCTTTCTCGATGGATAACAAGGCTGTCCCAGACCAGTTTTTAGGGAGGGGGTCCACTCCCAGATAAGCAGTCGTGTGAACTCATTGAGGGGGCCCGGAGGAAAATAAAGAGCTCCAAGACCCCTGTAACGTTCCGTCCTCTGAGACAAACCCTGGCAAGGCAGCGGGTTCAGGGGAACCTTGCAATCTGAATAGCCACTCGTCCGCGGCACGGCAGCCTGCTCAGAGCAGAGAATGTGTCCTCCCAACCGCAGGTGAGCAGAGGCGGGACGGTCCGAGGAGTCCACAGGGAGCTAAGGAACTCACCGTTTTTGCAGTAGTTGCCGGGGCAGCACATGGCGTGGCGCATGCAGCGTTTGCGGCGCTTCCTGCAGGCCAGGCAGATCTGCGCCCCCGAGCCCCCTCCGCGGGCGGGGCTCGCGCAGTACTCATCCGAGCCGCACTCCTCGTCCTCCGCGCACGGGTAGGGCTGCGGGAAGGGGGCCGGGAGAGGATGAGGCACCGGGGCATGCAGGTGCCCGCACGCCTGAACCTGCACGCGCATCACAGCCCTTCTCCAGAAGCCCACCTCTCCAAAAGTCACCGCCGCCCACTGTCCGGAACGCAGTTTCCAAATGCTCCCCGCACGGCACTCACTCGGCCCGTTCTACACCCTTCTTCCCAGACGCCACCTCCCCAGGGTCGCGGCGTTCCCAGATCCCCAAGCCCTCCTCACCTGGTAGTTGTCGATGGTCTGGTACTTGTTCGCTCCGTCGTACAGAATCCCCGGAGCCACGCTGACGGCTGAGCCCGGGTGCCCAGAAGCGCCGCCCAGCGGTGGGGGCAGGTTCTTGATGGCGTTGGAATTGAGGACCGAGTTCAAGGTGGCGCCCACTCCGAGCAGAGGGTGGTGGCCGCAGAGAGCCGCTGCTACCAGGGCGACCCAGACCTGCGCGGCCCCCACGGCGCCCAGGGCTTTCATCTCAGAACTCAAGGGAAGGGAAGAAAGAGAAGGGAGGGATGTCACTTGGCCAGCCGGGTCCCCAGGAAGCCGCGCTGCCGGTGTGGCTGCAAGTCCGGGTCCCCGGAGCCTCCAGCGGTCCCACAGTCCCGGCTGCGGGGCGCAGGGAGCTCTGCGTCGCCACCGCCACCGCGGCTGCCTTTATACCGCGGGCTCCGAGCATTCCGGCCCCTCCGGGCGAGACAACAAAGCTGGGATGGGATTTCAAAGCCCTGGGAGGGGCTGCGAGGGGTGTGTTTGTGTACATGCAGGGGGGCCTTTGACACTCTTCACCCCGCCCTCCCGGGCACAGGCGTTCCCCTGGACCAGTTCACCTTGGGGGTGACTGTACTCGGGGCGCATTGGAGCGCGCGGCTTTAATAACTGCGGGGGAGGAGGAGCTTGGGGGCGCGGGTGCCCTAGCCTTGCCTTAGACTTCCAGTTGGGATGTCGGCATCTGAAACGCTGGTCAGAACGGAAGTGTGATGCTCTCTGCAAAAGCACTTCGCTCCTCTCCCCCTTATGCCAGGACTGGCTTACTGTGCGCATAGATGATATTCAGTATTAAATGCAACCCAGTCAGTCCCTCAAAGTCTCTATCGAAGCCTCGCAGCCAGAAGGGCCAGGTGGCCAAGGCGAGTTGCTCATTAACCCTTTAGAGTCACGGTTTACCGATTTGGGGCGAGGTCCTTGGCTTTCAGTTCATTGAATTCCTCCCCCCCCCCCCTTCCTTTCTCCCAGAGGGAGAAAAAAAATGTGCAAATAGAAGGAAATTTGCACATCAAATGAGAGTTAAAAGGAAGAAGAACTAATTCTCTTTTGATGGGAAGTTTAGAGAGGGAGGCGAGAGACTAGCATTTGGAAATTAGATCATGGGTGGAGGGGAGAGGGAAATGACCATCTGATAATCAACTGTTTAATGTAGTTCTTTGAATCTGAGCAGTCCGGGCAGTAGATGAACTTGATTAAGCAGACGGGCGAGATCAAAGTGGCCGGAGCAAAGGCGGACAGGGTCCAGCGGCTGGCCAGTCCTCACTCGCGGGTTCTCCCTTCTCAGTGGCGGGTTAGTGCAGGGAGATAAGAAAACCCTAAGGCTTAGCACCTGAATTTCTCATTAGTATTTCATATCGCAAAGCTTGGGAACGCCTGTTTGATCCCAATTCAGACCTTTCCTGGACAAGGAATTACCCCCTCTAGGGAGATAAGAGACTCACTAGCTTCAGGAAAAGGGAAGCCGAAAGTGAATTTCATGTGGTTTAAACCAGTATATAAACATAATAAAGTAGGGTGTGTAAGAATGCTGTCCTGCTTATAAATAGGAAATAATTTCTTTTTTAAACAAAATACATTTCTTCATTAGTCATATGCTCATTCAGCTCTTATCTTTATTTTCCAGTAAGTTATTTGCTCTCACTGTTTGACAACAACAACAACACGATATAAAAATCCTTGCACACCTTGTCCGATTGGAGAATTTTAATCTTTTTCATTTATCCTTGTAAAACCAAGAACAATTTTATAACTTATTTTTGCACGTAACTGTTACATGTAGGGCAATCTGTCTTTAAGGAGGATGTTACTCTAAAAGAAATGAGTCCTAGGTAGTTTTTTCTTCAAGTCAAGCATCTTGCTGTTTAAATAAACTTGTTTAAAATGGAAAAAGGGGGGGGGGGGGGCAACAGTCTGAAAGGTAGGACTAGGCTTTATCCCTGGCATTGGGCAACTCTTAGGTTATTGCCCTTTGGGGGGAGGGACACAGTGAATACAAACGTTGAGGAGACTATTCTAATTACAGTAAGGATAAGCTAGGAAATGTACACAATTCTTTTTTAAAACAGGTTGATGTGTCAGAAAATGGACAACTGCTATGCGAGTTCAGGAAAGAAAAAAGATGATTGAATAATCACTGTTGTGTATATTTATTTTGTGCTCATTGAACTCAAGGGCCTTTATAATTACACTCTGACTTATTATACCCATGACTGGAACTATGACCAAGTATAGCCGGTGATAATCTTCAAGTAGAATAATCCTAAAGTTAAGAAAGGAAGGAGTACTTTTTTTAAAAAAAAAAAGTTTGTAATGGTCTGTGTTCTAATTTATTGGGTTTCAGAGGTCATATTAGGAACATCTTCTAAACAACTCTTTAGTAACACCCCTAATTACATTGGTCCCTTCCCATCCCAAGTTCCATCTATCCTGTGGAATTTCCTCTGGCTTATTATTGATAACTCCACTTGAAATGTTAACATGGATTAAATTGCACATATTTCTTTAGGTTTCACTACCAACCTGTACAAAGATCTAGTTTTTGGCTACCACTATAGAAACTTTTGGAACAAACTGAAAACTTGATACAAAGTGGGGGAGGTTGTTTATATAAGCTTTTAAAAAATGAGCCTAAGAAACAAGTCAATATGCCTTTTATTGAGACTCGGCAATGAACCAGGTCTCCTTTGGGCAGATATGGCCCTACTGTCAGTTGACTTGAAGTTTATATAGATGGGGAGGTATTATAGGTAAAGACATAAGAAATTTTAGATGCCATATTTTCACTTGCAGCATATTAATAACAACACCAGTCATCAAGGTGTTGAGCACCTTTGATGTGGTAAAAAAAAAAATACATACAGTTTGTGTTAAATTCTTAAGATGTTGAAATG
Organism: Myotis yumanensis; assembly: GCF_028538775.1. Taxonomy (NCBI): domain Eukaryota; kingdom Metazoa; phylum Chordata; class Mammalia; order Chiroptera; family Vespertilionidae; genus Myotis; species Myotis yumanensis. The sequence continues at coordinate 29,292,347 of NW_027223764.1, read as the reverse complement.
TGGAGAAAGAATTCCCTGACCTTGGGAAGTGTGACAATATTTCTTTCTAGTCCTATTACCTTAAATAAATATTCCTAAAAATATGCTTGTGCCACACTGAAGACCAATCACTTTTCCTCTTTTTTGCAAGATATGGTACATGTCAATACATAACAAATTTAGTCCATTTGGAGCTTGGATTCACAAACAAAACCATTGTCCAGGGGCATAAAAAAAGTGAAATAATTTAATCAACCTATGGAAAACCTTAACAAAAAAGGCATGTCGTATAAATTCAATCTTGATTCCTGAATCTATATGTCTGTTAGGGTTTAATAATCCTGAAGCATTGACATAATCTGTTGTATTAAGTTGGGAGAGCTAAGCCAAGAGTAGGATTCTAAGAGTGGATTCAGTTGTACCTCCTTCTTCACTTTCCATGTTGCTCCTGAAGTTGTCACAATTTGAAAGCTAACAATGAATTCATCAATATCTGAGTTCCTACTATGTGCTCAGCATGGTACTTGACATGTGTGATAAAGATGAGGACTATATTATCCTCAAATAATTGAGGGGTGGGGGAGGTAAGCTCACACATTGTACAGGAGAGAAATGATGTAGGAAGGAGCCAGTCATGTATGTAGCAAGCCAACTCTTTATCCCAAATGGGAACATTTACTTTTTCAATGGCGCCTCCATCTGAAAATCCTTTCCATGATTGAGTTTGCTCACTGGCAACCAAAGAGCAGGGTGGGTACAGAGGTAAAGTGAAGTTCATTGTTCCATCAGCAGCCAATTACAATTCAATGAGTGCCCATTATATGCAAAATTCTACCCTAGTACCTTTGGGAATATACCCCCAACATATTAACATATTAAAAACAGGCTCCTTGACCTTGGAAAGCTTTCAATCTATGACTAGTTGGGGAAACAAATATACTTACATGAGAATGGAGGTTAAATTTTTTTCTAAACAGATTCTATTTTGGCATATCCATTAGGTCAGCGGTTCTCAACCTGTGGGTCATGACCCCTTTGGGGGTTGAACAACCCTTTCACAGGGGTCGCCTAAATACATCCTGCATATCAGATATTTACATTACGATTTATAACAGTAGCAAAAACAGTTATGAAGTAGCAACGAAAATCATTTTATGGTTGGGGGTCACCACAACATGAGGAACTGTATCAAAGGGTCTCGGCATTAGGAATGTTGAGAACCACTGCATTAGGTCATGGGGAAGATAGAAAAAGGTCCAGGACTTGTGACCAACAAGGGAAAGAGGGTACTGATGATTCTGCTGAATTTAATTTATTAAACCCAGTTTATGTCATTCTGTAAGGAACCCTGGCTCCTTTTTGATCTGGTTTAAATATGACCACAATTAATGCAATAAGTTTAATATTTTGCATTACATTTTAAAATAGGTAAAATATGTTTACCAAAGTGGAATCGAACCTCATAACTCAGGAATGGCACGATAATATGTGCCTTCCTCACATTTTAGGCACCGTATGCCAGGCACAGAATACTCATCAACCCCTTCGTTCATGAGGAAGACAGGCAGACAAATACATTTCCCAAAATACTGTGGCATTTGCAAACTATTTTTCCATTTTTGTTATTTGGGATTCTTGTGTGACTGCTGCATTTTTAATTCATTCCCGTCCTCCCTTTTTTCTTCCCTCCTTCCTTCCCTCCTTCTCCCCCCCTTCCTTTCCTCCTCCTTTCATTTTATCTGTTTATTAAATCAAAGGAAGCAGATCTGTTGCCATTTAATTTTACTTCACTGGGAAAACATTGCATGAATGTCATTCCTTATGGTGAGTGTTGCCAACATTTTTGTTGGTACCAATCTTGAATTTATAGTAGGGATTCCTCCTTTATGAGTTTAGTAAAAAAAAAAAAAATATTATGACTTTCTCATTGGCCTTTAAAAGATTTTAGTCTTCATGCGCTTCATGATTTTAAAAGAGTTTTTGGACCAGGCCTCCGCTACGACTCCCAAGAGGCTGGATTGGGCTTTTCTGCACTCCTCGGTACACAGAGAAGGCGAGATTTGACAATGATTATGTTTATTGGTCAGTGGAGATGGCCAGCCCAGATAAACCAGACCCCATGGTTGCTTTCAACCCAGCTCAGAAGGAATGCTTTAAAGGAGTGGGATATTAAAAACTAATTTGAGAATAGAGCCCAGACCTAGAAACCTTTGACTAAAATCCAGAGGGAACTTTTCCTGATGTGGTGACACTCAGAAGGATCCACGGTGTCTAGTTACAGGGAGTGCAAATACCCGCCTTAACATTCCCCTAAAAGACCTGACATTTCTAGCTCTGAAGATTGGCCAGTAACAACGGAAAGCAGGATGCAAGATCCTCTTGAAACTGTCTCCAAATCTGGAGAAAAATTATTTTCCTCCATGTCACCGAGTTCCTTTATGATGCAGGAGCTGTCCAAGGGTCATGGCCAAGAATGGTGTTGTGCCATGGTGTCAGGAGTTGGGGGCTGGAACTCTGTGAACTGGGGTCTTCTAGGGTGACAGCTGCTAGCTGGTTGGCAAATATGGGACCTTGATCAGGCCATTTAACTCTCAAGTTTGGTGTTTGACACACACACACACACACACCACTCTCCCCCAGCAATTGAAAAGAAAGCAAGAGAGTGAGAGAAATTTTCTTTTACAAAATTGATAATGTTTTAGAGCTGAATTTTCCAGCTATTTCTAAATCTCCAACTGACTAATGGCAATGGGACCTTGTGGTGGAAAAAAGAAAAAAAAAAGGAAACAGGACTTTGAACACACTGTAGTGTCCCAAGGCCCTGACTTAAGAGTTGCCAGGGAGTGGACCAAGGAGGCAGCTAGAAACAGAACTGTTAGCTTTCAGCGGGAAAGGGGAGGGATGTATAATCAGTGTAAGGATTCTTCATCACCCCAACTCACACACACACAAAACAATTTTCAGCTGAGTTCGGGAATGGAGAAGGTGGAGGGAGGCAAGTGGGGGAACTGCCTGTGGGGCAGCCCCAGAATACCCCGAAGTCAGGCCCTGAGAGTCATGCGCAGCCTCTGTGCTGGAGGACGTCCCAGCTGCAGGCCCTGGTGCTCTGCACTCACCCAAGCCACCAGGGCTCATTGTTCACGTGCTCCCGGGAGCAGCTCACGGTGGCTGCACTTTGGTGTCACAACCCTTGGCCGGCATACAGTAGTGTAAAATGAAGCTTGTTTAGGACTCCCTTTGATGAGCGAAGATCAAACGGCCTGGGGACCCCAGGTCTTAATCAGACTTGAGCCAGGATGGCATTTTCACAAATAGTCCGTTTGCTCGGCTTTGAGCAGACTTTGTGCTCAGCACATTCATCCGGCTGCGGGGCGGGTAATCCGGGCTGAAGCCCCTTTCCTGGTCGCAAATCCATTCACACTACAATGCCTGCTGTTGGTTTGCTGTGTCAGTTCATGGGCAAATAAGTATAGGGCCCTTCTGACTTAATTAAAGGGGGGGTAGAGGAAAGGCGATGGAGGGGAAGATTAAAGCAGCGAGGGACAGCAGGCTCCGCTGTGTCTCCAGGGTCTGGCAGCAAGTGGGAGAAACCCGTTCTTCTGCTGCCCCCTGGTGGCGCTTTTGAAATTCTTCGTAGGAAGATGTAAATGATTTATTAGTCTTTTGCAGTATACTTTTGAGAAGATTAATTTTCCAGGTTCTCCACCTCCTTATGCTACATTCTAGGTTAAACATTCTCTTGTTCTTCTTAGTATTTTACACAATATTTTATTCATAGAATAATCTATATCTTCAACAATTAGAATAAAAATGACCATTAGAATCTGAGATGCAGGTTCTCAATCTATGTAGTTCTACTGTAGTTCTATCCAAAGGCTCTACATTGCATTACTTATTCCTAGATACAAAATTTAAGATCTACCTATTATTATAAATATCATAGGAAAATTCTAGGCCAAACAAATCTTAGGAAAGGTTGTACACATGTAACTATTTAGAGAGAATAAAAATATAAGAGAATATTATTACTATTATTATTTTTGTTAATCCTCACCTGAGGATATTTTTTTTCCATTGCTTTCAGAGAGAATGGCAGGGAGGGAAAAAAAGAGAGAGAACCATCCATGTGAGAGAGACACATAGATTGGCTGCCTATTGCACAAGCCCGTGCCCTGACCAGCTTCACTTTATGCCTCAGGTTAGAATATAATTCCAAATTCAGTGTTTTCCAAAAGTTTCTAGGTCTGGGCTGCAATCGAGGTATGGGTCCATGACGGGACTCAAACTCGAAAACCTCCAGTCCATGGGATGACACTCTAACCACTGAGAAAAACCAGCTAGGAACGGGGAATATTATTTTATACCTATGTAAATAAGCAGATATTAACAATTTCAAGTTTTCAGGTTCAAAAAGAAGATATAAACCTATATGCTAATGTAAAATAATAGTTACAATACATTGATACTTCCATTTCTTTAGAGCCCAGTTTTCTACTAGTATAATACAAGTCATATAGAACAGTAGAAAATGTAATAAAATGACATACTAGAAGTTTAGCTCCTAGCACAATATATGTAGCTGGTAAAATTATTATTGGTAGTTATGCATTGTTATTATTTAACAAATTAGTAATTCTAAACTGCTCCCAAAGTTCCTCTGATAGCTAAATTTTCTTAAAGAGAAATCCTGGGAGAAAGAGAATGTTCTCGTGCCCTGGCTGGTGTTGCTCAGTTGGTTGGAGCATCGTCCCAGATTCCAAGAGGTGGTGGGTTTGATTCCTGGTTAGGTCACATATCCAGGCTGTGGGTCCCATCCCCGACTGGGGTGTGTGTAGGCGATGGCCAATCAATGTTTCTCTCTCTCTCTCTCTTCCTCTCTCTGAACTTAATAAAAAAATCCTTTTGTAAAAGGTTTCTGTAAAAGAATAAAGGATTCTGAAAATGTATGAAAACATGAATTCTAAATATTTAAATATTCAATAACTATTTTTGTGTACTAAATTCTTAGCTATAAGTTAGATGCCAAGTATAAAACTGTATACTTCTATTTTAGTATAATACTATTTTAGTATTATAATCTAAAATCTATTATAAGAATGACTTAAAATAAGAAGCAAGTCAACCTAAATGAAACTTTTCAAAATGTCCTTTCTGTTTTAGATTAGGCCCTGTCCACATTTTTCGATATTGCTATGTTCTCCACCAATATCTCCATTATCATCTCACAATATTCTCTCTATCTAGCCAAGTGCATTTACAAGAACAGCACTTTTTAGAGTAAATTTCTACTCTAAACAAGTGAAAAGCATTTTGCAAATAATAGACAACTTTGTAAATTCAGTTTAGTCACAAACTTACTTAGAAGGTATGAAAGTGTCAGGCAGAGGATCTACTGGCTAATTAGCCTTCTGTCAAAAGCATATCCTGCTCCCTCCTTCTGATAATATCATTAGCTACTATCATTTGCAATTGCTAATAATTTTAGAAGGGAGCAGTGGCTAGAGCAGTGTGTGAAGTCTGAAGGTCTAAATGTATTTCTTGTTTGTGTAGTTCCTAATTTGCAGACAAAGTTCAAAATTCCGGTGGAAACTTACCTTGCTATGTTTTATTAATAGCTGAAATTAGTAAGTTAGTAAGTACATAATTAAATAAGTGAAGCTTTTCCTTGCAAGTGTGTAAGGAATGAGAGAGAAAATAATAGAATTCTCTTCTATTTTTGTAGGCATCTAAAGGCAAGTATTAATTAAGGTGCTAGTTTCCCAAAAAAGATGATTAAGAACTCTACAGGTCTGTGATTCTTAAACTGTTGTGTACATAAAAATAATCCAAGAATGCATGTTAAAAAAAGAATATTTGCAGAATTGGCTCCTAGTTCTTTTGATTGTAGAGATCTGGGTAAATATGATGACTCCTTTTTTAACCCTTTCCATTGGTTCAATGTAATGTAGGTCATCCTTTGGCTATACTTTGAAAATATCTTCCCACCAGATCTGTCACTTTTCAAGTTCCAAAAGCTTCACTTTCTGCTTCAGGTTAAAATATAATTCCAAATTCAGCGTTTCCCAAACTTTTGCACACCCCAACATTACACATACATACATCTCCTGAGCCTTGCTCTGGGTCCCCATTTTGTATGTCTGTTGCAGGGCTCAGAAATATTTATTATATTTTAATGTCCCAAATGATTCTGGTGCAGAGCTAGGGGCTTGGGACAGATGGCCCTTGCTCAGCATTGCTCAGGCTTAACTGATCAAAACATCACCTGGAGCCCTGGCCAGTGTGGCTCAGTTGGTTGAGAAGTCATCAGTTAGATTCCTGGGGTTGTAGGCTTGAGCCTCAGTAGGGGGCATGCAGAAGGCAGTCAACCCATTTTTCTCTCTTTCCATCTCCCTTCCTCTATCTCCAAAGAAAAAAACACACACCCCCCCCCACAAAAAAATAAAAATAAAAAAGTCACCTGGAGTGCTTGTATAATTGGATTCCTAGAACTAGTGGGATCCTGTAAGTGGTTAACAACCAGCATTTTTTAAAATGCATATATATATATATATATATAGTGTCCCCCCCAAAAAATGTATACACACACTTTGAATAATTATAAAGGCAGTATTTATTAAAATAAATTTCTGTTTCAAAATTGAGTTATCAGCTGTTAAAGTGTGTATATATTTTGAGGGGACACTCTGAATACATACATATGCATATTATAAATTTTATTCACATACAGGATATGTAGCTCATAATTTGCAAATAGTAAGAAAATGTTTAATACTCATTATTGCAAATATCCTATAGCCAATTGATTCTTATGGATGCTTTTGTATACCTAGCAAACCTGTGGGTGTAATTCAGCCATGATTTGACAAATGAAATTGCATCATAGTCTATTTTTCTAATCAATTTATTATTATTAAATCTGATGTGTGATTCCCTGTTAAACTATGAAGTATTTCTACCACAGAGATACAATTGGTGTAAATAACCCCAAGAATTTAATAATAAAATGAAGTAAAACAGGTAAAGTTATTATAAATATAATTTATTTAACTGTAATAAATGACAATCTCTGGACATTGACTTCTATCTACATCCATTGACCCAGGTTACCACAAACCAAAATTAAGCTTCACCAAATTCAACTTTGCCAGACTGTTCTCAAGGCAAACACAGTTTCAGTAACCCACTTCTCATGGGTCCTACTTTCTCTTAGATTTTGGCTTAGCTATTTCTTGGTCTATGGTTTAGTCATTCTATCTATTTTTGAGACTTTTAAGGAGGAATATATATATATATATATATATATATATATATATATTTATTATTATTATTATTTTAGCAAGGTTACTCTTGAATAACCTAACCTGTCATTTCCCCAGAAACAAAAGCTCTTGAACATTTAAAAAAATATATTAATGCTATCAGACTGTTATGCAGTTTTTTTCATTCATGTTTGTGAGATTCATACATAATAAATTTAGCTAATACATTTATTTTTACTTCAGTATAATATGCTGTTGTTTGAATATACCACATTTTATGGCCCATTATCCAGGTGATAAATATTTCAATTTCCTTTTTTTTTTCTATTTCAAAATGCTTCTGTGAGAATCCTTACATATATCTTCTTCTGAATACTTGTGATTTTTTTCTAGGAAATAGACTAATGAGCAGAAGCACTGGGTTGTAAAATATGGACATTTTCAATTTTATTAAATATTGCAAAATTGTTCTTCAACATGATTGTAAGAATTCACATTTGTACCATCAGTATGTAAGAATTTTACATTGCTGCACATTTTAACCATTTTTTTGCTATTTAAAATATTAATTTGAAAAGCTGATGGGTGGGAATGGTTTCTTTTCATTTTAAAACTTAGTTACTGATTATTAATGATGTAGATATATAGGCAGAGTATTTCTGTTCTCTGGAAGAGAAGACTTGACCAAACTTCTAAGGCTATATAACCTTGATGCACAAACCAGACGAGAATAATTAAAGAGAAATTATAGGCTGTTGTCTTGACATCACAGACACAAAAATCTAAACTAGAACAATGTATTAAAAATTCATATTGTGACAAAGATTAATTTATGATGAAGAAGCAAGATAGTTTAATACTAGAAGTCCATTAACATTTCTGCCAAGTATACCACAAAAACAGATACCGAAGAAAACCATATGACCATTCCAATATATGCTGAAAAAGATTTTATGCAACTGAATTGCTATATCAGACATCTAAGGGTAAAACTTTAAATCTGAAAAAAGCAAGAGCGGTAATTGTAATATCATTATTTTATACTTAGTTGGGATTCTAGCCAGTCTATAACTTCAAGAAAATAAATTAATGATTGGAACTAGGAAGAATGAAATAAAAATATTTTATTATTCAGAGTTGATAGTATTATCTTCAGAAATAACCAAAGAGATAAACAAATAAATTAGTAAAATTTCAGCAAGGATGCTGGACATAAAAAGCAATATGTAAAAAATCAATTGAAGTTCTTGATGCTAATCAAAGACTTCAAGAATATAATATTTTAAAAGATGTTCTTTAAATAGCAAAAAAAATTATATAGGTGTGTGGGTTCTCTTATAAAATGTTTTAAAAGACATTTTAGAAAATGTAAATAATAAGTACATGTGTCCATGGGTGGAAAAAGTTAGTATCAAAGATTATAAATTCCCCCAAATTAATTTATAAGTTCAAAGTAATTTTAATCAAAACCCTAAAAAAATGTTTGTGAAATGTGACCATTTGGTTCTAATATTTATATAAGGGAAAAAGGTGATAACTAAGACAGTTTTAAAAAGAGCAACAAAGGTGGGGAGATGCCCTATAAGATGTAAAGAATCTTTATAAAGCTGTGTTAAATAAGACAGCTTAGTAATACTGCTGAAAGAGTAATGGAAGGAAATTGAGTCTATATGCAAAATCTTTTGTGTATATTTTCATGTGTATATATGAATTCATATGTGTGTATATGTGTGTATATGTGTGTATGTGCGTGCGTGCATGTGAACTAAGAAAATTGGATAACTATATGGTAAAAATAGAAGTAAAACATAGTCCCATTCATTTAAAAAATTAATTCCAGTGAGGTTAAAGGTCTACTCTAAATGGTAAATTTTAGAATTTTCAGAAGTTTATGAGTCTATCTCTATATCCTTATGACTTAATAGAAAAGTCTTATTATACAAGAGACAAATTATAAATTATATAGAACAGATTGATAATTTGACCACAATAAAACAACATAAAAAGACATTACAGAGAAGGTGAAGATATTTGCAACATACATAACAAGCAATCATTATTTTATTTTTAATTGTCTTTTCCTTAGCCTTAGTCAATAAATAAGGTAAGGGAGAAGATAATGTTGTTTTTCTCCTTTAATTGTGTAAGTGGTGAATTATACAAATAGATGATTTTTTAAAGTTATACCATTTATATATTTTCCTTAAAAAACATTTTATTGAAGTATGATAGCCATACAAAATGCTAAACAGATATAATGTATATAATTTGATGTATTTGGAGATTAATATACATCCATGAAATTGTCACCACAATCAATGCCATTAAACATACAATTCTTCAGAGAGAAATCAGTTTCAGGTTCAGGAAGTTCTGTGAGAAGGGAATATGCAATCCTGGTGATAATATGAAAATAATTTCCTAGTGAGATCATATAGTGGATAACACAAGTGCTACTTAGCTTTGATAAGTCATTTTATTTTAAATGGGTTTTAAAGATACATATTTCAGGTAGAAGTAACAATTCAATGTTAGTTAACTACTGTTAGGTTATACACATTTAGAATATTTCGGATGCAATTTTACAGTGCAAATTAATTATTCCTGGGGAGCTTTAGCCTCTCGTCAGTGGGAAGACTTTTTGTATAAAAACACACTCTGAATAAATATTTTAATAAGAGGCATTTATTTATTCTCTACCTTGAATAATATTGGGATTGTGCATGAACTTGTTAGCTTGTTACAAGATGTTGTTTTGATTCTTTATGGAAATTGCTGCTGACGTGGCTTGACATTTCTAGCTGAAAGTCAAAGAAAGTTGAAAATGCAAGACTGAGTTTGGCAAATCTTAATAGTTCCTTACGAGAAAGGGTTACACCGTCTGCAGCAAACATGTTCCTCTGCTGCTCATTGCAGTGAGGATTTCATGACGGGATAAAGCTGGGAGAGTAACAACATCAGTATTGTACAAGGGCTATTGGTTGCTCTTTGTTTTTGATTTATAGGTAAAATCGGCGTACAGCATTATAATTCAACATCTGTATACACTATAGAGTGATCACTATCAGAAGTCTAGTTACAGGCCTGGCCTGTGTAGTTCAGTTGTTTGGAGCATCATCCCGTGCACCAAATGGTCTCCGGGTCAGGGCACACATACCTAGGTTGCGAACTCAATCCCTGGTTGGGGCATGTATGGAAGGCAGCCAGATCAATGTCTCTCTCTCTCTTCCTCTCTTTCTCCCCCCCCCCCCTCATTTGCTCTCTCTCTAACAAAGTAAATAAAAACACATCCTCAGGTAAGGATTTTTAAAGAAGGGTCTAGTTAGCCCTAACTGGTTTGGCTCAGTGAATAGAGCATCTGCTTGCAGACTGAGGGGTCCCAGGTTCAATTCTGGTCAAGAGCATATGCTTGGTTTGTGGCTCCATCCCTAGTAGGGGTTGTGCAGGAGGCAGCCAATCAATGATTCTCATCATTGATGTTTTTATCTTTCTCTCCCTCTCTGAAATCAATAAAAATATATTTTTAAAAATGGTCTAGTTATACATCACCATACCCATTTTGCCTTCACCCATTTTGCCTTCCCCCAACCCACCAATCTATTCTCTGTATTTACTAGTATGAGTTTGTTTTTGTTTGTTTTTGTTTGTTTAGTATTCAACATATGAGTGCAATCATATGGTATTTGTCTTTCTCTTTTGGACTTATTTCACTTAGCATAATATCCTCAAGATCCATCCATGTGGTATCAAATGGCAAGATTTCCTTCTTTTTTAAAAAAAAAATTTTTCATTTGGGTGACATTTACTTCTTTTTTATGGCTGAGTAGTACTTTATTGTGTGTATTTACCATATCTTTACCCATTCATCTGTCAGTGGGCACTTAGAGTGCTTCCATATCTTGGCTATTGTAAATAATCCTGCAATGAACGTAGGGATGCATATATGTTTTCAAATTGGTGTTTTGAAATTATTCTGATAAATACCCCAGAAGTGGAATTGCTTGTTCATCAGGTAGTTCTATTCTTAATTTTTGTGAGAACTCTTCATAGTGTTTTCCATAGTGGCTGCACCGATTCACAATCTCACCAACAGTGCACAAGGGTTCCTTTTCCCACATCTTCACCAATACTTCTTGATTGTTGATAATAGCCATTTTGACAGGTGGGGCACTTCTTAGATGACTAGGGATGCTAAGCATTGTTTCCTATGTCTATTGGCCATCTGTATGTCCTCTTTGGAGAAATATATATTCAGGTATTCTGCCCAATTTTTTTAAAAATCAGGTCGTTGTTTTTTTATGTTGAATTGTCTGAGTTCTTTATTTATTTTGGATATTAATCCCTTACCAGATATCTGATTTGCAGATTCTTCTACCATTCAGTAAGTTGTCTTTTTGCTTTGTTGATGGTTTCCTTTGGGATGCAAAAGCTTCGATGTAGTCCTATTTGTTTAGTTTTGTTTTTGTTGTCTTTGCCTTAGGAGTCATAACCAAAAAAAAAATTGCTAAGATAATATTGAAGAGTTTATTGCTTACATTTCTTTCCAGGAGCTTTATGGTTTCAGTTCATATATTTAAGTCTTTAACCTATTTTGAGATTATTTTTGTATATGGTATAAGAAAGTGGTCTAATTTCGTTTCTTTTTGCATGGATCTGTTCAGCTTCCCCAGCACTATTCATTGAAGAGACTGTTTTTACCACTTTGCATATTCTTGCCTTCTTTGTCATAGATTAATTGGCACATAAACATGGGTTTATTTCTGGGCTCCCTGTTTCGTTGATCTATGTGTCTGTTAATATGCCAGCACCATACTGTTTTGATTACTATAATATTGTAGTATAGTTTGGTGTCAGGTAGTGTGATAGTTCAAACTTTCATCTTTTTTATCAAGATTTCTGTGGCTATTTGGGCTCTTTTTGTTGGATTCATTTTATATTAACTCATAATGCATTATTTTCTAAAATCGTTATTGTTGAAAGTATTACATGTGTCCTTCTTTTTCCCCCCATTGGGCCCTTCTAGTCCACCTTCACCTCCCACCCCAGGCCTTCACCACCCTATTGTCTGTGTCCATGGGTTATGCATATATGCATACAAAATCTTTGGTTTTATTTCATGTAGGGCGCCTGGTTTTAAGTATTTTCTACATGGCTGTAGTGACATTCTTCACTAGCCCTATACAGTATTTCCATTTTAGTATGATACATATATCAATTCTTGGAGTCTTGTCTGGAATTAAACATCAACTAAGTTCAAAAGTAATTATTTTTTTTATTTCAACTCTATAAAGTATACAACAGGCACTCGGCAATTACAGCTGCAGGAAAAATACAGAGCAAATCAAAGCAGGTTAAGTTTATGAAAAAGTTTTAATCTACATCAAAAGAGTGCAAGTGGTCAATGACCACTTGATGACAGTTGTTGCATTCTGACTAACAAAGAACTCTTTCATGTGGAACAAATTGTAAGAGGGCAATCAAGTAACCATAGCTGTAAGAGTACAAAAGAACTGACCAGTTGTAAAAACATCATACATTGAAATAAATTTGATAGATGAAGCTCAAAGAAATGTCCCTCTACTGGAAAAGCCCAAACCTCTGAGTCATTGCTAAGGTCCCAGAGTTCTCTGTTGACGCAGGGGCCTAAAGAGAGGAGGGCTAACAACACACTGCCAATGTTCAGCTTTCTAGGACTGTTGAAAACTTGCCTCATAAATGATTTGCATATACAAGAACTCAGAGAAAGCATCCTGTTTTGTTGAGTGGTGCACCAAGGTACTTTTTCATCATTGGTTTCATAACGAGGTTTGGTGAGCAGTCATTTTCGAGTTTTTCTTTTGAGTTGGACCTTTGTTAATGGAGTCTATAAAATACACTAGAACTTGGTAGTACTAATCTTCTAAACTGAATCTGCACAGCTTAGCAAAACAGGAATACCTGTGTACAGACTGGTAGTATGTCATATATTAATTTGACCTGCACATACATTTATACATTTCACAGAAATGACGCTGTATCTCATGAACAGATACACAGCTCTGGTACATTTAACAGAAATTAGAGAACAACTTCATCATTTCTGTAATTCATCAATATTATATAATAAAGGCTTATAAATTGTTAGCAGAAAGAACTGTAAAACGCAGCAAGCTAAGAAAGGACAACATTTTGAGGTGTGTTTGTCTTTGTCATGCAGCATAACACCAAATTTGTTCTTTTTAAAATAGGATGCCATGAATTTAAGGCACTTGCAACAATGCCAGATAGCCAGGTTGTGTTCTAAACTATGGGACAGATGAGTAACAGTACAGTTGACATAATTTTCAATAATACTGACAATTATGACATTAATTCAAGTCTACTTAGACCTAAAAACATTATTCAATACAAATAAAATGAAATAATAATGCTGTGAAACACTAAAAAAAGTTATATGTACCACAAAATATCACACAAAAATACCTATTTACATAAATATTTGTCTGTGGTCCTATTGTGAAAGAAAACATTGTTAAGGATAATGCACAGATCACCTCTATTGCATGAAATAAGTTCCAATAGCCTTAATTTCAATATGGTAGCTGACTTCCTTCAATTTAAGTTTATCATCAGTGTAGTCATTTAGAAATGAAACAAGAAAAATTCAATAGTTAAATTTATATATTATACATGTGTAGGTCACATGCATATCCCATAATTTTAAATTAAAATTAGGACTTGTAAAGAATATAATAAACATAAATGTTTTAAATGCCACATGAATCTGATTCATATATTAATAACAAAGAAGGTACAAATGTAAAAAATCATTTATAGCAATTTTCCAGATATCATTTTTTATAATGTTACTTAATCTACCTGATATACACTATTATGTTGTTCCTTTCCTTGGCAGTTTTCAGTTTTCCTGTAAGTCAAGATACACAGAAAGCCCTTATTTCCCATACTTGAAGTATTAACAAGAAAGTCAGTTAACAAATCAAACAGGTTGTCACTATTCTAACTTACCCAGATGTTCTTTAGTGTGGGAAAACAGAGAGGGCATGAAAAAATGAGAAGTAAAGCGAGACACACTTTATGAAGCTGACCATGAATTTTAGCCCTAGTGTCTTCACTGAGACAAGATTTAAATCCTTAAAATTCAATGTTGAAAATTAAATGAATGTTCTCTGTTAGTAATTCTTGGATGATGTAGTTCACTTTAATTTCTGGGTGATTGCTTTAGGCATCCTAATGCAATTCCATTGATGAAATGAACAAAGATGCAAACACAGGTGGGAGAAATGACCTACAGGTACATTATGCTGAATACTACTGCTTCCTTCTATAGAACTTGCAGATATTGGTTGTCTTAGACTTGAACCACAGTTCCAAAATCCATAGTAAATGCTAATCTCTGGGGCGATAGAGATATTTGAAAAGTTGCACAAGTAGATTATTAACTTTACCTAGTCTTTAAGTAAAATAATCTAGCATGCCTAGCCCACTCTATCTTTTAACAAAAATCACTGAACGTTAACCATAATGTCAAAATTGTATATTTTAAAAGTAATATAAAACTTCTAAATCAGCACTTGTAGCTGGACTTTAGATGGGTGTGTTTAATTTTATATTCTAAAATCTGTAGAAGGAAGTGGATATTTTGGGGACTAGATCAATTTTGAGAAATTGTAAGGGAGAGAAAAATTCAATAACACAAAAATAACATCTTAGAATAAAAGTTTTAATTTAATTTTATTCTAATTGTAATAATATGCCTTTAATATTTTTATTCTCCAAATATTTCTTAGATTATTATATTTTGATAAGATATACTCTAAAGTAGTCTTAGTATGGACAATTCAAGCCAAAATAATAACATATGCCTTCTTGGATACAGTGTAATGATCTAGGTCAGTGGTTGGCAAACTCATTAGTCAACAGAGCCAAATATCAACAGTACAATGATTGAAATTTCTTTTGAGAGCCAAATTTTTAAAACTTAAACTATATAGGTAGGTACATTGTTATTAACTTAATTAGGGTACTCCTAAGGCGTAGGAAGAGCCACATTCAAGGGGCCAAAGAGCCTCATGTGGCTCGCGAGCCACAGTTTGCCGACACAGAGAGTCTGGGTGGACATATATTTTTTTCAGAAATGTCTACACTTGTTTGACTTTTTTAAAAAAAACTCTCTACTGGAAAAATTCAAACCCCTATGTAATATACCAAATTCACACACAGTTCCAAGTCAGGATGACAACTTGTAAGTTATGCACTTGTCTGAGTAGATAGAATGCTAGATACAATGCTATTTGTCTAGGTAAAGCTTCCCAGTGGTTCTGTTGCTTATGACTATTAATAGTCAACTGGCCTGCCAACAAAGGACTCGGTTTAAACTGTTGATCCTTTTCCCCATGTGAAAAAAGCAAAATCAGTGTGATATTTTCAAATCCAACCCTTTCTAGGGAGTATGATATTTCAGGGTTGTAATATTTTTGTTCTATTTAGCTCACCTTATTGTTTTCCTCTCTACTTCCTTCCTACTTTCACATGGACTCATATCAGCTAATTCAGGAAAAGGTTATCAATATATGGCCAAGTTCTTGTCTTGTTTTCCAACCTCACATAAGGAAGGTTTCTCATCTGGCAAGTAGACAAATCTCAATGATTTTTGCTTTCTTCCTTTTTTTCAAAGGGGGGAGAAGGGGTTCAGGCCTAAGACAAGAAGCTAGTTCAAACAGTTTTTAATCACCTTTCTCCCTCAACCCAGTCTATGTTGTATAAGTAAAATCTGACAGGAGTTTGGTTTGATAAATTTGGTGGAAATGCTTGAGTCTCTGGCTACACATGTAATGATTAGAATTTGTGTTGTCTGTTCAGACACTGACATTTACAGATGAAAGATATACATAGCACCTATATAGTTTTTTATTTTTATTTTTTTTGGATGAATCTTGATCCCTCTCCATCCCGCCCCACCCTGACCCCTAGGGTTTATTTTTATAAAAGGGAATATTTTAAGCCTCAGTTTGAGGGTGTGTTAGGTAATAAATAAAAACCAATTGGCTGCTAGTCACTTATTTCCAGGACCATCTTTAAACACAATATTTTCAAAAAATATGAAATGGTTGTGAATTGCTTTTTTCCCCACTCTGTCATGCCAGTTTATCAAAAACAAACGAATTCATGCATGCTTTTTTATTTCAATTCCTCTGTGAAAAACGCATATATACCTGCTATGAGAGTTCTCAGCAGAATCCATAGCAGTTGTGCTTTTAACATGTCAATTTTTGAAATCTGTCAGAAAGGAAAGGTAACATTCAGTCTTGTCATCAGCACTGCTGAGAAATGAAATCATGAACTTCTAGCACTGGTTTGACATAAACTCTGTGACCAACAGATGCGTGGTCCTCGTTTGTACGGTATATACACCGGCCTGCGGTAATAGATCCTACAACCCTCACTTGAAGAAAGGGAAGAGCCCAGTTTTTGTACCATAGAAATCTATCGTACCCTATATATTATTATTTTTTTAATCTTCTTGATAATTCTAGCAAGGTACAGACTCTCTGACTAGATTGAAGTGTTTCTTACTGTCTTTCAAATTAGAATCAGAGCGAAGCAAGATCATTGCAACAATAGAAAACATCCTTTTACTGGTGAGAGGCTTTTGCTTCAGGACCACCATGTCAACTGCTATTTTTAGGTTCAAACAGAAAACATGTAAAGAGCACTACTGTCGTCTAAGCAATAAGTCCTAATGCCACTGTAGTTACTGGAGCAGCATCGATCAAAGGCATCATGGTGACCCCGAGCACGAATCTTCTCTCTTTCCCTCAGGTTTGCTGGCAGCTGTGTCTCAGAAAAAGCTGTCTTCAGCAAGGCAGAAGCAGGTAAGAGAAATGACATTAGAAGTCTATGTCCCATCCTGAGTTGTCATCGGGTGGTGGTTCGTCACTGTCCTCAGGGAAACTGTCAAAATTGCTTGTGTCTGTGGGTGATGCAACCTAGAAATGAGAGAATGAACGGTAACAGGGTGTCTGAATTTTTAGCAAATCCCATGATCGATGGTAAAATAGCATTTTTTATTCATTCCCTAATCAAATGGCTGTGTTGTTTTGTTGTTGTTGGGTTTTTTTGTTTGTTTGTTTTTTGTTTTTTTTTGAGTGTCCACTGGATAGCAGGTTTTGTGCTTGGTGGAATGGGAGTCACAGTGGTGAGTACAAATAAATATGGTTCTTGCCCTCATGGAGTTTCTACTCTAGTAAGAAATATACTGCTATTTTGTGATTATGGTTATCTATAGATTTTTGTGATTATTTGTTGTACATGTTGGTCAGTGCTATGAAAGAGAAAAGGTGCCATGAGAGTATAAGTGTCGTCATGGAAAGCCTCTTTGAAAAAGTATTCTTTTAAACCTACAAATCAATGAGTTCGATAAAGAGTATAGCACATGCAAAGGTCCTGAGGTGAGAGAGCACTCCATGCTGAAGTAACCAAGAGAGGCTAACTTGGCTGCTAAGAGAGAAGGGGAGTGGGGTGAGAAATAGGTAAATGGGGAGGAGTCAGGTTATATAGAGCCTTGTAGGCCATCTTAAGGATTTTGTATATTTATTCCATGTAGAATAATGAGCCATTTCTAAACTCAAGCAAAACTCTTGCAAATTTACTGGGCACAGTTCAATCTGTAGAGCATTGGTAAAAGTAGTGAAGAAGCACACTTGTTTTCCCTCATATTCTAATATTTAAAACCATTTACAGATACAAATGTACCCATTTAATATTACCACTACATAAATGGAGACCCCTGATAAATTTAGTTTGGGATAGTATAGGCTTAATATTTATTCCTTCAAGTTTCTCATACTACTCTTGTTCTAAAAACAAAACTTCATGAATGCAATTAGCATTTGTAATGTGAGACATGGTAATGCCATTTTCCTTTTGTTTGTAAATAAACATAAACATTAACATAGAAATGAATCTTTAGAAGTAGGGATATGTTTCTGTCTAAAGAGCAGTCTTGAGTTAGTCCAAAACGAAGGACATACATATGAAGGGCTCAGGACCACAAAGCTCCCCTTAGTTAAGATGCAGCATTGAATGAAAAATATAATGTGATCCATTAAAACCTATTTCAACTTAATATAAACCCCTTAGTCTCCTTAGTGGACTGGCTATTTAACAAAAGAGAGTTTAAGAAGAGAATTCTTTTTTCTCCCCTACAGTCTGATAAAAAGAAGAAAAGAACACAGTTGTGTCTGATAGTGCCTCAAAGTAATATGGGGGCAGAATTTCATATTTTTAATGCTGGGTACTATTCCATTGTATATACGTAAACATCTTCTTTATCCAATCATCCATTGGAGGACACATAGATTGTTTCTTTTCCTTGACTATTGTGAATAATGCTGCAATAAATATAGGAGTACAAATACCGTTATGAATTAAGTGTTTTCAAAATTTTGGGGGTAGATATCCAGAAGAGGGATTGATAGGTATTATAATTGGTCTATTCATAATTCTTTTAAGGAACATCCATACTGTTTTCCATAGAGGCTGCACCAATCTACATTCCCACCAGCAATGCACCAGGGTTCTCTTTTTTCCACATCCTCTCCAACACTTGTTTTTTCTTGTCTTGTTGATAACAACCATTCGAATGATTGGTTTGCATGTGCATTTGCATTTCCCTCATAGCTAGTGAAGTTGAGCATCTCTTGATGTATCTGTTGGCCATATGGATGTCTTCCTGGGAAAGTGTCTGTTCAGGTCCTCTGCCTATTTTTTAATTGGTTAGGATTTTTGTTGTTGTTGTTGAGTTGAATGAGTTCTTTGTTTTGGATAGAAGAACCTTATCAAAAGTAACATTTGCAAATGTTCCCCCCCCATTTAATTGGTTGTCTTTCCTGTTGATGGTTCCTTCTGCTGTGCAGAAATTTTTAATTTGATGTAGTCCCATCCATTTATTTTCACGTTTACTTCCCTTGATTTTGGGGTCAAGTTCACAAAAACCCCTTTGAGACCCAGATCCATAGTTTAGAATCAACATTTTCTTCTATGTATTTTATTGTTTTAGGTCTTATACTCTAATCTTTAACCCATTCTGAATGATGAACTTTTGTATATGGTGTCAGATAGCAGTCTAGTTTCAGTCTTTTGCATGTGGCTTTCCAATTTTCCAAACGGCGTTTATTGAAGAGGCTTTCTTTATTGTGTTTTGGACATTTTATGAGAAATTAGCCGCCCATATATGTGTGGCTTTATTTCGGGGCTCTCAATTCTCTTCCATTTTTGTGTGTCTATTTTTCTTCCAATACCATATTGTTTTGAATATCGTGGCTTTGTAATACAGTTTGAAGACAGGAACAAGGGAGGAGGAACTATGTGGGGGCATAAATGAAACATTTTGGCCAGGAATCCATAGCTGTTGAAAATTGTTGCTGGTCTGCTGACCATACCCTACCAGAAACCAGAGGGTAAAGGAATGCTTTGATGTGGCTTTTATCGGTACCAGTGGTTCTCAACCTTCTGGCCCTTTAAATACGTTTCCTCATGTTGTGACCCAACCATAAAATTATTTTTGTTGCTACTTCATAACTGTAATGTTGCTACTGTTATGAATCGTAATGTAAATATCTGATATGCAGGATGGTCTTAGGCAACCCCTGTGAAAGGGTCGTTCTACCGCCAAAGGGGTCGCGACCCACAGGTTGAGAACCGCTGGTATACTATTGGAGACAAAGCAAGGTAGAGAGTAAACAGGATTCATAAATAAAAAATAACACACATTATCCTAACTCACCCAAGTATACTCACATAATATACTGTATACTGAACACACGTGAAGAAATTTAAAGTATACATGTTTCTAGTAATAATTCATGAATATGACAAATTCATTAAAGTTGTTGAATAATGTATCCTTATTCTTGGGTAATGATGTATAGAGTTTGTAATGGAAAAAAAAAAAAACACACCTGGTTGCTGGAGATTCAGTATACTCTTCTGTCTATGCCAGTATATATTTAACACTTACCATACTAAAAGTCAGCTTTTATTCACAAATGAAATAAACTTAAATGAGAATGAATATAGTCAAAAAAGTTAATGTTAAAATACATATATAATAACCATCTCCCAGCTTATCTGTTTTTAAGCTTGGGTTTTAGATGTAATTATTTTAATGTGGTACTTCTGTTATCTTTACAGTTTTATGTTATAATCAGATGAAATATAAAATAGATTTTTGATGACAGACAAATGCCTTCATGTGGACAAACACAGTCAAACTGGAAGGTCTACTTACACTTGGTATTATAGGAGGTGTTAAGGTGCCTTTTCTTAAGCCTTCCCAATTAAAGCCCTCAAACCATCTAGGAAAGGAAAAAAGTAAGAGTTAAAAGCATTTTACCTCAGTTAAAACCTTCTCAATGCAACATATATGATGGCCATGACTGATGGAAAGTGATTAGGGAAACATCTTCAAGGTGACAACAATGTTTTCCATTTAATTGCAGATTTTAAAAAATTAGCTTATTTTGTGGAATGCATCTTTCAAGAAATTGAAATGTCAACTCTTTTAACACCAATTAAAAAGCAACTCCTTTTTATTCTAGTAATTTCAGTCATAATGTCTGCATGACCTTGTTCCTATACTATCATTATAACTTTAAAAATGTCATAACATGTTTGGCCCTGTGTCTTACTGAATATTTTATTTTAAGCAAGCAGAATCAGGCATGAAAAGTCAGGACAGAACATTATCTTTCCATCTTTGTCACTGATTCATTAGGGAGCCTCAGTTAATTAACCTTTCTCATCTCATTTTCCTCTTTTTTTCTTTTCTAACACAGTGAAGATATTTTGTGGACAGCTTTTCTGTGAAAATGTGAACCAAATAACACAAAGGGTTTTTGCTTGTTTGTTAGATTGGTTGTTGTTGTGTTTTTTGTCTTTTTGAAAAAGTTCTCCATTAGCAAATGCTTACACCAAACTCTTAGCAGACCTTTTAGATATTCACAGATATTTCAGTATATAAGTTACTCTGGTAGGGATGTGAATTTCCTGTAAGTATTACAGAAACAGATGATTAGAGAAAAAAAAACAGGTTTGTCTGAGGTTAACTCTAGAACATCCAGCACCATGCATAAGGTCTGATATTCAAGATACTCTACTTTTTTATTTTATTTTTTATTTTTTATTGATTTTTTTACAGAGAGAAAGGGAGAGGGATAGAGAGTTAGAAACATCGATGAGAGAGAAACATCGACCAGCCGCCTCCTGCACACCTCCCACTGGGGATGTGCCCGCAACCAATGTACATGCCCTTGACCAGAATCGAACCCGGGACCCTTCAGTCCATAGGCCGATGCTCTATCCACTGAGCCAAACCGGTTTGGCATAAGATACTCTACTTTTTTAAAGACTATATTTTGTACTTGTTTTTCTTTATCTTATTATCGAATTAGGAACTGGTTGAAAAAATATTTTGTTTTTAATCAAGGAAATATGGGCATGATATGGTGGAGGACTTTTTTTTTAAGTATTTTGGTAGGAAAAGGAATCCTTGAATTAAAATATACATTTCCTCTAGCTAACTATATAAGTTATACAACCACTAACTTAAAAAACAAAACAAAACAAAAAACAGACTGGGGAAGTACTTGTCAGGTTTTTTAAACTTAAATTACAAGGAGAGAATACTTACTTGTGCTTTTGAATGTCTTTCACTCCATTTTTCAAATTCCCTAATCTTTCTGATGGATTGTCCCTAAAAAAAAATAATTGTGGTAAGAAATCTATTTTTTTCACATTACCAGCCTTTCAAAAATAATGTGGTTGAAATGCTTACCTGCATAGTTTTTTAATTAAATTAGCAGCATTTTTGGCAATCTTCTTTGGAAATTCTATCATGTCAATCCCCCTCAATATGATGTTATAGGTTTTCATAGGATCTGGGCCTGAGAAAGGTGGGCTGCAAGAATGGAAGACATAAAAAGAGATACTTTTATTTTCTAAATAAGAAAACATAAATTGTTATAACTTCATAAAGGACATCGATTCTTATTTTTATTTTGGGGCTTACATTGGAAAGACAATAGAAACCTTTCTCAGTAAGCCGCTTAGCAAGACCACAAATGTGTCAAGTTTGCCTGTTGTTCCTCTCCTTTCTCTGTGACTGGAATAGATAGGAACTAAATCTAAACCTAAAACTGGAGATAAATTCATCTTTCCGGGTCAGACTGTGAATACTTGAACAAAACCAGTCGCTAAGAAAGGAATTGGTGTGTGTAGAAGGGGGCTGTAGTTGTGAGAGGGATAGAGAATGGGTCCTGTTGGGACCTTTCTGATTATTAATGTTAAATGGAGCTAGCTACTCTGAACAGAATAAGCAAGGATAGAAGGAAGGGAGCAAGGGGGGAAATTTAGCCTACTTTATTAGGATTTGTTGCCTTAGAAAATCTCTCACCGGATCATTTATTTTACTTGTTCTCAATTCTTGGTGTTCAGGAGGTTACATGGCTCATAGAAAGCTCTCCCCTGTTCTCTGAAATCCTGTAGTTATTGCCATTCTCCTATTATTTGCTCTGGTACACTTTATTGGCATATCTGTGAGAGATTGCCTGCACCTTAGTTCCTCTACCATTCTGTAGTGGTTAACTGATCTATATATTAACATGCCTTGCTTTTTAAAGATCCATCTATTATTTCCAAATTTTATTCCAACCAGAAGTCATTAGATATGACAGGCAGGACCATATCACTTTGGGGCCATCCTCATAGTCAAAGGTTTGTCAGCATAATACCTAGTAACCATTCACACCCAGATAAATACCCAGAAGTGAAATTGCTGTATCATAGGGTAGTTGTATTTTTTATCTTTACTGTTGAAAGTTATACAGATGTACCCTTTTTTTCCCATTGAACCCTTCTAGCCCACCCATACCTTCACCACACTATTGTCTGTGTCCATGGGTTATGTATATAACTTATTTGGTTAATTTCTTCCCACCCACCCACCCACCCCTGCCTTCCCTCAGAGATTCATCAGTCTGTTCCATGTTTCTGTCTCTGAATCTATTTTGTTCATCAGTTTATTTTGTTCTTTAGATTCCACATATAAGTGAGATCATGGGATACTTATCTTCCTTTGTCTGGCTTATTTCACTTAGCATAATACTCTCTAGGTCCCTCCATGCAGTCTCAAAGGGTAAGAGATTCTTCTTTTTTTACTGCTGTATAATATTCCACAGTATAAATGTACCACAGTTTTTTAATCCATTCATCTACTGATGGGCACTTGGGCAGTTTCTAGATCCTAGCTATTGTAAATGGCACTGCTATGAACATAGGGGTGCATGCATTCTTTCTGATTGATGTTTCAGGTTTTTTAAGATATATTCCTAGAAGTGGGATCACTGGGTCGAATGAAAGTTCCATATTTAGTTTTTTTTGAGGAAACTCCATACTGTTTTCCATAATGGCTGCAACAATCTGCATTCTCACCAGCAGTGTACTGGGGTTCCCTTTTCTCCATATCCTCACCAGCACTTGTCATTTGTTGATAGTAGCTATTCTGACAGATGTGAGGTGATTCCTCATTGTCATTTTGATTTGCATCTCTCATATGATTAGTGACTTTGAGCATTTTTTCATATGTCTCTTGGCCTTCTGTATATTCACTTTAGAAAAGTATCTATTTAGGTTCTTTGGCCATTTTTAAATTGGATTGTTTGTTTTCCTTTAGTTAAGTTGTATGAGTTCATTACATATTTTGGATATTAACACCTTATTAGATGTATCATTGCCAAATATGTTCTTCCATACAGTGGGCTCCCTTTTCACTTTGTTGATGGTTTCCTTTTACTGAACAGAAGCTTTTTATTTTGATATAGTCCCATTTGTTTATTTTCTCCTTTGTTTCCCTTGCTCTAGGAGATGTATTAGCAACCATATTGCTATGAGAGCTGTCTGGGATTTTGCTGCCTGTTTTCTTCTAAGATTTTTATGGTTTCTTGACTTATATTTAAGTCCTTTAACCATTTTGAGTTTATTTTTGTGTATGGTGTAAGTTGGTGGTCTAGTTTTATTTTTTTTGCATGTGTCTGTCCAATTTTCCCAACACCATTTATTAAAGAGACTGTCTTGACTCCATTGTATGCTCTTGCCTCCATTGTCAAATATTAATGGAGTGTAATGGTTTGGGTCGATTTCTGGCTTCTCTGCTGCGTTCCATTGGTCTATATGCCTGTTCTTGTGCCAGTACAAGGCTTTTTGCTTATTGTGGCTTTGTAGTATAACTTGGTATCTGGTATTGTGATCCCTCTAACTTTGTTCTTCTGAAGATTGCTGTGGCTTTCTGGGGTCTTTCTTGGTTCCATATAAATTTTTGGAGTATTTGTTCTAGATCTCTAAAATATGCTGGTGGTATTTTAATAGGGATTGCATTGGGTAGTGTGGACATTTTATTTTATTTTATTTTATTTTATTTTTTTTAGTGTGGACATTTTAATGATGTTGATTTTACCAATCCATGAACACGATATATTCTTCCATTTGTTTATGTCTTCCTCTATCTCTTTTTTTTCAACATCCTGTAGTTTTCCAAGTACAGGTGTTTATCACCTTGGTTATGTTTACTCCTAAGTATCTTAATATTTTTGTTGCAATTATAAATGGGTTTTTTTAGTTTCTTTTTCTGAGAATTCATTATTGGTGTATAAAAATGCCATTGATTTTTGGGTGTTAATGTTGTATCCTGCTAGAGTGCTGAATTCATTTATTAAATCTAGTAGGTTTTTTTGGTGGAGTCTTCAGGGTTTTCTATGTACAATATCATGTCATCTGTGAATAATGAGAGTTTTACTTCCTCCTTTCCAATTTGGATGCCTTTATTTCTTCTTTTCTGATCACCATGGCTAGGACTTCTAGTACTACATTGAATAAGAGTGGTGAAAGTGGACATTCCTGTATTGCTCCTGGTATTAGAGGAAATGGTTTTAGGTTTTTCCTATTGAATATGATATTGGCTATAGGTTTGTCACATATGGCCTTTATTATGTTGAGTATGATCTCTCTGCTCCACTTTGCTGAGAGTTTTTATCCAAAATAGGTTTTGAATTTTGTCAAATACTTTTTCTGTGTCTATTGATCTGATTGTGTGATTTTTATCTTTCAATTTATGTGATGTATCATGTTTATTGATTTGTGAATATTATAGCCTTGCACACCTGAAATAAATCCCACTTGATCATGGTATATGATCATTTTAATATATTGCCAGAACTGATTTGATAATATTTCATTGAGGATTTTATTATCTATGTTCATTAGGGATATTGCCCTGTAATTCTTTCTTTTTAGTGCCTTTATATGGTTTTGAAATTAGGATAATGCTAGCCTCATAAATATTTTTTATGATAATGATATAAGTATTTATGGTAATAAATTAAGTTCAGCTTTGGCCATACCAAACAGATTGCTGTATTTTCTTTGATTGCTGTATTTTTATTATTGTTTTTCTATTCCATAATTCCTATGACCCTGTGGTCATTTAGAAAAGTGCTTTTTAAGTGTGTAGACTTTTTAATTTCACTGTGTGGTAGTTAATAGAGTTTTCTTCTATTCATGATATAATTGATTTTTATAGCAATTCAAAGAACACCAGAAAGGTTATTTATCCACCTATACACATGTATGTATATTAAATTCAACCTCTCTATTGTCCAAATCTTATATGTATTTATGAATCTACTTAATTTGTCACATATTTAAAACAGTTTACCTTTCTGTCAATAGCAAAAATTAAATTATCTGTGACCTAACCTAATTTTCTTTATTTAAAATCAACTTAGAAGTTTCAAGAGCAATAATTTAAAGTGCCTACAAATAAAATTAAAAGCACAGCATAACTAAGAGCAATGAGTCTAAAGATCTTTAGTCTTCCTCTGATATTTACTGTAGCGACTAAGTTATCTTAACTAATTTTTTCACATCCTACTTCATGCTCATCCATTTCTTTTCACTCTCCCTATCTTATTCTGGGCTCTCGGCTTCCTAGATCTAAATTATTGAAATGGTCTTCAAACTAGCCTCCCCATCCATCTTCCAATTTGCCCTACACATTTCTGCTAGCTGTTTTTCCTTAAATATGACAATGTATACCACTCCTTTGTCAGAAAATACTCAATGATTTTCTCTCTGGATGGAGTTCAAGTATAGCAATTAGGATCCTTGAAAGGTGACTAATTGATTCTCCGTTATTTTTTTAAAATAAAAAATAATATTTTTAATTTTAAAATATTAAAACAGTAGCTGTTTTATGGTCTATTTTCACCATGTTCCTGAATTTTTCTCACTACCGTTTCTCTATTTGTCATGTCTCACTTCCAGGAATGCCCATTTCCATTGCTTGCTCTCTGCATTCTTACTCTAAGGCCCAGCTGCAATCTTTTCTTCTTCCAAACCAGCCTTCTGAACTCTATAGATTATAATGATCCTATTCTCATTTTCCTGAGTGCATGGCTTGGTGGTATTTTTCTTTTTCTCAAGAAGTTTATAGTCTGTTTAAACCTGCTAGTATCCATAGCATTATTACATAAAAAACCTGCAAAGCATTCAAATTTCATTTAAATATAAAAACTCCTAACAGATTCTTTTATTTATGTAAATAGTTGACCCTGGATAGTTTTTATATAACCATAACTTACCTTGCTGCATTGTTGGCTAAATGACTAAGCTCAAAGATCTTACAGAAAGATACCAGATCATTCCATATTCACATGCATATAAAGAATTAGCAATAATGAGACTCTTTCCTCTATGAGCATAACTATTTGAAGTATAGTAAGAAGATACGGTGAAAAGCACTTTAACATGGTCTAATGAGAGTGACTAAGGCAGGCATGTGTAGCTGTTTTCTGGTCTATTTTCACCAGCAGTTCTCTATCAATGTCCATACCTGCCAGTCAGAAGTTCATACATTAGAATTCCCAGTGACCAGTAGTCGGCTGAAATGTCATGGCCTTTGTTCAGGATGATCTCTGGGGCTACATACTCTGGAGTCCCACAAAAAGTCCATGTTTTTTTTCCAAATCCTATTTTCTTTGCAAAGCCAAAATCCACCTTACAGAGAGAAAAACAAGGTATCTCAAGCCCCTTTTGATTAAGTTTAAAGGCACGAAATCACTTTAATGAAGGACACTGATGACAATAATAATAAAAAAATAAAAACAGATACGTTATAGTCCTGTCTTCTAAAAGGAGTCATCTATATTTCAAACAAAGCCTGCCTGATCCAACTTGGTTTCAATGGGGTAAGTTGAAATTTGAGTAGAGGATAAAATTCACATCATTAACAGTAAAGGAAAAATTTTTTTCTAGAAATACTTTCCATTTTTTTTCTTGTTTACGCCAATGGCTGTTGGGTACAAATAAATAATTTCTCATTTACTCAAAAATTTTAAAAACACTAGTTGGACCTACTTGACATATTTTCCAGCCTATACATGATTTCTGCTGCATTTAATGAAATTGAGAATTCATTAATATTAATTAAAAAGACACTTTACTGTTGAAGAAGCTAATAACAAAGTTATGGGACCAATGACTGCTCTTGGTAAACAGATATAAAAATTAAGATGTTTCTTTTATTTTTCTAAAAACTGTTTGAAGGAAACTTAAATGCAGAAAATCTATTTTTTTCTAAATATTTTGGTTGAGACTACAAGTAATTAATTGCCATTTATTTGATTTCTTTGAAAATCTTATGCCTGAATAAGAAGTTTCAAAGTTAAAATATTGAAGCTGGTACAGACAAGAATCAAAGCCTTCAAAAGTCATGCATTTAAAAACATATAAATAAATTAGAACTTACCTTCTACACTAGGTCTTTAGAGTTCTTGACTACATTTAAAAATATTTTTATTACTATTGCTATTGTTATTAACATGGTCTGGAAATTGTCTGCAAAGCCCATTTTTTCCATTTGCATTATTCTCAAATCTAAAATATTAAAATGATTAATAATTTTCCATAATATAAAACCCAATTTACTTTGGATGCAGAAAGCCAGCTAGAAAAAACTTCTAGCTCTTCTAGGTCTAGGAACACATGCCAGCAAGCATGAGTCCACGTCAGCATGTTTTGCCAGGATGTTATTAATTCAAACCTAGCCAATTTAATTCCTCATAACTTTAAAGAATAGTTGCTTGAAAATAGTAACACTAAAATCTGCTTTTAAGAAAAGTTATGATACATAAAATGAAAAAATGAGATTTTATGTTAGCAAGTGAACACAGCTTTATAAACCAATATTTTAAAACTTCAGGGCAGAGAATGTGGGAAGTACACTGACCAGTTTGGCGTAACCTCGGTGATCCAGGATGAGATTTTCTGGCTTGAGGTCCCTATAGATGATTCCTTTGGAATGCAGATAGGCAAAAGCTTCTACCACACATGCTGTGTAAAATCTGGTTGTAGAATCTTCAAATGAACCTCTGAGACACAGAATATGGGAAGAAAACTATATAAGAAATTCATTTCTTTCATAAGGTCTTATTTCTCATTTCACTACATTCCTGTACCAAAATTTGACCCCAGAGACCAAATCCTATTGGCCAAATGGCATCTGATTACCACGGTATTGGGTTTTCAAAGGCATTTAAAGATTAAGTCAAGGAATTCTTTCCCCTTATGAATAGGATAGTTTAATCTAACTTCCTGAAAACATTAAAGAAGAGTTCAAACACTACGTTTCATGTACTTGGTGGCTTTCTCCCAGTAGCCCAGTAACAGTTGTGGGCAGAAGAGAGATAAATCTTATTTTAGAGCTTATCTACCAACAGGCGTTTTTTAAAGGAGAGTTTTAGAGTTCAGTCATATTTATTCATGCAGGGCTTCTAAATAATATAGATCTGATTCATGAGAATGTGCTTAGAAGTTAATATTTTCAAGGACCACTTTGGAAATGAGTTGTGAGGCTTCCGATGCAATGATATCACAAGCGAGTATTCTTCTGTGTTTGCAACTGATGTCAGCAAGACAAACAACACCCATTTCTACAACTGCTGCATTCTTATGAGGAAGACAACCTGGGGCTCATGCCAAAGATAAGTAGAAGGAAAAAGGTAATTGGATGGGAAAGTTTATTAGTAAACTTGATTATGATGATGGCAGGAAAGCTCTCTTTGTCTCCGCCTCTCTCATGTATTTATTTAATGAAATAATAATAAAGGGAAAAGCCTTGGCATCTAAGGTTAACTCCTAGATTCTAGGCCAGAACCTTATACTTTATTTTTTAGTGGAATTCCTTATTATTTAGTGGAATTTCCTCTTTTCCCAGCAGTAAACGCAAGTTAATCATTTCATGATAATTCCAGAACATTAGTGTGAACATCAGCTCTTGTGGGGGCTAAGATGTAAGTTGAAGCTAGACTCAGGCAGTTTTAGGTGGTGAGCAATGAGCGGGGCCCCAGACTGGGCTTTCACAAGCGTTCCTAAGGCCAGTTTGCATTTTGATGACATTTGCTTCATTTTCAATCCTGAGAAGTAATGCCTACCACAATAAATCAGTGAATTCAAGGCTAACGCAGCCACCATCAGGTCATTTTTCAAAAAATAAACATAGTCTTTCAGAAAGGTATTCTTTACTTCAACCCATAATATCCCCTGAGTTGTCACTTAAATAATTAGCTCTTCCCCAAAGAAATCTTTCTTTTGAAATACAATTTGAGGCATGATGCTATCTTTTCTTTTCTTAACTAGAATCTTAACTATGATTAAGATTTTAGTGTGTCTCTTCAACAGTATCTGAACAACTGTGAATTATAAGGACAAGAAAAAGTTTAAAAAGAATTGCATCTGTATTAGGAAATGAATAACATAATTTATGCTGCAACAGTCTTCTGAGGTGGAGCTATCTTTGCCAAGTTAACGCTATATAATCCTGTGTATTGGGAAAGGGGTTAAAGTAGTGCCTTTAAGGTCCTTTCTTCTTTGTGCTTAATTATGTGGGTTTGTTTATTGAGCAGTATATTCCTTGCAACTGAAGAGATTACTTGCATTAAATAGTCAGCAGCCATAATAGGTCATTACTAACCTATATATAATACATAATAGATCATTAGCACAGAGCTTTAACTAGTTGAGTGCTGTATAAGACTTCAATTCTCCTCAATGGAGAGCATTACAAAGCAAAAGCAAAGCCCAAGCAAAACAAAACAAGGCATACATGAAATAGAGCCTTGCCCTATTTTACATTAGTTTTAATAAGAAAATTGATTACTTTCTTGTATCAGGAATGTCTAAATATAGTTTGGGTGGGCCTTTTGAAAAGCTTAAAAATTCTTGATTACTCTTAGAAGAGATGATTTCTGGAGCTGTGACTTTGGGCAACATATCTCTGCTTTTCTAACTACTCAGTTGTTAATGGAACCAAATGGACAAATGCAATGTTAACGTTGCAAGCAGAGTATAAACCCTTATGTGAGTGATCAATTTCTCATGAAAGCTCTACTGAAAGGTATTTATATTTATATTCTGAATAAGCTGATCATTAGCAGGAAGATAAAAAATAATCTTAAAACAACTCAAAGTCATCAGAGAAGGCTCTATGTTAGGAATATGAAATCTAAAGCAAGAATCCTGAGCTCAAATCTGGATTTCACTTACTGTGCAAACTAACTGTACCTTTCGGGGTCTCAGTGTTTCCTCTGCAAAATTAGACTCGTAATAGAAACTACCTCATTGGGATATCATGAGCATACAAGTATCAATGCATATATTTAAAATAAGTACCTGGCATACTGCTAATAATATATAATAGCCAGTAAAATTGAGCACCAAAAAATCTCTTCTTTAGCCACTGTCTTAATATAGGAAAATTGACTGATACAGAACAGGTCTAAAGTCATTGGATGGGGAGTTTACAACACCAATTATCACTGTTCTTGAGTATTTGCTGCTTCTTGCTACAAGGGCTAACTAACTCCCACAAGTCAGCTTTGAAGAGTCTGATGCTAATGTCTGTTCTTTTCACTTTTTCTATGCTTCTCCCAAATGTATGGAGAAATTACCCTTTTATTGCCTGCCAATCAAAACTCTCCCTTTTTTTTCATCAGGAAGTGAAATGACCACAAATCATTTCAGCCTTCAGTTCTTGGTGGCCCTGTTTATTGTTTCATGATTTCTCTTGTACTGAGGCATTTGGAATTTGGAAGGCTTCTAGAAAGCTGGTTTCCATTCGTTGATCAGATCTATATTGAGAACCTCCCATGTATAAATACATTTGTAACTGATTTTAAAAATCAAATGAAAACCTTGTCTCAAATATGTTTCCATGCTATATGACAAATCAACAATATATGGACACAAAATATGTATCAGCAACATGGTTTCATCACTAAATTTTGATGTAGGCAATTTGAGAATTTTAAAATACTCTTTTAGAAAGCAGTCACAAAGCATTATATTAGGGTGAAACAATGAAAAATTGCTATTGGAATTGGAAATGACAATGTAAATTTGAGCTAAAACAGAAATGACAACTTGTTTTATCAACACTTAGAAAGTGGCTTAAAGAAATAAATCACTGCCTCATAGCTTTTTGAAATGATAAATTATGCTTTGATTTGTGTCATTTTAATTAAAACAAGTAAGGAGTAGGTTCTTATACCTTTCAGAGAATGGGTTGCTATTTTAGCTAGGTGGCAGTATATAACAACGATTTTACTGAGAGAATTAGATGGTTAAGTATACATATTGATAGAGACATATTAAAACTTAATCATAATGTGCAATCTACCTGTCATAAACTGAATCTAGAAATGGCTGAATATAACAAAGACAAAGCATCTTTTACCCAAAGGTAAATTCCCTCCTTTCACTGACTGGTAACAGCATCATTAATGAGTGTATAAACATGAAGTATCTCACAACCTGTGCAGGTTTCCTGCCGTTTTAAAGTTTTGGGGGTGGGGGTAAATTCTTATAAAAATAGACTCACTCCCTTGGAGTACTTTCAATTGGTATCATCTATTATTAGATCATTTCAGATGGAATAGAAATAATCACCCTCCATAGGGCTTCCGGTCAAGAGAGGGAGTAGTGAAATATCCTCACCTCTTCCCATGACCACAGCAAAATTACAACTAAATTATAGAACCACCTGAAGTCTAGCTGAACACAAGCCCTATAACTAAGGGTATAAAGAGGAAGCTGTGAAAAGGCCGGGAGTGGCAGGTATAGGAAAGAGCAGGTCCCATTCCCAGGTGTGACAGTGAAGAATCCAGAGGGACATCTTGGCTGTGGAGGTCCCCTCTGAGGAGGTATGGAGCCCAGCCCCATACCCAGCTCCCCGCCCAGGACACCAGTGTCAGCAAGAGGAGTCCCCATTACATAAGGCGATGAAAACTCGTGGTGATTGCATTCTGAGCGAGACTGAGGACCACTGGAGTCCCAGGCATTCCTCCTTAGGGGCTGAGCATGGATTTGCTCACTCACAAACTCACTAGTTTTGGGCTTCAGTGCAGAGGCAGCAGCCCAGTGACAGGCACATATGGGTAGGAACTGAGTTAACTGGCTTCAGGGTGAAGGCTGGAGGAGTAAGGGTTGGGGCAGCTGTCTCTGGAGACTGAAGCGCTGGTAGGCACAGGCAAGTGCCAAATCTGCATTAACCTGGATTATATCATTCTCCTCACCCTGAGACTCTGCCACACCCAACTCACTTGTCCGGCTGAACCTCTTCCAACGGCTCCCCCACGCAAGGGGCCTGTTCCAACTCAGGCTGCAGATTTTCCTAAAACCTCCCAAAGGTCCACAAACCCCGACAAGCCGCAGCCAAACTCTGTGCCCTTTATTTCTTGCTAAGTGCTCTCAAACCTGGCACAGGAGGTGACCAGTCTCACTTTGCATTTTAACTCCCATCAGGTGGCTCCAAGCCTGGTGTAAGCTACGGCCACTGTGGGCCAAGAGCATAGCTTCAACTAAGTGGCCATAAACCCAGCACAATGATGGCTGGCCTCTGCCCACACTGTGGTGCCCACCACAGGGTGTTAAGCCCGGTACTAGTGGCAACCAGCCTCGGTTCACAGCATAGCTTTCCCCAGGTGCCTCCAAGCCGAGCACCAGCAGCAACCAACCATAGATCACTTAGCAGCTTCCACTGGGTGGCCTCAGGCTGGGCACAAGCAGCAGCTGACTTTGGCCTGCACTGGAGAACCTCCAGAACCCCTACCCCTGGTGGCCAGCTTCAGAACACACCAGAGCTCCGCCTCACCAGCTCCACAAATGACAAACCCAAAGTGTAGACCAG
Source organism: Myotis yumanensis (assembly GCF_028538775.1). Taxonomy (NCBI): domain Eukaryota; kingdom Metazoa; phylum Chordata; class Mammalia; order Chiroptera; family Vespertilionidae; genus Myotis; species Myotis yumanensis. The sequence continues at coordinate 29,258,813 of NW_027223764.1, read as the reverse complement.
GCTGGCACCGGAGCCTCCCTCAGACACCTCTTGCTCCATGGGGTCAGCTCCTGCACAACAGCCTGTCCTCTGCAGTAACGGCCGGTCCTCACAGTCAGCCTGAGAATCAATTCCCCAGTGATACGTCAACCGCAATCAAAACCACTACAAAAGGAGGGTGCCAACACCATAGCTTTGATTCTCTTGGACCTCAATCCTCAATGCCAAAGCGATATATTCTCTTGTATGCTTGTATTTACCTTAAGTTAGATACCATAATACAATTAGGAATGAGACTTTAAATCAGTATCTTGCAAAGAAGCACTTGTTCTATTCTGGGATATCTACAAAGTAACAAGTTGTCAAAAAATAAGGTGGCATTCTGGGAACATCAAGGCTATGGTTTCAGAAAGAGTGGGAGAGAGGAGACTATAACAAAGAGAAAAAAATGTCTAAAGCTGAATGTTGAAAGGAACAAGGATGAGTTTTAAATGTTATTAGATCATAAATAGAAAATGATCAAATGATCATTTATAGGAAGAAATTGTGGTCTTTCTTTTAAATAAACATTTAGGGTAGGTAATAATCCCCTGAGACATTTTATAGAATGTATTTTTAAAGGAGACTGTTTGCTAATTGTGCAAATATGAGATGGAAAATTAATTTTGCATAATTAAAAGAAACAAATAAGCACCAACTAGACCAACTTTACTTTCCCTGAAAGGACAAAAAGAAGTAACTCTAAATGAGACTGTGTACATGAAATACTGCTTATAAATGGATTGATTTTCTTTTTCCCAAGACCAGCTAAGGCCTGAAAGGGATGGCTGGAAACTTTTATTAATTTTGAAACCAAGGAGTAATGTAAAGTTAGAGGAAAAAGTTACTTTGGCAAAAATTTCCAGTGTCAGGAAAGATAGCCCATCTGGAGAAGGAATGGAGCAAAGATCTGATAGTGAATCCAGGTTGCAACTCAGGTTGCAACTGTACAGTTGCTCTTTCTCCTCATGTTACAAGCAATGAGTTAAATTCTAGGTATATAGTTGTCTGATACATACAACTTTCTTTATACATACCTCACTAGGTGCCATCCTTTTTTAAAATATATCTTTATTGAGTTCAGAGAGGAAGGGAGAGAGAGAGATAGAAACATCAATGATAAGAGAGAATCATTGATTGCTGACTTCTGCAGGACCCCTACTGGAGATCAATTTGGCAACCCAGGCACTTGCCCTTGACCGGAATTGAACCTGGGACCCTTCAGTCCGCAGGCCGACAACCTATCCACTGAGCCAAACCAGCTAGGGCGAGTAGGTGCCATTCTTATTGTGGTCATGGTCTAATCATATATTATTAGTTATAAATCTGAAACAGTGAGTTTCATAGTTATAGTGAATTATATGTGCGTGGTAGGTTGTGCTCCATATTTACATTACCTTTTGATAGATAAGCACATGTAAAATGTAAATATGACTTTTATACTTCATAATAATTGACTCTTTTTAGACCATCATAGTCAACTACATTGTCAAAGACATGATAGAAATTTCTTAAAGCTCCTACCTATCCCTGAGAATGGTCCACAGCTCTCCACCTAGACAAGCTTCCATCAACATATACAAATATTTGCTGTCCTTAAATGTTCTGTATAGTCTGTGAATTGCAAACAAGAAAACAAAGGTTACAAACATTATTGCCTTTGAGAAGCATGTAAATGTTTTGAGTGCCATGATTACAGTCTTATTCTTGCTTTGCCAAGCTTGAAATTTTATTAAAAAGATGAGAGAGATCTGAATTTGCAAATAAGAAACAGGAGGTAATGGCTCCTGACTAAGACTCACACACTGTCGTCGGGGGCTAGTCTCTCCTCTGAAATGTATTGATCCGTCATTATGGACACAGAGGCCTTCTTAGTATTCCTCTAATTACAATTTGGTTGATGTTTCAAGCATGAACTCTTGAGCAATATTTAGTGGTTATAAATATGCTGTACATAGAGGTAAAGTAGGTTATGTTTTACAAATATAAGGTATGAAATTTGTGTGCTGTTCCCTTAATATATTCATGTTGTAATCTGTTTTCAGCAAATGCCACAGGCAAATTAATTAGAAAAGCTTCTGCATTTAAAGAAACTCCCCATTATTCTCTTATTAGTGCTTAGGTTGAGTAGTCATTGCATTTTTAGAAAATATTTAAAATGCTCAAATACTTAAAGATAAAATAGTCTGATAAAGTCTATGCAGAGTTTTGGAGTAAAAGAGAGGATAAAAAAGAAATGTTAGACACTCTGATTTTCCCTTTGGGAAAAGCATGTTCTTTTCCCAGAATCTGATTCTCTTGGGGGAAAAAAAAGATAGTCAACTTCTTTCCAAAATCTTTCTTAAAATCAGATTTAAAATGATTCTGTGTGTGAATGAAATGTGTGGTGGTGCATGTAAGTGGCAGGGGTTTTGCGGTTGATTTGCACTTGGAGTTGGGGCTGTAGTCCCTGGGGCAGGATCCTCACCTCACTATGAAGTCAGAGTGAGCCCCCTGCATGATCTGCTTCTCGGAGCGGATGTGCTCCTGTTGTCTTGTATCCACAATGTGGCGTTTCTTGAGAATCTTCATTGCAAAGGTTTTGGATTCTTCACTTTTCAACTGGACCTTAAAGAGAGGTGGAAGGAAGTCAGAAAATGACTATAGTGTTAATACACTGAGTTCATTCTCAATCCCAAATTAACAGGTGCATGGAGCACTGAAGTGACACCCAACCACCACCTGAATCACACAGTAAATCCTTGCTGGAGCTGGGTTTAACATCCAGACTCACAACTATTGTCCAGTCTCATCGCACTAGATCAGATGAATTTTAATTTCACTGCATTCCCAAATAATTTTGTGCCCACTTGAATTAGAAGGGAAATATACTTGACTCTCATCTCATTTAATATGCCTGAGTATACTTGATAGTTTTTCTCCTTCAATCAAAACAGTAGAAACCCATCTTCTCCAATTTTACTGCAAGTGAGTGTGGCAAAGGTAGGATCATATGGGCCTTTATGTTCTGTCTCTTTAGTCCTGTCCACAACACTTCTCAAGTTGTAAAAGTATATACTTCTATTTCTTCTTTTTTAACCTCCCAGTTTGCCCGTTTTTCCAGTTACAAGGAGGAGAAGAAAAGTGTAGCAAGATGTTTTTTAAGAGATTAAAAAAATAATTTTTTTCAAACATAAGCTTTATTTTCCCCCCCAAGATGGCCTTTTCTCAAGGATTTAGTAATAGAAAGGAAAGAAATTCTGGTATCTAGAGATAAGTTAGACCTATTAGCATATTTTGGAGCAGAGGAAAGAGATGATTTAGCACTATCATTTTAATAACAATAGAATACGGTTATTGATTTCAAAACCTTTGGAGAACGTGTTCCACAACAGTATTTCTACCTTCCTTGCAATGATGGGCTACTGAAAAGAGGCTGTACTCTGAACGTTAGTAATTCTAATCGTATATTAAATATCCTGGGTCTAAAGGAATTCTTTTATAATCTCATACCTGATTTCTGATGTGTTATGGAATTGTGCACCTGAAATCTGGATAATTTTGTTAACCAGAATCACCCCAGTAAATTCAATAAAAAGGATTAAAAATTTACAACTAATTAGATGCTTTCCTATTAGGACACATCTAGGGAAATTGATTAAAAAATATTTCAAGAGATATTGAAAACTTTTTCTTCTCAGATATGCATGATAGCTTTAATCCTCTTGGACCTCAATCCTTACTCCTTAGGTGTACTAACTGGGAGACCTAAGCTGTGCCTTGATGTCCCCAAGGCCTTCCTGCCTCTGTTGCATCCCCACATGGCTCCCTGGGGCTCTTGAGTCCTCAGGCAGGCTGGTGATCTGTGTTTATTGTTTTACATAAAAATTTAACAAGGTGGCTGGTAATGAAAATGTGAGATAGTAGAAGTAATCACTTAATAGCAATTTTAAAGTGTTATCATCTAGGGCTCTCCCTCAACAGAATCCTCAAGATAATGCCAAACGGCCCACATTATTCGGTAATAATGAAAGCCTTGAGGAAATAACATGACAAGCTATATCGTATTTTCAGCTGAAATATCACAGTCCCCTCTTTAGTCGTGAATTGTTTAGGCTTCATCTGCAGGGATAGCAAAGTTCTTAAGAGCCTTCTTCAAATACACATGTACAAATCGAATTAATGTGGCAAGTTCCTTAGAAGAGAATATGAGGGCACTTCAAATAAATGGGCCACAGTTTGCTGCCAGCATTACTGAATTTCTATGACAGGCTAGAGGGGGAGAATGGATAATTGAAAATGCCTTAAGCCAAAGACACTCTACTCCATCTGTGAAACTCTTTAAAAGGACCGATTAGTGTGAGACAAATGAATTCCATTGTAGTACATAGTAGAGCACAAAATGTGAAAACCTGCTTCTAAAATCTGGGCAGATAGGAACAATGGCATGAAAAATGAGCTGTGTTACTCGAATTTAGAGAAGAAACAAAATTATATTTCTCTTTAGAGTCTTAGTTAAATGACTGAATACTCTTGTGTACTTCACACATCGAGTGTAAAAATATTCTCTTTAGTTATAACACATTTTCACTGTGCACTGGGTGGGAGAAAAGAATTCAGCCTTTAGGGTCACAGGTCTGGACTTCAATCCTGACTTCAATTAAGGTCTTGCTGTCTCTTACAGAGTTATTGTAACCTTAAATTGGAAAGTGCCCCCAAATGGGCATTCCTTGATTATCTCTCTTCTCTTTAAAACAAAGCCAGATCAAGTCATGACTCCTTTGCTCAAAACCCTCCAGTGGCTTCAGATCTCACTCGTGGCAAAGACAAAACTGTCACAAAGGCCTATAAGGTCCTACACCACCTGGACCCCTGCTACTCACAAGCCTCACTTCTCTGTCAGTCACAATGGCCACCTTGCTGGTCCTTGAGTATATACCAAACAAGCTTTCGGGGCAGCTCTTGGCCCAGGCTATTTGCTTGTGCCTGAATATTCTTCACAGACATCCCCAAGAGTCAGCCTCTCAGTTCCCTGAGTTCTTTGCTCAAATGTTTCCTAATTAGAGTCTCTCTTCACACAAGTCTACGTAAAAGTAGAACCACCCCCTTCTCCCTTTAGTGTTCTCTATAGCTCTCATCACAAGCTAATGCACTCAATCATTTAGTTACTTACTTATTTAGTATTTTTCTCCTCTTACAAGTGTGAAAGCAACCTGAGATTGATGATTCTTTTTATTTACTCTGCCTGACAGAGAGTAAATGCTCATGAAATATTTGTTGACTAAGCGAATCAAGGAAAGCATGAAATAAACCAGGATTATTTATCACTGGCAAAGCCATCACAGCATCTAAGCTCCACACTTAACAGGAGAAAAACCAGGGAAGCTGCGATGACAAGCATGTAATATTTGGTATCTTTCTTCTTTCCAAAAGTACCCTCAGTTATGCATCAGAAGGGAAGAAAAGATTTAATGCCCAACAGGAAATATACATGACAAAAGATTTATATGATTAGCCCTGAATTTTCCAATTCTATAAGATGTTTTAACTTTGTCTTCCTTGAATGACTAACATGTGATATTCTCAATTATAAGTATTCTAGATTTAATACAATCATATCTAGGATAGTGTCCACTTGACTGCCGACTAGCTCCTGGGTTAGCTCTTGGGAATATGGCCATCTCTTTAGACTCTTTTTCTAGCCTTCACAACTCTCTAGTCATCTTTAATTAATAAATTCTATAATTCCAAGTATATTTATCATTTCTTTATAATAAACAGCGTATTGCTGTTTTAACTACACCCATATGTTTATGTCACTCTAGCCAGGATATTAGGTTAAAAATTTTACCTACTTTGCTATTTCCTAAATAGTTTTGAACTTTATATTGGGAAGAATTTAGGGACATAAGTGAAGTCATCAAGAGGAAGTCAGAGAGAAAGAGGGAAAAAACCTTCATTAACCATAAACTGCTGGGCACGTCCGTAAACATTATTTCATTTAGTCCTAACGTCAACTTTCAACAGCAGAAGGGAGGTTTTGTTGTGTTTTTACAAATGCTTCATAATCAATAACAACAGCAGCTAATGTTTGCAATGATCTTATTTAGGTGTCACGAGCAGTATAGTGTAAGTTTTCTTACTTAATCTTCCTGGCAACCCTTTGAAGATACAATTATCATCGCATTTTTCAGAGGAGCAAATTAAGGATCACCAGAAAGGATAATATATGGCCCCAGGCCAGAAAGCGATCAAGGGGCAGAACTGGATCTTTTTGGCCCAAGCTATTTCCATTATGTGCTACTGCCCATCAGCTGAATAAAGCATAGTGATTGATGCTGTACAAATGAGAGTTCAATGGAATTGGCTAACTCATAGACTCTGTGGGAAAAGCTGAATCATGTATCATTACCTTTAAGCTTCACTCATGCTAGACATATAGTTTGAGAAACCAGCCAAAACCTCGCTTTCATTTTCCTAGGCACTTACAGAGACCTCAATATGTTATCAGAGACCTGGGCACGTTGGTGCTTAAATCCTACAAGGAGAAGCCAAGGGTGGATGGGGGGAGTAGGGGAGAGAGAAGAGAGTGATAACAGATGATTGGGGGCAGATGGCTGCTGCCAATGGGAAGTAGGTAGAAGCTACAGAGATCTTTGGGAGTCAGTCTTATTGGTTGCCAATTCAATAAATATGAATTAATTACAAACAGTTTACAGAAACCTACAGCCTATCTACTAAGGCTTTCTGTTTCATCTTTGCTTGAGTGCAGGCAGCCCTAGAATCAGAACCACTGTTTGCACTTGCAAAGCCCTCACTAGTTCCTTAAGGCATAGCACTTAGTCAGAATGTCTACTTCCGTTTTAAACTAGAATGCCACAGACTCACAGAATCCCAGCACCTAACAGGGAAGTCAGAGCACCGAGGACCACTGGTGGGAGCTAACTCAACAAAGTTGGTCTGTTATGCGGAAGCTGATTCTCTGAATAAAGTCCAAGGAACATGTTCATGACAAATCATCCCCTGATAAACTGACAGCTGCCTCAAGATCACTGAAAAATGTTCAACTCTCAGATGAGCTATGCCAAATTGCCGGAGTGTGCTTCTCTCCACTCTGGTTATAGTTCTTAATCAGATTCACCGTATTAGGCAAAGGGCTCATAATAAAACTTTCACAACCAAGTAAACCAGTAAACTAACTCTCAGATTTTCTACTCATGCATAAGCTCTAGGATGTTTTGTCTGCATCATTTCCCAATATTCCTCTATTGCCAGACAACTCTGTTCAGTCCTATAAGATACTGCCCTTAAACTCCACGTTCAGAAAAAACATCACTGGATCAGTTCTGTAGCAGCAACAATGCTGAAGCAAGGTATAAAGTAGCCATAAAATTCTAGAGGAAGGAAAGGCTTGCAGCTGCTATACATTAAACCCATGGATCCACATTGAACTAGATTTACAATTATACATGTCAAAATTAAAAACATTTAGTGTAAAACAAGGTTTTAGCATAAGAAAATATGAACCAGAAAGGGCTAATCTTTAGAGATAGCAAATAAGTTAGTAGTTGCCTGAAGTGGGGGTGGGAATGGAAAGTATTTGCAAATAGGCCCAGGGGTTATTATAGGAGAGAAAAATGTTCTAAAACTGGACTGTGGTGATGGTTGAACAATTTTATGGTATGTAAATTATACCTCAACAAAGCTTTTAAAGAATTTTAAAAAGAGAAAAATGCCAGAAAATATGTATACTGATATTTTTCTAGTTCTAGTTTTCATAGATTTTTTAAAATTTACACTCTAAAGAATTAAATGCCCAAAAAGCCTTTCCTTCTATGCTTATCTTTACCCCTTCAATAAAATTTTCTTAATTAATCAAGACTATATTTCATTTTTACACTAGTTTCTATGAACTACTAATATTTTTATTAAAAATTATCTTATTATTATTAATTCAAATTTCTAAATAAAAGAAAGGTCCTCATTTCCTAAAAAGAGTGGATCATGGGTCGATTTAAGCAAAATGTACATAATTACCACAAAATTCTTTTAAATTATCTAGTCAAAATAATAGGTATTTACTGAGCAATGCCTTATAGTATTTTAATAATGTACATATTACAATCATATGCAAGTTTATGTGATCTTCTTGATCCTCATATTCCTCACTTATAAAATAGAAATAAAACCACCTTATGGTATATACACAGATCTTACAGAGTGTAAAATCAAATCAGATAGTGTATGTGAAAATAGTTTGAAAATTTAAAAGTGCTACACTGGAGCTCTAGCCGGTTTGGCTCAGTGGATGGAACTTTGGCCAGTGAACTGATAGGTCCTTTCAATTTCAGTCAAGGGCATGCGCACGAGGTGCTGGCTCAATTCCCAGTAGGGGGCATGCAGGAGGCAGCCGATCAATGATTCTCATCATTGATGTTTCTCTCTCTCTCACACTTCCTCTCTGAAATCAATTAAAAATATATATATTTTAAAAAGTGCTATCGCTTCTCGGCCTTTTGGCTAAGATCAAGTGTAAAAGTGCTACACAAGAATTATCTTATTATTATGACATCTAAAATATGGGGGAATGCTAATTAAGAAGATACTTGTAAAATAATATGTACAATGTCTGAATGAAGAAGAAGGTATAGGAAAAAAATCTGTCTAAATTTAAGGAAGTTATAATTTCACAGAGAATGAAAAAGGAATGTTATTACTATGACTCAAATAATTCTTTGGATATGACATTATCAGGAGGACCTGACTTACTATACTCATGAAAGAAAGTGAATTTTTTAAAGTGCACAGAAAGCTTCTATTCTATAAATTAGTCTTGAATTTTATTCCTCAACATTCCCTACCAAAAAAGTTGTTAATTCTTATATGATAATTACTTTTCTCTGGGTACTATAAATTTTAGGCAAGCATAACTATAATCTTAGGAAGACTCCTGTTTTTTTTTTAAATTCTTTATTGTTTAAAGTACTACATGAGTCTTTTTTTCCCCATTGACCTCCCCCTGCCACCCTCTCCCCCAAGCACACGCCCTCACTCTCCTACTGTCTGTGTCCATTGGTTTTGCTCATATGCATGCATACAAGCCCTTTGGTTGATCTCTTACCCCCATTTTCAATCAGTTGTTAAAATTTCTCTTCTCACTAGCTGTCCAAAATGTTATCTCTGCACTGCACAACACCATCACACATTTTCTTTTCCTCTATCTGGCCCACATCTCCTGATCTCACAGCTCAGTGTTCATGCTAAATGCTATGTGGTTTATGTCCATGGCAAAGGGGGGTAATAATATGAGGAACAGAGTATGACTTAGAGATAAATGAAATGTATACATTTGATAAGCTACCCTGAAACATACAGAATGAACTTTTCTATATTTATTTCCAGAAAGCAAAGTCATTTTATTTAAAAGCACACGGCTATTTCCAACATTACTAACAAGGGACTGTTTTTCCTTCTCATGGAAGGGATCTCTCTTTGAAAGCGTTTATCTAAATTTTTCAGGGACATGGACTACATCTGGGCACAAAGTAAACTGCCCTATTCAGAAGAGAAATTATGATGTTTATCTCTGGGATCAGCGCCACCTAAAAATAGCCTGTCTAGTCACCTTACAGTGGATTCTTTTATTTCATGGATGGAAGTTTAGAGCTGAATCTGTGTTTATATGCTTTCATCACTTGATCTAATACCCCCAAGTGCCTGCTACTTTAAAGTCTAATCTCCTTTAAGAATATAATACAGTTATACTCTGTGAATTGCTATCTAATAATATTTCTCACTGCTCCCCCACACAACTTCTACTCTAGTCAGGCCACCTGCTTTGGCTGCCTGTGAAAACACGTGGCCTTCTGTGTTGTAAACTTTGCCTGGAATGGCCTTTCCCCATCTGTTTACTTAAATCCTAACCTAACCTATTCTCTAAACCTGGCTTGAGTCCTGCGTCTTCTCAGGGTCTTCTCTATTCTATCAACTCCAAATACTCTCTCTGTTTTTTGAAATACTGAGAATCTATCTGCATAATTTAGAATTTACTATAATACTAATGAGTTTCATTTACTATTTTTCATATATGTTGATTCTATCTTCTTAATTAAGAGAAGACAGACATCCTTTGAGGGCAGAAATCATAGCTGATGTTTCTATATCCCACAAGATATATTTAGGGAATTTCTTAATAATGAAATGTTGCTGAATGTGATGTGCCCATAAATTCACTTGGTTTTAAAAAAATCAAATTTATGTCACAGAAACCAAATAGGCAACTATGACCAAGTGTTAACTTTTGGATGAAGTGTTTTATCGCCAGCTACTGAAGCCTTGGGAAGACATGTCTAGTGACTTCTAGATTTACATTGATCTTTCTAGAATAACATGGAGGTTTGGAGGAGGAATTGTTTTAGTTAACTGTAGGACACTGATTTCAAACACTTTTAATGAAAAGTATTCATTTTAAAAGATAGCTGGTATATAAAATGTGTATAACAGCAAAAGATGTGTAAGAAAGTGGCTGTTCTATTTGGCATCCTCGTGTAGTCAAATTTTTAAAACTATCATTGTACAAAGAATATAGTCTACTGTAACAAGATGAATTGAGGCATATCTTACTTTATTAGCATATGTCAAAGTAGAGATTGACTTTACTACCTGTGGTTGCAGCTTAGAAACTGTCCTGTGGTTAGATGTTTTAGGAGTCCCATTCTATTGGGACTGCACCTATTCTGCTCAATGACCACTTTTTGGATTAGATTTTCATCAGCTATCTAATGTATTTCTTTTAGCAATCAGGACTATTCATCACAGTTAATCATGTGCGTCAGTTTTAATTCTTTTGAAGAGTAAACATAAAATGAGGAGGGCCTATTTAGTAATAAACCCAGTGGGGTACACCTAGACAAAGGCTGTGTTACATTGAGACAAACTTTGTGTTTTCAACCACTGTCGAGTCCTTATTCACTTTGGGCACAGAGGACCCAAGGCCTTAGGGCAGCAGGGTTTCCCCCAGGCACCCTCTGCAGCCAGCATCACCGTGGAAAACCAATAGCAAGGCTGCCCGGCGGTCCCTGAGCTATTCTATTTCATTGCCGTGTGGCTTGGCAGTAAGAAGCTCTTGAAATGTTTTTGTGTTATGTGGGGTTTCGCTTTGGAGTTAAGCTGCCCGCTTTTCATGATCATAAAATAAAACTCTGTTGATTGAGCAAAGGGTTTATCACTTAATTTCTTGCTTAATCATCTCTTAGGTTCCTTTTTTTTTCCCCCCAATTGGTTTACATAGCTCTCCAGGCCTGCTTGCCCGTGATGGACCGTTTCCAGAAAGTTGGCAAAAATACCACGGGAGTGGAGTGGACCCTGTTAAATAAATGTGGTTGCCTGAGTGTGGCAGGCTTCTTGCAACCTGCACATTGCCCCCTCCTGGGCAATCTGACCCTAGGACTGTGGCTCAGAAGGAATGAGAGGTTTCAGAGGGCTGTGGGGAAAACTGGATATGATTCAGTAGTTTGCACCCGAAAATGATTTCTCATTGAGAGGTTAAGATATGGGGCTTTACAATTTAGGAGAGAAATGGACAGATAAGAGCAGACTATTTCAGGTACACAAAGGTTCAGTGTGAGGAAAATTGAAAACTGCTTCCCATCTCCACTCATGACAGATCAGAAATAAAGGAGTTTTAGTGGTTGGGGGAATTTCATACAAGCTATCACCGAAGGTCATTCTTTCTTATGTTGGAGAAATGCTTATAGTCAGGGCTTAGCCTGGAAATGGGAGAAAAAAAGAGCATAAGTATTCCATTCCCTTCCCTTTCTACGGCAATAGCTGGAAATAATAAAGATAGCTGTCATTGGCATATTTTAATATTAATAATTATTATAGGAACATTGGCAATACATACTGACCTATGACATGTGAGGTACCATTTGGGGGGCTTTAATTCATATTCTCTTTGCAATCTTGTGGGATCCATATCCTATGTAACCCTCATTTTAGAGATGAGGAAACTAAGACTCAGAAGGTTTCAGTAAATGACACAGCTGGTAGGGCTGAATCCAGAAGTCTCCGTCCAGTGCTCTAGCTTTTAAGCACCACATTACACTATCTGATTTTTTTTTGCTCCACAGACATTTTACAACCAATAGGAGCAGCAAAAGATTCAGGGAAGGAAAAGCCTCTGAATGTTTGACAGAAGCAAAGATGAATAACACAACTATAGTATTTAATTCTAGGTTTATGTCTATTGCAGGTTCTTGAATTCTAGAAGATTTTTTTTAAACAGAAGTGTACATGTGACAGTTAAGTAACATTTACTTCAGGGGTGGCTGTTGGAGGTAAGGATCTAAATCATTTTAGAAGCCAGATAATAGAAAAAGCTTTTCACTAAAAAATCAGCTCAGCCAGCATGGCTCAGTGATTGAGCATGGACTTATGAACAGGAGGTCATGGTTCGATTCCTGGTCAGGGCACAAGCCTGGGTTGAGGACTCAATCCCCAGTAGGGGGCATGGAGGAGGCAGCCGATCAATGATTCTCTCTTATCATTAATGTTTTTATCTCTCTTTCCTTCTCCCTTCCTCTTTGAGATCTATCTATCTATCTATCTATCTATCTATCTATCTAATTAGTAGTTCTGGGCAATCACAACAGATCTTTCAATGACTGCATGTTCTTAGGTCACTTCTATGTTTTATTCTTGATTTTTTTTCCTGTAAAATGTGGATCATGCCCCATGTTTTCCTCCCAAGATAGCTATCAAGGCAAAATCATATACTGGGTATGAAAACAATTTGAAGATTATAAAGCAGTGTTCAAATGAAAGGCTTATTTTAGTTAGGAAGTAATACCAACTTATTAATAAACATTGTTAGTATCAGTTTCTTAATAAATTATCCTGCAGTAGTTTCATTTTATGAGTCTATCATAATGTTTCTTTTTTTTATGTCAATGACTCAACACTCCCTCTATCCTAGAAATGCCACCTCTTTGAAGAAACATAGTTCCCTGGTGGCCTGAGCACGTACTTCTCAGACTCTGATCATGAGTTTACTTGTTAGTTTACGTAAGTGCCCCTTCCAATAGATGGCAAGTCCATAGAGGTAGTGCAATTTCGGATTAAATTTTATAGATTACAGCAGAGAGCTCACTACATAAGCATATAAAAATGATGGAGAAAGGATATAATCCAAGAAGACAGTAATTATATCTTCCATATCTTTGTTCCTATATTTTGTCCAAGTATGTTGTTCTGGTATAGGAGGTAGTGGATTGCTGGATAAATAGATTTAATATCTGACATTTAATAAAATCAGCACATAACATTGCCAGATGAAAAAGTTTGAGGCGTGAAAATCTATTTGAAAAGCAAGCTCCTCTCTAACAAGAGCAAAAGTCGAGTAAATGAGGAATGTGACCATAGAGCAACGGGGCTGATGTTTCCTTGTGATTTGTTGAGTCAAGCTTCATATTTTAGTCACACCTTAGAAATTAAGAGGCTTGCCTAGATGTCTCTACTTTAATTAGTAAATCATATATAAAAAGAGAGCTGAATTCTTTTCCTAAAAATATTATTATAAATAAAATGTGGCTTTCTGAAAGACAGTTTAAAAACAGATAGTGCTGAATGAATTAAGTCCATTCTTCAAAATAAGAAACATGGGCAGAAAATATGGGATATGCCAAAAAGCAGGAAAGAAAGCAGTACAGATGACTTAAAAGGCATTGTGAACAGGACATGTCTGACATTAAACTAGTTACAATTGGTTATTCTTAACGTATTTATGAAATAGCCTGAATAGCTTAAGAGCAGAATTCCCATGGGCATAGACGCTTACTTTAAGCTTCTTAACAAATTGAACAAATACTTAAGTATGTACCAGAATTATGTTCCTATCTCTAGAAATTGGCAATAAACCATGTAGCAATACTCCTGCATCAGAGTTCATTTAAGTTGACATCAATGATAAGAAATGCTAAGAAGTCTCTGAAGGCTATGTCATTATGCAAAATGAGATGAACATATCTGGCAGTAAGTGGTAAAGACCGTGAGCATTGGATTCTAGTGTAATAGTAATCAGTTAAAAGGCTAATCCACATAGAGCAGTGAAGAAAATCTGCGTATTATGAGTATCCCATGGTGAGTTTTGGGAAATGCAAGATTATATAAGATGACATCACTTCTGAGGTTAAGGACATGTGCCTTTTGCCCTAATGACCCATTATGTGTGGATTTTTTCATTGTATCTAAAGTTTTGCGCACATTAATTCCTGAGGTTATGGCCTTCATTAGTCTAGAACATCCCTGTAAAAGTAAAATATAATACCTTTGAGAAGAAAATTAGGCTGAACTACTGTTGACTATCTCTCCTTGATGGAGATGATGCATAAGTATATAGGTACTCAGACACACACAACCACAAAACACACACACACACACACACATTCTTTTTGAATTGCATTATTTTTTTGAATGTCCACATTGAACCTTCCCTAATTATGTCTTTAGTTGCTTGTGCCACCTCAGATATTTTTAAGTGAATTTTCCGGAAGTTTTACATTATCTGCTTGGCATTTAATTGTCCAGCTTGAAGTGGTCTCAGTGTCTATGAATAACTTTCAATATTGCAAAAAATTCCTACATTGCATTTCATAAAATATCTCACTGGTAACTTGAAGGTTCACAACCCTGTAGGACTCCACAAAGTTGCAATGTTGTGTTTGTTTGTTTGTTTGATTGTCAACTAAAACAGCAATTTTATTCTCCATAGTGTTTAAAAAATATTTAAGAAACTATAACAGTCACAAACTCGGTCTCTAGGAAATTCTGTCCTTTATATACCGCTTCATTCAGAGAGGGGGTTAGACACATACAACTATGTCAATAAACTCACTAGACACTACACTCTTCATGGCAAGGGGCTCTTTCCTCCCTCTGTCCTGTTCAATGTCCCTCCATCCCACGTGCAGAGCTATTCATGTGTAACACTGTTAATAAATCTTCACTTGCTAGATGAACACAACTAATGGTTCTTTACAAATAAATCTAGGACTACATGAACTGGCCAGATTCAGAAAAGCAAGAGGTTTCTCTGGGCCCTAACTTGATTTTTACTCCTAGAACTAAAAATGCTTAGATCCTCAGAGGCTCCCTCAGAAGGCAGAAGTCAAGTCAGATGTAGTATTACTAAAATACCTCCGTGTTAAGGGAGACATAATACAAATTTAGTGAAACACGCTGTGGCTCAAAAACTTTCGTGTCTAATCTTTAAGTAAATAACATCTTACTGCCTGTCAGAGTCAGAAGTCCCAATTGTAGCTCAACTGGACAAATAGCAAAAATAGCGCTGGATCGAATATACTGTCATGGAAGGGGATTTCTCCGGTCCCCTGGTGGCAACAGTAACTGTTTACTACGCAGTCGCAGGGAGTTCCTAACATACTGTACTGGCGTCTGATATCAGGGGCTCCTCCATGTCAGCAGAGAGGTAGAACTTAATCTCTGTGCTCAGATAGGCTTCTTTCCCACAGGGGTGAAATGCAGCAATACATTAACCAGGATGAATTTACAAAATTTTTTGTTGCAATGTCACTTTTAAATTTTATTTCAAACAAAAGCATGATAGAGCATGCTTTCATTTGCTTTATATCACATGCATGCAATGTGTTTAATGTATAAACTTGTATCCAAATGTCTTCATCACCTTCATGAAAACTTAGCTGTATATGTGTGTGAAATAAATTGTATAAAATATTCAAACCATATTACCAAATAAGGTTAGATATGTATAAGTGCTCGAAACTCGAGAATCACAGAATTACTACTTTAACAGCATTTACTTGACTTTTTTTTAAAGCAGTAGTAAGGATTACTCAATATACATATACATATATATATATAATTTCTCTTTATATATACTTAAACTTACATTTTAATTATTGTGATTATGGATAGAGAACATAATTAAAATAGTAAGCACTGCTCAGAACTGTGGAAGCAAATAAAGACCATAGAATATCAGCTGGATAAGAAGCACTTTGTGACTCCTCATCATGTAAATGTCTTCACATTTCACTTCCTCTAAGGTGGTTTTCTAAAAAGTAAATTTGTATTCATTGTCTTTTTAGTTTATTGACTACCTAATATAGCCCACTTTGCAAACTCCCGATGTGCTGATGTAAAATTCTTTGGTACCAAGTTAGGAACCATAGCAATTAAAGAGGAGAGAGGAAAAGAGAGAAATCTTATTACAGAGAAGTAGAGAAGGAAGAGACAGGCTTTCAAAGGCATTCACAGAACAATGACCTACCAGTTCTACTCGTCCGAAACCTCCAACGCCAAGGGTGTCGATGATGTTGAAATCAGACAGCTTCAGGTTGGCGAAGAAAGCAGCCTCGGCTTCGTATCTGGATTTTTTGATGCGAAAAAATGGAAATCTCTTAGAGGTGCAAACACGAGTACCACGCACAACTGTAGTGGAATGACAAGACTGTGGAACAGGCTTTACCTGCTTACATTCCATCTTGCTTTTAGAGTCTGTGTTTTCTCACACTCATACTGTTTTGGTCCCACTGGTGCAGCAAAACATAGATTTGCACTTGTGTTTGTTTTATTTTTCAAAGGAGAAAAATACACAGTACCCACTGCATGCCCGTCCTGTGACTGATAAATCCAGTTATCAAAGCAATGTTACATCTTGGTCTTTTTCTCCGCGTCTTCTTGTGAGCACGGATTGTCTGAGTTGTTCTTTTGTGGTTCTGTTTGGGATTTTTTGGATTTGCTTGGTTTTGGTTTTGCTGTTCAGATTTTGGAAGGCAGTTTCTCATTAGTTTCCCTTATCCACAGGCTGGCAGTGGCTCCTATAAATATTTGCTAAAAGCAGCAAGATCATTGAGGTCTCTGAAGTGAAATCCCAGCCAGGTCTTACGAAAACAGATCCGAAAAGCTGAGGGCTGATGTGCAAAGGCCTGCAATGGATGGTCTCAGCAGCATATTCGCATTCCTAAAAAGTGTCTTCCCTTCGTTTATGTTTACCCACTGACTCTCAGCTGGTAATCCCAGAGCCTTTATGTGTGCAAGTTTCTTATATGAGTGATGGGAAGAGCATGGACGGGGCTCCCAAGGTCTAACGATGCACACATGCAAATCTGACACATGTGAGTGTGTCAGATGCAAAATAAGCATCTCCTGATGAGACAAGTGAATATGAGCTGCTTAAAATATCTCCTTGTTAAAGGCCTTACTATTTTTAGAAAGGGCAGGAAGGCAAAACGATGAAGATGATCCTCCCACTCATGAAAGTCAGGTCAGGGAGTGATCCAGCTGTCCCGAAAATAAAGTATTTGAATAGCTATGTGTAACCCATGACCTTCAGCCAGGCGGTACCTGATTCAGTATTGCACCATAGATAGACACGATGAACTCGCTAGAGATAAAGATACTGACACAGCTTGTTTATGCCAGTTTTTGGATAGAACCATCCACGGGCATGTCTGGAGTGAAGCTGCAGAACATTTTACCGATTCCATTATAACTAAGCACAAATTTAGACTCTCCACTTGGGAGAAACGTGAAACAGCTTTCTAGGTGAGCTTTCAACATTCTCCAGTTTACAACTACAGTTCTAGTTTTTAGTAAGTCAATTCTTGATAGATCATGAGAAGGTAAAAAAAGCATTGTTTTTCATTATTGGCTAATTATGTGAAATCAACTCCCTCTAACACAGCCTTATAAACAAGACTACCGGTCAATCCTAATGGTATTTGTAGACATCTCTCAATACACAATCAAGAGATCAACATAGTAATTCAGGAGATTGTTTACTAGAATGGAACACAGGCAGCAAATGTGCATTTCTAGCATGCCAACTGCATCACTACTTTTGGAAAATTAAAACTCCATCCCATTTAAAGGGCCAATGGCAGAGTTCACTCCAACAGGTGTTTAGAAAGGACATCTGTTGGGATCAGAACCCATGATAGTTTGTATGTGGTCCAGCATTTGTTAATGGTCTAGAAAATCAATGAGATCATTTTTAATAATATCCTATGCATTTGCTGGATTTAGAATCTCAGCTATTAAGAGGATAAACTCAGACTACTTTGATACTAATATATATCTTAGTATATATACTAATATATATATATATATATATATATATATATATATATATATATATATATAAATGTTATTACTTATAGCTCCCAAATTCTTACATCTGGGATCTGTGAAATTAGGATGGACAGATCTCTACTTAAGTGAACTTCAGCCTTGTGTTGCACATCAGAACTACCTGAGCATATTTTAGAAATCACTTAATTTGGGTCTGACCGCAGACCAAATGTATCAGAAATCTCCAGAAGCAGCACTCCAATGCCTGTATTATTTTAAAAAGTCCACCAGGTGATTCTGATGTACACTATGGGTTGAGTACCATAGTTCGACTCCACGGAAGACCTTTAGGAGGTTCCAGAAACCATAGAAAAATTTGGGGGGTGAGTTAAAATGGTCCAGGGTAAACAGTCACTGCCTGATGAGTCTGGGGGAAATGCATTCATGCCAAGAGTGTTGGGACTCTTTTAACTTGGTCTTGGCTCCTGACCTTCTGGGTCTAGACCCATAAGAATGAACAATAATTCTATAATGGTTAACATAGCTATAAATAAGAACAAGATAGGTATAGAATGCAAAAGTTATAAGGTGATTACTTTGTGTTCACATTTTTACAGCAAAATCCTCTTGCCTATTTGTTTATATTCACTATCTGATTACTGACCGTATTTTTTAACCAGTAGGATGAAGTCTCCTGTTAAATAGTACACATTTTCTCTGAAGCAATTAAAATCCACTTAAATATCTACTGCCCTATACACTGGAAGCACCAATTACAGTTAAATAAAAATATTTCATAGGTTTTAATGAGAAGAGATCACTAACATTGTAATCATATGGCTCATCTTTGTTAATTAATTTGCTAATATGAGCAGGTGAATTTTTTTAAAATACTACCTAGTTGGGTGATTTTATCTAGTGGCTGGTGATATGCAATTTGAAAGGGCCTTGTGATAATTGTGGTCTTGATCTTCTATCCTGTTCCTATTTGCTTCAGATCCTGATTCTTGGGGAAGTCAAACACTATAGGAATGCTACCAGATCAGTTTCTCTTTTCCAGTCAGGGAGATATTGTTGTTGAATATGTCATATGCATTTATTTTTTTCGCATTTAAATTACTCTTTAGGGACAAGAGTCACATCTTCTTCACAAAGACTCTGTACACTTTTCCTTTCTGAATTACTAACTTTTTTTTAACATGGAAATCACCATCTGAAAGAAACTTTGTAAAAAAAACTGAACTTTGGATGATTTAGCTTCTTCAGGTATCTAACCACTTTTGCACATAACTTGGAGGGATATTTTCAGTTTCTTTTATCTCAGAAATTATTTGTAGATAATTTCAATCCATCAATTTTATCCTACCTTCTTTAGAAGTGATAAAAGTTTGAGTGGGGAAGGAGACTAAAGTAAGTAAGTGGCCATTGTTTCATAAAACAAACTTATTTTGCCTGAGGAGGTAAACATGGAACCAAAGTTCCTACTTACTACTGTAGGGTACCAGGCCCAAGAAATTAGTCCAAGCTTCATGCAATTCTAAAATCCACCTGTGCAAAAGTATTTACAGAAGGGACCATTGCCAAGTGCTAAGGAAAATACATCAGTAACAAATACATTTCCTGTTGTTTTGGTTGCTTAAATTCTACCAAGGAGCATAAAACATATTTTCTAATGGTTTGAGATAGTGATGTTAATGTTTTATTTAGCCCATGGTGATAGGTATGGATCCTCTTCCCAGAAAAATGTAAATATTGATATACCTTTCTGCATATAACACCAAAAAGCTTACAAACTCCTAAAATAGGTTAATAACATACAAATAACTAAACCAGAGAATAAGTGTGCTGAGTGCAGAGGACAGAGATAACATATTGTTTCTGAAACATACTAGGAGTAGTCACCTGGGGCTATGGTTATTAGAATCCACAGACAATCACTAATTCATACAGGGTACTCTTTAAATAGTAAAACACTGATTTTTTCTTTTAACAACTGCTAAAGAGGAACAAAGGTGCCTAGAATTCACTTCTTTTTTTATTTCTGCCTGTACAACAATGAGGTTCCACAAGTTATGAAAATGTAAATGTGTAGGTGTACAAATGATGACACCAAGACATAGTCTAGTAACCAAAAAACAGTACTGGAATAATCTCAACCTCTAAAATTACATATCTGTACAGTATTATATTCACTTTTTTTAGGAAACAAACAAAAACCAGTAGGCTTTATTTTTTTCTATCTCTTGCCATATCATCAGCTTCCACAAATCCAAGGAGTAGAAATCATGTGTCCTTTGTTATTCACAATTGCCTTTCCAGTGTTTCCATGCCTTCATGAATCAATTCTGTCATTTCTAAATAACAGAATTGGGTTTTAGGCCTTATGACTGACCATTATTATGAAGTCAACATCTCTAGCTATATGATGGAAACCAAATATGATGATTCAACCCAGTCCAAAATGTATGAAGCTGAAAACTTTATCTTTGCCTTGATATTATAATAACAGAAATCACTCAGCATTTTTTAACCAAGCAGACAGTATTATGTGCATTTTTAAAGTAAAGGCCAAGGACCCAAAGGAACATAACAATAGTTCCAGATGGGTTGCAAAAGCCAATGATTAAGAGCCAATGGAACAAAAGGCTAATGTGTCCCTGTTTGCTTTAGCTCAGCTCATCTACAATCCAAATTAGCTTCAGAAGTCTACTCTAAGAGTTTCCAAGGAAAACCAAAAAATCACTAGCATTTCTCAATCCACATGCAAATCAGTTACCAAGGTCTTTGCCTGGGCTCATGTGCTCTAGGATGTATTTTTATGTCCTACTGATTTTAGTTTTGGGGGCAATCTACAAAAGTAAAATGTTTTGATAAATACCCATGGCCTCTCATCTATGACTAAGTTACTTATTCTATTACTATAATAGGTAAGTTAGGTTCAATCAGACAGTCTCTACTCTGGACTTTAAAATAATTCAAGAGTACTACACAGCATACAGACAGAAGCTCATGACTTGTCCTGGCTCTTGTCAATGATTTTGTACTTCCAAGTCCTGTTTTCTTCAACATTTACACCTTTGTAGTAGAAATATCGACAAACATACACTCAAGTAAATAAGTGTAGATCAGGGGTCCTCAAACTTTTTAAACAGGGGGTCAGTTCACTGTCCCTCAGACCGTTGGAGGGCCGGACTATAGTTTAAAAAAAAACTATGAACAAATTCCTATGCACACAGCGGCGGCAAAAACACCCGGCGGGCCAGATAAATGTTTTCGGCGGGCCGCATGTGTCCCGCGGGCCGTACTTTGAGGACCCCTGGTGTAGATAGTTTGAGTCAGAATCCTGGTTTACTTAACTATTCACATAAATGCCTAGAAATTTTCTTTCACTTTTTTTTGTCTAAGAGCACTGCAATTTATAAATAAAAATCTAGAGAAACCATTAAAAAGGGGTATGAACTTACACCTGAGACTAATAAATAGTGTATGTCAACTGAAAAAAGAAGTAAAAAGTGGATAAAATCTTTCAGGAAGTGAGCCTTAAACACAATGTGTGTGTGTGTGTGTGAGTGTGTGTTTATATATATATATATATATATACATATATATATATATATATATATATATATGGTTTATGATATCTGCAAGATATAATGCTTGCCATCTATTGAATAAGCACTTAATGTGGACACAGGATTTTATGCAATAACAGTTCCTGATTTAATATAAGTTAATGCATGGAGTAATTTGTAGGTCTGGTAAAGTGAATTAAAAATTAAGCAAGAAAAGTAACTAGAGAGAGAAAGAGAAAGTAGGATTGGGAATTGGGCCAATGATACTTATTTGCATATTTAGCACAGATGTGAATTGGGCTTAAATTACAGGAACTATACCTCATTGTGCCACTTTAACTTGTATGTGTGAAAATAGTAAGTGCATGTCCTATTCTCCTGATTATCAAATGTTTGGAATTAAATAAACTTAGTCGTTAAGAAAAAAAATGGACAGTCCTTAAATCTATAATCAAGTCATCTCTTATTAATTGAATTGCTTTATAAAAAGTCTCATTGATACCTAAACTTTTAAAGTGGAATCTTTTGACTGCTTTGGGAAACAGTGAACACTTTAGAGTTTAAGGTTTGTATAAAGAGTTATTTCCTGTTGAAGGAATCATGCTTTAACAAAAGTCCATATTACTATAAGGTTAAAATAATTCCTTTAAATATAAGCAATCCTATTCCTAAAATTCTCAACAAAAAGAGATGATTTCTAATTTATTTATAGCTCATGCGGGTAAAGTAACTAGTATAGTCACTATTCTTTTAGTAGTGGTGGTGAAAACTTGAGGAAATACATTTTGAAAGTAACTTAATGTATATAAAGTATTTCATTATGTCCATTTTCTCCAGAAAGTTTAATCTGTTCTTCAAGGAGTTTGAGATAATATTAGTTTTGCAACCACTATTTCCAAAATTGTGGTCAGCAGCTCAGACATTTTCTTGGCCATTCTAGTTGAGAAATAGCTCTAGTTATTTTTCAAATATATTCCCTGGAGGAGATACAGCCAACAGAAATACAAAGGAAATTTGCATTTCTCATATCTGCTACATAATAGGAATGATAGTGATGCAAATACTATGCACTTAGAAAGCACCTTTCTCCCAAGGACTTAAAGGTGCTCTCATCTAATTTAACTGCCCTGATTCTCAGTGAAGATGGGATAACAAATACTTTTACTTCTTAGCAACTGGGTAGACCAATTGCTAGCAAGGGATTAGTTTCAGTAATTAAACACCAGGAGAATTAAGACTAGAAACCGTGGGCATCTTCACATCATAGCATATTTACACTTGTTATAAAATATTCAATTTCCTTTTAAACAAGATAGTAGAAAATCACAAACTTTAGGCATGCTTTTATCTCAAAGTACTAAGATGCTAACATAGTTCAAAGTCTAGGTCAATCCCATGAGGAGCTAATTTAATTCAACTTTTACATTTTTAAAATAAAATAATTAAGTGCAGGATGGTAAGTGATTTAGCCAGTCACAAAGACTTAGGCATAAGGGTCTTGGGGTTTTGACATATTAAACCATTTACTATCCGATTCTGTCTTTGTAAGTTTTTTTTTTAAAACACTATTCCAATATTTGAAAAACAAGGGCAAATGTAAAAGTTATAAAACATATTTGAAAAATATATTTGGAAAATATATTACTTTATTACACATCTCAGTCAAGAATGTGACTCCTGAAGCTAAGCACTCTTGCCTCTGATGGGGCATGTGTATCTGTATGCTCCAGTTAAATAAAAGGACCCCAAATAAAAGTACATGGTGCTTATACAAAATGGAATACTACGCAGCCATAGGAAGGCTGAAATGCTGCCATTGTGACAACAGGGATGGATCTTGATAGTATCATCCTAAGCAAAATAAGGCAGATGGAAAAGAACAAGAACAATATGAGTTCACTCATATATCAGAAACAGAACAGAAAGAAACAAATGAACAAACAAAACAAACTCATAGACACAGATGACAGGTTACCAGGGGAAGGATGGTGGTGGGAGGATGAAGAGAGGAAAGGGGTCAAATATATGGTAAAGGAAGGAGACTAGCCTTTGGGTAGTGAGCACACAATGCAATATACAGGGGATGTGTCACAGAATTGCACACTTGAAACTTACATAATGTTATTAAGCAATGTCACCCCAATAAATTTAATAAAAATTAAAAAGCTGGCAAGTCTATGCCTCCTCCCAAAAATGCATTGACGCTCAAGAGGTTATTTTTTTCCAAAAATTCAAACATCAGAGCAGCATTTGTAAAAGATGAGTGAGCATATGCTACCCATTCATTGTCAGCTTGCAATGCAGTGTCCAATATGCCTTTTTAGTTATTCAGTTTTTAGATAGTTTCCACATAGTTTGAGATCAACTTTTTCTTTTTCTGAAATAAAGGCTTAACTAAATATGTATCGCCATGGAAATAAAACTGGTAAGAAAGGAATTAAAGATTGGTTTCCCTACTGGTGTTCTTTTACTTTAACAGAACCATTGGCCCATAATAAAAGGTTCATTCATTCAGCTATTATTTTTGCTTCAGAGAATATAGACACTTGCAAATATAGATGGAAACAAAAAACCTGCAGTCCCCAACCACATTTATGCCACAATAGATATCTCCTTCATATAAATGAATAGGCATCGGAGGTTAGGGGTCTAAGAAAGTTTTCTTCCTTCTCAGTGCAGAGCACTTTCCTTCTCCTTCCTCCCTACCTCTCAGCATCTCCACCTGAGTCTTTTGCTTGTGATTGTAGACTAGGGGGGTCCAGACTGGCACGGCATAGCTTCCCAGGACCAGGGAGGTGAGGTTAAGGGGGAAAAAAAGGCTGGTGAAAATGACTCCTCCTGACTTCACTGCTCCCATACCTCCAGCCTATGGGTAGCAACCCTCTGTCTCATCTATTGTCTGATTCCACTGCAGAGAAAATAGTTATCACCACAGAGCTCTCATTCAATTTCAATGTTCCCACATCCTACATTTTTAATGAAGGGCTGGGCAAAGACAGCCCAAGTTTTCCTCTCAAATATAAACATCTCTTTTCTACCCAAAGACTGAGAAATCTTTTCCTTTTTATAGGTCATTTTTTATATGGCGTTAAAATACTGAAATAAGGGACATTTAATTTTAATTAAACCTTAAAGTTAGCCTTAATTGTAATCTTAGTCAAAGGGATCAGTTAGAAAATTGAACAGAAGGATCAGGCAGGACTCAAATGAACACTAGGGGTCAACTTTTAATTCTGGACTCAGAACCTTTACTGTGTATTCCCATTGTATGTTTCTCTATCTCTGAAGGATTCTGCATGAAGTTCAGGGACAGGTAGCTTGGGGATGTGGATATGGTCAGAGTGGGCCAAAAAAGAATGAAAGGATAATAAAATGCAGTGTGTGACAGGAAGGAAACGAGAACTTAGAAGCCACCCTCCCAGACCAATAGGAATATAATAAAGTGATCAGGGAGTTGGCCCAGAACCAACCTGAGCAAGACATTCACTTTTCCTGTAAACCAGTGGTTCTCAACCTTCTGGCCCTTTAAATACAGTTCCTCATGTTGTGACCCTACCATAAAATTATTCTTGTTGCTACTTCATAACTGTAATGTTGCTACTGTTATGAATCATAATGTAAATATCTGATACGCAGGATGGTCTTAGGCAACCCCTGTGAAAGGGTCGTTTGACCACCAAAGGGGTTGAGAACCGCTGCTGTAAACCGAAAGGTTTATACTAGATATGTCTATGAAGCTCACTGCAGCTTGATCATTCCAGGATTCCAAGCGTCTTGAGAGATATACACCTTGCAGAAAGTCCTGGTACCTACAGTTTATCTTTTTCCTGCATTGTAATTCTCTTCCCCATCCTGTCCTCTAATCCTTGACCCTAACACCTTTATTTCAGGAAATACTACTAAAGGCTTTCATTTAAGAAGGTCTGCTCTCAGCTTCTGGTATGCAAAGGAGGCAGGCAGGAAACCCCAATTCATTGGCCAAGACAGCTGTTGGGAAGATAAGTCTTATTGTCCAAAACAGAACTGCAAATGCATTTCACTACAGACTGTAATAGACCAGAAGTTCCCGCTCATCCAGAATTCATATCAGAATTATGGGTTGAGTTAAACACAGACCTGATAAAAAAATCTTGCAATTTGGGGCCAGCAATCACTATTTTAAAATAAGGTTCAAAGCTCTAAATTATCAAAGTTTGAAAGAACTATTAGTGTTAATTTGATATGTATGTGACAGACACCCGATTCATATTATACAAGTATCACAGGAAAATGTGTCCCAAGTTCCAAACAGTTCTTCTCACATGAACTTTAAGAATACCATTTAACGTTTAAATGGGGAAAACCAGTATATATTTTTCTTAGTAGAGAAAATATTAAGCAGAAAAGAAGAAATTGAAGCAAATATGTTGCTATCACAAGTTATTTAGTCATAGTGATGGTGCATTTATCAAATGAACTAGGTTTCAGAGAAAATACCACAGTGACTTGTAATCAAGTCACTGCTATCTGGATGAAAAATCTGGCATTGTTCTCTGTTAAAGCCCATACATCAGAACACTAAAGCAATCCATAAGGTTTGTTTGTTTGTTTGTTTGTTTAAACTGATGTCAATACTTTATTCAGATTTCCTGAATTTTTACCTAATGTCCATTTTCTCCACCGGGATCCCACCCAGGCTGCAATAATACATTTAGTTATCATGTTTCCTTAGATCCCCTTTGGCTGTGATAGTGTCTCAGACTTCCCTTCTTCATAATGACCTGACAGTTTTGAGGAATACTGATCAGGTGTTTATAGACTGTCCTCAATTGGGGTTTATCTCATAATTTGTTTAGGGTTATGAATTTTGGGGGAGGAAGACCACAGAGGTAAAGTGCCATTTTCTGTGCTATACTATGAAGGGTACATGCTATTGCTCTGACTTATCACTGATAATGTAAACCTTGATCATCTGGCTGAGATAGTAATTCTATCGGTTTCAACATAGCAGATATTTACAGAAGCCAACAAATGCAAAATGAGCCATATTAAAAAGAGGTTCTAGCAATCTATGAGCGCAGGAGAGGTGACTCTTATGTCTGGGTTGTGTACTGGTTTATAAGCAGGTCGTTAAGTTGGCCAATGTTCCAGGTTTAATAAATAGTGTGGAGACTGAAATGTTATGAATTGCTGGTAATCTATATCATCGATTCTTAGAAAAGGTTTTGTGTTACTTTATCTGTTTGATTAAATGAACTAATTTTATTATTTCAAAAACTAAATAGAATGTGGTGTTCTCCACACTTTTTACCTTGGAATATGTCCCTCTCAAGATCTGATAGCTTTACAAAGGCATTACTCATTTCCACACTGAGAGAGTTTTTGCACAACAATTTAAAAAGGTCAGAATAAAACATACTAGTTAGGATTTCCAAAGATGGCTACAATATTAGAAACCGATGTCTTCCCATACATGTTTACATAAATCACAGGAGTGGTGAGATATTGGTCATAAGGGAACAGCTCAATATCCTCAAATTGCTGCTTCTTTTCTTTTCTACAACTGTACAAAATTATTACAATAATTGCTTCCCTTAGTACATGCTTCACGTGTCATGGAAGTTTAGAATTAATTTGTAATCAAATTTCACTGGATTAGCACATGTTGGTAATTTTTCTGTGCTTTTAAAATGGTTTTGAAAAAGGATTCCTCACTAATAGATTGCAATTTTGTTAGCATATTAAGTGAATTCTCCCAATAATAAGTGGAAAATACTCTTTTCTGTGTCCATAAAACAATAATGATGCATTGGATTTATTTTACCACTTCATAAAAGATCCTGGATCTACAATTGTATATATCTTATTAAATAATTTTCTTCTTTTTTAATAATTAGTAAATAATAGAGTTAAATTAAAATTGGGAAAGGCAGTCGGACCTATTAGGATTATTCTTTATACCTCATAACAGCTACAGAATACGTTTTCCATATTTGGTTACCTTTTCCTCACAGATCTTCCAGGGATAGAGTTGACCTTTTGGCAACATCCTATTCTCAATTCTCTTTTGTGGCCTACTTTTGCTTATCCAAGTTACTGCATTTTATCTCAGGAGTTAATAACTACCAAATTTGCACGGCCTCAGTGGATTTAGCTGGGTTTCTAAAGGCCTGTTGACAATAGAGCAAGCTCCACCTGTGGTCAGAGCATCACACTGACCTGTAGCTTCTCTTCACCAGGTTTGATAATGTGGTGGTTGGATGTCCACTTCATGTTTTCAGAGCACAGTGTCTACCTAGATTCTCAGTCTGGTTTACTCTCTTACAACTGTGCAGACATAACAGGACTAGAGATAAAAGACAGAAAACCTTTCTTCTGCCCCTTCAGGCCAGAAACTTGCTGAACTGAGATGAGAGACTTAGAAACTTGTGCTGTGTCTCGGCACCTGTGTGCAGGTGTGCAGGGAAGTCAGGGGACTCGGAGGGTGGGGCTGAAGAGAAGGGTGGTCCTTCCTTCCCTGAGGAAAATTGAAGGAGCCTCATAGTTTCATGTCTCTAGTAGCTGTGGTATTTGAGCAGGCACAGGACAAATAGCTAGAATATACACCTCCAAGTATATATGTAAAATATATAACATATGAGGCAAACAATTTAAAACCGAGGAAATCTGTTTTTAGCAGCAATTACTCTATTTTTACTAAGTTCCAAAGAATATTTCAGTAGAAATGAAATTATACTATGGTACTATTTGCACAAAGATACCACTTCAGAAACCTAATAGGAAATAGACAATAGATAGATAGTCAGCCAGTCTGTGGAGTTTTGTCTTCTGAAAAGCAGATACATTGATATTCTGGTGCCAACATATCCACTGCTATATCGGTAATTATTTCAGAAGCAAGATTCCTACAGGCTTTCTTGCCAAAGTCTGGAGATTCAAAGCACCAACGTGGGCCACAAGATGACTGACTCATTTGGCTTGCACAACGTTAACTTTTTTAAAATTTCTAAATTGTGTTCCAGCTTAGGCATGAAGCTGGGGAAGGACTCAAATCTCTTGCAAGAGACAAGATTCAAAATAGTTTTATAAACATGACTGTTAATTCTTAGAGTGTTGATTGCTAACTGGAAAGCAAAGATGTTTTTTAAAAAATGAGCAGCAATAAGAATTATACTGTATGGCAGTTGGAGGTTTCAGGCCACTAACATTACAGTTGCACATCTTATCATGTTTGTCTAGGAAGTAGATTTCTAATTTATTTTTAAATATAACAGTTCAGCCCTAACCAGTTTGGCTCAGTGGATAGAGCGCCGGCCTACGGACTCCACGGTCCCAGGTTCGATTCCGGTCAAGGGCATGTACCTTGGTTGCGGGCACATACCCAGTGGGGAGTGTGCAGGAGGTAGCTGATGGATGTTTCTAACTCT
This sequence comes from Myotis yumanensis, assembly GCF_028538775.1. Classification (NCBI taxonomy): domain Eukaryota; kingdom Metazoa; phylum Chordata; class Mammalia; order Chiroptera; family Vespertilionidae; genus Myotis; species Myotis yumanensis. The sequence goes on along the minus strand of NW_027223764.1, from coordinate 29,229,727 downwards.
CTATCCCTCTCCCTTTCTCTCTGTAAAAAAAATCAATAAAAATGTATTAAAAATAAATAAATAAGTAAATAAATATAACAGTTCAGAGTATTTGTGGACAATTTGTTTAGAGAGACCTTTCTTAGGTAACATAAATGAGATTTGTTATCTAATAAACTGGAATAAGAATCTGCTGACAAGCTAAAAAAATTTTAACCATTAGTTTCAGTTTTAGGGGAAGTAAGCTGAGCAGGACACTTTCTGATGTGGGATCCTTGAAACATATTGGTAAGTATGACTATTTCTTCAATAACACCCCAATTATCTAGAACTGTCAAGGAATGGAGTGTTCCATGAAGAAGCACATCATCCAGATTTTTGAAGCTTATCCTTTCTAATTACCACATAGAGTTCTTTCACTCCATTAAAAATACCAATTAGGGAATCAATATTTCTAGAATGAATTATCTTCTTCCAAATCTTATAAGTCATAATTTTTAAAACATAGCAGAGCATTCTGAAGCTGACCCCAGGTTATTATTATGAAACATCAATTTATTACTGTGCTGTTACCTCTAAGTTCATCCCAATAAAACCTCAATAGTATAATACTTGTTATTAGTTGCTCAGTTTTGCCTTCACTAAGTTGTCTTTTTTTTCCCCCTTTGGATAAAATCTAGGTAATAGAATTGCTGGACATCCAAACTAGAGATAAATAGGATGTTACTATATAGAGATAACATTAATTTAGGAACATGTGACTATGAAAATATGCCATATGCTGATGTTTTGTTTCTTTTCCTAATATTAACTTTCTTCATTCAAAATGTTCCATTGGTAGTTTATGATGCTCCCAGTGGAATGTGTCAACTCTTCGTACTGCTGCTGTATAATGCAGTTATGCTATGTTTTCACCATTTAACTTCTGAACCATCTTATATATAATCAGGCGCTAAAGTGATTAGATTACACTGGAAATAAAGGTATATGTGATGAAAGAAACAGGGGATTTCTATAGTCCATTCTAAATACCCTATTAAGAGGAGGTTACGTGAGGGTCTCCTTTTGAAAGTTCAATTTAATATACTTTGCACAATTCTACAGGGTGTTACTCTTAGGGAATGTGGAATTTATGAGCCATCCCATGGGTGAAGGAAAAGCATAAAGTTCTCACGTTGCTTCAGCATCAGGTCCTTACCTTCAACTATTCCCTGAGCTTGTGGGAGATAGACGATACATCATCACGCTCTTAGCCACAGTCGGGCAACAGTTACAGAATCAGACAGCGGCCATCGTAATCCAGAGCCTGGAGAGGCATCACAGAATGTCTAAGGATGTCCTCTCTGAACTGTTGCCAAGAAGCCGCTCAGTGACCCAGTCCTGCAAACAGACCCCTCCCCATTTTCCAGGGGCTTACTCAGTATGAATCACTTCCCTAAGGGTGGTTCATTGGGAAACAGGACAAAGACCTGGCCAAGTTCCGGAGGCACAAAGAATCTCATTGGTTCCTTCAGGAACATGCAGGTGAAACAGCCGATGCCTCATTCTGGCCCAGAGATTTGTAAGGGTGCCATTTAGAAGGAAAAAGCTAAATTTCAGATCTCTTACTTCCTTGCTTTTGGTAAATAATTATAAATACTTTTTGATAAATGCGTTACAAGATTTATAACGTCTTTACCCCACTGAGCAATGTTTATTAGGGGAACATTCCCAGAGGTGAATTTGAAGATACAATAAATGAAAAAGAAGAGAGAGAAAATTCCTTCGTTATCGTTTTACTGACAAATGACAACAGAAGCAAGTATACAGAAGTTCCATTTTCCTTTTTTAGGCGCCATCAAAGCATTTTTGCAACATTTCATCATGTCACATGAATTTATGAGCCGTGCTGTTAATATACAATACAATTAACATCAAATGGCAATGTTTTATGTCAGCGGAAAAATACTCATAAAAAGGCAAATGTTTTGAGATGGAATTGGCATGATAAGGCTTTGGAAGCCAATTAGTCCAATTGTTCCTTTGCTATCTATTCTAGCAAGTATTGGCAATGGCCCATTTCCACCCAGTGATGCTGACCTGAAGAGCCTGGTCTGTATTTAACCTGAAGAGCTAGGGTCCACCGTTCTCTAACATGGACACACAAGAGCAAGCTAAGACATGGTCAGGTCAAGAGATGCATTTCCACTGTACGTATGATCCTATTGTTATTGAGCCATGTCTGTGTGAGCTACTGAAATAGAGTGTTGCTGCGTGTGCCCGGCACTATGCCATGCCTTTTCATATCATCTCATTTAGTGGAGGAAGTTAGATGCTTGCTCCCATACACCACCCAGAAGAGGAAACACACTGAAAAGCATTAAGATCCACCATAGAAGAATCTATACCATAGGCCTCTCATTCTCAGGCGTGAGTTGATCACTTTTTGAATAACATTTGCCCGGCGGAGACACATGGGGGAAAAAGCAGGCCTTCTGAGTCAGAATATATCGCCTAAGAGTTTTAAGGACATGAACCCCCTTTCCCTTTAGTTCAGGTCTCCTCCTTCCAGACCAGATTCCTTCTGAGATCAGCAATGCAGTGGCTTAAATTCCTGGTTTAGCTGCTACCTCTTCATTTCAAATCTTTGACTTTCTATTGAAAATCCAAATCAGCATCCAAACAAAAACTATTTTTGGATTTTTTAAACCCAGTTAATGAAAATGAGGCTGTAATGATTATGGCAGTGATGCAATTGAGAGCTACAATTGCATTACAAAAGAAAGGCTTTCTTTTCATCGGGGAAAATAAATGTCATTAGGATTATGACTTCAGCTTAACCTACCAGTGACTGAACTTCCAATTCACTTGCCTTTACAGAATTCCAAATCACGAGAAATTGTATACCACCTGCTTTAGATTTTCTAACAGAAAGTGAACATTTGAGTTTTGCAGCTAAAACAGACATTAAAGCTACGGCATCGCTAACTTCCTCGGGAAGGGGAAGGAGATCTGAAATTAGAAACATAAAGTTAAGAAGGAACATGGAAATTGCCATTTGTTTCATTGCTTACCAAACAATTTCTCACTCATCACCCACAGAAAAACAACAACAAAATATAGCAGGGCATGCGCAGGGCTACTTCACCAAGAGTTGAAAAAGTTAACCTCTGTCTTACAGTATCATGACCACAATACAATTTTTGATGTCTACAGAAGATAATTCTATTATTTATAGTTTTTTATTTTACTAAATGTGCTGAAATGTGAGAAAATTGCCCTCCGCATGTGCAATCTGTATATCATTTCTAAATTGAATATATTTTATTCTCTATAGTAAAACAGCACATTATGAAATGCATTACATCAAGGAGAACAAGAAAAATATCTTAGGCATTACTGTTACCAGTTTTAGATAAGCACTATTTCTTTATCAGTATTGTGAAATAGAACTACAAATCTTATAAACTATGTGTTTGTTAATAACTCCTGTCTTTGTGTTGCCTTCATATACTACCCTCCTTTTCATTATAATTCACCAATAAATACTTCAATCCTGTTGCACTGCTCAAGGACTAGATGTTAAAATTCTCCACCTATTCCCATATTCCCCTTATAACCTGTGTCTTTGACAAAATATGAGATTTCTTACAATTTAGGATTTTGTGTTTGCCCGCTTGGCCACAGCACTGGATAGATACTGAACAATTTCTGCACACTTTCAAAGAAATCAAATAAACCGTAAGTGCAATCCATTATGACTGTTGTGATTATGACTTCCAAGTTGAGTCTTGTCATAAAAGTTTTCAATCTTTTTCCCCCATGGATTGTGACCGTTATTCACACCACGGGTACAAGATATCTATTACTCCTGAAAGGAGGCAACATTTTGAATTCTTGGCTTATTTGTGGTTTCTACTTTGGAGTCTGTGCAATGAAAACGCCGTTCACTGGGGCATTCTGTGAAGAGGGACTAAACCATTTCTGCAAATGACTAAAATTCCCTACGGATGCCTGGGGCAGTTTTTATCCATTCTGCATCTGGTTTTGACACGCATTTTGCAGCTCTTATTTTCCACCATAGAAATGATATTTTAATTTACCTAAGAGCACACAGTACATTTTCAATGTTGGTGACACATCACCTTTGCCCTGCATGTTTCATAATGAAAACCCAGTGGCTGAGAGTGACAGCCGCTATCCCCAGTTAATAAGAACAGAACAGTCCTGCTGGGAGAGACAAATGGATTCCAAGGAAAGCCTGTGATCTTCTTAGCATTTACCAATCTAACTAATTATCTGGAGGCTGATAAATTATGCGAGTCAGTTATGCTAAAAGGCATTTGATAGACTCTAGTAAATAATTGGAACCAACTGAGACCAGGGGAAATAAAAAGCCTTGAAATTATTTTAGGCAGTTTAAGCTACCTGAGCATTCCAATTAAAATGGAATCCAAACTTTCTGTGTTTTCCAAATAATCAGGCAGTTCTATGATATCATGGACTACATGTAGCAAATTACTAACAAATGCACACATATGCCGGCCACTATTATAGATTCAGAGGATACAGCAGTGGACAAAATATACCGCCTTAAGAAAAAGATCTTGTCCTCTTGTGACTTACATACTGGTAGAGAAGAAAGTCAAAGAAACAAGTAAAACATGGTATATTACATTGTTAAGTGCTGTGGAGAAAAATCAGGCAAGAAAGGGGACAAAGGGATGTCATAACAGGTATTAGGGGCTGTAGTTTTAACTGAGGTGATCAGGGAAAGTTTCACTAAGAAGGAGCATTTTAGCAAAGGTCTAAAGGAGATGAAGGCGTGAACCACAGGGGATCTATCTGGATTTAGATTATTCTGGGCAGAAAAAATAAAAAACAAAACAGAAAACGCAGTTGGCCTGGGGCAGCAGTGTGCCTGGTACGTGTTGTGATTAGAAAGGAAGCTCTCAGGGCTGGAGTAGAGTGAAGGCAGGGAAGAGGAGGAGGAGGAGATGAAATTGGGGACCTGGGTGGGAGAGGGGTGAAAATTACGTAGGGCCTTATAGATCCCTGTAAAGATTTGACTTTTGTTTGGGGGTAAAGGGAAGCTATATCATAGGGCTTTGAGGAGATTGTTTTTATAACTTCTAGGTTAAACATAGTCACTAGGAGGGCAGTGACAGAAATATGGAGCCAAATCACAAGCAATATCCCAGATGAAGAAAAAGTGTATGTGGACTGAGGAGGGAATGCAGAGTGCTTGCTTTAGGAATATAATCTGAAGGCAGAGGCAACATGATTTGCTGTTACGTGAATTTGAGGTGTGAGTGAAAAAAAGAAAATGATGATTCTGAAGTGTTGAGCCTCAGAAAAAGGAAGGATCCAGTTCTATTTCTTGAAACAGGGAAAACTGTGGTTAAATAAGTGGTTAAATAAGATGAGAAATGAGAATCAACCGCTAACTAGAGACTGGGAGGTGAGGAAACACAAACTATGTTTATACCTATTTCAAGAAATTTTCTTAAACAGGAGCAAGGAAGTGGGTCAGTAGATAGAGAGTAAGGATATGAAGATTAAGAGTTTTTGTTTGGTTTGTTGGTTTTTAAAAAGTAAAAAGAGGGAACAATAGATATAGCAGAAGATGGAAGAATTTCTGGGGCGATGTCCTTAAGTCAGAGAAAGACAATGCGATCTGACACACAGTGACATGTTGGACCAGGTGCACACCAGAGATAAGTGTGACTATCAGTGAAAGTTAAAAGTTTCAAAGAAGAGACTGACTAGAAGGTTAGACAGGTGCACCTTTTTATACACTGAGATAGTGCTATGAAGATAAGGTAAAATTGGGATCAACTGAAGCATGACTCCAAGGCAATGTTTTTCTATCAACATCAACAAACACAAACAGCTATTTCATTTAATAAATTCATAAGAAGTGATAGTCATTATACTGAACCCTTTACACTAATTGTCATTTAGTTCCCACAAGGAACAATCCCAACCCCCCCTCCCCCACCCTGAGGAAATTAAAACAGACAACTTATGACCTTTCTGAGGTCACCTGGCTTTTAAGGAATTGTGTGAGTTGTAAGGAGGCCTTGCCTGCCAGTAGATGGGGCTTTATATGCAGGTATTAGAACCTTTCCTATCAATCTCTGTCTGATTCTTGCTCTCCATGTCTTTATAAATCTATCTACTTACCTATGGAGCAAGTCCCATAGTCTGACTTCTGTTGAATTTTTCCAATAATTTAGAATTATATGAAGAAATACTTATAAGAACATGAAAGGTAATGAAATACAAAGGCCATAAATCTAGGTAGCAATTCGTCTTTTTATAGTGGGGTTGCAGTTTAAGAATGAGTGACCGATTAACTCTTGGTTCACTCACATTATTGGGAGACAAAAACCCACCCATCTTTGTATGCTCTTCTTCCCAGGAGACACCTGTGAAGCACCGGACCACAGGAGAGGGGCAGAAGCAGGCTTATTTCTCACAGAGGAATAATGTGCTGCTCCCACGGGTGAACTAGTCTGACTTCTTAAGAGGGGTCACCCTGCTGGTGCGCTGGTTGAGTCATCAAAGGGACGACTCTAAGGGAACATGGAAGACTGTTTACTGGCAGGCAAGGCCTCTTTACCACTCACACAATTCCCCTGGCCCTGGGAGTTGAGGAAGTAGTTGGTGACTGAATATTCTCATCTCCATCCTCGCCGGAATCCACATCCAACATAAATACAGTGACATTTATCCAAATTGTTTTCATGAACACTTAACTAACTATGCTTCAGTTATTTCTCTCGCATTCTTAATTTTGAAATGACTTAACCCAACAGTATAAAAGACTACCTTAAGTTTTATTACATTTTTAGTATTTGCTAGCTTTTTGCTTTCTAATGAAAAAAATCATAAACAAGAACAAAAACACAAGCTACTTTAAGGAAGAAATGATGTCTTACTTTGCATCTATCAAAATATTTAGAAATACTAAGTCTATAGTAGACATTCAATAAATATTTGTTAATTTTTAAAATTAACATTTTAGTCCAATTTATTATGTGAATCAAGTGAAAAATATGTTACAACTCCTAATTTATTGATTTCTTCACTAAAATCAGTGAATACCTATGTGAATACCCATATTCTTTAAAAAAATAATACAACTTAACACCTAGAACTCATATTCAGGTTTTATTTTTAAAGTATTTTAAAATGATTATTTAAAAATGATATTTAGCCTTGGCTAGTATGGCTCAGTCACTTGGAGCATTGTCCCATATACCAAAGGGTGGCAGGTTTGATTCCTAGTCAGGGTATATGCCCAGGTTGCCAGTTTCATCCCTGGTCAAGGCAACTGATGGGTATTTCTCTTACATTGATCTCTCTCTCTCAAATAAATAAAAACACATCTTCAGATGAGGATTAAAAAAAGATTTAAAATGAATCCTTTAAGTTTAATCTGCATAAAATTAAGTACAATGAAATAAGCTGCTATGCAAATAATTCAACATGCTTTTTATAGATTTTAATAAAGTTTATATATTAGGGATTTAATGCTGCATAACGAATTATCCCAAAAGTTATTGGCTTGAAACGACAATAAACATTTATTATCTTATAGTTTTGTTGAGTTGAGAATTTGGGAGTAGCTTCGCTGGGCAGTTCTGTTGTGGGGTCTCATGAAGAGATCATGTGGGGTGCAGTCATCTGACGTCTGACTAGAACTGAGGATCTAGTTTCAAGGCATCTCACTCACATGGTTGGCACGCTGGTGTCGGTTGTTGGCAGGAGGTGCCAGTTCCTCTCCATCTGAACTTCTCTACAAATTGCCTGAGCATCCTTGTGACATGGTGACTGGCTTCCCCCCAGACCACGTGATCTCAGAGAGTAAGGCAGTGGCCACAACATCATATAACAGCCATAGAAGTGATGCAGCAATTACTTCCACAGTATTCTATTTGTCACATGGACAGCAATGTTTCAGCATGACAGGGGATTACACAAGGGTATGAATACTAGGAGGTGAATATCACCGGAAGTGATCTTATAGGCTGGCTGCAATGATTTATATTGCTCCCATGTGCAAAATGCACTCACCCAAAGTCCACCCAAATTTCACCCCATTTACAGCATCAGCTCAGAGTTGCAAATCTTATCATTTAAATCAGATCCAGTGATAGATGAAGCACCTCAGACATGATTCCTTCAATACATCCCTTTGAGCATAGTTCTTCTCCACCAGAAGCCATATGAATTAAAGGGACAACTTATCTATCCTTCTGCCCTCCCCAAACACACACACTCTCTGGTCCACAATAGGACACAGGATGGCAGTGCCTTCATTAGGATTAACAATCTAGAATTCATTTTATGTAGCCTTTGCTTGTGCCTTCTAAATTATTGTTTCTTCCCTCTAAATTATACTTTCTCTCCCGGGAAAGCTTCCCATGTTTGAAATTGAAGAAACACAATTTGCTCCTACTTGAGGAAATGTGAGGATCTAAAGGCCTTTTCATTTTACACTGTCTCTGTCACTTTCAGACCAGGTTGGTGATGTTTGGCCAATATGATCCTCTTAAAAATTCTATGGGTCTCTCATGAATCTTACTGTATTTCCTTTCAGAAGACAAAATCCACACCCTGACATAAGCTCTTTTCAACCTTAGGCTTCTGCTGAGACTGCTGAGGGACAACACCCTAAGCCTTTGGGAAACCCCATTGTCTGACTGAAGAGTTCTCCGAGGCACTACTCTAAATATTCCTGAGTCATGACAAAAGATTTCACAGCCATAATTTTAGCTCTGTATTTATATCATGTTTTCCTGACAGTGCCCTGGATTTGATATTTGCCTGGAAGCCACTTCTAATTTTAGCATCGTTTGACATCTAGAGAGGCTAAGAATTATTAAACCCAGCAAGGCCTGGATCATTTATGTCTGGCATTCCTTCATTGGACTTATTTCTCTCATATCGCATTTGCACAAGCAGCAAGAAGAATCCAAGCCACACCTTCAACACTTTTGATTTGAAGATGACTCCTTAGCTGAATTACCCACATTTTCTACTTTCACCACAGGTGACTGTTGCTAAACTTTCTGAAACTACATAGTAAGGGTTCCTTTTCCTCTGATTTCCAATAACATTTTTCTCACTTTTCTTTAAGTCTTCACTGGCAGCCTCCTCAAAGGCCATCAACTCCTGCTTTGTCTCTTCAAACATCAAAGTCCTTCCAGCTTCTGCCCACCTCCCTATTCCAATTTCCCCCCACATTTTAGGTTTTGTTATGGGAGCACCTTAATGCCAGGAACCGAAATACATATTGGTTATCTAGTGATGTATAACAAACTACCCTAAAAATTCTTAATGGGTTAAAACAACACATTTTAAACATTTATTATCTCAGAGTTTCTAAAGGTCTGGTGATCCAGCGTGGCTTAGCTGGGAAGTTCTGTCTTGGGGTTACTAATGAGTTTGCACTTGAGATGTCAGCTGAGGCTACAGTCGTCTGAAGGTTGCCTGGGCAAGAGGATCCCAGCCTGTGGTAGCTCATTCCCATGTTAGCAAGGTGGTGCCAGTTGCTGGCCCGAGGTTCCCTTTCCTCTCCATAGGCTGCTCAAGTATCCTCATGACACGGTGTATCTTACTCAGAGTGAGCAATGCCAGAGAGCAAGATGGAGCTACCATGTCTTCCATAGCCCAGCATCGGATGTCACCTCCACAGTATTTCACTGATCACAGGCCACCTCTGACGGACTGTGGGAGAGGACTTTAAAAGGAGGGGATGACCAGCAGACAAGGATCACTGGAGGTCATCTTCAGAATCTGGCCACCACAGTGTACTGGGTTGAATAGAGTCCCCCTAAAATTCATTTCCACCCAGAACCTCAGAATGTAACCTTTTTGGCAATAGCACCTTTTTGGGGTGTAATGAGTTAAAATAAGTTAATACAGGAGTGAGTGGGCCTTAAATCCAATGACTACTACTCTTAGAAAAGACCATGTGAAGACACAGACACACACAGAGGAGAGGCAGCCATGTGAAGACAGGCAGAAATCTGAATAATGCAACTACAAACCAAAGAACACTAAGGATTGCTGGCAACTCCTGAAGCTAGGATGAGGCAAGGGAGAATTCTTTCTGAGTCTGCAGAGAGATCATGGCCCTGTCAACACCTTGATTTTTGAACACCTAGCCTCCTGTGAGAGAATATATTTCTGTTGCTTTAAGTCACCCAGTTTTCAGTAATTTGTTATGACAGCCCTAGGAGACTAATATACACATGTTCTTTAAAATTTAGATGCTTATAAATGCCATCAGTTTTAGCTGTAGTAATAACTATTAGTTTATTTAAACATTTATAATTCATATACTGTAGTGCTCAATTAAGTGAACCAGCAAAACAAACAACTTGAAACTGTCAACCCACTTATTTCAGTCCCGCACGTGATCATTTCAAGATGAAATTTGTTAATTTCATTAATTTAGCATGGACTAGTTGCAAGATTCTATGCTGGATATAGAGGACAGGTTTTAAATTAAGCAGCATACAGTTACTATTTTTAAGTTGATTATCATCTTTTAGAGGAGCCATCATATATACAAATCACCTGAGGATTTCTTTAAAAATATAATTATGACTCAAATTGAGTGCATAGGACCAGTTATTGAAATAAAGCCCAGATTGCATTAGTTTTATAAGAGAGAATCCTGTACAACAAAGAAGTAAGGTAGGAAGGACACGATTCGGAAAAAAAGAAAAAAAGATCAGGTTAATATGTTGCCCAGTTATATCACACCCATTCCTGTGCCCGCCCCTTTAGGCATGCCATTCCCACACCTCAGAATGCCTCCTTTCTGCCTTTCTCACATTCTAACCTCTCAACACATGTCCTGCTCCAAAATGTTCCTTTCTAAATAGCCTTATGTCTCTCTGAATTCCAACTATTCTTAGTGTCCTCATTATTTATCAAGCCCCAAGCCTTGCTACACATTTTTAATATAGCCTTCCAGTCTTCCAAGAGAGAGGTCATGTTTTATAGCCCTCACTATACTAACACTTCACCCAATAGCAGGTGCCCAAGATACATGTGTGACCACTGCTGATTCCTACTGGATATAGGTTTTTAATTTTAGTTCTCATTTGAGTGCAGTTAATTATCATTATTTAAATTAGATTTTGTCTGTGTGTTCTTAATGATTTAACTAACACAATGGAAACTTGCTCAAGTAATCCTCCATGTAAATATGTTAAAATGGACTGTCTTTCTGTGACATTTCTCCCATTGCCCATCCTTTGTCCATTCTCCATAACTCCTTGCCATGAGCCAGAGTAGCAAATAGAACAAGGCTACAAACAGGGATAGACCAGTGACCAGAGAAAGACTTAAAATTTCCCCTCCTTTCAGGGACAATAAGTAAGTAGGAATGATAAAAACAAGCATCTTAACTGGGAGTTGTACATATTTTAGATTTGCTTTCAAAGACGTATTTGCTTTTCTCCCATATGTATAACGGTAACTGCAACTACTTTTATTTATTGATTGATTTATTTTTAAATATCTTTTATCGATTTCAGAGAGTAAACGAAAGGGAGAGAGAGAGAAAGAAACATCAGTGATGAGCGAATCATTGATTGGCTATCTCCTGCATGCCCCCTACTGGGGATTGAACTTGCAACCTGGGCATGTGTCCCTGACCAGAATTGAACCCAGGAGCCATCAGTCCACTGATCAAAACCAGCTGATGCTCTATCCACTGAACAAAACCAGCTATGGCAACCTCAACTACTTTTAAATATTCTTTCTTAAAGACTAATAGGGCTGCCTTACTAAGTTCCACTGTGACTTCTTCATTCAAGAAACACTGGATACCTACTAGTGTTAGGGATTCTAAATAAAGCCAAAACTTTAGTCGTATGGAGAAGCTGGCTAAGGAGGCTTCTTCCTTGGGGTGAAGAGAAAAGCATTATTCAAACCTCTATAGCAGTGTTTCCTGTAGAGTGGATTTTACAACCTTAGTGGGCTCCCAGTCTAGACCTCTCTTCAAATGACTGCTTAATAATCAATTTACAAAGTACGGTCATCAGAAGTTTTGTGGATAGTTTGAGAGAGAAATGTCATATGTGTCTCCCCAGATTGTTGGGGATGTTTAAAAACCTACCCAAACTTAACTCTTGATTCCTGCCTCAGCCATCACCTCCCTGTTCCTGCCGTCCCTCACCTGCTCCTCCTACCCTCTTCCCCTTCTCGGAAAACAGCATCATCATTCACCAAATCAAAGCAACCATCACCTTTTCCCTGATTCTTCTCTTTTCCTCAGCAATTCTCCTTCAAAATATGTCCCAAACCAACAGCTTCTCATCTTCTCTGCTACCACCAATTTCAAACCACCATAATCTCTGACCTCCAGGACTGTAGTAGCCCCTTAACTGGTCTGTCTGCTTCCATTCTAGAATCTTCCACTTTGTCCTATATACAAAATGAAAGTGACATTTAAGAAAAAACATTTTAAGTGGGTTTCATATAAACAACATATAGTTGGCTTTTGTATTTCATTGTTGACAGTATTACAGATGTCTTCCTTTCCACCCCCCCACCCCCATCCATTCAACCCCTGCCTTACTCCAAAGTGACTCTTTAAAATCATAAATCAGATCATGCCATTTCCCTTTTCTTAACTCTTCAATGGCTCCAATAAAACTAAAAGTCTCCACCATGGTCTCCCGGGTCTGGTATGACCTGATCTCTGGGCCCCTTTCTCTCCTCATTTGCTACCACTTGTACTCCGAACCCTTTGGCCTCCTTGGTGGTGGTCAAATGTGCCAAGAACATTCCCATCTCTGGGCTGCCACACACACTTCTCAACTCTGAAGGTAGTTGGTGAAAGCTTTGTATGAGGAGGGGAATGAAAAAAATGTAGTTCGGTGCCAGCTCACAGAGGGCCTTATATACCATACAGAGAAGTGAGGCTTCATCTAACTGCCCTTGACAGAGGGTCTCAACAAACAGCTAATTAATGAAAATATTCTAATACATCTTGTAACCCAGAAACTGGTCTCGTTATATCTCCCCTTGTTGTTTTCTGATGGGTTTATCTTCAAGGAGAGAGACGTCATTCCCACGTCTTCAGAGGAGAGGCTGTCCCCTGCGTCATGGTGGAGCACAGTCTGCAGTCACTGAGCTTATGCCCACAGGTGCTTTGGAGGCCTGTATAGCAGTACCAGGTAACAACTGATCTGACCAATTCCAATACGATGGAATTAGTAGTCTAGGAGCAGGTTGATTTTTGTGATCATGATACACAAGACAAAATCAGTCAATACTTGCTACCCTACGATAGGAGAGACATCAGGGAGGTACCGGAGAAAGAAGCACGTCCAAAATGAATACAATGTGGTGCGTGCAGTGATGGGAGTAGTGCCACTGACCAGCTATGAGACTGAACCACAACAAGCTTTTATATGTGTAAAATGCAGGCCACACTCAGGGTGAGGTCTGCAGCAGCTTGGGGCTGGTGTCTGCCCTCAGAAAACTACTGAAAACCACGTAGGACGTAGCTGGCCCAGCAATGGTTCTGGACAGCACAGGAGGCCGTAACCTAGACGACCCTCAACGCTAGACTCAGGCTCCTGGACTTTGTTCTGCAGTTTAGAGGAACCCTTGTCACTCTTTTATCTGGTTCCTGGAAGGGATCCCAGAGAAATAAAGTTTGTTTTGCTTATTTGTTGACAAAAACATGTGATTTGAGATATATGACCTAAAGATGACCTTCCATCTTTTTGCCTTTCTTTCTCTCCAACACATTTATTCAATTGCTTTATAAAAGTAAGTGGGAAATGTATGTTTATCTCCGCCCCCCCCCCCCCCCACACACACACCTTTTTTATTTACAGTATTTTAAGACATATGGCATAGTTTGTTACTGGAGAATAATCATAAATATGCTCAGTATGTCATAGCATAGAGAGTCAGAAGTAGCAATTTATTTTGGCCCTTAGGACTCACATATAAATTCACTTGGGTGATCAACAGAAAAATAACAAATAAGAGGATGATGTTTTTTCAGCCAATTTTTGGCTATTCGACACTTCGTTAGCCAGTGAAGGGGTTATTTAGGTTCCTCCCAGCTTCATCTCCTTCCTGCTAATGGGTCACTTGAGGCACTGTACTTTTCATTAGTAGACAGTGGGGAAAAAATCAGTTTTGTAGTTTGTTAGCAAACTTAGAAAAAACTTATTGGGGGAGAATAATAAGTGAATTCGTAAAGTAAGGTGTTGGCATTATTTTTTATTAACAATTATTTCCTACCTCAGTGGCAATGCCTGTTCCTATTCTGGATGATCATTCAAGGTATTTGAAACTCAAAGGATTATTGAATGCTTATGCAGGCAGTTTATAATCTTAGGGAAAACATAGTATAATTGCATTTTTAATTGGCCAAATCATTATCATTCTTTTCAGTTAATTTCCTTATTTTATTTTCCCATGACTTTTCCAATTCTCATAAGCTTGTAAATGTGTTGCACATGACTAAGTAGAGGCTTCACACTCAAATCTATTCATGTGAAGATGTAAATGTTTGATGAGCCACTGACATTCAGTGTGAATACAGACAGGAAGTGTTCCCACAAGGGAACATGCATCTTTTTACCCTCTTCCTTTTTCCATTTTTGTTTCATTTTTTGATAGATGTGCTGTCATTTGCCTTTTATGTGTAGCTTCCCTACCTCCCATTGAAGTTTATTGTGATTGAACATAGATGATATTATATCTTATATTTTCTTCAAGAGGCCCTTGGGAAATATAATTATAAGCATTAAGTTATGTTTTGGTTAAAAGTTTGGCTTAAAATATTAACTAATGATGACTAGACTCATAAAGACCAATTGTGTTGCATGGGAAGCCATGAAAATGAGAACGGCCTCTCCACTCATCATGTGTACTTGGCAGGTACCAAAAGAAGAATTCACTTTGGAAAAGTATCCCAATCCCTATAATTTTTCAAAAAAAGAATCCAGGGTAATAACTTATTTTCGCAATAAAAATGTGTTTGAGAGTAATAAAAGCAGACTTGTAAAATCAAAGAAAAATTAAATAAAGTCCAAATTATTTGGAAGTTAAGACTTCTATTAAGGTTAAGAGAACAGTACCTCAGCTGCTGCAACCCAAAATTTTGTATTGCAACTATTCACAAAATTGAGTATCTTTGTGCTCAATCTAAAAGGGATTAGGCCAGATTTGAGCACATGTTAAAACAAACAAAAAACAGAAGCTGGAAGAACATCTAATAATGTCCTTTGTGTTGTCCTCTTGTCATTTTTTAATGAGAATTACTTGGATTTAGTATTTCTCCATGGCCTTGTGCTTGTGATCTCTGCACCAGACGAAAGAGCAACCCCTCTGAAGGGTACCAGCTGTTAAGAATCTGAGTTAAAAAAAAAAACAACTTATTTTTCTAAACCATGAATTTCCTAGGGGAAGCCAGTGAAATGAGAGGCAAAATAGTGATTTCATTTTTCATGCAAATTACAGCTTCAATGAGGAAGTGAAGGGCTAGCAACATGGTCATTATTAAAATACCTTTTGTAATGATGTCTACATAGTACTGTCAACCAGAGAGGCCTTGGTCTACCTTCCAGGTACTGCATTTGCATCAGCTGCCTCAAGCCACTAATGACACTTGTTTCTAGAAACCTTGTCCTACCCAGCATAATAGCATATTTGTCAATCCATCACATATTGTTTAGTCCTTGGCATTTGAGTAATTGCAAACCTAGGTAAATGCATGCTTGTTTCTATTAAACCATACCCCCCAAAATTAAATCTCTCTATATACCATTTAGGGTTACAGTCTAAATAAAGTGTATTAAAATATAAAAATCAGAGTGATGTGGTTTGCTATAGATCCTAGATGATGAGGTTCATTGGATGCTAACCTCCTAAACCTGTGGTCTGCAAACTGCGGCTCGAGAGCCACATGTGGCTTTTTTGCCCCTTGAGTGTGGCTCTTCCTAAGCCTTAGGAGTACCCTAATTAAGTTAATAACAATGTACCTACCTATATAGTTTAAGTTTACAAAATGTGGCTCTCAAAAGAAATTTCAATCGTACTGTTGATATTTGGCTCTGTTGATTAATGAGTTTGCCAATCACTGTCCTAAACCAAGAGAATTTGGATATATATATATATATATATATATATATATATCTACACTAATAAAAGAGAAAAATGGTAATTGGCGTATGACCGCTACCCTTCCGATTGGCTAATCAGCGTATCCTTATGCAAATTAACTGTCAGCCAAGATGGCGGCCAGCAGCCAGGCAGCTGGAAGCGAACATGAGGCTTGCCTGCTCCAGTGACTGCAGACTGCAACGTTCCCTGCCTGACTTCCCGGACTCTGAGCTGGCAGTTTGAAACATTCTAACAAATATAGCCGGCTGGGATCTCAGAGCTGAAGTTATACATTGTTTCGATTATAGAACCGAAACAAACCAGCAGCGGAAGCCTCAGAGCTAGAGCCAGAGCTAAAGCTGGCCCAGAATAAAAAAAAAAAAAGAAAAAAAGGAGTGGTTGGGAGCTTCAATCAAAACCCCTAGACTGAAAGCAGCCCTCAGCTCCTCACCCAGACTGGCCAGGCACCCCAGTGGGGACCCCCACCCTGAAGGGTGTGTGACCAGCTGCAAACAGCCATCATCCCCTCATCCAGGCTGGCCAGGCACCCCAGTGGGGACCCCCACCCTGATCCAGGACACCCTTCAGGGCAAACCAGCCGGCCCCCACCCATTCACCAGGCCTCTATCCTATATAGTAAAAGGGTAATATGCCTCCCAGCACAGGGATCAGCGGAGCAGTGAGGCCTCCTGGCACCAGATCAGCATGACAGGGGGCAGCGCCCAAACCCCCTGATCTCCCTGCAGCTCTGTGTGTGACAGTGTGTGGCGTCCCAACCCCCTGATCAGCCCTGCTCTGTGTGTGACAGGGGGTGGTGCCCCAACCTCCTCCCCCCCACGGGCCCTGCTCTGTGTGTGACAGGGTAGAGCCATAATCTCCCCATCGGCCCTGCCCTGAGTGTGACAGTGGTGGCGCCCCAACCCCCTGATTGGCCCTTCTCTGTGGGTGACAGGGGGCGGTGCCCTAACTCCCCTATCGGCCCTACTCGCCCTACTCTGTGCATGACAGGTGGGAGCTCCCCAACCCCCTGATGGGCCCTGCTCTGTGCGTGACGGGGGGAGCTCCCCAACCCCCTGATGGGCCCTGCTCTGTGCGTGACGGGGGGAGCTCCCCAACCCCCTGATGGGCCCTGCTCTGTGCGTGATGGGGTGGGGGGGCAGTGCCCCAACCCCCTGATTGGCCCTGCTCTGTGAGTGACAGGGGGCAGCGCCCCAACCCCCTGATTGGCCCTGCTCTGTGCATCACAGGGGGTGGCGCCGCAACCTCCCCATTGAACCTGCCTTGAGTGTGACAGGGGGCGGTGCCCCAACCCCCCAATCGGCCCTATCCTGAGCGTGACTGAGGGTGGCATCACAACCTCCCAATCCTCCCTGCTCTGTGCATGACAGGGGGCGGCGCCCCAACTCCCCCAATCAGCCCTGCTCTGAGCCCGACCAGGGGCTGCACCTAGGGATTGGGCCTGCCCTCTGCCACCCGGGAGCAGGCCTAAGCCAGCAGGTCGTTATCTCCCGAGGGGTCCCAGACTGCGAGAGGGCACAGGCCGGGCTGGGGGACCACCCCCCCCCCCCCGAGTGCACAAATTTTTGTGCACCGGGCCTCTAGTATATATATATAATCTTTATCCTAGCAGATCTCTCAAGAGAATTCTCTGAGGATATGTATTTATTCCTCACCAATCAAAAATAAATACAACACAAGGAAGTCAGATAAACTTACTCCCCAGCAGGCTTACGCTTCAGAGGTGGAAGGAGACAAGGTCAGAAGAGCCTTGGGTCCTATTTTGGAAGAAAGGAAAACAGAGCCTACATAACCACCCTTCCATGACCTGTGGTTTGAGAAACACAGCTCTGAGCAGTTCCCACACAGCAGCTGTTTTTCTGCATCACCATCGCGGAGGACAGGAAGTGGAATGGCACATAGAATGCCGTTTACAGGATCTGTTCTCTCACAAAGTGAAACAGGATCTCCGGGCTATGAAATCCACTTCGGTGCAGCCTGTGAACTCACTTTTAAAAAAGAGCTGTCTGCCTAGGAGATGAAAGCTTTCACTTGTGAAAAATGGAAGAGTTTTGGGAAGTGTTATGTAAATACTTATGCGGCTGCTGGGTTTAAACAAAACTATTTTGAAAAATGAGACACTTTGAATCCACTTATTTCTCATAACAGGATCTGAAGAAATATATACCTACAATCACAGAAAGGCCAAAAGCTTGACTAAGGGCATCAGAAATGTATCTAGCTCCAGCCCGTTTGGAATAGGAATAAAAATCTATCTAAAGTTCTCTGCAGACCTGCTTCTACTGACAATATCTCATTCTGAAACTAAACAAATGCTGAAAGTTGAAGATGAAAAAAATAAATAATTTCAGTTTCAGTAAATGTGCTTTGCTAATTTGGATGTTCCATCTTACTACACTATGACTATTGAGTTAAAAATCTATAGCAATCCTCCAGTACAATTTGATTTGGAAGATCTTTCAAAACCCATGTGAAATGGTAGCATCATTATTTTCTTTGCATTCTGCTGGCTGTCTGCTGGTTTCCCGAAAGATCCCCAGCCCAGTAACTTGTTTGCAAAGAATCCAGCTCCCACAGCTTCTGGGGCTCAGTGGATTCTGTGTCTCATGCATACATTCTTTGCCTGAGATAAAATTCAAGCTTTCATTCTGAGCCTGTTAAGCCCATGTTAGAAAATGGTCTAAAAATATATATTCAAGAATGATGAGCTTCCAAACCAATAGTTCTTTTGCACGCTTGGAAGCAGTTTAAAGACTCGTAAAATTTAGCTAGCTCTCTTCTTCCTTTAATTGGATGAGATAAGAGAAGAAAATATCCTCAGGGTCTCAAGGGCACACAGTTCCCTTGTTTCCTAGGCCATTGGCTTGGTCTCCTTGGCCACTTCTGGCTTCTTAAACAACTTTATGAGGATAAGTCAATTCATCACGTTGCCACTAGAGGGCAGAAAAGCACAAGGTTTGCCTGAATGTTGAGCCTTCTACAGTTTTGTGATTCTTTTTGTACCTAATCCATCCTTAAAATAGTCAATTAGATATTACACTTTAGCTTTTAGAATTACCATTCACTATTTACCATTTAATATGTTTTTTTTGTTGCTGATAGTATGAATAAGATCAAACCCAAAAGTTACGTTTCTATCCCATCATAAAAATGTATTTTAATATAGTCTCTAATTCCTATAACATATCTTTTCTATTTTAAAGTGATCCACCCAAATTAATTCTTTAACATTTTCAGAAGGAGATTGTTTTCCTCTTAAAAAACACACAGGACTTTCTGACTACTACCAACATGTATCCAGCCATTTCCCGAGTGAAAAGAGAAAACGTTGATGTGATATAAAAGTACACTGAACCACATGCACAAAAGGAACCAATTCCAGTCTCTTGTCTCCTGTGCAATCTAAATGCCCATGTTCCCGCTTTACAGAATAGTATACTCCCGGGAAATCAGCTTCAAAATAAAACATGTGTTTAGAGTAATACATTCTTTGAAAGTAGCATCATCCTACTGGCAATGTTTATAATAAATTTGTATTAACATTTTAATATAAATATCATACGAAATGATGCAGAAACTCTTAAAGTGCATATCAAAAGTATATAACTAGTGAATATAATAATATTCAGAATGACTCACAAAATTCTCAAAACTCTTCTGCTTTCTGAGCACAAACTGTCCCCTCAGCGAAAGAGCTATCTGGTCACCTGCTCCAAGCCTTCTTCCCATGGTCCCTAGCATCAGCTTTCTAAGTCATGAGATCATGTCAGCTGGCTGCCTGCAGGTGGGTGTTTCCCCCCTTGCATTTCCAACAAGTTGAAACTCTTCCACTAAAGGAATTCCCCAGGCTGGCCTCTCTCTGGACTCTTTCTTCATGCCCTCTCCCTCCAATCTGCATACCTTTGTCAGGATCCCTACATGTTCTCTTTCTCTACCCATAGCTACTATTTTTATAGGAAATAAAAAATAATTTAGAACAATTTTTGTAGTTACTACATGAGTAGCCATTGTACAAGGTGCTTAACATATATATTCTCATTTCATCTTACCAGAAATTCTGAGGGGAGAGTGTGTGTGTGTGTGTGGGGGGGGGGGGGGGGGAGGGAGAGAGAGAGAGAGAGAGAGAGAGAAAGAGAGAGAGCATGACCTTTGTTTAAAGGTGAAGACATTTTTAGAAAAGGAGCAATGACTCCTCAGAAGTCACTCTAGGTAGGATTTCAAGTTCATGCCTGTAAATTGCTGCCAAGAGAGAATTAAGTTTATTTGAGGGACAGGACTAATTTTGCATTTCTTGTGTTTTACGTAGTCCCTGATTCATAATGGTTTTGGAATTAATATTTAGCTACTTGAAAACTTATTTCTTTTTAATGCAAAACTGTATTTCTTGTGTGTAAAAATTCACATACAGGGCCAATGAGATAAAGCAGTTTCAGAGTTGGTGAACTTTCCCATATACATCAAACTTGCTCTTATTATTGTACAATCACACCTTGGGCATTTCAAAAACTATGTTCTTTTCTTTCTTTCTTTCTTTCTTTTTAGTATTTCAACTGAAAGTAAATTTTTTTTTATAATGGGAAAAGGCTACAATCGCTTTGAGAAAGACCATCTCAATAGGATGCCAAATTAAAATTTGATTTCACACTAAATCCTGTTACAACATAATAAAAAAAAATGAAGCCAAAACTTGGAGTGAGCTTATTAAAAAAGTCTTGTTTGCAAGGAAACAATCCATGAGGTTTTATGCAAAACAGCAGGAGAATTCAGCCTTGAAACCTATTTCTCTCACTTGCTCTCAGCTTCTACATTATGAATGGAGAGGTGGAAAAGCTAGACTGGGTGGGCAGGAACTTCATATTACCTTTCTAATTCTCCTTTTTTTTTTTTATCACAGAACAGGAAAAAAGCCTTTTAGAGAGAAATATAAGATTTATAGAAATCCTTTTTAAATATGGAAACTGAATAAAGAGAAGTTGAATTGCTACAGATCACACAGTTATTGGCAGGTCACACCAAATTGGCATTCGTGGTTGCCAATTTCCGAACTACTGTTCATAATCCCCATGCTACTTAACTAACAAATGATATCTGGAGTCCTTTTCCTAACAGGATAAACATGTTTAGGGTTTAGTTTTTACTACTTAACTAAAAAGAGTTCCAACTGCTATCTTTCTCGGTTTTAAAAAACATAATTCAGTATTCTTTCTCTGAATTAACCATATATTATAAATGTCTAGTGGTAGCAATTTCTAAATGCACATGCCATCCCTAAATGGAAATTTATGACCCAGTGAGAATTAAGCCTGCCGACAAAGCCTATTTGTGGACAGCGGGTGATCACACACAGGAAAACCACAGTTGTGTGAAGTGCCGAGGAGACAGGTATCTGAGGATGGTTGGTCTTTGGGTTATGAAGGCTTACTCTCTTTAAGGACAGAAATGCTTGTCTTTCAGGAATTAGTCGTGAACATCTTCTCTAAGATACATCGGGTCATAAGAAGCTCACTGGGTCAGACAGGATCTCCCTCCTCCCAATAATAACCTTGCAAGGCCTCGAGTGCACATACATCCCTATGGGGACTGCAGTGCAGACAGAAAGTGGGGCTGACATGATACATGCACACTGATCCCAAGACACAACCTCACATAACGTGTAGCAGGAAAAAGGAAATACAATTAGGGTTTCCGTTCCTATACAGTAACAGGCACATATCTAATACATGTTTATTGAGTAACTGATGGCGCTGATTAGACATGCTATTACAGATGATGAATGCTTTGATGAAAAAGAAAATTAAAACTTAAGCCTGGAGGAAAGAGCGATATTGACTTGTTGCTAGATATTCTCGATATATACTTTTAAATGACAACTTACGCAATTATGTATAAACTCCATTTACTCTCACGGGCCTCAGTCAGAAGGTACTTGATACACATTTGCTGAACAAAAAGAAGAATGAGTGAGCCCCCTGATTGACTGTCTGCATTCAGAGTCCCCTGGATTTAAATGAGTATGTCAGAATTCAGGTACAAGTGATAGACAGCTCTGAGGTTTAATTTGCCTTTGTTTCAGTCAGTAAATATTTCTTGAAGTCCACTATTTGCATAGAACGGGGAAGGAGGCAGGGATTATATTCTTTTTTTCTTAGGGATTATATTCTTTTTTTATTGATTAATTTTTAGAGAGTGAGGAAGGGAGAGAGAGAGAAATATTGATTTGTTGTTCCACTTATTTATGCATTCATTGGTGGATTCTTGTGTGTGTCCTGACAGGGGATCAATCCCACAACCTTGGTGCATTGGGACAATGCTCTAACAACTGAGCTACCTGGCGAGGGGAAGGGTTATATTTTAATAGAGATATAGAAAATAACTGTATTAACTAACAATCCATTGTGGGAATTATTATAATAGAAAAAAGAGGACTTCTATGACTGAGTCAGGCATAAGTTTGTGGAGAACAGTATTAAAATGAGCAGTCAGGGAAAACCTCATGAGGAAGTGACATTTAAAAGGAGAATCCAGTTATAAGAAGAGGAGTGGGAGCAGGTGAAAAGGTCTTAAGAGCTTAGAGTGCATGAGGACTAAAACGATATCATAACCAGCTGAGGTATAACCAGCTCTAGACAGGAGGAAAAGCAAGAAGACGCAGGTAGATCATGCCAAGCGTAGAAGCTGAGGCATTTTGATTTTATTCTAACTGCAAATTGTTTTAATTACGATGATGATGATGATGATGATGATGATAGCAGCTACTATTTAATAAGCACCAGTTCATTACACAGGGTCTGGACTATAGGCATCAGACTAAATGTTTTAAAATTAGTCTTTAAGCTTTACATCAAACCACAGAATCATGGACAATTCCTCTTTCTGTTTACAGAAGAGAAAATTGAGTCCTAAAGTGTTTAGTTTACATGCTCAAGATTGCCGCTAGTACAGCAGATCCACCAATAACACAATATCATTTTGTTATAACATTGACGAGATGCTATAGGAACTTAATTGGTTTATATCAATCAGTCTATGATAACTTGGTTTTGTTATATATTAATTCACTTTAATCACAGAACCCTTTGATGGTATTAGGCAAGGACTTACAGTATATGTGACGTCACTGAATTCTGATTTGTAAAAGGTTACTCAAGATGCTTTACTGAAAATGAATTGGTGGGGAGGACAGAGGATGGGGAGACCAACTGGAATTCCTGTGGTTCAAGTGAGAGTGTTGGCATGAGCAGGGGGTTCAAGGAGGCAGAGGATTCTAGAAGAAACAGACATTTCACAGCTGATTCTATTACATTTTGAAAATGAAATGTATTTTAATAAACACTGCCTTCATAATTATTCAAAGTGTGCATACATTGTTGGGGACCCTGTATTTGCTGATGGACTTGAAGTGGGAGTGAAGGAGAGGAGGCTGGATGGTACTGCCATTAAATGATATAGAAAAGTTCAAGGGAGCAACAGGTTTGAACCATCCTGGGCCTGTTTTTTGTGTGGCCAGTGGACTAATAATGGTGTTCGTGTATTGTAGAGGTTAAACAAAAATTAAAGGAAGAGTAATACTTAGGGACACTTGCACAGTATGTGGAATTCAAGGCTTAGACTCCATAAATAAAGTTTTGTTGGAACACAGGCACTGTAATCTGCTTATACATTTTCTGTGACTGCCTTTGTTGCCAACAGCCTCGCTGAAGAGGCCTGGAGGGCCAAACATGTTGACTACCAAGCCGTTTACAGAAAAAGCAGGTGGACCCCTGTTCTAGTGCAGTATCCTGTTTGATAAGAGATTAATGGATCTTGTCAATTAAATGTTTCCGTAATTAGTAATTTGCCCCCAAATATAGTAGCAAGAAAACTGAATTGGAGCTCTCTCTCTAAAGCATATTTTCTACATTGCTAAAAAAAGTTTAAATAAAAACAAAACCAAAAAAAGTACACCCACAAACATTTCAGGTAAATCTTTTCAAGACGTTTAAATAATAAAGGACTCGTACTGGCTTGTGTGGCTCAGTTGGCTGGGTATCCTCCTGTGCACTGAGATGTTGCTGGTTCAATTCCTGGTCAGCGCACATGCCTGGGTTTTAGGCTCCATCCCCAGTAGGGGGTGTGTGGGAGGCAGCTGATTAGTCTTTCAATCTCACATTGATGTTTCCTCTCTCTCCCGTGAGGGTTTAAAAAAAAACCTTGATAATAGAAACAAAAGACTCATAGCAGTGAAGCTAGTTATTTTAGCTGAAGTTGGGCTTCATTATAATGTGTCTATATAAAATCAATAAAGTAGGGATAATTTGTAAATTATACATAGAACACTCTAGAACCCAGCTGTTCAAAGAGCACAAATAGCTAATATTTCTTGATCAAATGGAAAATTTATTGACTTTAGGGAGGAATAATTTGCCATTTCACCTGTCATTGCCTTAAAGATCATCTTTCTTCAATTTCCTTTCCCTTAATGGATACAGTGCTACTTGAAACTCCCAGTAGAACCTTAATGGTGCCTAAACATCCTAGTGTTAGATCTGATTGGTTGAGAATTTGCTTCCTAGGTAGATTTGGTAATGCAGACTTAAAACAAACTCAGCTGTCTAAATACGCAGATCTATGATGCTGAAGGATTTTACAGTAAAACATTTTCCATAACGCACACATATGATGTGATAAATGTGATAGGCAGAAAGAATTTATGCTATTCAGAGATATTTGCAGGAAAGAGTTGGTTATATTTTTAAGTTATGACAGGAGCTAAAATCTCACAGTTTATATAATTTACAACCCATTGTTAAACTACAAAAAGAGCATTCAGAAGCAGTTTTGAAAGGGAATGTTTCCTTCTTATTTTGAGTGCCTTCCTTTTGTATCATAAATAATCAAAGTTACTTATACATATTTTCGGATTAAAACAAAGGGCATAACAAAGTCAAAACTTCGGTCAAGAAATAGTATTCCTGAGGTTAGAGAAATCAGTTCTGGAGCTAAACTATTTGGGTTCAAATCCTAACTGCCACAGACTTTGCATGTAACTTTCAATTCTAGAGCTTTCTGTGAAGTGGCTTAATCCCTCTGAGCCTTAAATTCCTTACTAGAAAGTTAGAATTATAACAATAATAGTTACTACTTCAAATAATTAAATGAAAGAATGCAAATAAACTGCTTAGCTCAGTGTCTGGCACAGATCAAGTGTTCAGTTTCAACTAATTATTTTGGAAAGACATACTCATGAATCCAGAGACATTCTTTCATGATTTTATGGGTTTTACCTAATTTGTTGGTAAGAGAAAGAATTGGTAACAATGCCAAGGGTAATAATCCCTATGATAAAATTCACCTATGGGTACCAGTAAGAATGAAACAAACCCACAGGACTAACCTGGCTTAGGTTAAAAGGGTGCACAAGGGAGAAGAGATGGGCCAGTCCTATCACAAGTGCTTTGTTCCTCCCCAGGGCCTGCCTCCTCTAAGATGACCCAAAGAATTGGCACTCCCTTAAGCATGTGAGATATGCTTATGTGAAGGGAGATAGGACTGTACTGGGGACACAGCGTAATGTCAATGAGGTGTCTCTGGGCTGAGCTGGTAGATATATCATAATCCTTTTTGGGGCCACTCAAGCAAATTTGGGCTACCTACATACACCAGGCTAGTTCTCACTCTGCAGATAATTTCCAATAGAAGAGAGACAATACAGTCCTTGGCAATTTTCCCTAAAATGAAGCACAGTTACTCCATAGGTCATGCTGAGCATGCGCAGAGGCCTTTTGGAATATGCTGCCCCAGGGCACCAATCGTAGGCTAAGGGCTTCCTTGTTGGAAGGGACTTATCACTTGATTAACCATGAAGGCACTTCTGCCCCTGTCTCAAACACTTGCCTCCACCTACAGTGATCAAAGACTTCCTGAGGATACCCAGCCACGAACCACAGAGATAGACAGCTATCCCACGACACTGACAAGACCTTGATGCCTACAAATTCATGTTGAACTTTTTACTTTGTCTTTACCTCTGTGATAACATTAGTCATCATAATAATTATACTTGTTCTTTGGGCTTTTCTAAAACCTTGTGTATATAGCTCAACTGTTAATAATTACTAAATAAATACTAAGAAGGTTAAAAGAAAGGCTATCTGTTTAGGATATGTAGTGAGCATAAGCTTTAAATGACAGATGGGTCTAGTTGTTTGTTTGATTTTAGTATAAACTGGTAATTTATAGTGTTTTGTTGTTGTTTTCTAAGAGAATGTGGGGGAGGGGAAATTTCCTCTCTCTTCTTTCATGTTCTTTTGGCTCCTCTAATAATCAAATTGACATGAGACAGATTATCGGGAGAAGCCCAGCACATTTAATTATGCATGTACATGTGAGGGTTCCCTAAGAATATGGGACTGACCCAAGGACAAATCAGGCAGTTGAGGCTTATACGCCAGGTTGAGGTAAGGAGAAAAGTCGTGGGGGAGGAGTGGTAGTTTGGGACTTCAAAGGTGGGGAATGAAATTCACATGGAGATGAAAAAGCAAATGCTTGGTAAACAAATGTATGCTGACCCATCTTCTACAATGGGAAACAGAGAGGACTTTGATCAAATGGGTCTTGCTAGGTTCCTCCCTATCATAGCTAGTTTATATCAAACTATTATTGTCTATGACGATAAGTACCTTCCTGAAGCAGATCCTCTGTCTAAATTCTTTTAGGCAGTTAGGGGGAGGGTCAAAGGATTTTTGTGAGTCTTTTATTTTTTCCTTCTTCAAAATGACCAGCTTAAAATAATCAATATCCCAATAAATGTACATGTTGGGGTGGTAAACTCTGCTCCCCCTCAGGGACAAAGGGAAGCTTCATTCTTCTGTGAGTGTGAAGGACACTTAAGAGGAGGGCGCCCAGTAGGATGTACAAGGAATACCTATCAGTGATGGCGAACCTTTTGAAAAACCCTAACTTTACTCTGGTGCCATGTCACATATAGAAATTTTTTTATATTTGCAACCTTAGTAAAACAAAGACTTACATTTTTGATATTTATTTTATATATTTAAATGCCATTTAACAAAGAAAAATCAACCAAAAAAATGAGTTCGTATGTCACCTCTGATACGCGTGTCATAGGTTCGCCATCACTGACCTAGGTCCAAATGGTAGGCTTGGGATGGAAGAGGACACCAGAATATGCTTACTATTCTCTGCATTGATACAGGGAAGAAAAACATTGGCAGTAGGATTGGTATAAAGTTAGAAGGAAAAAGAGAGCAAGGATGAGTGGATTCCAATGTCTTTCCTCATCAAATTTCATGGAGGGTATGTCTAGAGCAGTGGTTCTCAACCTTCCTAATGCCGCGACCCTTTAATACAGTTCCTCATGTTGTGGTGACCCCCAAACATAAAATTATTTTCGTTGATACTTAATAACTGTAATTTTGCTACTGTAAACGATATGTAATTATATATGTGTTTTCTGATGGTCTTAGGCGACCCCTGTTAAAGGGGTCGCGACCCACAGGTTGAGAACCGCTGGTCTAGAGCAGCATCCTCTGGAGTCTGAAAAGGGAAAAGGGGCCATGCTATGCTATGCTATGGCATCTCAACCAGCTTCTTCTCCCCCCCCCCCCCCCCCCCCCCGCAAAAAAACAAAAAACAAAAAAAATAGCAGGTCTTAATCCCTAGGACCCATAAATGTTATTTTACTTTGAAAAAGGGTCTCCACTGTTATGAATTAATTAGGGATCTTGTGATGGGGGAATTACCCTAGATCTTCTGTGTAGACGCTAAAAGGATCCTCATAAAAGGGAGGTAGAGTAAGCTTTCGTAAACACCTGAGAAGGCAATGTGAAAATGAAGGCAAATATTGGAGTGATGTGGCCGCAAACCAAGGAGTGCCAGTAGCCCCCAGAATCTGGAAGAGGCAAGGAACAGATTCTCCCCTAGGGCCTCGGGGGGAGTATGGCACTGCCAATGCCTTGATTGGGCTGAATTATAAGTGATTTCAGGCGTCTAGGCTTAAGAACTGTAAAAGAATACGATTTCTCTTACTTTCAGCCACCCTGTGTGTGCCGACGTGTTACATCAACCACAGGAAACTAATACAACATAATTACTACTTTTATTATCACTCTATTATAGATTCTCTTGATTCTGTTTGCTTATTGTTCCTCCTTCCTGAACTCATTTTCAGACATTAGGAAATTATCATTCTCCTTTCTGTTCAGTTAGAGTACACTGTGTGCGCCATTGTAAACACCATTTCTTTGGAGCATTTCCAGGATGGTAAGTCATAAAAACAATGTGCATCAGTCACCAATGAAGCTCTCCAATTATTTCTTTTCACAGAACAAATATTTATCAAACTGCACACCAACGAAGTCAAGTAATTATACCCTTAAGAGATGCAGTTTTCTAATTTATTATCTCAAAACTGTGTACTACAGATGTTCAAGTTTTAATGTGTATCTATCTGGAAAGACAATAAAGTAGCTGAGTCACACAAAGACAAAATCTAATAAACCATTTGAATATTTTTGTAACACGGTGTCTGTCTTTTACTGTCAGAGTCACATGAATTGAATCAAACTCCAAGATGAACGGAAATGAGTGAGAAAAATACAGTTGTGTTCTCCCAGGGAGTGAAAAGAAGCCTGAGACATTCCTGTGTGCACCATATTGTATGTCAACCCCTTCACTGCTCCTAATGGCACCCTAGTGACCACAACAGTACCTGTAACTGGCAGGAAGAGCTTTTGTACTGGTTCAGTATTTCACCTGTGGGTATAATAATACTTAAAAGCCGTATTTCATAAGTCTCTCTGGAGTCTAGTTTTAAATATTTTTTATTATATTCAAGAGAGAGGAAGGTTGAGGGAAAGATAGAAACATCAACGATGAGAGAGAATCATTGATCGGCTGCCTCCTGCATGCCCTCTACTGGTGATCGAGCCTGCAACCCAGGCATGTGCCCTGACTGGAAATCAAACCATGACCCTGTGGTTCATGGGTTGACCCTCAACCCTTGAGCCACACTGGCCAGGCTGAAGTCTAGTTTTAAAATGACCAAGTAGTTCATATCTCTAGCAAAATGAAGAATTTAGATTTGGAGATTTCTCTCCCACTTGTACTACAGTTCCATGAGGGAATGACACTGATGCATTGTGATTAACCTGGTATTTGGGGATTAAGTCACACAGTTTTCAAATGGACTGACCAGGTAGTCTGTAACTTAGCAAGGAGAACAACCAGAATAAACACTGAGTTCAAGTGCATGGTAGTGACTAGAACACAGGTATTTATTTTAGCTAATGGAGATTTTTTTCCATAGTATTCATAAGGGTGTAATACTTATATATAAATATCTCTCTTCTGTTACTTCATTCAGACTATATCAAAACATGCTTTGAAACAATGAACAGTAGAGTCAGTTGGTACAATCCTGTCCTCAGTTGGCATGTTGACCTATTTTTATGCAGCCCCACAGTTGAAGCCCAACATGAGCTCCTCCCTCAGGCTGGGTGGAAGATACGCCTCACAAATCAAAAGAAAGGACCCAATTCTTTCACCTACTTAGAAATTATCCCACAAACCAAGGTTCAGTTGAGATCCCCTACTTAACTCTACCAACTTCTTAGAAACACACACAGACAAAATCTGAAATTCTATATAAAAACTGAAAACAAACAAAAACCTCACACTATGTTTAAGAAATCATGGAGTGTCTAAAGTGATGTGTAATGTAATATTTTGGAATTTTATGGGAAATTTTAAAGAAAAAACATTTTAAAATGTTATTAAAGTTTTGGGAATGAATAGATAAGGTATTGAAGGTAACTTGTTTATATATTATAGCACATTTTTTTTTTTACTTCTGAAACATTTTCCAAAAGCATTTCAAACGAAAGATAGCTTGACTGCTATCCAGCCATTTGAGTTCCCATGCATGGAGGACAAGCAACACACTTTAGTTCTTAAATGAACAGAAACCTGTTTCTGCTTCGGGCAGTGCCAACTTTTTCAGAAGAGAAGCAAAAAGGATTCTGGACCTCCTTTGCTTCTGCTGACCAGGTGCTGTCCACCTTGCCTCTTTGATCATGCAAGGGTTGGAGACGAACTTCAGAGCTGTGAATTTTGATGGTTTCCTCCATATTTTCCTAGCATCTCAAGAAATTCTTCCCAACCCCAACAAAAACAAACCAAAAAAACTAGTTTTTCTTCAACTGGTCACTCCATTTGTAGAACAAAATTGTTTACATGTTAATGCAACTGGAAAATTTGTAATTGTTGTCTTATTAACTCTACTCTAAAAAAATTCTGGTACATCAAAAAGCAATTGTATGCAGCATATTTATATGTATATAATCTCCCATTTGTGAAACTAACTGCATGAATGCCTGTAAAAGGAATTATTTTAAAAGCTGAAAAATATTTTAGTCATTCCTTTAATATATATATATATATCTCCAATAAAGCAAAATTAAACAAATGCCAAGCAATAGAAAACCTCCAACCTGTCTCCCAATATTCGAACTTATAACTTCAAGAGAGGTCCCAGAGGTACTGAGTGAAATTTACAGCAACTGTTTCTTTGCAGCTGGTGAAATATAAGCAATATCCTATTTCCTGATCTCTGAACTGAAGAATTGCTTTTTGGTAATTATCTACATCTGATTCTCAGACATCGTTCTTTACACTGTGGATGAAGCCCACTTGCCAGCTGTGTGATTTGGGAAGGTTACTTAACTTCTCTGTGCTTCCGTGTCCTATTTTATAAAATGAGAAACAGTGTCTTTCTACTAGGTTTTAGGGAACCTGGCACAAGTAAGCACCTCCATCCCATTTGCTATTATGTTTGCTGCTGTTATTAATATTACCTAAAATGTACCCAGATTTAGAGATTCAACTTCACTAATGCTATAAAAGGAAATTATATGGCCACTTTATACTATTTAATTACTGTCTATAACATAATTAGCATATAATCATAGTGGATTTATTCAATGTGATGCTATCATAATAATTTATCTTAAAGAGATTTCAAAACAGTGATTCAATTGTATAAAATATTTAAAAAATCCTTTACCCAAGGACATTTCATTCCTATTATTATCTCTGACATCTTACAGCTCTGCCCACAATCCCCAAGATTACCACCTCTGTTACTGCCTCAGCCCATGCCACCTTAGCAAGTTCAAGTCTAATTTACTAGCTAACTAACATCCTGGAGTCTCTTTAGAGAATTCCCATATCTCCTGCTTTCATCAAACAAAAATGAATATATTTTCTTGTTAAGTATTTGGGTTTCTGATAACTATTGTGCAAACTAGTAAGCCTTATTTTTCTAATTTATGTTTTAATTAATTTCCTCTCCACAGCACCCCATTTTATGCATTCTTTTCCTCTCCTATGTTTGCAACACCTCCTAGGGAATAACACCTTCATTTTGAATTACAGATTTTTTTAATGCATCCTTTAGGTAATCAAGGTGTTAAAGACAAGATTCAATTATGATCCTGTTAGCATTTCTCTGCATGTTTAATCAATCATTATGAATATCACTAATTAAGATAATTTTTTTATTTCTCTGCAGTTTTCACTTCAACCATAAAATAATAGGGGTAGTGTTTTCCCTGGATGTACCCAATGAATATATATAAACACATAACATGTTAAACAAATATCTATGTAACCATCAATTTTGAATTTAGATGATTCCATTATGGTTATATAACTAACCTAATAATATAATCAAAATAAAAATTTTATATTCATTCAGATACTCTATGATTAGAAATTTGTAAGGCACAGCTAGCTGGTGCAGCTCAGTGGTTGAGCATGGACTATGGACCAGGAGGTCAGAGTTCAATTCCCGGTCAAGGGCACATGCCCTGGTTGCAGGCTCCATCCCCAGTACCGGGTGAGCAGGAGGCAGCTAATCAATGATTCTTTCTCATCATTGATGTTTCTATGTTTTGGTTCTAGGTACCTTCCAAACAAAATAAATATAAAATTCCATTACTGGAGTTGAACTAATGAGGAAACAAACAAACAAACATGAAAAGCAGAGGCATTAAACATGCTCCACTTTGAGGTCTTTGGATACCAACTATCTCTCATTTTGCATTCATTTTTCTTTGTGTAATGAATAGAGGTATAGGGGTTATGTTCTAAAAATCAGTTCACCAAATAATTCTATCTATTCATCATTACAAAAACATCTAAGCATTCATTTTGCTAAGACATCTCTAGCATTTACCTTAAGGGTTAAATTTGTACTTTCCCTAATTCAATCTGAAGTGGATGAAATCCACAGTAACTCATTATAGCAAATGTCACTGTAAGGAAGGTCTCCCTAACTATTTCACACTAATTAGCTCAGATAGTAACAGGTTCTCTTTTATTCACCTTGATGTCATGGCTGATGGTTTGGGATAGTAAATCATGGCACATTTTATTTTAAATATTAGTAAATCATGGCACATTTTTTTAAATGTGAAAATATTATTACCTGGATATAGTTTCTTTATAGTGCTTCAATATTGCCAGTTGTTAAGACCATCAGAGGGGAAAAAGGAAAGATTATTTCATCAAATTTCTTACCACTGATAGCTCACTTGCTATTTTTTCTACTTTTCTGTATTGAACTCATTAACTGAGTGCTCTTCCAATATTTAGTATCTCATTGTTAATAGCAGGGTCACAGTTCCCACAAATGGAAACTCGGCAGAACCAACATTAGAATGGTTAATTTGTTTTTTACCTTTATGTGCTAACTATAAATTAAATTTTCTCTTTACTGCTTAAATAGCTCAAATATTAATTCTGTGGTGCTTTTTAAGTGCTGTATAATCCTAAGTATTTAATCCTGTGATCATTTTTATCTTTGAATAACAGTCATCATTCCCCTCTCCTATTGTCATAACCTTCATGTTTCCATGGAAACAGCGGAGAAAGAATGAAATGGTAAAACACTTTCATTTTAGGTCTAAGTTGACAGTGTTGTTTTTCATTAGGAACCTCATTTATTCAGATAGGTAAGAATATAGAGAGTGGTTTCAGAAATTACATGGTGGACCTTTTATAACTAAAAAATTATGTTTCTAGCTAAAAGAAGATAACTCTTTCTGTTAAGAACTAGTTATTTGGTGATGAGATTTGGATGAGTTTTTTCTTCTTTATATTTTACTAGAGGCCCAGTGCATGAAATTTGTGCAAGGAGGGGGGGGGGGGTCCCTCAGCCTGGCCTGCACCCTCTCCAATCCGGGACACCTTGGGGGATGTCTGACTGCCTCTTGCAATCCAGGACTGCTGGTTCCTAACAGCTTGCCTGCCTGCCTGATTGCCCCTAACCCCTCTGCCTGCCTGCCTGATCGCCCCTAACCACCTCTGCCTGCATGCCTGATCACCCCTAACTGCTCCCCTACTGGCCTGATCACCCCTAACTACTCCCCTGCTGGCCTGATTGCCCCTTACTGCCTCTCCCTTGCCCCGCAACCCAGGATTCCCTCCTCTGGCTGCTCACAGGCACCCAGAACCCAGTCCGACTTTGCCTGGGCTGGCTGCAGCTGCAGGGGACTGTGGGTGGGCAGCTTTGCTTGGGCCGCAGCCACAGATGTCCGGGCCGTGGGGCAGGCAGCTTGGCCCTCTCCCAGGCTGCATCCTGGCTGGTCCTCATTCCTCTCTCATGAGCTCATCTGTGCCTGACTGGTCCCCATTCCTCTCTCCCATGTTGAGTGTCTGAGCCGTGAGGGTGTGACAACCATTTGCATATTCGCTCTTTATTATATAGGATTGTATTGCGTCACTTTTCTGTTATCATGCAAAATTGAATAAGAAAAAATAATCTTTAAAAAGAACGGCTAGTTGTTATACTCTTGGTAAATTCATTTTACTCTTTATTGAATATCACTAAACCCATACAGTTAGGTTTTAGATATACACTCAAAATAAAATTTAAAAATAGTTCTTTAATGCTCATTAAGAGGATTTAGAGAAATCTTAGGAAATTCATTAGGTGCTTTGTCCAAAGTATTTTTCTCCTCTAAAATAATCATATAAAATAAAAAAAAATTTTTAGCATAAATACAGGGTCTTTAACTCTATGAAGAGACCCAAAGGAAACTGGTTACAGTGCTTGCTTCTTACAAGGAAGACTATCTCTTCCTCTGTGTATATTTTAAGTTATTTGATTAAAAACAGAAAACAAAGTAGAGGTGTAAATTATGTGAAGGGAAATGCACACAATATCCTGAAATAAAGACCCTAGTTCAATAAAACACTGGGAGTGAAAAGAGGCTTTAAGCAGTTGAGTAAAATGTTAGGATGTTAGTGTGTAGCTTCCAGAGACAACAGACAGGTTCTTTTTGCTTTTCCCACAGTAGAAATAGTGGATATTTTCTAAATGGCACATTTTTTCATCATTATTTCTTCAGCGAAGATGGAGAGTTGGGCAAATGACTGAGAAAACGGAAGCATCATGTTGCTCTGGGAGAAATTGGCAGCAATCACCCTTAACTGTTAGTGGTTCCTGCCTGACTACAGAATTGCAGGCCTAAGGGAAGAGACCTTGAAATTCATTACAAAATTAAGATCTTGGCAAAGACAGAAATAAATGGAAGCACAAGTGACATGGACTTTATAAAGCTTTTGCCTCAATCATCTCTCTGATGGGGCAGTTGCTTGGGTAAACATAAATACAAATTTGTGGCTTATTTCATTTTCTAAAACCCACAGATGAGGGCTCAGCCTCCTTAAATCCTAAAATAAGAAATAAATTTTGAAAGCAAACTAAGAGTGACATGCAAACAAATACATATTTCTTTTTATATAAATAGTAAATATTTTGAAAAGTGACCAAGTCTATAGAGGTAATGAAATATATTGATATCTGGGAAAATTTTGAGTTTAATTGGTATTTTAAACTAAGTTCTTATCCTTGACTCCCTCTTGCAATAATAAAGTCCCTTTAAAGCATGAACATAGAGGGGAAATTAGAATACCTAAAAAGCTGGATATAAAAATCTTAATGAATCATATAATCTAGTTCCTAATTTCATATGCCACTCTCTTAGAAGAAGGTGGGATGTATGTAGAGCATATGTGAGTTAAATAATGTACTTATTATTTACAAAGTCATTTTCTCACTTTTTCCTGATAAAAGGCCTCAAACAAAGCAAAGAGATGGAGTAGCAGTGGTGACCACCCTTACTTATCACCTTTTCTGGCTAAAAGGAACAGGGTGGGGGTGCTTTGAGAAACGGTTATTTCAGGTCCAGGGAAGGAAATGCACAGGAAGAACCTAGGACATCTTGTTATTCAGAAAGCAAGAGAGCTCTTAGCAACTAATGGACTGTGTTAAGACAAAATAAGGAGCCAATCTGACACACTGAATGTATAAACATCCATGATGTATAGTAATGATACAAAAAAAGAAAAAACAAGCAAAACATAAAATGAAAATAAAACTCTTATTTGTCACTAAGAAGTGACCAAGACCCCAGTTCCTTACTCTGGAAACTAATGGGAAACAGTAAAACGCATTCCTCCTACCTGTCTTGAATTAAGAGAATGAGAAGAAACAGTCTATCAGATTCTTAGTTGATGATGCAGAGTGTTTTTAGAAAAGAATTCCAGTTAATAGATATTGAAAGAGTAGTGGAATTTGATAATGATCATGGTAAAAGCCTAATGAGATAGTGGATTCAGTCAATGATCATCATTGGTATTAAAGCATTTAACAAAAGGTTGACAGAAGACCTTACAATGAAAGGATTAGGCTGTTGCATCCTAAGCCACTGTTCCAAATTCAAGTAGCTATCAGGGAAACAACCAGGCACTATTTGCCTCCTGCAATGATGGAATATTGAAGTATACTACATTTCCTATTTAGTTTTCTTGCCACAGAATGTTGAACATAAATCGAATCAATGCTTTAGGTTTGATGACCCTTTGCAAGAAATACAGAGGATAGAGAGAGACAAGGTAAATGACACCATTTAAAATCAATGAGACAAAAGTGAAGTGGGGGTATATACCAGGATAATGGGATCCAGTTTCTTCAACAATCTAGTAGGACTATTAAGGGGGGCTCTTCTAGATTAAAAGAGATTTAAGAGACAGAACCAACATGTCATGTATAAGGTTTGTTTTGATCCCAAGTCAAACAAATCAGCCATAAAAATATATTTGAGAACATGGAGGAAAATTGAGTAATGACTAGATATTCATTTTATTAGATTCAATAATGATATTGCGGTTAGGTAGAAAAGTATCCTTATTTTTAGAAGATGCATATGAAAGTATGTATTTAGATATCATGTATGATGTTAGTGACTTGTTTAAAATATCTCAGTAAAACAATTGTAAGAAGAATTAGATGAAGTGACTGTGGCAAAGAAATTGATCTGTTGAATCTGGGTAATGTTCATAGAAAAAGAGTTCATTACACTACCTTCAGTGATTGAAAATTTGAGTAATAACAAGTTCCAAAAAGTTATCTCATGAAAATATGCATGTGAAATTATTAGGGATCTAATATTTCTCAATTGGGCTTTGGCAGCAGGCATTTGGTAACCAGTGCGAATTCCTGATCTAATTATTGACAACTTGCATGACCTGAGGATTAAATTTTTAGGCTTGTTTCCTTATCTGTAAAATCAGAATATTTGCCGAAACCGGTTTGGCTCAGTGGATAGAGCGTCGGCCTGCGGACTGAAAGGTCCCAGGTTCGATTCCTGTCAAGGGCATGTACCTGGGTTGCGGGCACATCCCTGGTGGGAGATGTGCAGGAGGCAGCTGATCGATGTTTCTCTCTCATCGATGTTTCTAACTCTCTATCTCTCTCCCTTCCTCTCTGTAAAAAATCAATAAAAAATATATTTAAAAAAAAGAAAAAGAAATATTAAAAAAAAAAAAGAATATTTGCCTCATTGTTGGGATTAAATGAGATCATTAACCTAAACCCTGGCACATAATAAATGCTGCTCAACAAATGTTGATAATTGTCATTAATTATCACTACATTTATAATTATTAAAATCTGAAAACAGGATTATCTTATATTTATACAGCATTTTAATATTTAATAAAGTGCTTTTAATTCTTTTGTTTACCTCATTAATAATTATACTATATTTTGTTTTAATAGGATATGTTTACTAGTAAATGTTATAGATCCTTTGGTATTTGGGTTGTTTTGATTATTTGAGCATTTTAAAAAGATGTATTTTTATTGGTTTCAGAGAGGGAGGGAGGGAGAGATAGAAACATCAATGATGAGAGAGAATCATTGATCAGACGCCTCCTGCTGGGGATGGAGCCTGCAACCAGGGCATGTGCTCTGACCAGGAATGGAACCATGACCTCCTGGTTCATAGATCAATGCCAGCGGTTCTCAACCTGTGGGTCGAGACCCCTTTAGGGGTTGAACGACCCTTTCACAGGGGTCACCTAAGACCATCGGAAAACACATATTGAATATATAATTACATATTGTTTTGTGATTAATCACTATGCTTTAATTATGTTCAATTTGTAACAATGAAAATACATCCTGCATATCAGATATTTACATTACGATTCATAACAGTAGCAAAATTACAGTTATGAAGTAGCAACGAAAATAATTTTATGGTTGGGGGTCACCACAACACGAGGAACTGTATTAGGGTCGCGGCATTAGGAAGGTTGAGAACCACTGGTCAATGCTCAACCCCTGAGGCCACACTGGTTGGGCTGAGCACTTAAACCGGTCTTTATTTTATAAAAGTTATATTGAAAAATTATTAATTTCCAAAGAAGTAGAACGAAGTCCTGGATATTAATAATGCTCTGTTTTATAGTTTAGAAACATGAGTTTTACCTGATCCTCCTGGCTCTATCATTAGTATCCACTAGAGCAAAGCTAACTTGGACTACTTGAACCTTCTGATTGTTGAGAGTTTTCATGATTAGGGGCTTATGCAATTTATTTTATAGCTAATAAATACTGTTTATATCTTTAATAAACACAGAAGTAAACCACAAATCTCTTGATAAGGATTTGTGGTTATTATAGGATTATTACAGCTTTCAAATTCAAAGACATAGATTAAGGATATAAATGAGAGCACTTGTCATTCAAGAGGTGACTCTAAAAAGTTGACAGTAGCCCCCAAGGGCATGATAAGTATTTTTTGCTTTGCTGAACCTCTAAACATAGAATCCAAATATTACAATCGGTCAGGGTCACTCTTTTTAAATGTAGTGAAGGCTTGTAATCAACAAATTTGATTATTGGAAAACAGAAATAAATCCACTAGGACCTGCGGGTTCTGGGGTGAATATGTGAAACCCTTGGTTTTATTCAGCCTCCCCAGTCAAAAATATATAGTTACGCAGGAGGGGGAAAGAATTGCTAATCCAAAGCTAATTTTAAACTACACTTAATTAAAACTTTGTCAACAGCCACATCTTACACTAAAGATGGCAAAATCCATAGGTATTTGCAAACAAATCTACACCTAACTAAACCCTCCCTTGGCTTGAGATTATTCCTATAATTATCCTTTATACAGAGGAATGTTTTGGTAAAAATAGATAAATCCTTAGGCTGGTATAGATGCCCCTTTAAGAGCTCATATAGCATTTCATATTTCCCCTCTTATTAAATATCACCACCATCAACAATATAATTACTATATATACTTGATTTTGTTTCTTAAGAGGAAAGAACATATCCTTCGTTTTATGTTCTCGTTGCCTAGTATATGTTTGGTATATTTGAACTAAAAAGAAGACTTAATTCTTCACAATACTGATGCACTGTCCTTTGAACATGGAAATGACTCTATCAGCCCATCACTAGACTGACATGTGCTTCGCATATTGAAATATGTGCACTTGCTCCTCTCCCTTTTCTGTCTTCCCCTCTTTAGAGTTGATGCACGCTTTCTGAAGATACTTAGTTAACCAACAAGGTGTAGTCTGTAGTCATAAGGTAAATATAATTTTTGCATGCACAGAATAGAAACGATCTATTTTTAAGAAGTAAATTGAAATTATAATGAACAGTACAACTGAATTGGGAGGGATGAATTTATATTGATATATTAGTTTCCAAACTTTTAATTTACTACAGTCACACTAAGTAATAAATCTTTCATCATACCCATTCCTTACACACACACACACACACATGCACGTGCCTACACATATGGATAAAACTCACACATCAGTACTGCTCTATACCAGGCACTCTGCAATAATAAAAATGCTGGTCATAATCCAGTACTTCACAACCCCCAGGTGGTTTGTAGTCAAGTCTGAAAAACACTCTAAAGGCTTATTATTTTATAATAATATCAGTAGTCTACTATTTTAACATATTATTCTCCCTCCTCGGATTCTTTTTAACAATCCCAGATCCTATGTATTCCCATTCCTTGCTAACTTTCTTCCCTTGCACAGAAATTCCAACATTCTCTGTATTTCAAATGTCCACTTTGTGCATCTACGGATATAAAGATGACAACACCTGTGGATTGACATGGTGGTCTAATGGTTTCTGGCTATTTCCTCAATCACTGAGGAGTCAAATTGACCAGTGTTTGGCTCTTGGAAGCACATGGGGAATAGTAAACATGCCAATTGGAAGCAGAATGACAATATACCATTGTGTTGGCAGAATCTATTGTTTGTGATTACCACAAAGGTAAAATTGAAAGAATGTCATGCCCTTTATTTATAAAAGTTAATGAAAACATGTCAACAGAACTTGTAAGGTAAAAATGCTGCTATTTGAAAAGACTGTCAAATTTGTGACTTCGAGTTCTCAACCGCACCTCTATTTTTGCCTGCAGCGCATTCATTCTCTTTTGTAGTGCATTCAATTTTACAACAAACAGTTGTATTGTGTTTCCAGTGTAATACCAGCCCTCTATTATAGATGTTCATTTTACCTAATATCTGTTTTTGTGTTTTCTAAACACAATGCCATGCTTTACTATTATTATAATCCAGAGGGTTATATGAGTAGAAAGAAAATTCATTGTATTATACACAAAGTAATTACATTTGAGACTGTTATGGTGACTTAGCATTTAATGTGAAAAATGTCAGTCCACAATGTGCAGAACAAACTGAGACTGAGTGTTTTCCCAGCTCCAGAAAATCTACCAACTCAAACATCTTCAACAACCAAGTATCAGCTTCCTGGTGAGCCTGTGAAATCTCCCATAATGGTGAAAATTCTGCTTCTTTGAAGGAATATATATATCTTGAGTATTAGGGAGAAACCTAAAAATCTTAGTTGAATATGGATAAGTTGTTTGGTATAATCTGATTGTATTTCTGCTTTTGAATTAATACAATTTTGGCAAACTGCCCTGCTAAAGCTTAAAACCTTGTCTGATGCCAATTAAGACACTTTATTGCACCTAACCTTTTTTCCTGGAAGTGAAACTGTGGGAAAGTAAGACTCAACATTTTCAACATTTGATAAAATTCTGTACCTTATATACAGTTTTACTATCATATATATCATATTTATAAAACATGTATAATACCTAAATATAATTTTAGTGTTCCTCCACCACAATAATTTTGCATTTTGGTCTTCTATTTATATCAATGGTTCTCAACCAAGATGATTCTGTCCCTATTGTCCATCCCAGAAGAAATTTGCCACTGTCTAAACATATTTTTGCTTGTCATGATTTAGCAGGGGACATTTGCTGCTGGCATCTAATGGTGTGATATAATGGGAAATAGGTATGGGATCATCCCGGGTTCCTGGCACATAGCGCCTAAGACCCTTGGAATCTCTGCAAGTGTCTCTCTGGCATGCTAGTGAGATGACTAGTGGTTGGGAGCCCCTAAATAACTTCAGGATGGAGGCTGGTCATCAGAGAGAGCAAGGCATGATTAGAGGGTTAGACCTCTTAGCCCAACATCTGCAACCTCTGGGAGGAGTAAGAAGCAAG
This sequence comes from Myotis yumanensis, assembly GCF_028538775.1. Taxonomy (NCBI): domain Eukaryota; kingdom Metazoa; phylum Chordata; class Mammalia; order Chiroptera; family Vespertilionidae; genus Myotis; species Myotis yumanensis. Next base: position 29,188,655 of record NW_027223764.1, on the reverse strand, counting down.
AGGTTGAGTTCAATCATTAATGGCCAGTGATTTTGTCCATTCTGCCTGCATCATGAAATCCTCTTAAAAAACAAAACAAAACTCTACGCAATGGGGTTAGTAGATGTTTGGTGATGAATACATCAAGTGCTGGGAAGGAGAGAGCGTGGGAGTTCTGTGCCCAACCACTCATACCTTGCCCTATACAGCTCTTCAATTTGGCTATTCCTGGGTTGTATCCTTTATAACAAACCATTCATGTATGTACACTGTTTTCCTGAGTTCTGTGAGCCATTCTAGCAAATTACAGAACCTATACAAGGGCATGGGAATCCCTGTAATTTATAACGGGTTGGTCAGAAACAGAGGTGGCAATCTAGGATTTGTGACTGGTGTCTGAAGTGGGTGTGGTCTTGTGGGATTAAGCACTTCACCTATTAGGTCTGAGCTAATTCCAGGTAGTTAGTGTCAGAATTGGATTGTGTTGTAGGACATTCAGTTGGCATCCAGGGAGTTGGAGAACTGGTTGTTGGTGTGGAAAACTCCCACTCATTTGGCATCAGAAGTGCTGTGGGTCAACAGCTCCGAAGTGGGTAGAGGCCAGTGATGTACTAAGCATAATGTGATGCACAGGACAGCCTCCCCAAACCAAGGATTATCCAGCCCAAAATTATCCAGCTCAGTCTACCGTGCTGAGGCTGAAAAGTTTATAAGTTCATCTGTGCAACATTTCCAAGATTACAAAAGTAGCGAAAGGCTAAAGCTCACAAAACCAGCTTATGAATAAACTGATTTAGGTATTAATGTTTATATTAAAATGATAAGGTGTGGACTACAGTTGAATAGTGTAGCATGATCTGATCATAGTGGCTTAAGTCTTAAGTACTTGTAGTAGTCACAGCCTCACAAATTACTTATGAAATCATAGGTGGAATCGTATGAAATTACAATTCTTGTTAGCTAAAAGTGGTCAAATATTGACAGTTTCATATGGTCAAATCTGATAAAATAAATTTCTTATTAACTATTTCATTTTTATTTACTTGACTAGTGACACCATTAAAAAGGAAAACATTAACAAAATACGGTATTACAGATGCATTTAAATAATAGTGTAAATAAAAGAAAATTATATAAAGCAGACAGTGTGTCTGCCTTTGGTCATAATAAGGAACAGTGAGGTAAGATTATTTCTGTTTTTTGAACAATATCTATTTAGTTGTTAGGAACATCTTGTGTTTCTTAGAGGAAGAAATATTTTCATCTGACTTTTATAATTTCTTAGTGTGGCTCACCTGCAATACACAGTTGAAAATATGAGCTAGAAAAATACACACTGTTTAATATAATTATTGTATCTTTGGTTCTTAAAAACCGAGGCATGGAAATCACATTTTGGTAAATGGTAAATGTTGCTCTTATGTTCCTGTTTCCTCCCACTCCCTGCTTACTCCTCCATAGACATTGGCATGTGAAGTTATTGTTCTAATCACTCAAGTGATTTTAATGATTTTTCTCCTTTTAAAAGAATACTTGTTAATCAACATGCATCTCAAGAGCTTTCCAAAGTAAGGGCTTATATATTCTCCTTCATTCCATCACTCAAAAAAGCGCTATCATTTGGTCTGTTTAAGAAAGATCTTATCACTGGCCTTTTTTTTTTTTATCTCAGGGCATATTCTTCATTGTTAATTTAGTTATCCTGGGAATATAATAAAATCAAGAGACTTCAGAGTAAAAACCATGAGCACCACCCAGAAGAGTGTCCAAAATTAATCTGTTAGTACTGTGGTCAGCAAGGGACCTTGATTTTGGAGAATAGTTCCTTGAACAAGATTGTTTTCAGTACAATGTACGTTTTACTAAATTAGGGTATTACCAAAATCTAATTTTACTTACATAATATGCACACCAAGCTTTAAAATAATCAGGGTTATTTTATTTTAAAACGTTATCAAAGCTAATAGGGAATTACTTATAGACCCAACAAGTCATATTTTCCAAGTCCTTACACTGAAAGTGGTCTTAAGGTCGTCATTTTAGGAAAATTTTATCTCCTTTTCAAGGATATTAGAATTATTGCTATTCAATATGCTCAATCACCAATTTATCTAGGCTGTCTAATACGTTTGAACAGTGTTTGAACATTAGAACAGCAGCGTTTGTTTTATATCCTTACGTGTCTGATATATTTACTAGGGAATAGGCCGGTTGCTTGAAGTAATTAGAACACTTTATAAAGTTGACTAATGTTCGCAATTTATGCATCGGAGGGAGGTGGTGGGATACAAGCAAATAGCTGTGAGCGATAGTCATGCTTCACTTATATCTCTTCTTCCTCAGACCACAATTCAAATGTGTAAATTAGCATGCTATGTTATATTTATTGTATCAAGATTATTTAAACTGCTGTTTTAATTCATCATTTTTAAAAATCATTCCTTTCTAGAAGAATTCATAGGGCAACATTGGTATAACATTTCCAGTTTCAAAGGTACTCTGTAATTTTTTAATGGCTTTTTATTGAATGACAGCCTGCTTATTATCATATCTAAATGTCACATTGGCAAGAGAAAATTGTACGTATAATGATGAAAGTAAAAACAGCTCTGTTTCTAAAGGCGAATTTAACGACTATGAGTTATCAAAACGTACGTCAAGCAAAAGTACATGACTTTCAATTTAAATATTTTAAATAAAGTAAGCTCTAACAGCAATACTTTCTGATTCTAAGATGAATAGAGACCCACAAATTATCCCATTATTCTTAAGAGTCTGTTGTCTATTGACAACCACCAGGATCTCTCCAAGATACATTTACCAAACAGCATAGGTAAAAATACTGTTTATATAAAAGGTAGCGAAGCTCCTCAAAGAATGGCTTTCAAACTTCCACGTTCTAAGCATTTAACATGAAAGGATTTCAAGATTATAAATTTTGCAGGTTAGGAAACAGTTCCAGAGATGTTAGGCGCCAGGCTCTAGATCTTGTGCAGAAGCTCACAAGGAGAAGTTAGTGCCAGTGCTGTGACTAAGGCCCAGGTCTCCCCACGGCATATCACTCTTGCTATGTGAGCAAGGCCTCTCCAGAAAACCCTCTTTAGCACTGAGCATTCACCTCGCTTGCTCTCACTAGATTCAATGGTTTTCTTTCTAGAATGGCCCAACCTTATATGTAAAGCAGGACGAGAATTATGCTCTATATGTTACCCTCACTGCAGTGAGAGAGATGGTCTTCACTAAAGAAGACAAAGTATTTTAGCCAAATAGTGTTATTTTTCCATTAAAGCTGCTGACAACACAAAGGGACCTAATAATCATATTATAGACGTTATTTTTTTCTGCTTTAAAAAAAAAGTATCAAATCACAATAGGCCCTAAAGATGACAGCATACCCAACAGACACATGCACCGGGTGGTTCTCTTTTCTGTGAAAGTTTGGGGCTCTGGGAAGTTTGACCTGATCACCATCTGGTTACAAATTAACCTTAGGATTTAAAGAGCTCTTCAAAAGGAAACGGAGTTAGCAATCAAATGGCTTGTCAGCACTAGCATCTTCAATTATCTTTAGTCCTCTGCCCTGTCAATTAGAAAAGGTTGCATGCAAGGACATACGGGGATTCACCTTTATCAAGTCTTGCTACCGAGGGAGTCTTAAACATAAGAGCTGCAAGAAGAAAATTAGCAAATGGCTTTGAGAGTTTTAACATTTTTAATAAAGCAGAAAAAACAAAAAACAAACAAACAAAAAAAACACCACGCTCCTACCCAAGGCCAAGTAACTCTATCTTGAAACACATTTTTTAAGAGAGCCACCCTGTCAGTCTCACTGCACTTAAAAGATAAATTTACTCTGGTGCTCTCTGTAGTCACAAATCATGCTGAAGTATTAATCTGTTAGCATGGGTGGCCTTAACAACTGTTCTATACCTTTTCCTGGCCTGATTACGTGTACTCAGGCATTTCAACAGCTCTTACACAGCTAAAAGCCAATTTATTAGTTCAGGGCCAAGTGCTGCTCATTTTTCAAGTCTCCTATGCTTTGCCCTGCAATAAAATGGAGAACACTTCTTGCCGAGAGAATGGGACTGTCTTCTGATTCCAAGCCTAGAAGTGGTCAGCAAGCTTTAATTCTGGTTTGAGGGCTATTTCATAATGCCATTCTTATTCTCTCCCCCCCCCCCCCTCCCCATTTAATTGGCATATGGTCCCAACAGGGTATTTGTTCACTTGAATTCTTTCCATGGAGGGAAAAATAATTTTCCAGGCTCATTTCCCTGAGAATTGCTTAGTTCAAGACCAAGTTAGTTTAAGTAAATTGTTGATAAGACTGTGGGAATACTAAGTTCGTGACTCTAAAATGCCTGGCAGAAAAACATGAATAAGAAAAGCCAAAGTTTCAAAGTCAGGGTGTTCCAGAGAGCAACAGCATGTGTGTCTGATTGTGCATTTGAAATTGTGTTTTTTAGATGCCAGACAACCCTGGGGCATTTGAGAAGATGTTACCAAACAATACAGATGTCTGCTTTGATTTGCATAGCCCATGTGTTTTGAGATGCATTTGATGAGTGGATTTTCAAAGGCTGGAGCAACACTGGCAGTTCCCTCAGTGTGTCAAAGAGCACAGAGCACTGCCCCATGACAAGCAGAGTGCTTAACTAACGGGTTGTCCCTGCTAATGAAATGTAATGAGACACATTGTGTCCAACAAGGCTCACACCAAAAATAATCCTGAAAATATCAGACAGATTAAAACATTCCTTTGCAAATGAACTTGTAAACAGAGGAGGAGCTTTAAGTCAATGAGGACTAATTATGGAAATAGTTGTAAACATTTTATTTGGACTAAATTGAAAGGTCAAAAGAGTATACAGCAATATTCTCTATCATTTTGCAGTGACCGTGGGACTTCATTGTTTAGTGTCAGTCAATCACAGCCAACCCTGGTGCTGTCAACCCTGGTGCCTCTAATATTTTTTATTCTGGTACATCATTTTTCTTTTGTTTTAATCCTCACCAGAGGACTTGCTTAGAGAGGGGGAGGGAGGGGAGAAGAGGAGGTAGAGGGAGAGGGAGAGGGAGAGGGAGAGGGAGAGGGAGAGGGAGAGGGAGAGGGAGAGGGAGAGAGGGAGAGAAGGTGAGAGGGAGAGAGGGAGAGAGGGAGAGAGAATGGACAAACAACCTTCATTTGCCTTCTCTATGTGCCCCTACCAGGACTGAATTGAAACTACAAACCAGGTATGTGCCCTGACCTGGATTAGATCCAGCAACCTTTTGGCACACAGGGCGATGATGCTCCATCAATTGAGCCACTCTGACCAAGCTGTGTGCCACTCTTTTCTTGTGCACCGATAATATGGACCTGCTTTGCATACTAGTCTTATTTCCGGCTCCCTACCATAGTTTTGTGTTTCTTGCTTATTTTATTTTTTCTTCTTGTATTATGAAAATATGTCATGAAACTTCTTTATTTGGGGAGAAAGCAGAGAAAAAGTGAATTTGGTGGTGCACAGTGAGGAGAGTAGGGTAGCAAAAGTGGTGATTTCAAGTTGGGTCTTTAAGTCTTTGGCCAATTTGTGCCTCCTTCCTCAGTGACCCCTCCACCTCTGTGCCCAGAAAGAGACTCATGTTATCTCTGGCTGAAAAGGAGTTTATGTACAAATTTACGATATTATGTTAGGGAAAGAAATGAATTCCTCTTAGGAGAATTTTTAATTTTTACAGGTTCTTCAGAGAGAGGACAATATTTAAAACCCAAGGAATATTAGAAAAGTGAAACCCTAAACAAAGAAATCACATTGGAGAGTGGTGTGAATTTACCCGTGGAACTGGTCTGACTTGCCCTTTGAAGAGGTCTGCCTTCATCCATAAAAGTTAAAGGGACCCGAGACCCACTTGCCTCAGCTGAAACTCTGTCTTTCCCTCTCTCCTTTGCTGCTGAGTTTAACATGTTCACATCTCTCTCAATATTGAAGATTCATAATATTTCATTACACATTTCTGACTAATTTAAATTTCTTATGATTTTGTATAAGCTCACTGGTACTTTTTCTTTTAAATTTCGATTCATTTTCAGTCCATGTTAGGGGACTCAATTCCTATGACTCCATCATAAAATGAAAATGAAGCAGTGGTTTGATAAATCCAATTGGCATTCGTTAACCAACACCCTAAAACTCTCAACATACAATATTATTCTCTCCTCCCTCATTCTTGAAACATAGTGATTGTCTTATGTGATGCAACTGCTTTTTCTCTCAACTCTCCGTGTGTGTGTGTGAGAGAATGTGTGTGAAATCCTCTCCCTTTCTCTGATCTTTAAATGCTAAAGTTCCTCAAGAATCAATCTTCAGTGCCATGTTCCTCTCATTCTCTACTGTCTCATCAACATTTAATTAATTTATTTTTAAAATATATTTTATTGATTTCAGAGAGGAAGCAGGGGGGGAGAGAGAGAGAGAGAGAGAGAGAGATCGATCAATGATGAGAGAGAATCATCCATTGGCTGCCTTCTACATGCCCCCTACTGGTTATCAAGCCTGCAGCCCAGGCATGTGTCCTGACTAGGAATTGAATCATGACTTCCTGGTTCATAGGCTGACAATCAACCACTGAGCCACACCAGCTGGGCACTCATCAACATTTTAAACTACCATCTACCATCTAAATGCTCATTCTTCTCAAATGAATACCAACCTCTCCTCTGAGCTCCACACTGGCCTAACTATGTCTCAAAGGCACCTCTTATTTAACCTGAGCAAAAAATCAATTCATGGCCAAACCACTGTCCAAACCTGGTAACCATACAGTCAATCTCAGTGAATGCCATCAGCTCCCTCTGATTTCCAAACCCCAAGTCTCTGCATCTTCCTTGACCTTGCTCCCTTCATGACCAATATCTATTTCCTTAATAATACCTGCTGGCTTTGCCACTCAACTTTGTCTCAAATGCTTTTCTCTACTCACACTGCCCTCTCTGGTCCTGCCTACCATCAGCTTTTACCTGGAAAATATTTCCATTGTTCTTCCTGCTTTCACTTTTCACTCCTCCAATCCTGGAGGAAAGAATACTCATTTAAAATATAAACCAATCCAATTCATTTGCTAGCTTAGAGCCGGAAGTGATTACCCTAAATTCTTAGCATTTATTTAATCTCTGCCTTTTACATTTTTAGGTCCTAGCCTTATTGGTGCTTTGGTTGCTTGAATTTATGATAGTTTCTACTGGGGGCTTTGCACATACTGTTTCTCTGTCTAAAATGCTCTCTGTACTTCCTTGCCCAGCTAATGCCAACTAATTCCTGCCTAACTGGTACCAGCTAATTCTTTAAAGTTCAGCTCAAATCTAGTCAAAATGTCACTTCCTCAGGGAAGCCTTTCTAGAAAGATTAATTTGTGTCTCTTCTCCTCTGAGTCATATGCACCATAAAGGCAAAGGTCATGTCTATTGTATTCACTCTTTTATAGGTAGAACTTTGTAGGCACCCAGAGAATATTTGTCAGATAAATGAATGCATATGATGAAGTGAATGAACATGAGTAATGTTGGTGCATGAAGTGCTGCAGAGTAATTATAGGCAGTCTTTAATTTGAGTTTTTAACAAGTGGTGCATAGATTTACAAACCTGACTATACCATTTGGAGGTTTACATAGATTTTGCCATGAGAAAAAGTTCTTCCTGGGAAACAATATCAAGAATCACCAATTTGGGTCATAATAAATACATTTACAGATAGATATTCATGTAGCTATCAGAGATGCCCAACAAGAGGGCTCACATATGGATTCCTTCAGCTTTCAGAGAAGTAGGATAGAGCCTAGGGCAGCTGACCCAATTGGCACAATATGCTGTACGCACTTTCTATGAAAGTTATGACATAAAATAATTTCAAACGTGCTTCTATATGGGAGCAATTTGAAGCTGTTTTTTGTTGTTTGCTGCTTTTTTTTAAAAGAAGTGATTGACATCTTCAAAAGCACAGTGAATTGCATCAATGAGGCTAAACTTGAATCAGTCTAAAATACTATATGTTCATTCAGATTGCCACCAAAATGACATCAATTAAGTGTATATAATAGCATTATAAATACTTATAACATAATGGATGTTAAAATGAAAAAAGTAGAATATAAAGGCACTATAATTGTAAAACATAATAACAGTTTTTATAGTTGTACTTAGACTGTGATTTTTATCTACCTTAATATATTATTTCTATTAAAGTGAAAATAAATGTTTTGATACAAATAGACATAATTATAAACAATACACTGACTCCCCCCCTCTGCACGACCATAACCTGGGAATATAGCTGTGGCATATGTAGATCACCTTATTATAGTGCAATTTTTATATGAAATATTTTTATTATCAACTATTACAATTAGCAAGCTAAGTTGACAAATAAATATATATCAGTAGATATGTTTTTATTCAGAGAAAGGGCTGTTTTGCTTATAACTTCAGAGTATAGTATTTAGCCATTAAGTCATCAATGATAGTATAACTTGAATCCCTCTTCTGTATATCTACCCCCAATATTTGAAAACACTTATTCATAAAGATGTAAGTACTGCTATGTTCATTGCAGCATGTTCTACAATAGGCAAGACAGAGAAAGAATTATAGGATAAAGAAGTGGTATATATATATATACATATATATATGTATATATATATATATATATGTATATATATATATATGTATATATATATATATATATATGTATATATATATTAGAATACCACTCAACCATTTCTGACAACATGGATGAATCTTGAAAGTATCATGTTAAAGAAAATAAGTCAGATGGAAAAGACAAGAACCATATGATTTCACCTATATGTGAGATATAAAACAGAAAGCCACAGGCAAACAAACAAACTTATAGACAAAGACAGCAGTATAGTGGTTACTAGAGGGGAAGAAGGTGGGGAGAGGATGAAGAGGGTAAAAGGTGTCATATACATGGTGATACAAGGAGACTAGACTTTGGGTGGTGGGCACACACTAGAATATACAGATGATATATATAGAATTATACACCTAAAACATATACTATTACTAATTAATGTTACCCCAATAATTAAAACATATTTTATTTTTTAAGAATAGTCCAGGGGTGGGCAAATTTTTTGACTCGAGGGCCACAATGGGTTCTTAAACTGGACCGGAGGGCCGGAACAAAAGCATGGATGGAGTGTTTGTGTGAACTAATATAAATTCAAAGTAAACATCATTACATAAAAGGGTACGGTCTTTTTTTTTTTTTTTTTTAGTTTTATTCATTTCAAACGGGCTGGATCCGGCCCGTGGGCCATAGTTTGCCCATGGCTGAAATAGTCTGTATTCATATATAGAAATACTTGTAGTGAAGTAAAACATTTACGTTTTCTATTTGATATTTCTAGATGGTTATGTTTTTTATAAGACAAGGTATAGATGCGGAGAAAGGTCTTACCACCCAAATAGTGATACATCACAGTAAGTATCATATTTTATTCTTAGAATTAAACAGTGAACATAATCATTGAGTTATACATCACTCTCTCTACTAAACTGCAAATTTCTCCATGTTAGAAAATAGTTTTCTATTCTATATGCACATTGTAAAGCACAATGCTTAACCCATCATAAGTTTCTAAATGTTTATTAAATGAGTGCATATTCTCAAAGGGAAATAGCGTGTATCTTTCAGCATACATGCTACTTTCTACTCTAAGTGAGGTTTAAGGATCTTTAGCATGATCTGGTGTTGTCTCTCCTAATGTCTTTGTGATTACAACTTCATATTTAGTAAGAGAAGCCCTTAGTGGATTATTGGCAGCAATTATGAGATGCTTAAACATGCCATAAAGGCAAAGTTTCTGTCAAGAATCATTTCCTTTGTAGAAAATGCATCTCTTGAGATAGGCTGGGAGCACATATCCCACAATGGGGAGTTTTGAGAACTATTTCCCCAGGATAGTTCTCTCAAGCCCAGCTTCCTGGACCAGCCACTCGAGCTGAATGCTTGGTGTGGTTTTTCTCAAAGGGGTGATTTTTCATTTTGTGGACTCATTAGGCCACTGGTACCTGATTATGCTAATAGCCATAACTGTTCCACACAACTGAGTTTCAAAACGTCTCAGCTTAATTGATCTTTATGGTCAGTACTTTTTTTTCCTTTTTACCCAGATAGGCATGTTAGTGAGACACTACCAACAAAAATTTCACATGGATAAATAATATGATCATTTTACTTGGATTTTAAGAAATACTAATCTTACCTTTAATGAATTTTGCAAAAGCAAAGGGTCCTTTAAAAAATAAAGCTTACACAGTAGAGCCAAAGCAACAGTTCAGTTCTAAGTGGCACAGGGTTTGTGATCTATTTAAAAATATTGCAGTATTAACAGAATTATAATGATACTTGGAAGAAATTATATCCTTGCCATAATCTCTGCAATGTTGGCAAACCTTATAAGTTCCTGAAATACAAAGGTTTACTGTATTTAAGATGAAAAAAATCCAACAGAGAGAGACAAAACTATTAACCCATATTGAAGTTTATTTAATCTTGCTAATTCAACTAAAAAGCTTTCCCTGGGGAATAATTCACAATTTACCTCTCTTGAGTGACAGGATATCTAATTAAAAAGATGCTACCAACTTCAGAAATCTTCATATATGAATTATTAGAAAGCTATAAAGTGCTAATACTGTTAAAGACATAAGTACACCTCCCTCAATATGTATGTTAGTTTGTGTTTATGTATTTATGTATGTATTTATTTATTTGGCTATTTTGAGGAATAAAGGTTACATTATCAATCTACCTAGAATTTGGATTAATCATTTTACATTTTTTTCATCAAACTATTCCCATTTTTAAAATAATTATAAATATTAAGAAATGTGGATTATGCAGTCATTTGGATTCAGTACTAAATAAAAAAATTCAAATTGATCTTACTTTTAAAATTCAAGTATAAATATATAATGACTACTTTATAATGCTGTCAAATTTATGGTCAAATAGCAATATTTTGAACCACTCACTGGTTCAAAAAGTTTAATCATAATTAAACTTTCTTTTAACTAAATAATAATATTTTAATAAAAATTATATTTATGAATATTTTCCAGACTGGGTTTAATTTTTTGACATGCTATCAGAGTGAGAGTAGCTTGCCTACATAATGTTAGAAAATTCTTACAGATATAACTATTTAGCATTATAGATATGCAATATTATCTGTAAATCAAACCATATATCCAATGCATTATGTTATGTTTCTAATGATTACTTGTACCGACAATATCATCCACTTTTATATCAATTTGTAATTTACAAAGTATTTTTCTGTGTCACCATCATTTAAATAACAAAAATACCATTTTAAAGTAAGGCAATGAGATTAAGAGAGAGATGTTAAGTTCTGACAAAGATCACTTGGTTGGAAATCAGAGAGCCAGGAGCAGATCCCAGGCTTCCGGCCCTTGTTCAGGGCCATATTTTTACAGACTGACTGACGCTCTGCCAACATAAAGAACTGCCACCACCCCTCTTTCTAATTGTCTGAATCTGAAACTCAGTGAGTTTGTTTTCTAATTATCTTTAGTTGAAACATGTGAAAGTGAACCCATAAATGCCCAGAATTCATGAGATGCACACAGTTATCTTTGCAAAGCCAAGAGCAAACCGAGGAAGATGCAACTAGCTCACAATCGCTTTCCATCACTGACCAAGTGCAAGCCTGTGACCAGCCTCATCACTGAGTAGAGGAAATCGAAGTTATTCAAAAACTTCAATCAGTGAATAGGTCTAAAGTTTAATAGGGAAAGAGAAGTAGGTCAAAGAGTACTTTAAGTTAAAATAAAACAACCTTTGAGTTTTTTTTAAAACTAGACCAATTTTTTCATCTTCAGATATTATCAAGACAAAAAATATTTTATTTCTTTTGGTTTTAGGTTATCACAAAACCAACTAATCAAATTCTGTCCCTGAACTATCTATTTACTGATACATTTTGTTGATTTAATCTTTCAGGTATCCTGTATGATATCAAATACAAAATTATTTTTACTCAAATTACTTCATCACAGAAAAGAGGGGAGGATTATACAGATCACAATTTTTAAAAAGTAACCTACAATTTTTGCAGAAAAAGTCAATGTGGAATTACTTCAAATATTTGTAAAAAAAAAAAAAAATCTGTGTTTTAAAGCAAGTTATTCTAGTAGAGAAAATTGTATTTTGTTTTACAAAAATGAAAATTAATGGGATATGTACTACCTCATAACATTCTGAAAACAGTGCCACACAAGATCAATGTAAAGCAATGATGTATTCACTCAGGAAAATATTTTCCAGCCTTATTATTTTTCATACAAATTCACAAACGACTATTGAACACAACAACCATTCATTCAGAAAGTATTTTCAGTGGGAGAAATAATGTGTTTACACTCAATTTTTTATGTTGAATTTCAAACTAACCATTTTCTTTGTTGAGATAATCTTCCATACAAAAGTAAGAATACTATGTAGTAATTACCTTGAATGATTTGCTTCGCTTTCTTCTTATGTAGTTTCTTCCCGTCACAGTAATGGACTTGGTTAAGTCCAACCAAACATTTTATCTTATTTCTACTCAAAATCACTTTTTAAATCAAGATTAAGGCCAAGGGGGAAAAATGTCACTTACTTTGCTTTAGCTTCTGCATCCTCATATGCTTTATTGGAAACATCCTCCAATCCTCCAATCAAATGCTTGAAAGAGCTGTTAGAGGCAAAACATAGTGAAAAGGATAAATCCTCTATGAAGCTGTAACAATGACAGCCTAGTCAATGATATATCAAAACACTCTAAAGGGATCTAATAAAAATTAAAACACTTAACCTAGAAACATTATTAATACATATATCAGATAATGATATCAGCTCGTTGGGAGCAGGGACCTCTTCAGTTATCTTCATTTCTGTAGTTCCCACCACTGAGAACCTTAGCTGGCAAAAGCTGATATTGAAAGAATTGGGTGAAATAAAGTCTATGGCACACTGATACATATCACAAAGTTAGTAAGTCGATTACAATGGTGAAATAACAAGACCTATTATTAGTTATTAAATGCCTAGTGTATTCCAGGCACTATTCTTTTAATTCTCATGAACATATATTCATTCCAATTCTGAAATAAACTAAAAAAAAAAGAATCATTAACTCTACGTGAAATAGTAAAATAATCTTCAAAGGCAAAATAAGAACTAACAGGAGAGAATTATAGAAAAATCATCTCGTTCTGGCGAAGTGAAGACTGACTTTAGCATAAACTGAGAAGAGTAATGTATCTGCTTAAACCCTATCTATTCAATATTCTATGCTCAGGTCTACTTTATATAGTGAAGTTTCTTATATATCTATAAAATATTACAGAGTTGAAACATATTAATACACACACAGGAATCACTCTTGAAAATTACTGCATGTAACACATACAGTAACTCTTATGCACACTACATTTTGGAAACCACTGAACTATAATGAATGAAGAAACAAAAGGCAAGTCTGTGTTTACAGAATCATCAGAGCCCTCCCTTACATGGTGCTTATATTGCTGGTATTGTTCTATACACTTTACATGTAGTAACAAATACTTTAATAGTTACAGATATCCTATGATTTAGTATCATCCCCATTTTATAGATGAGGATACTAAGGAATGAGAGGTTAAGAAACTGACCTAAAGTCATGCAGCCAAAAGACTGATAGGGAAGGAGTGGCCATTGTCTTTTATACTCTTACTAGAGGCCCGGTGCACAAAATTTGTGTACTTGGGGGCAGGGGTTCCCCAGCCTGGCCTGTGCCCTCTCACAGTGTGGGAGCCCTGCGATCGATCTCCCCAAAAAGGTAGGCCCGACCCACCCATCTGGGGCTCCTCCATGGATTGCCCCCAAGAGGTAGGCTAGAGCCGCAGGACTCCCGGCTTCGCCGCGTGGAGCCGTGGGAACCCTGGCATCACTACACAGAGACCCCGAGACCTGCCTCCACACCGCACATGCAGCGTCAAGTCTCCGTCCACCTGTGCGCACTTTTCCGCACACACAGCCCTGCCCACCCGTGTGCACCCGCTGCACACGCAGCCTCCTGGTGATGGATTGTTATGGCCTGAGGGCATCACGGTGTGAGTGCATGATGACCACATAAGCTTTTATTAGTATAGATACCTATACTACAGCTCCCACCTAATCCCTGACTGTCTTGAAGATAACTGTCACATTTCTAACAATATTTGAGGTATGTGTGAAGAGTTTTAAAGTGCTGAAAGAAATTGCATTTTGATTTAAACCTCTATTATCTTAATGCATGCAGATGGCTTTGTATGTGGTATTAAAACAACAAAATATGGATACTCGGGTTCTCAAACATAGTAGGATGTTTGCTGATTTAAATTTAAACATTGTTTAGTCACTTTAACATAAACTTTTTTAAAAAACCTATAAAAAGGAACCTGACACTCTGCTTAGGGCTGATTTGTGGTTGGGGGAGTAGCTGTTATTTCAAGCCCTTATATGATGATCTCATCTGGGGGACAGGGTAACTAATGCTGGCTAAATACAATATGTTTTTTAAGAAAACTTCTTATTTATTGATTTTAGAGATGGGGGGGGGGGATGGGGAGAGAGAGAGAGAGAGAGAGAGAGAGAGAGAGAGAGAGATCGATCTCCATTGTTTTATCTATCCATGCATTCAGTGGTTGATTCTCATATGTGCTCTGACCAGAGAATCAAACCTGCAACATTGGCCTATCAGGATGATAATCTAATCAACCAACTGAGCTACCTGGCCAGGGCTACACTAATTATTTCTAATATAAAAAGAAAACGACCAGATAGAGGCCCAAGGAATCAGTAATCTTTACTTAGAAAGCAATCTTGGCCAAATAATATTTTTCAAAACAGGCAACAAATGCATCCTGAATTCTAAGTCTCCTTCACAAGAGATCAAGCATCATACTTAACTAAGAGTTTTAAGAAAATGTAGGATTTTCAAGCTATATTAAGAAGTTCCTGTGTGTCCTGCACTGATCATTGAATAATTTATCTTGCTAAACATAATTGATGACATTACAGAACACATCCCTCCTGGTGCAAGTAGGCACTAATTAGTGGTTCGGTTTTCCCTCTCACTAAGACTCTGTAGGAACACCTGCTATCTGTGTGGACCTCATCAAACACATTTGGAAACTTATTACCTGTAAGTATCAGATGCCTTTTTAAATATTTACTCAGGTCCTCTGACATTTCTTGAATACTGAAGGAGAAGGCTTGTTGATGTTTTATTTGGAGAGGGATTATGATGAAATGATTTGAAAACTTCAACTGAATGAGCAGAAACACTGAAATATTATGTATCAGTTACTATAACAAATATAGGAGACTATAGGAGAATCATGAAATTATTTTTAAACTAACAATTCACCAATGAGTTATATTTTAGTACCATAAAATAAAATAGCCAGTTTTACATATACTCTAGACATAATTTCAGAATAAATGAAGAAGACATTAGTGGGCAAAAGACTTTAACACAGAGTGTTTAAGGAAACCTTATTGCATGCACACTAAGTATGAGGCACTTTCCTGTTACTTTTCTTTGGGTGTGAAATCCAATTTTAACAAGCCTTGACAGAATGTTTTGATGAGGTAGATAAAATGTTATTCATTGAGTACACGGAGGTATAAGAGCAAATGGAAAATCTATTTTATGTTTAATGCTGTTAATTTAAACATACTTGCAAAGGAGGGGTAGAAAAGAAAGAAGGAAGGAGGGAGGCAGGAATGAGGGAAGAAGAGAGAAGGGAAGGAGGAGAGGGAGGAAAAACTGGCAGGAGAAATGATGATCCTTTCACATCAAGAATGTTATTTATAAAATTTTTTCTTAATAGCTAACATTTAGCCCTGGCCTGTGTGGCTCAGGTGGTTGAGCATCGTCCCTGCACTAAGAGGTCAACCAGTTCAATTCCTATTCAAGGCATATGCCCGGGTTGTGGGCTTGATTCCCTGTAGGGGGCTTGCAGGAGGCAACCAATGGATGTTTCTCTCTCCCCCTCTCCTTCCCTCTCTAAAATCAATAAAACCATTTTTTTTAAAGAAATAACATTCAAAATGCTGTGTTTCTCATTCTAGGAAATTTGCCTGTTTTAGAACATTCGAGTGACAGTAACTCAGTGGGTAGTAATTTCATTTACTGATGTTTTCATTATTAAGCCAAAACATTCTTCTGAAGGGAGCTGATTACTTAGTGGTATGACTAAAAGTGTATAATTTTGTTCTTCAGTTGTGATATGATGAGACTTCATCTAGAGAGAAACAGGGTATTATTTATGAAATAGGCAGTCCAATTTCAGAGACCAGCATTATCATGCTGCTAAGAAAATAACAGCATTGATATTTCACTTTGTAGTTTATAAAGCACTTTTTATATTCATATGCTATGTATGCATTCAATCACTTATATTAGTCAATTTAGTCCTCATGATTTCCTATCCTCTATTCCATGATATTATTCAGGAATCTGGTAAGAAAATGCTTAAAATGCAACTTTTTCAAATTCAAAACAGGATGTGAGAAAAAATCTCAACACGAGTTTTTTTCTTGATTACATCCTTCAATAAGATGGTAATTTATTTTTTTAAAATATATTTTTATTGATTTCAGAGAGAAAGGGAGAGGGAGGAGTTAGATAGAAACATCAATGATGAGAGAATCATTGATCGGCCACCTCCTGCACACGCCCTATTGGGGATGGAGCCTGCAACCCGGGCATGTGCACTTGACTGAAATCAAACCCAGGACCCTTCAGTCTGCAGGCCGCTGTTCTATCCACTAAGCCAAACCTGCTAGGGTGGTAATCTATTCTTAACAGTTAAAATAAAGTCAAAATGAGGTAAGAGTAAAATCTTAAACCAGAAAACTATTGCAAATATTTCAATGGTGTTAAGCAAAATATTTGTCAAGCATTGCCTAAACTCCTGAGAAAACCCTCTTAATTTGAAAGGTGTATAAAATTACAGCTCATTAGCGTTTCCTAACCTGAATCTTGGCTAAGTCCCTTGAAATGTATTTACTCAAAGGAATGAGAAAGTGTCCAAAATTAGTTGGGGCACTTGCTACTTAGCTAAGTCCAAGATTTTAGAGCAGTGGTTCTCAACTTTCCTAATGCCGCGACCCTTTAATACAGTTCCTCATGTTGTGGTGACCCCCAACCATAAAATTATTTTCATTGCTACTTCATAACTGTAATTTTGCTACTGTTATGAATTGTAATGTAAATATATGATATGCAGGATGTATTTAGGCGACCCCTGTGAAAGGGTCGTTCAACCCCCAAAGGGGTTGCGACCCACAGGTTGAGAACCGCTGTTTTAGAGGCATCCTTCATTATTTTGATACTTTGAATCGAGAAAAATCTGTTCATCCATTTTGTGGATTCAGGTAAAGGTGCTCATGGTTATTATTTTTGTTTGCTTTATTTATAACTAGCAAAGTCATAATTATTCATGGATCATATTATCAAGAACCAAATGAATATATGTTTCTTCAGAGGGAATAGGAACCCCAAATACAGTAAAACCAAACAGCATCCAAGTTCTGTCAATTATCCACCCACCCACCATATGTATTTATGCAATGCCTACTATCTATAAGGAATGGCTCAAGCTATTGTGGATTATGCAAAGAGAGTAAGATACACCCTTAAGAAAAGTATAGCCTTATATTAGAGATAAAACAAGTGATTAAAATACAAGGTAGGAGGTGAACAGCGGATGGAAGCCTCTAGCATCTATACAAAGATTGTCATCAACTCAAATTATACGATAGTAATTTTAGAGAAAGTAATAACACTTTTATGAGCAAATGGTTTTCTTATCAGTGTTTTCCTTATTCTTGCACATCTATACTAATAATAGCCTGGCCCTAGGTGGTTGTCACGCCATCACGCATCACGTTGTCACAAGATGGCCATCACAAGATGTGCCCTCACGTTGTCACAAGATGGCCATCACAAGATGGCCATGACAGTGGAGGTGGGGCCTGGCGGAGGAGGCAGGTTGGGGCAGGGGAGGTTCAGTTGTGGGCAATCAGGCCAGCAGGGGAGGGCAGTTGGGAGCCACCAGGCTGGCAGGGGAGGGCAGTTGAAGGACATCAGGCTAGCAGGGGAGGGCAGTTGGGGGCAATCAGGCCAGCAGGGGAGCAGTTAGGCATCAATCAGGCTGGCAGGGGAGTGGTTAGGGGACGATCAGGCTGGCAGGCAGAAGTGGTTAGGGGCAATCAGGCAAGCAGGCAGGAAAGCGGTTAGGAGCCATGGTTTCCAGATTGTGAGAGGGATGTCCGACTGCTGGATGTCCCTGTGGAATCAGGCCTAAACGGGCAGTTGGACATTCCCTGAGGGGTCCCAGATTGGAGAGGGTGCAGGCCGGGCTGAGGGACAACCCCCTGTGCACAAATGTTGTGTACCAGGCCTCTAGTATGTTTATATTTGCAAGAGAATATTATACACACCAACCAAAGTGTTAGACATTTTGTTATCTCTCTTTCCTTTGTAACAATAATCCTATTTCTATCATTGGGGCTATTCATTAGGGAAAATTGATTACAAATAACACACATTTAATTTAAACCATTTTCTAATTATAATTACATGCTTTAAAAGAATTGACATTTTAAAATAATGATCCAAATTGGCCTAGTGACCAGGAAATCAAAAGCTAAGAATTGATTTCAGAAATGCTTTCTATTTATTTGCTGTGATTTTTGAGGAAAAATTCATGTAAAATGAACCAAGTTTTTATGTTTAATGTTTATATAGTTAGTTTTCTCTAAGGCAGAGCCTTATGGAGTTGATAAGGCTTCTTATGTTAGTCAATGACATGGTATATTTTTTTCATTTTTACTTTTTTTTCTTTCTGATCCCAAAGGTAATATGTTGAAATTTTGGAAGACGCTAAAAAACTCCAAAGGATAAAAAGATTATTTGTAATGTCATAGCCCAGAGCTAAACATTAATATTTTGGCATATATTCTTCTAGACATTTTTCAATGTTATTTCAAAGTTGGAACCGTACTGTTTTAGTGCTTATTTGACTTTAGGCTATGTTTGTGCTTATACAATAACAATCTAATAGTTAAATGAAGAAAAAAAAATCCAGTGTAGGGCATGCCTGATTATGTGGAAACATCCTATAAGGATGGACTAAATGTCTCAATATTATTTATTTTTTTATCTAATAATTTTACTGTTGAAGCTCTTACAATATCTTCTGGCTTAAGGTTTTATTTTTTACTGTTTTTGACTTTTAATCTATAACTGTTAAGAATATGTTACATCTTATTAAAGAATTATGAAAGAGATAGTTTTAAAAGATGTATTTTGAGATTCCCCCCAAAAAACCATTTTTAATTTGTAAATAGTCTATCTTAAATAGTTATATGCAAGTTTCTTATATTTAACTAGAGGCCCGGTGCACAAAAATTCATGCACACGGAGGGGGGAGGGGAGGGGGAGTCCCTTAGCCCATCCTGCGCTCTCTCGCAGTCTGGGACTCCTTGGATGATGTCCACCTGCCTGATTAGGCCTGCTCCCTGGGGGATTGGGCCTAAGCTGGCAGTCAGACAACCCTCTGGCAGCTTGGGAGCCCTCGGGGAATATCCACCTGCCAGCTTAGGCCCACTCCCCATGAGCCCAGCTTGTGGCTGAGAGGAACTCCCCCTGTGGGAGTACACTGACCATCAGGGGGCAGCTCCTGCATTGAGCATCTGGCCCCTGGTGATCAGTGTGTGTCATAGTGACCAGTCATCCCGGTTGTTCAGCCATGAAGGTCAATTTGCATATTACCCTTTTATTATATAGGATTCACCTTTACCTAACCATGATTGAATTCAGGAATATTTTGTAGTTTGTGCTACTCATAGTATGACTGGTAAACTGTTACTGGTCTGTGAAGAGATTAAGTGGAGAAGTTTAGAAACTTTTATAGCAATTTGACATTGCTGAGATATCCAAGGTCAAGCTAGGTGGATTCATATTTTTGAACAAGATATAGACCTGTTTAGTTATTGTCAAAGTCATGAGGTGAAAAATATTTGCTACAAACTGCATGGGAGATTAGTTTGCTAACTGTAACCCAGAGTGTACAAAATTCAGAATCTATTTCTTTTATTGAAAGATAATTTACCCATAACACTACAGAATAAGTTGATAGAACCGGCTATAATTTACTGAGGGATTAATGAAAATAGAACATTGCTTATTCTGTTTTGGGTGGGAAGAAAAGAAAAGAATATCCTAAGTATGTTGAAATAATTTTAAAAATCACTATTTCCATTTCCTACAAGGCTCTTTTTTGAGTCCAGCTTCTCTACTCTGAGTGTATTAAACAAATCATAAAACAGTTTAGATTCACATTATTCTCTGCAAGTGGTATTTCCATCAATCCAACCTAAGTCAGAGAAGTTAACAAGCAAGAAACAGGCACATTTGGCACAGTAAGCGTAGATATTGACTTCGCACTATTCTTTCAAAGTGCACCTGTTTCAGTTAGGGCAGAGAATTGTTATTTCACTCGTAAATTTTGGTTTTGTCGAGACTGCAAAATACACGTAAAAGCCATTCTTTCTGATTGTTTATATACATACTTTCGATGACAATGTGATCAACTGCAGTAATTCCTTTTATCCAGTGTTATGTTTGTTCTGATATTTTTATCGACAGAATTTTATGTATGTTCAATCTAATATTTCTGAAAGGAGGCAGTTATTTTTATACCCTTTTAAATCTTATGTTCCTAGCAATCTATTTGTATTTTATTTGATAAAAGCATCTGTCTACGACAGAATGGACATTAAAATAGAACAGAACTGGCCCTGAGCACAGGTCCTTGGAGAAGCACTGTCCTGGACCACTCACCTCTCTCCCACCCTCTCTTACATGGCTCTTTCTGAATCCCACCTGGCACCTTGTGGCTGCCTTTTTGGAGAACTCATCGCACAGGTCTGGGATTGGTAGTTTATGGTCAGTCTCCTTCACTAGACAATGAACTCTTGGACTTCTGTTTTTTCCTGTCCGTGTATCCCTAGTGCTAGTGAAGTGTTTGCACACAGAATACACTCAATAAGTGCTTATTAAAGAGCTTAATGAAGTAATGACTTTAGCAATTTCTATAAGTGGTTATTGAAGAGCTTAATGAAGTAGTTATTCCATCAATTTTATAATACCTAAAGGTATCCTTAGTCCATGAATTCAATCACCCTATGTTTAATTTAGAGGGTTTTTTTGAAATACAGAAATTCATTAAATTCTGTATATAGTTTGAGAGAAAAGTTAAAAAATCACATTAAAATCTCTCAAAGAATAAATGGCATATTATAGAATTTATTGCTACAAATAAAAAATTTTAATACATGAACATAATTGTAATAGAAAATATTTAGAAGAAGTGCAGTTACATACAAAATAGAGTGCCTGGCATCATAACAGATAAAAAGCATTGAATATGTCAAATCCATCACCTAAATTTGGCTGCTCTACCATATATAGATAGATAGTAAAGGAAGTTAAAACAAAGATAATCTGGGCACCTGCTGGTTTACTTGAGCTAAAGGGGAGAGAGACCTGAGAAATGGGAGAGGGGGAAGGGCTTCCCTGGACAGTGAAAGCTTCTCTCCAACACGTCCAGGGGCTCTACTTTCTCCACTGTATCCTTTATTGTGGCACTAATTGAGAGCTGGGGTCTCACAGCGTCTGTTGGTCTCTCCACAGTAAGAGAATACCTGTCTTATTCTTTCAAGACATTATTTTAGATCAGGGTCAGCAAACGTCTGCCTATGAACCAAATCTGTCCCATGCCTGGTTTTGTAAATAAAGTTTGATCAGAAAACAGCTACATTCATCCTTTTATATATTGTCCATGGCTCC
Source organism: Myotis yumanensis (assembly GCF_028538775.1). Classification (NCBI taxonomy): domain Eukaryota; kingdom Metazoa; phylum Chordata; class Mammalia; order Chiroptera; family Vespertilionidae; genus Myotis; species Myotis yumanensis. The sequence continues at coordinate 29,166,715 of NW_027223764.1, read as the reverse complement.
TTTTACGTATAAAAGCAGATTGACTAGTTGTAACAGAGACAGTGTGGCCTGCAAAGCTGGAGATGCTTAGTATCGGCCCTTTACAGGACCAGGTTGCAGACCCTTGTTCTACACTTTTCTTTTCCTCATCCAACACAAAATCCTGTAATCCTGACTTCAATGATCTAAAATATATCCCCCTTTCTCTTTTTGACTTAATTTCCAATCACCTTCCTCTCCCTTGGGGATTCTCTAATTGCGTTTCCTTTACTACCATTCCTGTCATTTCACAGCAGGCAGGGTAATCCATCTGTGCTAAACATAAGTCAGATCACATTACTCCTCTACAGTCTCTCTGATTTCTCTTACCGTACTTCCTCTGACCTCGAATACATCAAGCTTACATTTTCCATTGACTGCTCCCCAGAACATTCTTTCTCTAACTCTTTGCATGCCTTTTTCTTAATGTCATTTAGGTTTCAGCTCAACGGTGTCTTCTTGACCACTGCAAAGGAGCCTCTATCCCCAAACCTTACTGCTGCTATTCTCTGTTACTTTAACCCATTTTATTTCCATCCCAGCACTTAGCACTTGCTGAAAGCATTTTGTTTAAATATCTGTCGTCTTCCCCAGGTTAGAATTAAGTTTCATGAGATCATGGACCTAGTCTACCCTATTCGTTAGTAACTCTTTAGGAACTAGAATATAGCCTTGTGTGTTAGAGACATTTGAAATGAATTCATGAATACATGAGTGGATTCATTCTTTTAATTACTTATTCATTCATTATTTGTGTGACCAGAAGATAGGCAAACACTTAAGTCTTCTGAAGCAAAGTTGTATTTAAAATTAAAGATATATGATTTGAAAGTCCTACGTACCTCTTTAAGAATCCACCTATATTAAATGGTGAACTTTTAAGACCAAAGTTTAGTTATAATGAACTCTTTATTTAAATTTTGGGTCCTAATGAAGACATACATTGGTATAAATATGGGTGAAATAATTTGAAACACTTAGCAATATATCATTAGCAACATATAGGACATGAAATGAGGGTAATGTAGACTATAATGGGATTTATATTCATGAATCCCAATTGCAATTAAAGTGAAAGAAAGGATCTGAAAATGTAGCATACCTTTCATTTCAATTAAAAGCAGAAGAAATTAGACAAATCTCATGTGATAGTTTCGCCTTTTAGGGGATAGAGTGAAACATGCTTCTAAATATAGATTGTCCTAATATAACAAATTTATGTTTCATTTTCCTTAAGGAAAATAAATCTCCAAACTGTACTTACATCAGACAATTCATGCAGTAGACAGATTTCTCATGACTGACCAATTATTTTAAGTATTAGAAACTTTCTTTGCCTTGACTATATCAAATACATACTAGCAAAATAGACATTATACATTCCTCTTTCTGCCATCGATTTTCTGGGCCCAAATACCACTGTTTTGACATAGAACAGGATAAGAACCAGTAATGATGTTTTATATATATATACAATTATTTTCTTTAAAATAATCCACTTTCTTTAAAGAAAAAAAAACCTCTGATACTAAATTATTTAACTCTGTTCATAATGCAATAGATTCTCAATTCTAAGATAATTTTATTTCCATTTTCATGATAAGAATACACAAACAAATGTTCATTTTTTCCCAGATTTTCTATGCTCAAAACAGGATCTATAGCAACAGATAATATTTAATCTATTAAATATTTTTCAAGTTTATAAATCAACATAATAGACAGAATTCTTATCAAAATTGTCTGCAAATAAATAGGCCACATTTATTAAAAATAATAAAAATCCAGAGCTGATATAGTCTAGTTTATGTAGCTGTATCAATTATAGAAGATTTCAGTTAAAATAATCTACTTTTTGTAACTGATTATTAGGAAAACTGTCTAAGGAAAATGGCATGGAACATAAAATACTATGTAAGTCATTGACTTTTTTAAGTAAATTGAAAATAGAACGCAAAGATGCCACAAGAGCCCTACCTGGTTTGGCTCAGTGGATAGAGCATCAGCCTGCAAACTGAAGGGTCCCGGGTTTGATTCTGGTCAAGGGCACGTGCCTGGGTTGCAGGCTGGATACCCAGTGTGGGGGCGTGTGCAGGAGGCAGCCAATCAAAGATTCTCTCTCATTATTGATGTTTCTTTTTTTTTTTTTTGATTTTTTATTTTTTATTTATTTTTATTTTTATTTTTTTATTTTTTTTTTCGCTAAAAGTATTACAAAGGGTATTACATAAGTGTCCTTTTTTCCCCCCCACCCTTGACAAGCCCCTGCCCTCCCTTACTCCCCAGTGTCTTATGTCCATTAGTTATGGTTATATGGATGCATACAAGTCCTTCAGTTGATTGATGTTTCTATCTCTCTCTTCCTCTCCCTTCCTCTCTGAAATCAATAAAATATATATTTTTTAAAAAGATGCCACAAGAAATCTCTCAAAATATCTTTTTAGTATATTTATTTATGACCTGAAACTCTTTGAAACAAAGTCAACAGTCATCTCTAACACTTTTACAAAAATCAGATTATCACTGTTGTTTTCATTTCGGTTCTCATTATATGACTGGAATGAGAAATAAATACAATAAAAATATCATTAGAAGCTAAGAAAAAAATAACATTTTTAATGTCACAAAATGCTTGAGAATATAGTAATAACAAAAATGTAAAGCAAAACATGAAAGTAATAACTAGTGTGTGTTAGGAATTGTACAAACTATTTTACATGAATCCTTCCTGTTTTACTGATAAAGCCACTGGGGATAAGACAATTAAGTAATTTACCCAAGGTCACATGGCGAGGAAGTGTCACCACTGGGATTTGAATGGAAGCAACCTAACTCTGATTCATAATCCCAACCGGGACATCATTTTTATCTTCTAATATGGAAAGCAGGAGCCTAATCGCGGGGAATAGGATTCGGTATCAACTACTGTGCTCTCTCTCACACGCTGTGTTCATGATCAGTGGAATTCTTAAGAGAAATATTTTTCATTTTAACAGATTGTCTTATTTCTTCTATTCACTATATCTGCAGAAGTTCCCATTAGACAGTGTCCTAGTCTGCTAGGGCTGCCATACCACAGTGCTACAGACTGGGTGACTCAAACAACAGAAATCTGTTTCTCACAGTTCTGATGGCTGAGAATCCAAGATCAAGGTGCTCGTGAGGTTGGCTTCTGGTGAAGACTTTCTTCCTCACTTACAGACACGCCGCTCACTGTGTCCTCACATGGCCATTCCTGTGTGTGTGCACCCTCCTGGTGTCTCTTATTATTATGAGGACACCAGGCCTTTTGGATTAGGGCTCAACCCCTGTGACTTCACTTAACCTTGATTACCTTGTAAAGGCCCAATTTCCAAATACAGTCACACTGTGTTCGGGGCTTCCACATATGGATTTACAGGACATAATTCAGTTCATGACAGGAAGTTTCATGAACACGTTGATATAATTTAGAAGATACATCTTGTGTAGCTGGGCCATTTAAGGACATTTTCATTGGTAAAATTAGAGAAGTTCATAAAAAGTTACTAGTAAATACTTGGTATCCATTTCTTTCCATGAACCTAAAGTATAGTGACACTATCATTACATTTCTCTCCTAGAGGACGCACCCCAACTCTTTCTAAAGTAAATCCTCTCTCCATCATTCCTGACATGAACTCTTTTATCTCTTTCCTCTAGACCAGTGATTCTCAACCTTTTGGCCCTTTAAATACAGTTCCTCATGTTGTGACTCAACCATAAAATTATTTTCGTTGCTACTTCATAACTGTAATGTTGCTACTGTTATTAATCATAATGTAAATATCTGATATGCAGGATGGTCTTAGGCGACCCCTGTGAAAGGGTCATTTGACCGCCAAAGGGGTAGCGACCCACAGGTTGAGAACTGCTGCTCTAGACTGTTGATCCATTGATTACAATGTTTCTCATTGCCTCCATTTAGGCTTTTCCTTCTTTTCAGTCTATAAACAGGATGGTTCCTCCAAACCTAAAATACAAAACTATCCTTTGTGACCAAATAACCAGTCTGAATATCTCTTTTACTATCTCTTATCCTCATTTTTAATTTAATTCTTAACTTATTTGTAACCTGGCATTCTTTCCCATTTTTCTTTCATGCTTATTACTCAACGTTATCACTAGTTAATATCACTTATTACTCAACGTTATCAACTGTTAATCCCAGTTGTCTCTTTCTAGGTTCCATCCTCAGTGACCTATCCGAGATTCATGGCCCTGAGGACCATCTTGTCTGGTTACAGCCAAGGAAAGAGCAACTTGGGGCACTTCACTGAATTACTCTATTATTTTCCCTGATGTTTTAGTTTCTTTCTCCTCCTCCTCCTCCTCCTGTAGGTTATGCCTCAGCATATGTCACACACACTTCTTGCTCTGCTATTCCTCAAAGATAAACAGTTATCCAAATTGTATACTTTGCCAACTCGATTGACTTATTTTTCTTAGATATTTATTGCTTATAAGATGGCCAGTCTTGTTTTTTACCTGCATTATCTCATTGAAAATTCACAAAAACTCTGAGGAAAGTACAATTATCCCTATTTTATAGAAAATTTACAATGTATAGTTTCAAACTCAGCACTACTGACATTGGGATCAGGTAGTTTTTGTTGTAAGGCCTGTCCTACAACATTTAGCAACATTCGTCTCCTCTAACCATTAGATGCCTTTAGAAATCTAATGACTTTTTTTAAAAAAAAATTCTCTAGATACTGTCAATGTCTCCTGCTGGAAAACAAGAAACAAGTGATAAGGCTTAGAAAGTAACTTGCCTGCGATCACAGAGCTAGAAAATGGTAGATCTGGGATTGATCCCAGGAAGCCTGGTTTTTGCTCACTTTCACATCATACACTAATTACACTTTCCTTTAAGCTCTGCCAGAAAATAGCAGTTTTTCAAAGATTTCAGTTAGGACCCCCAGAAACCTGACTTTCAAATTTATGTCTGTCCTTGAACTCCCCAGATCCATACTGTGATCATTTTTGCTCAGTGTCACATGCATACCTCACCAGCACCACAAACTCAACTTAGCCTCACTTCATTAACCATCTTCCATCAAGACTTACTGCTAGGTGCCTTTTCTCCCTTAATGCCATTATTGTTTAACCACCATTTCAGGCTAGATATCTTGGTTTTATGTATGACTTTCACTTTGACCCAAGTTCACCAAGTCTATGTAATCTCTCCTGAATCTGTTCTTCCTTTTCATTTCTATTTCCACTGCCTTTTAGGCTATTGACACTGTTCCTTACCTCAGAAGCATTAGTCTCTCTTCCTCAATCTCTTGCACTCTGCTCTTTTGAAAAGATTACTGCAACCAAATCTAGCTTGCCAGTTAACAATGTGCTGATAAAAAAGAAACAGCTTAAAGAGGGTATAATAGACAGATCATGGTCTTGGAGTCAAACATCCCTGGAATTCTAATCCTGCTTTGTGGCTTTGAAAAAGTCATTGGGCCTCTTTGATCTTCACCTTCCTTTTCTGGATTTTCAAAAATGTCATTCTTTTCCACAGGACTATGGTGAGGACTGAGATGAAAGAGTCTTAAAATAAAGGCATCATACCAGGATGCTCAGAATGCACATATTTACTGCTCTAAACCCATCCCTTCTTCTCGACATTCTGTATCATCTATAAATTGGGGCCTTCTCACATCATAGTTTTGGTCCACATTTTAATTAGTCACTTGGATAATTTCCATTTTCTCTGTTTATCCTTTCTTTCCTGGTACCTTGTTAGCCTCTACTATTTACTTCTGACATTTCAGAAAAAGGTTATTTGAACGCTTTTCTTCTCTCACAATTTTCCAAAGCCTTTTAAACATGTTTATTCTTCTACAGGACGAAGAAGCTTTTGCAAAACAATGAACAATCCTCCAAGTTTTAATTGTCAATAACTGGGAATCAGTAAAACAGGAAGGATTCATGTTCCTTGTGTTCTAGAGATAAAGCAAAAAGGGGGAAGATGCCACATGAATCCTTCCTTGTGTCTAGCAGTGAGTGCTCATTTTGTAACTCATAGCATAGATGCATGAACTGGATTAGCATCAGTTACAGGAACAGTGAAATCTGTTTCCAGACTAAACTTTAGCAAAGGGCCCTTGACGGGAATCATTAAAACAGGAAGGATTCATGTGGCATCTTCCCCTTTTTTGCTTTATCTCTAGAACACAAGGAACATGAATCCTTCCTGTTTTACTGATTCCCAGTTATTGTTCATTGTTTTGCAAACCACTCAGTGGTTTCGAGTGTTACACCAAATTGTAACCCTGCCTCTATAAATCAACTACACAAGAAGAGTAAATGTCAAACTAGTTCTTCTGGGATGGTGACATATTTCATGCCCTGGGCTGATATGCCCCATCCTGCCTTTTAAGATTCCTTCGATCAAAAAGTCAGGCTGGTCCGAGTGCAGTGAAACAGATGTTCTCACACATTGCTACTGGGGAATGAACTGTACAATGGTCTAGACCACAACTTACAAATACTCATATTCTTAGAATCAGCAATTCCACTACTGAGTAGCTCCTCAAGAAAATAGTTCTAAAGAGGCACAAAGATATCCTATCTAATAAAAGAGAAACATGGTAATTAGCCGTGCAGCCACTACCCTTCCCATTGGCTAATCAGGACGATATGCAAATTAACTGCCAGCCAAGATGGCGGCCGGCAGCCATGCACTGAAGCAAACAAGGAGGCTTGCTTGCTCCAGTGACGGCGGACTCCAACGTTCCCCACCTGACTTGCCGGCCTCTCAGCTGCAACTCTAAGCAACTATGTTGCAAATATAGAAGCTAAACAAAACCCCAGAAACCTGCTTTAGTCAGCCAGGCTTCAGCCAGCCGGACCGCAACATTGTATCAAATACAGAAGGTAAACAAAGGCCAGAAACCTGCTTTCAGCAGCCGAGGCCTCAGAGCTAAAGCTGGCTCAGAATAACAAAAAAAAGAAAAAAGGAGCGGTTGGGAGCTTCAGTCACCCACCAGCCTGAAAACGGCCCTCAGCCCCTCAGCCAGACTGGCCAGGCATCCCAGTAGGAACCCCCACCCTGATCCAGGACACCCTTCAGGGCAAACCAGCCAGCCCCCACCCGTGCACCAGGCCTCTATTCTATATAGTAAAAGGGTAATATGCCTCCCAGCACCGGGATCAGCGGAGCCGCGAGGCCTCCCGGCACCGGGATCAAGGCGGCAGCGCCTAAACCCCCTGATCGCCCTGCAGCTCTGTGTGTGACAGGGGGCGGGGCCACAACCTCCCTATCCGCCCTGCTCTGTTCATGACAGGGGAAGGTGCCCCAACCCCCTGATCAGCCCTGCTCTGTGCCTGATAGGGGGGAGCTCCCCAACCCCCTGAACGCCCTGCGGCTCTGTGTGTGACAGGGTGCGGCGCCTCAACCCCCTGATCGGCCCTGCTCTGTGTGTGACAGGGTGCGGTGCCCCAACCTCCCCCCCCCCCCCCCCACAGGACCTGCTCTGTGTGTGACGGGGTAGAGCCATAACCTCCCAATCGGCCCTGCCCTGAGTGTGACAGTGGCAGCGCCCCAACCTCCTGATCGGCCCTGCTCTGTGGGTGATAGAGGGCAGCGCCCCAACCCCCTGATCCGCCCTGCTCTGTGTGAGACAGGGGGCGGTGCCCCAACCCCCCTGATGGGCCCTGCTCTGTGCGTGACAGGGGGGAGCTCCTCAACCCCCTGATCAGCCCTGCTCTGTGCGTGACAGGGGGGAGCTCCTCAACCCCCTGATCGGCCCTGCTCTGTGTGTGACAGGGGGGAGCTCCTCAACCCCCTGATCGGCCCTGCTGTGTGTGTGACAGGGTACGGAGCCCCAACCCCCCTGATGGGCCCTGTTCTGTGCATGACAGGGGGCAACGCCCCAACCCCCTGATCGGCCCTGCTCTGTGTGTGACAGGGGGGAGCTCCTCAACCCCCTGATCGGCCCTGCTGTGTGTGTGACAGGGTACGGAGCCCCAACCCCCCTGATGGGCCCTGTTCTGTGCATGACAGGGGGCAACGCCCCAACCCCCTGATCGGCCCTGCTCTGTGCGTGACAGGGGGTGGCACCACAACTTCCCTATCGACCCTGCTTTGAGTGTGACAGGGGGAGGTGCCCCAACCCCCCAATCGGCCGTACCCTGAGCGTGACTAGGGGTGGCATCGCAACCTCCCGATCTGCCCTGCTCTGTGCATGACAGGGGGCAGCGCCCCAACTCCCCAATCGGCCCTGCTCTGAGCCCAACCTGGGGCTGCACCTAGGGATTGGGCCTGCCCTCTGCCACCCGGGAGCAGGCCTAAGCCAGCAGGTCATTATCTCCTGAGGGGTCCCAAACTACGAGAGGACACAGGATGGGCTGAGGGACTCTCCCCCCCCCCCCCCCCCCCTGAGTGTACAAATTTTTGTGCATTGGGCCTCTAGTATGCAAATAATTCCTTACAAAATAAAAAAAAAAATACCATGTCAAAGCACATTTAAGAAACTAAAGAGACAAAGAGACTTAAATTATACTAGTAAGATGTTTTCTTAACATGGTAAATTACTAATTCAACATGATAGGATAATGTGATGTAATGGACTTTGAAAATAGAGAAATTTATGTTCAAACTCATTTCTGTACTTTCAGGTTATATGTTTTGCAACATGATATTTGGGCTCTCTGGAGCCAAGGTTACCTTAACAATGGAGGAGAAAAAAGTATTCTTTGCATGTTTGCTATGAGAGAAGGTATGTATTTATACATGTATGTATGTATCATCAATCTATCAATATCAATTAGCTTTGTGATTGGCACATGTTTTCAATAAATGACATTGTAAATTTGTCTATCAGTATATCTAACTATACCTATCTACTTCTATTGGTGAGTGTGTATATGTGTGTTTGTGTGTGTATGTGAACAAAGTAGGAAAATAGTTTAGACAGCATGATCTCACTATTTAAGAAAACATACTGAAACATTAGTTACCATGAATATCTGTATAATATCTGTCTTTTTCTGTGCTTTCCAGTTTTTCTCAATGAACAGTTATGTTTATAATACTTGACACTGACTTTATAAAATGTAAAAACAAGACAAAGAAGGAAGAAACAAATCAACCCAGTGTGAATTATGCAACATATAAGCTTTCACTCAGTACAAGTGGGTTTTTTGTCCAGAGAAAACTTTATTATCAGCCCTAACCTGCTTGGCTCTGTGGAAAGAGCATTGGCCTGCAGACTGAAGGGTCCAAGGTTTGATTCCCGTCAAGGGCATGTACTTTGGTTGCGGGCACATCCCCAGTAGGAGGTGTGCAGGAGGCAGCTGATCGATGCTTCTCTCTCATAGATGTTTCTAACGCTCTCTCTCCCTTCCTCTCTGTAAAAAAAAACAAAAACAATAAAATATATTTAAAAAAACACTTTAGTGCTTCTAGAACACCATCATCCTTACCAACTACCAAATCATTATTTGCCTTTGCTAGTCTGGTCTCTGTTATAATAGCAGTTCAATTACATGACTATCACAGGGTGGGGCCTAATATGACCATTAGATTTCATCAAAACTAGTAATTCTGAGAGGTCCTCCTTTGTAAGTAAAGCTTAGTCTGGAAACAGATTTCACTGTTCCTGTAACTGATGCTAATCCAGTTCATGCATCTATGAGTTACAATATGAGCACTCACTGCTAGACATATAGCAGAGAAAAGGAAGGTCTCAGATCTTTATGACCCAGCTGGGCCTGTAATAGCTACCTCCCCAGGGAAGTGTACCTACCAAAATAAGCAAAACCACTTAACCCCACCGAAAAAGCAATGTGAATATCTAAAGCAGAATTCAACTTTCAAACTTAGTGATGAAACTGTTGATTTTTAAACTGATTGTTAAGCTTCTGTCAGAAATTAATCATGGCGCCCTGGTTGGTGTTCTCAGTGGTTTCGAGTGTTACACCAAAAGGTGGTGGGTTCCATTCTCAAACAGGGCACATGTTCAGGGTGCCAGTTTGATCCCATCAGGCAACCAATCAATGTTTCTCTCTCACATAGAAATCAATCTGTCTCTCAATCTCTATCTCCCCTTCTCTCCTTCCCTTCCTCTGATCAATAAAAAAAGAAATTAATTGTGGCATCTTCCCCTTTTTTGCTTTATCTCTAGAACACAAGGAACATTATAATCCCTCCTCAAATATAAAGCTAAAAACATCATACAGAAGACTTTTAAAGAGAATTTCAAATATGGCCCTCTTAATTGAAAAAAATAAGATTGATTTTTCAGATTTGGAAACAAAGTTTTCTCAGCTTTTCTTATTCATTCATACAACTGGTTTCTGAATTTCAAAGATGTTTATGAATCTCTAACGAACAGTTTTAAAACACCCAACAGAAAAAAATTGCAAGCTTCAGAAATATAGATGGTTTTAAGCATTTACAGGAAAAATTAATTCTTTATTCACTGGTACAAAACAAAACAATAATTGTAATTAACAAAACTACAGTATTTTAAAACTCATTAACTGTGAACTCCAACACCAATTTCCATTCATTGTCTAATTGTCAGGGGGAAGAAAGCACAAAGCAAGAGACTGGGCCCTTGCCATGAGTTTTCCCAACAGTGATGTTTTGTATCATTTCTCTTTTTTTTTAATATATTTTATTGATTATTTACAGAGAGGAAGGGAGAGGGATAGAGAGTTAGAAACATCGATGAGAGAGAAACATGGGTCAGCTGCCTCCTGCACACCTCCTACTGGGGATGTGCCCGCAACCAAGGTACATGCCCTTGACCGGAATCAAACCTGGGACCTTTCAGTCCGCAGGCTGACAATCTATCCACTGAGCCAAACCGGTTAGGGCTGTATCATTTCTTTATGGACTTTAGGAGGAGGGCCTATCATTTTAAAGCCTCATACCTATTTCCATGACTTTAACCAACAAATACTGTCTCTGGATATGTTCCTTTTTACAGTGGAAATGCGCTTATTTTGTAGATAGATCATGCTTGCTCAGGGCATGCTACAATTCAACTCACGTCATTAAACTGAACCAAAAAAAAAAACATCTTCTAAACTTCTGGATTTTATCTCTCCTGCTTAATAAATATTTTTTTGTAAAGCTCACAAAAACAATAACAGCTCCATAAAAAAGATAAGCCCAAATGATTGCAGCCGACACCATTCTTCATGAGGCACATTTGCTTTCTTGTGATCATGCTGCCAATATCCTCACATCACCCCAGATTTCATTCTCGAAAATGAACCAAAATAAAATCCACTTAGGCTGTAGGAAAGGCTGAGGCTGCAAAATATCTTAAGTTTATCACCCTATCAGTTCAGCAATGTGGCTACAGGTGTTGTGACATGTGGAGTCCCTATAGTCCTATCATGAGGACACAGGATGGCAAGCTATATAAAGACAAGGACACAGGTGACTAGATGGTGCATAGGCCCCCATGAGACTGACCTGGTTGGTGGGGTTAAAATAGTACCTGAAAGATTCTGCTGTATCCAAATTTCCCCCTTAATTATCCTTCTCCTCTCCCTGCTTGGCACCTGAAAATTCTAAACTCTTTCGGATTTTCATGATTTTTCAGTCGTCCGGAGTATGTCATCAAAATGCAAATAACTCTGCAGAGGACCATCTTATTCTCTAATTAGCTGTTAGCCAAATGAATACAAAGCCTGGAGTGAAGTCCTAGAGAATACAAGAATGAAATTAACTGCAGGGATAAAAAAATAAAGAAATGTGGTGTGTGCACGGGGGTGTGTAGTGTCTACAGAGAGTACAGTGAAGAAAACAGGAGACTTGGGGGAAAGGTGTCAGGGAGGGGAAGGCACATAGACAGATGTCACCTGGAGGGCCAACACTGAAGGCACTTCAAGCAGTGTCTTCATGTATTTGCTTCATTTAAAAGACAGGCTGAGCACAGCATTAAGGAAGGTCTGAACAGGACTATTGGGAGCCACACTCCAGTCTTTAACACTATTAAAAGTCAGGGGTCAGCAAACTGGGTCACAGACCAGATTCAGCCCAGTAGCTAAGAATGATTTTTGTATTTTTAAATGGTGAAAAAAAATCTTAGAAGATGAATAAAACTTCTTGACACATGAAAATAATATGAAATTTAAATCTCAATGTCTATCAACAAAGCTTTATGAACGCAACCAATGTCACTTAGTTATGGAATGTCTTTGGTTGCTTTTGCTCTACAACAGCAGAGTTGAAGAGGTGCAACAAAGATCATTTCACCCACAAACCATAAAATATTTACTATCTGACCCTTTATAGAAAAAACATTCCCTTACCCCTGGTTTAAGTCCTGCAGCTATGGCTTCACATTTGCATACCCTCCTCGGGAAGGAAAACTGCACTAAATACAACCCACTATGTTTCATGGGCAAGTTAGTGATCATTTATCTTCCTTGACCCTGTGCCTCACCCCACCCCTCATCAAGTTGCTTAACAGAAACACCTACAGCGCTCTCACGGAGAGAAATTGGATAAATACTATTTTCTCCATGTTTCCATCTCTTCTGACATTTTGATTCCAGTTTTAATACAAGTAGCCATTTTAGAAGTTGAAGTATCTCTATAGCTCAGGGAAGCCTAAGTGAGTGTGGTTCAAATTTTTAACTTCCTCCAGCTATAGTTGCCTCATGTGTAATAGTCATATTCATGCCATAAATTTTTTAAAGTAACACGATTCTAAAAATAATAAAAGTAGCAAGATTTTTGCCACTAGGCTAAGGATTCGAAGGCAACTGGTATGTCTATTGCTGGTCCCAAGACCCATAAAAAATAGAGCAGCAAACAGGTTATCAAAAGTCAATGGAATTGGCTATTTGTAATGTCCTGTAATCTGACACTTGACATTTGCTCCTAATCTCATCATTTTTATGTCAAGCACACTGCACTTCCTCTAGGCCAGTTCTTGGTATGTCACAACTGGCTCTAATGTGTGACTAAATATCATGTGTCATCAATGAGAGGGTTAGCTATATGTGGTTTGTAAATTATCTTACCAACTCCTAGGAACCACCTAGAACAGCCGTGGGCAAACTACGGCCTACGGGCCGGATCCGGCCTGTTTGAAATGAATAAAACTAAAAAAAAAAAAAAGACCGTACCCTTTTATGTAATGATGTTTACTTTGAATTTATATTAGTTCACACAAACATTCCATCCATGCTTTTGTTCCGGCCCTCCGGTCCAGTTTAAGAACCCATTGTGGCCCTCGAGTCAAAAAGTTTGCCCACCCCTGACCTAGAAGGACGTGGGGGGGGGGGGGGGAGCAGTTAGGGTTAGGAGAATAGGAAGACCCTTGGGCTTGCTAAAGAGCTTACCCCCATGGAGCCAGAGAAGTTTCTGTGTACTTTCTAATTAATTTTATGTAAACAATGGATTTGGTAAAATAAAAGTTTGAAATGGTGATAAAATGTCATTGACATTACTGGGGTGACAGTCAAAATAATTAACAGCCAGTATGGCATAGGTTCTGACCAGTAAGAATGGAAACTGGTCCTGGTATCTGTCAGATGCCACCTTTTAGTGGTTGGATCAAGGAGATCTGGGTATTCCTGGGTGCGGGAATCAGATAACCAGGGCAGCAGGTGGAAAGCACACAAACGGAGTTCAAACAACTACATATCAACCAGCATAAAAATATTTCAGTTCTCATAATCTGTGTGCCTATATCTTGAAGGTTACACAGTAAGTCTACAATAGAGCTTCAAGTCTAACTTAGAACTTAATTTCATAGGGAGAAATATATAACTTCTAATATTCACTAGTACTTACATTGCTGTTTTTAACAACGATCTCAATGTCAAAAATAATTTATTTTACTGAACATCTAGCTAATCAACACCTTTCCATGCCAAAGAAGAAGTAAATATTCCATAACAGTATGAAACACAACAATGCCACTTACTCTTATACTTATCGTTTTTCATGGATTCTGAAGCAAGAGGTGCTAAAGACACCTAGCTGTTTATATATATTCAAAAAGATGTATTAATAGAAATAGATTGTTCCTTAAACTAATATTCTTGTTTTTCCACTTCAGAATGTTTTTATTTCAAGAGGTTGTCTTCTTTTTTAAATGTATCTTTATCGTCAAAAGTATTACAGCTGTCCCTCTTTCTTTCCCCATTGACCCCCTCCACCCCAATCCTGTTCTCTCCCCAGGCCTTCTCCCCACTATTGTGTCCATGGGTTATGCATAAATGTATATAAGTCCTCCAACTACTGAATAGCTCCTAGTTCCCTTGTGAGCATGGCTTTATGATGATCTTTTCTAACCCCATCCCCTTCTTCCCTCTGAGAATCCTCAGTCTGTCACATGCTTCCATGTCTCTGGATCTATTTTGTTTTGTTAGAATAATATTCCTTTTAAATATTCTTTCATGAATTTTGGAATCACTGCAGATCATTACTAAGATAATGATTAGGTTGCAAGAAACCAATTCTCAGAGAATGCTATTTGAGGGAAGCATGTATCTGTTTATCATTTTCTAGTTTGTGAGTATGGAAAACAGTTTCTGACACGCATGATTAGTTACACCTAATTAATTCTTTTACTCTCCCTCCGGAATGATAAGGCATGTGCTTATTTAACCTGGTACCCCACTTGTAAATTTGCTCTTGTTGACAGTTCTGCCATCTGTTTGCACGGGATGAAGCCCTGGTGCCCCCCTAATTGGCCATAAATTAGGTACCAGCCCCAGGCTTTTGACAGGATCCTTCAGTTACAGTTTGATTTCTTTATTAAGCTGTAAATCCAATACTTGGTGGGAAGCCACACTCTCTCCTAAGAGTACAGAAATGCATTTCTTTTTTTTTATTATTATTTTTTTAAAAAAATATATTTTATTGATATTTTACAGAGAGGAAGGGAGAGAGATAGAGAGCTAGAAACATCGATGAGAGAGAAACATCGATCAGCTGCCTCCTGCACATCTCCCACTGGGGATGTGCCCGCAACCCAGGTATATGCCCTTGACCGGAATCGAACCTGGGACCCTTCAGTCCACAGGCCGACGCTCTATCCACTGAGCCGAGCTGGTTTCGGCGAGAAATGCATTTCTTGAGTTCTAGACTCAAGCCGTCTTCTCTATATTTATGTTTAAGCTAGATCTCACTCAAGGTATCCTCTCTATATAGACCCATAAGACACACTTACACTGATTATAGAGAAAACCTTTAAATCAATAAATAACTATGCCTTTGTAAGAAGAGGAAGTAAACATTTTTTGAGTGCTTACTACCCATCTTGTGCTGCCTATGGAACTTTACGTACATTAAATTGATCTTCAAAACAATTTTATAATTTAGGTAATATTATCTTACTTTTTCCAGATGGGAAAACTGGGACAGAGTTTAAGTAACTTGCCCCTATTGTCATAAAATGGTGCAGTCAAGATTCAAAAATTGGGCTTTATTTGCCAAAGCCTGTGTTCTCTCCACTGTGCACTCTCCATATATGACTAGGTTTGAGAAAAGAGAAAATTACGATGAGGCAAAAGTATGTGTGTGATGCTACTTGGCACTTCTGCATCTCTCAGGCCCTCAGTTAACTAAAATGAAGGAGCTAGACTAGATGACCCACAAAATCTCATCCAATTTGATTCCTTGTGATTAGGTTGATCTGTGATTTATCATTTACCATGAAACCTATCAAGTTATTAAACTTCTATGGCTACACTTTCCTCTTCTTCAACATAGCTTATGATTGTCACTTGGATTGATAGACTTCTCACCAAATATTCCACCCTTAGTCTCTCCCTCTATTTATCTTATGCAGCATTCTCAGCTTAGCCTGCCAAATAGTGTTAGAATGGCATTATTTTGCTGCTTTAAATGGTCAGAGTTACTCTCATCCCAATATTCAATGTTCTTGATGAACCAGCCCCAGTATGTCTATGAACTTATTTGTCACAACATCTCATCCAACTACCTTTACACAGCCTCACTCTTGATAATTTAAATAGCTCATAGTCCCCTTGTAAGCATTGCCTATGCTGCTCACTTTATTTATATCGCCACACCTATATTTCCAGATCCACCTAATGATACCATTCTTTCCCGAAGACTTCCCTGCTTCTCCTCAGAAGTAGGATTTGTGCTGCTCCTTTGATTCCTCTCATGGTCCCTCACAATGCCTTGTGTATGGTAGATCCTCAGTAAAATGTTGGCTGAATGAAAGAATGAATGGATGGGTAATTGTTGTTTCTGGGAACTAGACAAAGCGTATCGACTTCTGAGATATTTATGTATACAACTATCATTCAGCACCTGTGCCACTGCTCTGGTTCTAGAGATCCAACTCAGAGGGGCTTCCTAATGTGAGATTTGTGAATCAGGTGGGATCTCTCATTACTCAGACCCCTCCGAACTCAACCTCAACTCCAGCATTCTGAGCTGATCACAGCTGCCCCCTCAGTTTCCTTTCATCCTGACGCTCACAGCCTAGTCCAGCTCCACTAAAATGGATGGTTTACAGTACTTCTCCTTGGGCCCGGCACTTGGCTTTTCTGATACACACTGCAATGAGGAAAAACTTAGTGGGTGCTCCCAGAGAGCGCACATGCATTTTAACCATGCTCTTGGAGAGCCAGCAATCTGACATCTGTAGTTTAACCTATAAAGCATTCAGGTCATGAGAACAGCCAGCCAGAATGGAGGGAAGGAACAGGGCTAGGTATCGTGGAACAAACTTTTAAGGGTCCTAAATATATGCCTATGGCTAGAAGATGCTTTCTTCAAAACTGTCTTCCTAAAATACTTCTATTATAGGAGTCTGGGGATGGAAGAAAAGACCAGATAACTAAAATATGCTCAAGGAATAGTCCATTTCCTGTTAATAATAATATAACATTTGACTATGATTAATATATTATCATTATAGTTATTATCCTTCTTCTAAAAATTTACACAAATATCGGGCATCGCTTGAGCGCCTCCTGACTAAAACACATTTGGACACATGGCTTTCCTTGTGTGTTCCCATTAATCCTCACAATATGGCTATCATGTTGCATTATCCCCAGTTTATAAATGAGCTGAGGCGAAGCTCACGGTGCTTAAGAACCTTGGTGAAGACCTCAAAGCTAGAATGGCAGAGTTAGCTACTTTCAAGAATAATAGGAAATGACAGTCAAGTATAGAAGTCATTTTAAAATGAAAATATATGAAACAAATATTAATAACTCCACAAAATGATGTCTAACTCCAGGAACTCATGTATGCCACTGATATGAGTGTGCAATATACATAACAAAGAATGCACTTACTCTCTGTCGATCACAAGGCAGGTCACTGCTTCTGCAGCAATTACATTTGCTGTTCTCACATCCTCCCTGTATAAAAAAGAGAGAGACATTGAAGCAAAATAACCTTTATTATCAAACAAAAGTGTTCCTTGTGATTCATTCAGGAAACCTAGTAAATTACGTATACTCTTATGATTTATCCACTTCCAGGTCTAAGCTTTGTTCGTCTCTCAAATTTCTTTGTTCTGAGGAACCATCTTGTTCTTGTCAGGCAGCACCCACATTTTACAGTTATAATTCAGCAGTTACAATCTTCAAACGTAAAGTTTCACTCACAGAAGTGCAACAGAATTTTATATTATCATTCCCTCTGCTCTCTGGGGAATTACCAAATTAATTGGTCAATGATAGAGACAGTAATAAACATGGGCAGATGAAATTTTTAAAAGGACCTGAAGGAATATTTCTGGTGACTAAGAATCTAATTCATAGCGTGCGTGAATTTATCATTCTAACCTTGAGAACAATTGACCCGCTTCAATTATTCCCTTACTTTAGAGACCCTGGTTTTATGTGGCTCAATTTTTGGCAACTTCTAGTACATAGTTACTTATCTGTGTCAGAGCTTATGGTTCATGAAGAGTATTTGACAAATCTTAATCACAGTGACCGAAATCTGTATATACTGTCTCTTTAGAAGCTTGTAATTTGTCACTGCAGGGATATCTGTCAACCTCTTAAATCTTTAAAAAACCTGCGCTGATATTTCTGTCTGATCCAGTAGTCAAAGGTGGATTTGGTAAATTAGCATTCACATGTCATTTTGAGCTACTGAAAATTTAATGGTACCACTGACATAAAAACGTAAGTTATACTTGAAAACATACTCTATTTCCTATAAAGGTAACATTTCTAAGTTAATATTATTAATGATGAATATGAGTTTGAAATATGTTACAGTGATATGTACATAGGAAATAATATAGTGTTAACACATTCCAAAAAGCATACTTAAAACATCATATGTCTCTACAGGATAGAGAAGTAAGTCTTAAAAATAAAAATATTTTCATTTTTTTTAAATACACCAAGTTCTCACATATAATTCTGAACTCTATTTTGTCCACTGATCTTTTTTCTTTCATTGTTAATACATCATGCTATTAAGATCATTGTTGCTTTACAGTAACTATTTTGTATTTAGAATTTGGTAAAGCAAGTTTCCCCTTACTGAAATTCTTTTTCAAAAATATCCTGATGATTCTTAAACATTCACATTTTATATAGACTTTAAAATAAATTCCCTCTCCTAAAGAAATCCACTCTGGGACTCTGCTAGAGTTGTATTACATTTATACATTGATTTCAGAAAAAAAGGATTATGATTCTAATAATTTCCATACAAGAACATATGGCATGACTCTCCACTTGTACAGATCTAGTTTTCTGTCTTTAAATAATATTTCTTAATCTTTTCTACTTGGAGCTGACATTTCAAAAACAGAATTCTTAGGTGTTTTATATCATTAGTTTCTCATGAGTGGCATCCTTTCCCGTTTCTGTTTCTCACTGGTCATTACATAGGAATCAAAAAAGGTATTGATTATTGTCATTTTTCACCCACCTACCATACTAAGTTCTCTTGTGATTCCAAAATGTTCATGATCATCTCCACAACTCCCAGCATCCTCCTCCCAGTGCCTCCTTCACATTCTCCATCTTCCAGACAAACTGTCCTCCTTTCCATTCCTGAACCCCTCACCTCCTTTAACGTGCCTTCCCTAAGCCTAGGAATCTTGCCTCCAACTCCTTGGCTAGTTCACCCCTCTTATCCTTTAGATCTCAGCCTATGTGCCCCTTTCTCAGGAGAACCACGTGAATTAATGAGAACATGTTCACTGTTTTTTCATTCTCATGGTCCTACATACCTCTTTGTCCAACCACCTATCACTGCAATTACACATTTATTGGTTTAATGACAGTATGTTCCTCCTACTAAACCACATGAGGGCAGGTTCCATGGCTAGTTTTGCTCTCCATTTTACCCTGAATGGCTGACACGCAGGAGGTGCTTAGGAAGTGTGTGGTACAGGATGGCACAGGCACCACAGTCCCAGGCCCACTACAACAGGCTCTGGAATCCCGCCGTAGTGGTTTTACAAGACAAGCTACAAGCTGTGTGAAAGGCTCAGCTTTCTCTTCTGTAAAAATGGGGAGAGTAAGAATGCCTACTCACTGTGTCATATCAAATGAGATGATCAAAGATTTGTTTATCACAATGCCTGGCCCATAGAGAGCAATGTGCTCTGTTGTTTATTATTCCTAGCTCTCGTCACCCGTGCTGTCGTGTCTGTCCTTATAGGGTGATGTGTTTTATGAAACATTCCTACCCAAAAACGAGGTGTGGATTTTCTTTTTGTTCCATAGAAGTAGACAACATATTTTCAACTCCATTATCACTTTCTGAGTGGGAATTTTTGATGAAGTGGACATAAGTAGAAAATGTCAGTAATGCCCATCAGGTCTTCTATAAATTGTATGAATGGCTTATTTCTAAGGAGGTTGCTCAATAAAGTATAAATTATTACAAATTGCTGCCATTGTTAAACACACACACACACACACACACACACACAACAACAACAACCACATCATAGCTTTATAAAGAGCATCATATTAAATCTCACTTTCCCTAAAACATACTTCTATCTTAGCAATTTAAAAACTGCTCACAGTCTTTCAAAGTGTGAAATATACAAGATAATGCTTCTTTTTTATAATATTTTCTGTACATATAAATTTTAAAAAATTATTTCATTACAAATTTTCAATATTTTAAAATTTCATATTATCTGGCATAAATTGGATATATTTAAAAAATGTATGTAGTTTTCTTGCAACAGTAAGTACATAGATATTTTTAACTGTAGATGGGGAAAAATCAAAGATCAGAAGAGTGACACAGTCAACAGAAATTGAAAATATTTTATTTTAAGAAAGAAAATCTGTAAGTGATAGCCTACAATCAGGTTTAGTACCTTGTAAAGTGACATATACCAAAACATATACATGTATAATGTAGGAAAACAAAATATTAAACAAGAAATTATAATATTTGCTAATTAATGAGCATCTAGTATATATCAGGATCTAGATGAAATCTCACGCAAACCTCATTTAATGCATCTAACAGAGGTGGATATTTTATCCAAGATTTACACAGGGGTGTAAGGTTAAGTAACACACCCAAAGTCAGACATAGCAAATGAGTTGTAGCCCTGGAATTTGAAAAAAGATCTGGCTGGCTCCAAAGTCCATGTTCTTTCCAAAACAGTCCACTGTTGATACACTGCTGTCCAATTTATTTACACAACAGTTCTGACTTAATTTTAATGCAAAATAACTTCTGAATAGTAAGTAGTCCTAATGTCTCTGTCCATCATTATAAAAATATATGTAATTGTTAATAAAACAGCATTAGTATGTTTGAGTGCCCAATTGCAAAGCCAATTCAGTAAAGCATTTTGATTCCCAAACTTTTAGAATTTCTCTCTATAGCTATGTCCTAGCCCTGTTATGTTGCTTTAGAATAATGCTACATAAAAAAATACAAATTATTCAAGGCCAAGTTCATTCAATGCCTAAGTCATGTGGCCATTACATTGTCATTGTCTATTAAGGTACTTAATGCCACTATGACAGTCTATGCAGTTGTCTAAAAAGTCAGACCTGAGTACTCAGAGAGCTGCTCCTATAAAGTACCATATAATATTTTACCTAGTGTTGACATATATAAATCCCTTACTTTATGAGAGACAGTAGAAATTTATAATGAGAAAATATTACTCACAGAAGCAGACAATACTGTGACTTACTGTGTATGCTTATTTCTTTATAGGTCAAAGAAGCATGTTAAAAGCAAATATTATTTGGATTCAGTTATAAAATATTGCATACTCATATAATGCAGAGGTCTTAATAGCTCCATGTTGTTATAAAACTTATCTCTGTTCACACATAGCTGTTCTGGTTTCTCACAGAACTTCTGTGTTAACAAACCTAAGTTAGCAGGGTTTCATGTAATATAGATTTAGACATGGGAAAAGAGGAGAAAAAGGGAGATGGTGTTATTTTTAAAAACTGAGGTTTCTTTCCATTTTAGTTTTTGGTAGATTAAGGTATTTGACAATTTCTAATAGATGAATATAATGAGATTTTGAAGGAAAAAGAAAACATTGGCCATGAGAGAATTTTATAACTAGAATTATATGTACAATATACTTAATTAAAAACTTTCGCCATACACATATTGCCTTTGAACACTCAGCACACTTCTTTATAGCAAATAAATGTACTCGCATCTATATAACAGTCCAGGCTTAACATGTGCATCTTCTTTAAAAATAAAGTTTCATATTCATGCATTTCTGTACCAGTATTAGTTGATTTTAGCATGTCAATTAATAAACATGTACTATTGCAGAAGTAGCTACTTTTTGGCAGATTAACAGATATTTTACAAAGTTGCTATTGATTAATGATTAATTACTGTCAAAGCTATGCAGTTTAGTACTGTTCTCTTTTTAAGCATTTTTGGAAGAGTTAGAAATTGCTTTCAATGAAATCATAGAGCATGAAAAATACTTTCAAATAACAGTTTTCTGTGCACTGACTCTGATATTCTTTGACCTTCATCACTGGAATCTTCATCATCGCTGTATCCCAAAGTGGAATCACTGTCAGTATCTGAATAATCCATAGCAAGGCGTTAGCATGGACTCTTCTTGTTCTGAAGTAATTCTCTTGTGTCTCATGGCTGGTAGAGAACCGAAGCGTTGATTTATATCTCAGGGGAACACAGAGTTCACGAGGCCAAAGTAGGATGTAGTTCAAGCAAAGGCTTGGTCTGAGTAAGGGCTCTCCCTTCTCAGCTCTAGAGCCACGTGACTACCATCAACAAAGTCCTAGCATTCCCTCGGTGCCAGCCTTCTTGGAAACTGACACTACTCCAACTGCCTATGAATTTACAGCTATCCATGAAGCACAGCCCTTCATTCTCAATCAAATGCAATAGGCTAAATGTCCACAGTTAAGTCTGGATCACATAGGACAAAATAAATGCTTTTCAACTCAAAATCAAGGGCAATCTTACGACCATAAGTAGGATATTTAAAATTAATAGGATATGACAAGTATCAAAGGGTCACTTAAAGTGAAATTATACTTTGAATTAATTATAAACTAGAATTGTAGAGTTTATGGCAAAATTCAACTGTGCTATTTGAAATTGTATTCCCAGAGCAGGTAAGTGTTTTTGAAGAATAAGTTGTATCAGGCTATTCACTGATCTACTTTCTATTGTGTCATGAAGTTACTCCAACATGACTTACACCTTCCATATCCTAATAGAACACACATACTAAGTGCAAAATGAACTAAGACATGCAAATAAATACATGTCTTCTAATCAAGCTTGGCACAGAGTAAGCAACCAATAAATGATCGCGTATCATCCTCATCACTGTCGTTATCATCATCATCATAATCCTTTTAGGGTCCTCTAACATCCAGGAAGCATGTTACTCTCTTGAATACTCTTTCTCTCATAAAAACTTCTTCCCTAAGTCTCTATGATAATATCAGTCTCCCAGTTCTTTTCCAATACCACTTTCTCAATTTATTTTCTTAAGTCCTCTTCCCTAGTTCACTGAAATCTAGGTGTTTCTCCAAAAAAAATTTTCCTGCCTTCTTTTTTTATTGCTCTGATTTCTCTTATTAAGGAAATCTCAACATAATCCTATGGCATCAGCTATTAGATTGATATTAATGACTTTCAAGTCTTAGTTTCTTAACATTTACCTCTCCTACTGGACATCCCTGTCTGGAAGTTCCATTGCAACCTTTAACTCAAACCTAACTCATTTTCTCTTAACCTCAAAACCACTCTTTCCCTTGGGTAACCTTATCTTGGTAAATGACATCATCATTCTTGCATTCACCTAGACTTAAAAGATTAGATTTTTTTTTTTATTGTTCTCTTTCCATCAGTGCATGTGTTTGATCATATTGGTTCTTGTCTTTTCTCTTATATCCATCCTTCCTTTGCATTTCCATAGCCACTGTTCTACTGTGCGCTGTCACCATCTGTATGCTACTCTGCATCTGAAATGCTACTATGGCCTGATAGCTGACCTCACTGCCTCCACTCCCTTTTCTAATCCATATTTCACTCGCACATTTTCAAATGTAAATCTAGTCATGCCAACTCTTCATGAGAGCTTTCAAAAGAAACATTCAAGAGAGAAAAGTTCCTACACTTTCATTTAGAGTTTGAGGACCTCCACTATCTAGCTTATCACCTTTCTAGGCTCTATGTGGACTTCTACGGACGAGTCTCTACTACACTGGTGACAAACAACTATTTCTTTAAAATATACCAGCTGTTATCTCCATGCCTGTGCACATGCAGATGGCTCTTCCAAGAACCCTCTATTACAGTTCAAATGTTTATATATGCAAACTTTCTATTTTTTTCTAATGCATTTTTCTCTTTTACTTTTTTTGTGCTTGTTCTTTTGTTTGTTTTTTTCTGTTGTCTATCAATAGCATTTTTAAAAGAAAAAATTCCCATAAAAATGTCTACATATAATTACAGAAAAAATAGTTTAAAAAGATTTAGAGAAAGAGAGAAATAGAAAAATACTGTAACACCGAGAGATAACTAAGGTTAATACCTTGGTGAATCTCCTTCAAACACTTTATTACTCTTAAGTAATCACATGTATTATGAATACAATAATAATAAGTCAATAATTATTTTATAACTTGTTTACTGAAGGCTATTATATTCTGAATGCCTGGATCTTGAGGTCTAGTGGAGAGAGATGTTAAATTAGTATGCAAATGTATAACTAAAAATACTGATCTAACAGCATGCAATCAGAGCTATATTAGGGAGCATTTCACTTGGCAATTCAGAGGCCAGACAATTTTTTTGAGGACATTAAAAACTAAGCCCCAAAAGATGAGTTAGTTGGGTTAGCAAGATGGGTCCCAAAATGTATTTTTTAGGAAACAAGTATGTATATGCAATTGCCCTGAGGTTGAAAATAGCTTATTGTAAAACAAAAAGGCTGGAATTCAGGAATTGAGAAAAAAAAGGCAGGGACCAGGACACACACACGCCACAAAGACAGGACCACATCATTCAGTGCCTGTAGGCTATCCATACACACACACACACACACACACACATTTTTAAAGATTGCCTAAGTGAGCTGTTCTTTCTTTACCATATTAAAACAAATCTTAAAAATCAGTTGAAAAGCTTAAGCTCAATTCGGGGGAAACAACTGTTACGCCATAATGAAATAAAGTATCAAGAAAACCATTTTAGATTAACAATATTAGAACACTGATGGCCTTTTCACTTATTAAAATAAATGTTACTATAAATCCATTTGGATATTAAAAACATGTATAAACAGAAAATATGATCTCTGCCCTTTAGAATCCTCTAATGTAGAATACAGGAGTAATGAAAAAGCAAGTGCATAAAAATTGATGTATTATCAAAAATATTATATATCAACTCATGATTAACACAGAATGGAATTTAGTTCAGATCAACTTTTTAGAGTCCACCAATGGCAATCTCTGGTTTCTCATCAGTAAAAGGGACTCGTGACATGACCTTAAGGAGAATGCTTTGAACAGGGTGGTTATGTGTCATCCATAAAGTAACTCCAAAGTTTATTCTTCTTGGTAGTATAGGTGAATATTTCCATTTACGATATCAATTCACTTCTTGAGAGAATGCATATCTTATTGGATCTATACCCATGGAAGGTCAGAGTAAGTAAAAAAGGAGTAATTAATTTGGAAGAATTAAATTTTGAATTCTTTTTTTCATATACCCCTCCCTAGTGGATGGCATGATGAATTTCTTATGTGACATATAAACTTGGCACTCCATGTCATGCTTCAATGACAATAAACATAGACATTCATTAGGTTGAACCAACTAAAACATCCTTTTTTATTTCAGCCTAAAAATGACAATTTATTGGCAATTTCCTTTGGTACAACCTAATACATGGAATTAGTAAATGTGAAAGGGGAGAAAAAAGCATTTGCAACACGATGCATATTGATATTTCTTTTCTTTTTTTTTTGGTCTGGCCACTAAGCCAATCCATTTTTTTTATTAAGTTATTACATATGTGTCCTTATCCCCACATTACCTCCTCATCCCCCCCACTGATGCCCTCACCCCCCTGTTTTCTGTGTCCATTGGTTAGGCCTATATGCATGCATATAAGCCCTTTGGTTGATCTCTCCCTCTTACCCCCACCCTCCCCTACCTTCCCTCTGAGGTTTGATGGTCTGCTATTTCTTTTCTAATGTGCTCCCTTTGGGACCGGAGCTTAACAGAGATTTAAGAGTTATGCATATGGCTTCCATATTTCATATTTTAATGCATTTATTCTTCTGTTGATGTGCCTGATGGATTTTGCTCATTAAAAACCATTCTCTCTATATGCCATCATAAATAGGGTAAGAAATAAACACTGAAGAAAGTCTGAATCCTAGTTTTGTTGTTGTTACTAGCATACAAATGGTATTTACTCTGTGCTCTGGCTTCACATATTAAACTCTTTGCCAAGGTCTTACAAGTTTAAATATTTTATGGAGACAAGGAAGAACTTGCTTTTCCCATTTATACTGTTACTTTATTAGTTATTTGGAAATAGAGATTTAAATATTATAATGCCATTGTTTTTTTAGGCACTCTTCTAGTCTTTCTCTAAGTAATTTTGTAATATTTTAAGAGAAAAAAATTAAACAATCAAACCTGGTGTCCAACATAATACATATTCAGTTTGTATATTTAAATCAAACATTCACTTTCCTCTTAATTCTATGTTTCCCCTTCTCAGATCCATACTTCATAAAATAATCTGCATTAAGATAAATCAGGTGGTGGTCTTACTTTTCAGAGAGTCTTCATGGAATTCTGTAATGCAGTTGGCCAGAAAAGTTTGAATTTTAAGAAAAGATATTAATAGATAAATTATTTTACAGTTGTCCCATGGGTCATGAGGCCTTCAAAGTATAAAATAATGCATTGATCTTTTCCTTTTTCTTTGTTTCTTCTGCTCTTCACAGAGCTAAATAGTAAGCCTTCATTTTCTCCTGCCTTTAAAGTAGAGGAAAAGGAAGCACATTGGAATGATGGCTGGTGATGTACCAGTGAATCTCAATGATGCATAATGAAATCAGTGTTAAGTTGCGTGGTCACGTATTTCAAAGGTCAACTAAAGTGCCTTCAAGCCAGGAAGGTGTTCTTTCTTGTAAAGATTTCTAGGCCACATGTCAGGAGAGTGTCTTCTATTTCTTGTTCTCCTGCCAACTTTGCATGAGATCTTGAGTAAATGGCCCAGGCTCTGCTTCATTTTTCACATGTGAAATGAAGATTGACATCACTACTCTATTCTCCTAATAGTTAGAACTTTACCAACATGGACACTTTTAAAAGTTTTAATTATTAAGGCTTTCAATGCTCCTGAGACAATTTTATATTGAACCCAAGCATATTCCTTTAGATAGAAAAGGATATTCTAAGCCTATCATTGTGATGAATATGTAAGTAGCATATCATGGCATAGATTTTCACATCCATATTTTTATCTGTGACCAATAAAATAAATGTTCACATGGAAATCAGACATGTTCATTTGAAATAATGTATTCTTATAAGCAGAAGTCAAGAACAATGTAAAAAAAGGTCTATAAAAGCATATTTTGATAATTAAAATTTAACATTGAGATTTTTAATTGGGCTTATTTAGGGAAGAGAAATATCCAGAATTTTAAATTGAGTTAAACTGTAAAAGATCTCTTATTTTTGTTACTTGCTCATCAAATATTTCCTATGTTGCATTAATTGAATAAACGAAATGTTTTGGTGATCTTAGAATTCAAATCAATGAATATGCTATAACTTCATCCAAACTGAAGATAAATTTGAATTAAAGGTAAACAGAAAAAAATTAATTGGTAAAGAAAGAAAGTCATGGCTATATAAGGCAAATTTGAATAAAAATTGCTACAGCCAAATCACTGCAAACAATATAAACTTTTACAGTTGATGTTAGAAAAAGCAAATGGAGTATTGTACTTAATATGACAATCAAATTTTACCAAGAATTTTTGTGTATTAGACATGCACTAACTGCTCAACTACTGTGATTTGAACTATACATAGTATAATGGTTTTAAAATATTATACAATTTTCATGCTAAATATTTGAAAGCTAATTTATTTAATATGTAAAGAGCTTCTTCAAGTCAATAAAAATAAAACAACACCTCACTTAAAAAATGAGCAAAGACTATAAACAGTTCATAGACAAGGAAGAAATGAAACTCTCATCTTACAAAGAGAGAAGTGCAAATATTACCTAGTACAACCTTTGTAGACAATTCAGCTCTGCCTAACAATTCAGCATTATTTATTAAAGATGCCTTTCAATTATTTACTGTGCATGCATGCTCACACTTTTGGAAAATAAGGACATTAAAAGAATATTACTACAGTATATACAAATTTGAAAACATGTAATAACAAAGTTGAAAAATATAAATATTCATCCCTGTGGGATTAATATATATATATATATATATATATTACACATATATATTACATATATGTAATAAATGTGGTAATTGTTAAAATTATATTAAAATAATGAAAGAAAACCTAGGTGTATATAATCTCCAGAATAACTTAAGTGAAAAGACCATGGTGCATAATCATGAGTGTATGCTTTCATTTATGTAAAATACAAACAAATAAGCATATATCAAAATGCATGGATTACTTTAGGCTGCAGTAGAAAAAGTAACTATACTCAGGGAAGAGGATGTGTAATTAAAAGTCAGAGGAGACTTTTGAATTTTATATCACGCATTTGAATGACCTGTTATAAAATAAGTATTTTTTAAAGTACATATATGAAATAATAGAAAGTGACTCTTACAAGCAATTTGTGGGTAGAGGCTGGTGAGGTCTTTAACTCTCTTAGAAGGTCTTCTCTGTGTTGACTGCATGGTTAGCCACTGTCCATGCCTGGGCCACCTGTGAACCCTCACCACAAAGCAATCCCCAGCTAGCAGGGATAGAGCTAACTTACGTTGGCCTATTCTGACTACCCTGAAGAGGTACCCGCGTAGCAGGTGGAACAAGTAAAAACGTTTGACACAGTATTGGCCAGTGTCACTTACAGCACTGACTTTTGCCCCGCTTTTGCTGCCAGCAATCATGAGAACTAGATGACAAACTAAGGAAGATATTTTTTCAGAAGGGGCATCTGCTTCTTAAGTTAACACTCTTTAGGGTGGCACTTTAGATCTATTAAGATGTTAAGCTATCAATTGCATGTGTATCTACACAAACATTTCATCTAGATATCCACGTATACCTAATAATTAATATTTTATACTTAACATTTCTTTGAAAATATATTTTAGCATTTCTGCTAGTCACTGAAAAATAAATTTTCTCTTTCAAAGTTTTCATAATTTAATCACATGAGGTACATTAACCACACATATTGTCATGGTTAACCTTTGCATTGAGAATGTAGAGCATAAGAAGTAGAAGAACAGATTTAAGAGTTACTTCATTCAGGTTCAAATACCAGATGTGACATTAATTGACTGTGTGATCTTGAGTAAGATCTTTGCTTGTCAATTTTCTTGGGGAGGAAGTTGGGAAAATAATAATATCTAATAGGGACAATTTCGTAAAGAATAACTAACTAAATGTATAAAAAAACACCTAGACCAGTGCCTGACTACTGAAATCACTCAGCAAACATTAGACAATAATACCATAATCTCACTATTACTATTTTGCAATGTCTAATCCCAATAGATTCTATTCATTCTTATTTACCTACTGATTAGACATCATTACTTTCACGCCTCTTCTACTAATCTAGAAAGATAATCAAGGATTAATAGTCATTTCTTTATAAGAAGCTCCTTTGTTGTTAATGTAAAAACATGCTTCAAAGTGCAGTAAGGATTTCAAATCACATTGACAAAATTTTCTACTGTGATTTGTTCTTTAATCTGAAACCTACAAAAATTGATTAAAATGGTTTTATGTTATAATTCAGAAAGAATGACATTCATTCATTCAGATATACAATAAAGAAGGGTTGCCAGATTTAGCAAATAAAAATACAGGGCACCTATTTTAATTTGAATTTGAGATAAACAATAAGACTTTTTAAATTTAAGTGTGCCCTCATGTAATAATATATTTAGAGTAAAAAATAACTATTCATTGTTTATCTGAAATTCAAACTCAACCGATGCCTTGTATTTTATCTGGCAACCCTAAGTAAAGTTTCTGAATATAGACTCTAAGGCAGGTGATTATCGTAGGTGCTGGATATAAAAAAGGGGTAAAGGACAAAATACTTGCCCTCTGAGACATTACAATCTAGCACAGTGGTTCTCAACCTTGGCTGCACATTAGAATCACCTGGGAATCTTTTTAAAGATTTCTGAGGCCCAGAAATCAGGATTTTAAAAACAGATTCCTAGGTGATTCTAATGTGCAGCCAAGGTTGAGAACCACTGATCTAGCAGATAAGACAGATAATTGACAGTTAACCTATATCCGTGGTCAGCAAACTGCAGCTCGCGAGCCACATGTGGCTCTTTGGCCCCTTGAGTGTGGCTCTTCCTAAGCCTTAGGAGTACCCTAATTAAGTTAATAACAATGTACCTACCTATATAGTTTAAGTTTAAAAAATTTGGCTCTCAAAAGAAATTTCAATCGTTGTACTGTTGATATTTGGCTCTGTTGACTAATGAGTTTGCCGACCACTGACCTATATAATAAAAGCCTAATATGCAAATCGATGAATGGCTGGTCGCTATGATGTGCACTGACCACCAGGGGCAGATGCTCAATGCAGGAGCTGCCCCCAGCCCACAGGCCCCAGGCCAGCCAAGGTGGGTACCAGTGGGGGCCTTCTGATTGCCCTGCCGGTCACCCCAAAGATCAGCCCTGATCTCTGGACAGGCCTAGGGACCCTGTCTGTGCATGAATTTCGTGCACTGGGCCTCTAGTAATATATAATATGGTAGCATCAGAGTTTGTTGGAGGTGTGAAAAAAGTGACACATAATCACACGGAAATGCCTCAAACTTGACTGTGTGATGAGTGATGGAGGGACATGGATTGATGGTGGAGAGAATCATGAAAAGCTGTGGGAAGAAGTGATATCTCTGAGAAGAACTAATGTGCATGTAGAGATTTATCAACAGAGAAAGTGAGGTGGTCATATCACCAGGAACAGCCTGTGAGAAAGCATAAGATAATCTGGTATACAGGAAACAGCAGGTAATTCATAATGGCTGAAACCCTGGGACTTAAAAGAGGAGAGAGAGATGAGGCTAGCAGGGTTGGGACTGGAGAAATTACAAATGGCTACATATCAACTATACAAATACCTTTAAAAATTCAACAGATTGTTTCACCACATCAAGCCTATATAAAAAATAGTATGAGCAGGAGGAAAGCATGTCCAATGTACTCCTAGTTGTGTAGGATTTGTTATCTTGTTTTCTTTTTGGCTGTTAGAGACTAAAGTGAATTGCTAGGGGGGAAAAAACAACATTAAATCCTTCCTGGATAATTGTAAGAAGAAAAATATTTAGATAAAGTTAGTGATAACAATGGTAGTACCAAGAAGTCTTCTCTGAATCATACAAGCCAATTGCTCTCATTATTCCCTCTACTCAATATACCTGTATTTCAGTGTACATGGCAGTAACTGACTGACAGATATGGGATTTTTGCAAAACTATTCATTAGTTGTCCTTTGTATTCTAGGTCCTGTAGAACTCTGTCTTTTACCTACCACACTCTACTCCCAGCCACTTCTTTATGAATGCTGAGGTTCTGGTATTGCCTGTACTGTTAGTGAACAATCTTTAACTGAGCACCTACTACAGTAGGAACACTAGGTAGGCAGGCAGGCAGCAATAGGCCTGAATTGTTACCTTAAATTTATAGTTGAGAATCCTGAGGTTCAAATGATAACAGAATAGGGTCATTTTAAAAACAGCTGTAGCTATTTTTGAAGCTACCAACATTTTAGCTGCATTGATACTTGGGAGAACCTATGATTACTGAGTACTTCTCATTGCCAGGTATTTGCTGCTTAAAAGTGAAATCTCGGAATAGCATAAGGATGTGATTTCAGAAAACTATGTGCCTGGACTAGCCAGCAGCTTGTGTTGGTTCAGTCCTCAAGGTATGAATGGTTTTTACATTGTTAAAGAGTTCAAAATAAAAGAAGCAACAACAAAAAGAATATGTGACAGAGACCATATGTGATCTTCAAAGCCTAGAAGATTTATTCTTTGTCTCTTTACAGACAAAGTTTGCCTCTACCTAAACTGATGAAGGAACTGAACCTCAGAGAGATTTGAGGATCTGCCTGGGGCAATCATACCGTTAAAAAGAAACAGACCTGAACTTTAAACAGACCTGGATTTTAAATTATTTACCTGTTCCCTATGTCCATGTACCTGCCACTCATCATGCAATCTTTCTGACCTTGAAAGTTTCTATTCTTGCCAGTTTAAAAGCTGTGGTCAAGGAGTGTATTTCTGCAGGCTTATTTGCCTTGACCATCCTAACAGGGTAACAAGATACAAATGAACTCACACTCACCTCACTATAAGCACACTGTTGTATAAAAAACTAGAGGCCTGATGCATGAAATTCATGTGAGAGTAGGCCTTCCTTACCCCAGCTGCTGGCACTGGCTTCCGTCTGGCACCCAGGACCCGGGCTTTCCTCTGGCCGCTGGCAGGCACCCGGGACCAGGCTTCCCTCCCAGTCCCAGCTTCATCTGGAAGGTCATCTGGAAGGACTTCGGTCTAATTAGCTTATCACACTTTTATTATTATAGATACTGCTCTGCCAGGCCCTTCCATTCTTGGGCTTTTCTGCAACTATCTCTCAAGGGCTCATCAGATACAAGTGCTTAACTGATTTTTTTCTTGGCAGTAACAGAAATGAAATCTACACTGAAGGTAATTATTCAGTGAATCGACGATAATGTTCATAGACTTTAACTACATCGAAAATAGCTCAAAAGAAAATGCTCAATAAACATAATTTGTTTAATAAAACATCATCTCATTTGATAGATTTTTTAAAAATTTTTCTTTATTAAGGTATTATAAATGTGTCCTTATCTCCCCATTGTCCCCCCTTGATAGATTTTTAAAGATCACAAAGCTAATAACCTGTTCATTAAATAATGCCTTCATGAAGCTTTTAATAATCTTAATTAATGTAGCTAGTGGTTGTAATTATGTGTGTCTACAGCACTATGCTTGCAACCATCAGTTGCTATATTCATACTTAATTGCAAAATTAAAAAATGTATGTTATCTTGCTACCAGACAGTCATAGCTGTCTAGTATTTCAATCAGTGGAGCTGATACAGTCATATTTTTGCATCAGGTTCATGTTGCATTATTTTTTATCTGCCCCTAATCGTGGGTTGATACTCATTATGAACAAATAAGCCAAATCTTTCTCTCCTAATTTAAAATTCATTTGAATGGTTAATTTTATTCTTCCTTCTCTCCCTCCTGTCCTCTTTCTCCTTCTTTTTTACTTCATCCCTTCTATCCATCAATTTATCCAGTTACTGTGTCTAAAATGTATAAAAAAAACCATGTTACAGTGATATATAATATATAGTCCTTACTCTCAAGAAATTTATAGTTTAATAAAGTATTAGAGGTTGGACAAAAAAACACCTTTATTTCATGCTAATTATAGATTCATGACTATGAACATAACATTTAAAAATAAGTAATATGTATTGTGATCACCATGTCAATATCTATAATAGGGATTTATACTTTCAAACTTACTCTTTCTTCACAACAATTTGTAATTTAGTTACCATTATACTTTTCCAGTTTGACAGATGAAGAAACTGAGGTAAATAGAGATCAAGCAATTTTCATAATGCTGTAAAGCTGATGAGTGGCAAAGGCAGTTATTCGAATCCAGGTAGTCTGACCATAGGTTGTACATACTATACTGTGATCACAAATGATCATACTTGATCCTCACAACAATCCTATAATAGATACATTTTTAGAGTGTCATCTCAGAGTGCCACAATCACAATTCTCCAATCATGTCCTTTACTCTAAGCCCACCTAGCTGAACCTTTAATAACCCCTTTCTTTGCCACTAGGCTCTCATGTTCATTACTGATTAGACATAGATGCTTGAAGTTAAGTAGTCATAGCTAACTGGCTCTTACCAAACTGGCCAGGTTCCGTTTAGGGAAACTGGGAATCAAGGATACTTGTACCTGAGAACATGTAAAAACTTGAGAGCCCTGGCTGAACCATTGCCATTACATAGATAGAAAGGGCAGAGAAGACAGGTCTATGGCAAGAAATGTGGAAAGATGTGCATTGAAGCACTGAGATGAGAGAGAGAATCCTACTTGTTTTGAATGGATTTCTTGGCTGTTCATTATGGTTTCTGAGAGGTCCATAAGGAACTTTAGGTCCATAAGGTAGCTCATTAGCCACCTGAGATGGTCCCTTTCTGAGTCATACTAGTGTGAGTTGAACTTTGTTACAACTAAAAGAATCATTATTACATATATGATAAGATGCTTACTTCCATCTTTCAATTGAGTGGAATTGAAGCTCCAGGAATTTATGTGAGAAACACAAAAACAATTATGATACAAAGGGAGAAAATTGTAAATCCCATGAACTAACTATATATGTATAGATGTGGAAGGAAAATTAAAAAACCTTACAAATGACTGTGTAAAAATAAGGAGACTTTGCCATGTTTTAAAATATTTATAACATTTGTCCGGGCCTGGTGGCTCAGTTGGTTGAAGCATGGTTTCTGTACACCAAAAAGGTTGTGGGTTCTATTCCCAGTCAGAGCACATACCTAGGTTGTGGGTTCCATCCTTAGTTGGGGGTGCATATAGGAGGCAAACGATTAATATTTCTCTTTCACACTGATGTTCTCTCTCTCTCTCTTTCTCTCTCTCTCTCTCTCTCTCTCTCTCTCTCAAAATCAATAAAAACATATCCAGAGGTGAGGATTAAAAAAATAACAATAATAAAAAATTTACAGAATTTATTTTTGTAGTTATAGAAGTGTGTTCTAAATTGAGAACATAGCACAGATGACAGGGTGTATTGAGAAATTCAACTCCACTGAAACCAACTTGGGTGGAGGGTCTATAGAAGTTTTAGCAAGAAAGTAGCCTGGGGCTATACTGTAGCAGGCACAGAATACTAAGTTGTGACATTTGTACATTTTAAATATTTATTGAAGGATAAGCAGGTGACATGATCATAAACTTTAAGAAGACCCTTCTGGCAATGTCAAGTGGTATATGAGAAGAAACAAGACATGGTAAGACAACTTACCATGTACAGTGAGAAGACAAAAAGAGCCTGAAGAAGTAACTTGTCAATATTCATAATATCTTCATTAGGTATGTAAACAGTCTGCCTCAGAAGGAATCGCTATCAATACCCCTTCCTTAAAGCCAAGAAGCACCCACTTGCACACATGTGCACACGGGCACACACACACACACACACACAGCATAAAAAAAAACATGGATAATCATAGAGATATTTAGACCACCAACACCAAATATGTTGAAATGACACATACTCTACAGTATCATAGATCATCAAAGACTACTTTAGGAATATATCCTAAAAAAACCTGAAACAGCTATCAGAAAGAATGTATGTACCTCTATGTTCATAGCAGTGCAATTTACAATAGCTAAAATCTGGAAACAGCCCAAGAGCCCATCAGTAGAGGAGTGGATAATAAAGCTGTGGTATATTTATACCATGGAATACTATGCAGCAGTAAAAAAAAGAAAAATCTTTTACCATTCGAGACAGCATGGAGAGACCTGGAGAGTATTATGCTAAGCAAAATAAGCCAGTCAGAGAAAGACAAGTATGATGTGGTCTCACTCATATGTGGAATCTAATGAACAAAATAAACCGATGAACAAAATAGAGTTAGCCAGGCAAGGTAAGAGGTGGGGTACAGTGGAGCAGGTTGGAAGTGAGCAGGCATATTAGGAGAGAAAAATTCTGTGAGCAAAAGCAGACAATTGAAAAACAGTAGAGAAACTACCAATATGTCTGTGTCTTTAAAGCACTACAGTAAATGTCAGGGAGTCATGTAATTATCAGCCTGGAAAGGATGGAAGGAGTCAGATGACAGAGGGACCTAGAGAGAGGTCCAAGCTACTTAACTGAGGATATGGATGGTGAACTCTCAAATAACACTGCACAAGTGTCTCCAGGAAACTTTTCAGCCTGGAGGCATTTCACCTTGATCCTCAAGAACAAACTATTTATATCAAGAGAAAGCCTAAAATTAGATAGGATTAAAGCATTCCCACAGACATACATGCAACCATCTATCAGCAACTAACTTCCTGGGCTATATTTAAAATCTCTTAGTGTCAAAGCAATAGAATGCTAAAACACTTATAACCAGCATTTCTCCTAAGAGATTTTAATCAGAATAGGAAAAATCACAATATACATACTATCTTTTTTTTTTAATCTACAAATCCTATAATCCTAGTAAGATGTCAACAAAGGCTGTCATTACACTGCCAAGGGAGAAAAATTGTTGTAACGAAGTGTTAGCATAACAGCTGATATTTTTGTACATTTACTATCATGCTATGTGCTGTGCCATGTGCTCTAAATAAATCTCTAAAGAAGAATCTGAAATTGCTTCTCCAAAATATTTTCCCTACTGCGTTATGTCTTCCTTCCATCTGCAATTTCCTATATGATCAAAGAGTACGGGCAGTGGAGTCCAACACATTCAGTTATGGACCCTACTAGTTATACAACTTTAGACAAGTCACTTAACCTGGTTGAACCTGAGTCTGCTTATCTGTAAAAATGGCACTATACAGCCCCAGCCGGTTTGGCTCAGTGGATAGAGTGTCGGCCTGCGAACTGAAAGGTCCCAGGTTCGATTCCGGTCAAGGGCACATGCCCGGGTTGTGGGCTCAATCCCCAGTGGGAGACTTGCAGGAGGCAGCCGATCCATGATTCTCTCTCATCATGGATGTTTCTGTCTCTCTCTCCCTCTTCCTTCCTCTCTGAAATCAATAAAAATATTTTTTTTTAAATGGCACTATACTATCCACAGTGCATGAGATAATCTAAATGAAGACCTCTGTGGCAATTCCAGCACTGCAGGCATTAGTGAACATTTCCTGGCTGAGCTGGCTCAGATACTTTATCAGTCCAATGGAACATACCAGTATTTGAGCATCTGATGTTTTTCAGTAACTCAACTTTCACAAGAGTATGGCCATCCAGAACATGAAGCTGTACACATAATTAGTCACACAAAGGAGCAACACTACAACTGTGGTGGGCAGACTGTTCCAGGGTCGTACCAGCAATGTGGGTAAATCATGCTCTTTTGAGAAATCAGTCTGTTTATGTTTCATGAGCTCTTTGCACTTTTGCTGGAAAGCACAACTCCAAACTATGGCCCAGCTCTGAAAGGCATACTCCATCTCCCAGAACAGATGTGGTTCTGGCTTTATACCTTTTTCCTATCTGCTCCCACCCCCACATATACCATGACTCTTTTGCTTCAGTTTCTCAGTATATATTTCCCAGGACAAGCATGTCAAACTCGCGGGATGCAGGCCACATGTGGCCCACAACGAATATTTTTGCGGCCCAGCTAATATAACGTTTTGTAAGAAACGTTTGTAAGAAACGGTATGTAAGAAATGTTTAGATAAAAATTTCATGAGTTAATTTTTACAATATCCTGTTATATATAATTATCAATAACGAACTACAACATTCACTAATGACTGATTACTATAATCGTGTTGCATTCATTTCCCTTATGCGCCTTATGCGCAGGTGCACCATTCTCTCTACTAATACTAGCAGCGAATAGTTTAGCAGCTGATTACCACGTCATTAGTCTTGAACTGACTTGTTTGGTGCACACAACAGAAAAACATTTCGCTGTTGGAGAACAAGAAAAATAGGTTTATTTGCGTTACACTTATTAACTTGTGCAGTTATTCCATGTCCAGTAAGTTAATATTCAAGAATAGTTTTATTAAAATGTTCTATTATTTATGTTAATGATTACTCATTTATTTCAGTCCTTTGTATTCAGCATGTCTCTATCAAAGTAAACCTATGTTTCCATGAAAACTAAAGCTTTTGTTTTTTTGCAGCCTACATAAACTTAAACCTTGTTTATTTGGCCCATTGAGTTTAGCCTTTGAGTTTGACATGCTTGTCCTAGGGCCGTGGTCAGCAAACTGCGGCCCTCAAGCCACATGTGGCTCTTTGGCCCCTTGAGTTTGACTCTTCCTAAGCCTTAGGAGTACCCTAATTAAGTTAATAACAATGTACCTACCTATATAGTTTAAGTTTAAAAAATTTGGCTCTCAAAAGAAATTTCAATCGTCGTACTGTTGATATTTGGCTCTGTTGACTAATGAGTTTGCTGACCACTGGCCTAGGTGATTATGCCAGCTATACTCTATTTCACATGGCAAATCATAGTTTCCATCTTATATATGGTCCCCAAGCTGAGATTAAAGCAATAAGTAGCAGAATTGTTGGACGACAAGTAATACCCAAAGGCAGCCTTGGAAAGTAGCACATTGGTGATAAAAATCTATGGACCATAGACTCAGAAAACCTGAGCTTCATAATCTTAAAAAATAAAAATTTGCCAAAACTTTGTCATCTTGTTACATAGTTGTTATTTTTAAGATCTTTTCTTATATTTTCCAGAAATTCTATCTAAGACATTGAGACATGAGATACAGCACATTTTAAAGTTCAAGTGATGATTTACAGAGATAACTTCAAAAATACATGTAATAATCTTGTTCGTGATACTGTAAATATTTTGAGACATTATGGAAGCTGGAGAAAGTTTCCCAAATGATTCTCACGGCTCAGCAGGCTTTAGGTAAAAATGTCATTCCTCAGACTCTCAAATTCATTTGAGAATTTAAAATATTTAAATTAACATTTTAGATTTCATTATGTATCTTGTTTCTTAACTGTCCTTTAGTGGAATAAGCAGAGAAGACTGCAGCTGTGTCTTCCCCACAGTGTTGGTCTTTGTCTAAAATGCATGGCTTTGTCAAAAGAGCATCTTTGAGATCACCCTCCCATGGCTTGATAGTGACTTGAGGAAGCTGAGAGGACATTTCTGCTTCTGGGTCACTGTACGTAGAGCTCGGGAAGTATGTCTCAGCGCTTCGGCTGATGCAATGGTGTGAGCATACTCCACCATGACATGCTTCCTCGGCACACCAGGAAGTAGCAACGCCCGCCTGAATGAACTCCTAGAGCCATGTGCACAGTACCCCAGCCTTTCAGCTATTGGTCGCCTGTAGCAAGGTGTCTCCCTCTGATTGGTCCCCTCATGCTATCTATACCCCTGTAGTTCCACAATAAAACGGATCTGCGTCACTGAACCTGGTCTCCAGAGTCGTGCATGCAGACGCCCTAGCGCGTTGGGGCTCCGCCGTCCTCACCCCCGAGGGACCCCCTGCTTCAGGTCACTTCTTGTTCTGGTCATTCTATTGCCTGGGAACTAGGTTCCCCTGTGCCTCTACTGCAAAATTTTCACACCCCACCACTTAACTGCATTCTCTCTAAGACTTCAAGACCTCATTCAAATCCAACCCTTCTAATGATATGTTCTCCACCTCCTCTGATTTGTACTAATCCTGAGGCGATCAGGACATCCTATCACACTTAAAGAGAAAGTGAGACTTCTTATTCACCCACACACTGATGTGACAAGATTAGGTGTGCAAGTAATTTGTTGCTAATTATAGCTGAAAGGTGCTTTTAAATAACTTATTTTAAATAAAGATATTTAAAATAGGTTATTATACCTATCCTAAAGGCATTCTCATTTATGTGTCTTCACAATTTGCTTTCTTGGTTTGACAAAAATGGGAGAAGTAACTGCAATTATAATAACTCAAAATTTATGGTACAGATCTTAATGCTTCTCACGGGGCCATCATGATTTGTGCCACAAGAGGAAAACATAAAAAACTATGAAGGGCTAACCTAACTTACACAATTTAGAACTTTCTTACATGCTGTTTTATGTTGCTCCCTAAGAATTTAAGATGTGTGTGTGTGTATGTGTTCCTGTGTTCTATGTGGCAAGCCTAGTTAACAAACAAGTCATGCTGAATAGTTATTACATTGTCAATTCACCTGGTTCAGTGCTGGCCATCTGGAGGGCATCATTAAATACTTAAGATCTGAAAAGGTTTTTCCTTGCTGTTTTATAAAAATTCTTATTGAATTTATTGGGATGACATTGGTTAATAAAATTATACAGGTTTAAAGTGCACAATTCTATGATACATCACCTGTTATTGTGGGTTCACCACCCAAAGTCAAATCTCCTTCCATCACTGTTTGTCTTCCCTCCCCGCCCTACCCCCTTTACTCAAGACTGGTTTATTTCTTTGCTATTTAAAAAAAAAAAAATCACTGAAAAGAAACAAATAAAAGTAAACATTTACTCCCCTGGATGATTTCAGAGAGAAACTAAGAGAAGAGCCAAAGGCTGCATTCTGCCCTCTGCTGCAGTCCCGCATAGTATTAGGCTCCATGCTACAGAGTCAAGGATAACTTAATGGCATGAGGCCTTAATTCCACAGGGCACTTCGGGGTTATTACCTCATCCTTAACACAGATTCAGTTTCAAAATAGGTCAAGTGTGGCCTTTCACTGACGTTTTGAAGATGTGTTCAAGAAGAACCAACTGTAAAAAGCCAGTGATCCAGCAACCTGAAAATTATAATATGAAGTGTCTTCACAGACATCATAATGGCTGCTTCCTTCTGGAACTGAAGACAATTTAGACCATGATATGGGTTTCTTTCAGTTGGTAATAAAGAAAAGCTATTATCTCTTAATTTTACTAAACAATAAAGCAACCATCTACTTTGCATATAAATTTGATGAGTTTTTCCTATTAAGATTGTAAGAAGATATGAGGAAAGACTTCTTTTCACTGATTCTTAAAATAGCATCCCCGTGACATTTATTTAGTTTATCTAACTGAAAAAGTACCATCCATATATATCAAATGAAGGTGAATCCAACCACTAGTCAAATAAAATTGAAAATTTATTTATATTTCCATACTCTTGCAAAATAGCAAAGAAAAATGTTTCTGGCTGAATTCTGAAAATCAAACGGTCACAAATGGATAGATTGAACAGTTAAATCCAAAAAAATAGTTGATACATCTTTGTTTTATCCGGTTTGGAAACACTGACAGAGTAGTGCAAATTAAAGGAATAATGAATATGATAACCTGTGTTAGCTCACAAAGAAATCAGGTGTTTTCAATTCTTGAACAATGTCTTAAAGGAAGAAAATCTTTTAGGATTTCAGAGTAGGAAAGAACACCTGGATATTACTTAGTTTACCTCTTTATATCATGTACATATTCCTTCTTTTGAAGTATTTTCCCACGTCATAATAGAAAATTATTAAGACAGTGTCACATAAACAAAGGACTCAACAGAGGTAGTCTTATTAATGACTTCCCTTTCCTGCCCTCCAGCATGATAAAAAATTTTTTTTTCATAAAAAAACTGCATGACCTCAGCACTTAACCAGGTAAAGGATTAAGTAATGTTGAAAATATTGGAAGTGTACTGGTCTGGATATCATACTTTGATGCTTATTACAGCAGTAAGATGACATCAACTTTTAAATGTCCCAACTGATTTCTTTAATAATTCACCTTATATTATGGTCTTTAATAATTAAAATAGCATCATTAAATCATTCCCTCAGAGAAATGCAGTTTATCTATTACTTTATCATCCATTTGGTTACTAAAATGACCTTCAGCACTAAATCAATGTGTATAAAAGATATATATATTAAAAATATATATTTAATATATATATTAAAAATAAATATTAAAAAACACAGACATCACTTAATCATTTGTTCAGAGACAAAGAGTTAAAAAGTCTGGGTTTATATTTAATTTTAAATTTGAGTTAGAATGTAAGTCATTCTAAGCTAAAATAATTTATAGGCTATATATATTTTTTTAACTCATGACAGAAAATAGATCATTTGGTTACAGAATTAATGGCTGATTTTAATTATTTTCTTAGATGTGTTTTTCCTGACTCTGAGAAATACCCAATACGATATATAAATCCTAGGATTTGCATTTTATTGACTTAACTAATAACATAACTAATGATCATCCTGATGCTATTTTGTATAAAGGAGAAAAAATGAGGCTTTCAAACTCGTTTAATCTTCTCTAATTAATATTACTATCATTTCTCCTAAATAGCCCATATAAATATATTTGTTTATGCAAAATATAGCCAAAATTTGAGGTAAAATTCAAGGTTCAGCTGAATTAGATGCTGCTAAATTTACTGAGCAGCTTTGTTCCAAGCACCATGCCAGCATTTCTCACATGCAGTATTGAACTTAACCTTCACCAAAAGTCCCTTGAGGCAGGCATTAAGATTACTGTTTCATTCCTGAAGATGTTATTGAGGTTTTCCATACTGCGCTGGATGATCAGTATCTGAAAATCTAAAGGGATTCTGATTGAATCATTTTGTGGAATACCGAATTTTCATGTCTCATATTTTTACCTGATTGTGTTTGAACAATCAGTCTTTATACTGACATCTTGAAGGAAGGGACTGGTTATTCTCATACAACACACCTGGTAAAGAGTTACATAAATAGGAGAAGCAAGATGGCGGCGATATAGGCAGACGCGTCCCAGGTCTCGTCCCGGAGCAAACGGAGTAAGCAGCTGAAACTAATAACACCCACCCCGAATTGGCAAATTTACTCAGCTGGTGAGACGGTTTGCAGCAGGGAAGGGCAGACCTCCCCTGGAAAGGTTAAAAACCAGGGATCTGGGCAGGAAAGTTTGCCAGACCTGAGCCCAGAGGGTCGGAGGGAGACCGCATGGCAGACAGCCGCGTCTCTTGGGACAGACACAGACCCTGACCGGGGTAAGGAGTTCTGCGGGTTTGCTGGCGCCAGGAGATTTGAGATTTGGATTTTGTGATTGCGGAGAACTGAGACTAAAGGGGGCATCCTGAGGAACTGACCGGACCATGCAGTGCCCATAAGAGAGGAGCGTTTCCCAGATCATGCAGTGCTGGTAAGAGAGGAGCGTTTCCCAGACCGATCCAAGCAACAGCAGCCCCCTGATCACCGCAGCCTCCTGATCACCACACCCTCTGTCTGTGGAACAGCAGCTGTACGTGAAGCCTCCCCCCACCAGCCAGAAGAGCCAACACAGCTGTGAACAACACCCACCAGAGGAGCTGCTGCCAACTGGAAAGCAGCTGCTACCGCAACCGTCTGAGCAGCAACCACAACCCAAGGAGCCCCTGCCACCCAGGGAGCAGCCACTGAACACCTCAACATCTACATATGTCAGCGAGATCAAACATGGGTAGGCAAAGAAACCCCCAAAGGAAAGAAAAGGAGGACTCGCCAGAAAAGCAGCTAAGTGAGACAGAGATATGCAACATGACGGAAAAAGAATTCAGAATAAGGTTCCTAGAGTACATGCACCAGATGTTCAAGAAGCAAGAAGAAACAGATGAAAAACTCAACTACTTATGCAAGAAGCTAGAAGAAACAGATGAAAAAATCAACAACTTAAGTAAGTCCCAAGAAGAAATGAAGAGTGACATAGCTTCAATAAAAAACTCCATTGAAAGTATCAACAGTAGACTGGGAGAAGCGGAGGACCGAATTAGTGAATTAGAAGACAAGGAAGCAAAACACACTCAAACTGTACGGCAAATGGAGAAAAAAATTAAAGGACAGGAGGAGAGCCTAAGGGAGCTTTGGGACAACATGAAACGAAACAACATACGAATAATAGGGGTGCCAGAACAACAGAAAGATGAACATGGATTAGAAAACCTATTCAAAGAAATAATATCAGAAAACTTCCCTGAGGTGGGGAAGAAAAAAGTCACACAAGCCCAGAGAGTCCCAAACAAGGTGAACACGAAAAGACCCACACCAAGACACATCATAATTACCATGGCAAATGTTCAGGATAAAGAGAGAATCTTACAGGCTGCAAGAGAGAGACGGAAAGTAACATACAAGGGATCTCCCATTAGATTATCAAATGATTTCTCAACAGAAACACATCAGGCCAGAAAAGAATGGACGGAAATCTACAAAGTGATGCAAAGCAAAGGACTGAATCCAAGAATACTCTATCCAGCAAGGCTATCATTCAAAATTGAAGGGGAAATAAGAAGCTTCACAGACAAAAAAGGGCTAAGGGAGTTTATCACCACCAAGCCAGCCATGCAAGAAATGCTAAAGGGACTGGTGTAAAAAGAAGAAATATCAAGCTCAGAAAGAAAACAGCCACACACACACACAAAAAAAGAAATGGCTACAAACAAGTACCTTTCAATAATAACTTTAAATGTAAATGGACTAAATGCTCCAACCAAAAGACATCGAGTGGCTGAATGGATAAAAAAACATGACCCATACATCTGCTGTCTACAAGAGACCCACCTCATTAGAAGGGACTCACACAGACTGAAAATGAAGGGATGGAAAAATATCTTTCACGCAAATGGAAAGGAAAAGAAAGCTGGGGTAGCAATACTTATATCGGACAAAATACATCTCAAAGTGAAGGCCATAACCAGAGATAAGGAAGGCCACTTCATAATACTAAAGGGATCAATACAACAAGAAGATATAACCCTGGTAAACATATATGCACCCAATGCAGGAGCACCCACATACATAAGAAAACTTCTGGAAGATATCAGGGGAGAGATCGACAACAATACAATCATAGTAGGGGACTTTAATACACCACTGACATCACTGGATAAATCCGCTAGACAAAAACTCAG
The DNA here is from genome assembly GCF_028538775.1 of Myotis yumanensis. Lineage (NCBI taxonomy): Eukaryota > Metazoa > Chordata > Mammalia > Chiroptera > Vespertilionidae > Myotis > Myotis yumanensis. The sequence continues at coordinate 29,122,349 of NW_027223764.1, read as the reverse complement.
CAAAGAAACAGCAATCCTAAATGACTCACTAGATCAGATGGACTTAACACTTGGGTTGCGGCAAACGAGTTAAGTCGGCTCGCGTGAATTGCGCGTACTCCGCGGGAGCCGTCTTAAACTCGGTTCATATAGATTTGCGGTGGAGTGCGGGAAACGTGTAAACTCAGGCCGATTGTAACTGCGTGTTACCAAATATTTCATTTCAATCAAACCCATACTTCAAAAGATATAGGCATTTTTACGCGCCATCTTATATTTTGGCGGGAAATTCACCCGCAACCCAAGTGTTAATTGACATCTTCAGAACACTTCACCCCACAGCTGCGGAATATACATTCCTCTCAGGTGCTCATGGGACATATTCAAAAATAGACCACATATGGGGTCACAAGCAAAGTCTCCACAAATTCAAGAAGATTGAAATCATGAAAAGCTTCTTCTCAGACCACGATGGCATAATGTTAGAAATAAACTACAATAAAAACAACCCAAAATACTCAAACACTTGGAAGCTGAATAGCATGTTATTAAATATTGATTGGGTTACCGATGACATCAAAGAAGAAATTAAAAACATCCTGGACACTAATGACAATGAAAACACAACAATCCAAAACCTCTGGGACACAATGAAAGCAGTCCTGAGAGGAAAGTTTATAGCTCTACAGGCCTATCTCAAAAAACAAGAAAAAATGGTAGTCAATCATCTAACTCTACAACTCAAAGAATTAGAAAGAGAGCAACAAGAAAACCCCAGAGTGAGCAGAAGGAAGGAGATAATAAAGATTAGAGCAGAAATCAATGAAATAGAGACCAAAAAAACAATACAGAAAATCAATGAAACCAAGAGCTGGTTCTTTGAAAGGATAAACAAGATTGACAAACCCCTAGCCAGGCTCCCCAAGAAGCAAAGAGAGAGGTCCCAAATAAACCAAATCAGAAATGATAGAGGCGAAATAACAACAGACCCCACAGAAATACAAATGATTGTTAAACAATACTACGGGCAACTCTACTCCAACAAACTAGACAACCTGGAGGAAATGGACAAATTCCTAGAAAAATACAACATTCCAAAACTCAATCAGGAAGAATCTAAAAACCTCAATAGGCCAATAACTATGGAAGAAATTGAAGCAGTCATCACAAAGCTTCCAGCAAACAAAAGCCCAGGGCCAGACGGCTTCACAGGGGAGTTCTACCAAACATTCAAGGAAGAACTAAAACCTACCCTCCTCAGACTACTACAAAAAATTCAAGAGGAAGGAACGCTTCCAAGCTCATTCTATGAAGCCAGCATCACCCTAATACCAAAACCAGGTAAAGACATCACAATGAAAGAGAATTACAGGCCAATATCCCTCATGAACATAGATGCCAAAATCCTCAACAAAATCTTAGCAAATCGGATCCAGCAGTACATCAGAAGGATCATACACCATGACCAAGTAGGATTTATCCCAGAGATGCAAGGATGGTACAACATCCGTAAATCAATAAATGTGATACATCACATAAACAAATTGAAAGAAAAAAACCACATGGTCATATCAATTGATGCAGAAAAAGCATTCGACAAAATCCAACACCCATTTTTGATAAAAACTCTCAGCAAGGTGGGAATAGAAGGATCATACCTCAACATAATAAAAGCCATATATGACAGGCCCACAGCCAACATCATACTCAATGGACAAAAACTAACACCATTTCCCCTAAGAACAGGAACAAGACAGGGATGCCCACTCTCACCACTCCTGTTCAACATAGTACTGGAAGTATTAGCCATTGCAATTAGGCAAGAAGAAGAAATAAAAGGCATCCAAATTGGAAAAGAGGAAGTAAAACTGTCCTTATTTGCAGATGACATGATATTATACATACAAAACCCTAGAGACTCCATCAAAAAGCTACTAGACTTAATACATGAATTTGGCAATGTAGCAGGATACAAAATTAACCCCAAGAAATCTGAGGCATTTCTATACACCAATAGTGAACTTTCAGAAAGGGAGATCAGAAAAACAATCCCATTTACCATCGCACCAAAAAAATTAAGATACCTAGGAATAAACTTAACTAAAGAGGTTAAAGACCTCTACTCAGAAAACTACAGGACGTTGAAAAAAGAGATAGAGGAAGACATAAACAGATGGAAGAACATACCATGTTCTTGGATTGGTAGAATCAACATCATTAAAATGTCCATACTACCCAAAGCAATCTATACATTCAACGCACTTCCCATTAAAATACCAATGGCCTTCTTCAAAGATCTAGAACGAACTCTCCAAAAATTCATCTGGAATAAAAAAAGACCCCGAATAGCTGCAACGATCCTGAGAAAGAACAAAGTAGGTGGGATCTCAATGCCAGATATCAAGCTGTATTACAAAGCCACTGTTCTCAAAACTGCCTGGTACTGGCACAAGAACAGACATATAGATCAGTGGAATAGAATAGAGAGTCCAGAAATTAGCCCGAACCAATATGCTCAATTAATTTTTGACAAAGGAGGCATGAACATACAATGGAGCCAAGATAGTCTCTTCAATAAATGGTGTTGGGAAAATTGGACAGACATATGCAAGAAAATGAAACTAGACCACCAACTTACACCATACACAAGAATAAACTCAAAATGGATAAAGGACTTAAATGTACGACAGGAAACCATAAAAATTCTAGAAGAATACAAAGGCAACAAAATCTCAGACATATGCCAAAACAATTTCTTCACTGATACAGCTCCTAGGGCAGTTGAAACTAAAGAGAAAATGAACAAATGGGACTACATCAAAATAAAAAGCTTCTGCACAGCAAAAGAAACCATCAACAAAACAACAAGAAAACCCACCTCGTGGGAAAACATATTTGCCAACGTCATATCTGATAAGGGCTTAATCTCCAAAATTTATAGGGAACTCATACAACTTAACAAAAAGAAGATAAACAATCCAATCAAAAAATGGGCAAAAGATCTAAATAGACACCTTTCAAAAGAGGACATTCAGAAAGCCAAGAGACATATGAAAACATGCTCAAAGTCACTAATCATCCGAGAGATGCAAATCAAAACAACAATGAGGTACCATCTCACACCTGTCAGAATGGCCATCATCAACAAATCAACAAACGACAAGTGCTGGAGAGGATGTGGAGATAAAGGAACACTTGTGCACTGCTGGTGGGAATGCAGACTGGTGCAGCCACTATGGAAGGCAGTATGGAGGTTCCTCAAAAAATTGGAAATGGAACTCCCATTTGACCCTGTGATCCCACTTCTAGGAATATATCCCAAGAAACCAGAAACACCAATCAGAAAGGATATATGCACCCCGATGTTCATAGCAGCACAATTCACCATAGCTAAGATCTGGAAACAGCCTAAGTGCCCATCAGTAGATGAATGGATTAGAAAACTGTGGTACATCTACACGATGGAATACTATGCTGCTGTTAAAAAGAAGGAACTCATACCATTTGCAACAGCATGGATGGAACTGGAGAGCATTATGCTAAGTGAAACAAGCCAGTCAATGAAGGAAAAATACCACATGATCTCACTCTTTCATGGATAATTAAGACCATTACAAACTTTTGAACAATAATAAATACAGTGGCAGAGCTGCCTCAAACCGATTGTCGGACTGCAGTGGGAAGGCCAGGGAGGGTTGGGGGACAGGAGGGAGGGGAGTAAGAGATCAACCGAAGGACTTGTATGCATCCATATAACCATAACTAATGGACATAAGACACTGGGGGGTAAGGGAGGGCAGGGGCTTGTCAAGGGTGGGGGGGAAAAAAGGTCACATATGTAATACCCTTTGTAATGCTTTAAGCAATAAAAAAAAAAAAAGATAAAAAAAAAAAGAGTTACATAAATAGTAGGTATTTTCAAATGATTCCATGGATAAATAAATGAATTCCTAGCGATAGGCAGCTGAGTTGGGCCATCGTTTTGTAGCCTCTTAGTTCTGTTAGCAAATAAAGGAAGTGCTATTACTTGGTACAGATGTGTTTTCATAATGTATACTATGTCCGGGGAAGGTAAGTAGATGGGCAGGAGCAATGCAACACTAGCAGACACTGTCAGTGCTCCCATTTCCACAGGGGCCTCTGTTACCACTGCAGTGCATGTGGGCTCATGATGTACTCTTGCTCCCCAAACCCAAAGCTGGGTCTCTGTAGGAAGGGATTGTCTCAGGCCACTGGAACCCAGGTTTCTATAAGTGAGCGGGAAATGCCTGGAGCTCCACTTGGAGAGGGAAGTCTTAACCAATGACTGGGGTGCAAGGGCATGAATACCCCAGTTCTCTCATCGGCAGTCAGTGCAGTGCAGCTCTGAGGTGTGGCCTTATGTTTCCAGAACTTTCCCTGCAGAACTGAGCCTCTGTTACACTCTGAGATGTTGCTTGGCTCCTTTGCCCACATGGTCCCATCTCTTAACTTCCATATCTATTCTTCCTGGCAATACTTGTTAGATAAGTCACTTTTACTGGAACTTTGGTCTCAAGTTTTGCTTCCCAACATAAAACCAATGTGTTTCATCAGGTAGCCACAACACATTTTTAGACACTGAAAATAATTGTGTGCTTTCATCATGAGCCTCAATTAAAGCAATGAACCTGTGGTAGTAAATGGCCCTGGGTAGCTAATGTCCTTCCATAAAACATGTCTACGTTCTAATCCCAGAATTTGTGAATGTTTGTTATGTGGCAAAGTGAAATCAGATAGAATTAAGGTTCTGAATCAGCTGACCTTAAAATAAAGAGATTATCCTATATTATTCAGGTGGGACCAATGTCATCACAGGGTCCTTAGAAGTGGAAGAGAAAGAAGGAAGAGAGTGTATTTGACTGTTGTGATGCAAGAGACTAGACCAGCCATTGCTGGCATTGAAGATACAAAGGGGCCACAAGCAATGACATACTGTAAGCCTTGAGAAGCTGGAAGAAGCAAAGAAAAAAAAAAAGGATTCTCCCCTAGAACCTCTAAAAGAAACTTCGCCCTGTCAAAACCTTGATTTCATCCCAGTGATACCTATTTTTTAGTTCTATCCTCCAGAAGTCTAAGATAATAAGTTTATATTTAAGTAATTAAGTTGTGAGTCCCTCATTACAGCAGTAATAAGAAACTAACACAACCATTGTCAATTTAATTCTGGCTCTGGAAACTAGTAGCTAGGTGACCTTGGGCAAGATATTTTGACCTCTCTGCACCTCACCTGTCTCATTGACAAAATGACTATTTCATAGAGTTGTTCTGAAGACTAAAAGAGTCAATATGTAAATTATGTAGAGCGCTTGACCCAGTAAAAATTCATTAAATGTTGGTTACTGTTTTACTATTGCTAAGTGTGCTGTGTTGAATTCCTGGAAAATGTGAACTTTTTCTTCTCCTGTGTTTATGTAAATCTCTGGGTCTGAGTAGGATTTCAAGAAAGGTGCCATGTAATACACATGTAAGGAATAATTCTGATGCTCTGCCTCAGTAGAGGTCCATGTGTGTTACATGAACTAAACAGGATTCATAAAATATGTAGCATAATTCCATTAAGTATGTCAACTCCATGTTCCTTAATATTTTTTTGGGCAGAAAATATGTTGACAATGAAATATAAATTGGACACCTGTCTCCAAAATATAGGCAGTATTAGTGAGATATCAATAGCCTTTGAAAGTGGTGTTTCATTCTCAAATTAAGGCAGATATGCAAAAGAAGAAATAAAGTATCGTGTATATTTTTATCTTTTTTCAGAATTATTTCATAAATGCAGAAATGTTTTTGCCTGCGGGAATGTTTCCAACTCCCTCTGTTCCATATGCTGACATGAATGCTGAATATAAAACTAAGCTAAGGAGACACATTCATCAACATGAATGGCATGTATATGAACATCCAAATCCTCTATAATTGTTTGCATATAACCATCAAATTGTTTTAGCCAAAGAAACCTTAATAGAAGTTTTTTTAGACAACCACTAATAAGTACATTCTGGGCGATAGAGCAGAAACAGCAAAAATGAAAAAGGACTGAAAGCAGCATTAAAAATGTCATTTCCATCAAGTTATGTTTCTTTATAAAAGAAACTTAATCCTTCACTTGTTTTGGTATAATCCCAGTTAGCACTAGAGCAGCTCCAAACGAGAGGTTAGAAAAATTAAAATGAAGTAAACGTAATCCACAGATGTTAATGCCATACACTGTTATGAAATCAACAAAGTAATTTCAACAATTCATCTTGGAAAAATGTTCTCATTTTGGCCATAATTTCACTTAAAGTAGGTAGGTTTTCTTTGGCAACAAATGCTTGTATTTTCTCTCAGAGGGATAAAGTAAGGCTTCTTGCTTTAGCTGAATTTGGATCAACAGTAAAGCTATAGCATCTTATGGGTATGGTGACAAAGACCAGCTAACTTTGAAGAAAAACAAACAAAAACACAGTTTCACCATATAGACCATGCATTAGATGTATTCTGACACGTGACAAATGCTCATCCTTCACCACCATTGGGCCACATGGGAACGTTTCCAACTCCCTCTGTTCCATTAGTGCTACTGGAAAACTAGTCCAAACTCCACTGATTCTGGACTCATGCTAACTGTTCCTTAGAGATAGCAATAGAAGCAATAAAATCAAATCACCCACTAAAATACAACATTAGCAAGCCCCTTGGCACACACCAAAGGGGATTTCTGCACAGCCTTTTTTACTTGGCATTCAAGTCACTGAGAAAAGGCACAACTACCTCAGGGCAGGAAGTCCGGGCTCCCTAAAGTCATTAGCAGCCCATAATAGTAAGGCTGGATGTATCTGGACTCAGCACTTGCTGTTTTGGTTTTGTTTGTTTTCCTGAAGGCCCTTTTGTTCCCCTGTGAGTAGGTCTTCATCATCACCACCACCACCATCATCATTAACAATATCAATACCATCATCACCAACAACAAGAGCACCATTACCAACAACAATATTACATTTCAGAGAAGCAGCAGCTGTATGCGAGGCACTGCGCCAAATGTCTTGCAGGTATTACCCTATTTATACCATATTCTCCACCTATGAGGGAAGTGCTCCTGAGAATGAAAAGGAGGATCACAGAATGAGAAACCCAGGATTGCATAACTATTGAGTAGCAATCTAAACTTCAACCCTCCTAGTATTTAAGTCATTATGAAAGATAACATCTTAAAGGTGATCCTATATCAATTTTTAATTTGATCTGGTAAAAACTAATATAGATTGAAATTATCCTTTAGACCCCGTGATTTACCTCTGCTATTTCCCTTACACATCCCCCCACTCTACTCCCCTTTTGTAGAATTACATACATTTTAAAGAAAAAAGGAAAAAGGACCTACAATAATAGGCTTGTATCAAAATACTGTGTAACACAGTGACATTGTGGTTAGAGAATTATGTTGGAAGCAAGTCGTCTCTCCAGGTCTTCCTGGGGAGGTGGGAGAGCCTCTGCCTTCACTTGACTCTTGAGGATTAACCACCACATAGCTCTACAATAGAGTGAATCATCATCCAACCATGTCTTTCAGAGCAATTTGGAAGAGCACTGTTTTAAGGTCATCCATGTTTTCTATGAAATTATGCTATAATTTTTTAAATAGATTCTCTTTGGAAGTATTCTATACTATATATTTGTAGACTTCCACAATTATCTGTGCAGAAGGCAATTTAGAAGAGTTCACTTCTTTTACAATCTTTTTTTCTTACTTTGTTGTCATTTGCTGAAACATTTTTAAGAAGTATAATTGAGGAAGGTTAAATTAATTGAGATTTTTGTGTGTGTGTGTTAAACTTCCCCATTGTTTCTCTGTTGGAATGAATAGTCCCCTTCATCTTGTTTTATCTTTACTTGTTTTTAACGCTAAGATCTACAAAGTTTAGAAAAAATTATTGATTTTTTTAGAGAGAGAGGAAGGGAGAGGAAGAAAGAAACATCAACATGGGAGTGAAACATCGATCAGCTGCCTCCTCTGTTTCCCCTAGTGGGGATTGAGCCAGCAATCTGTCTTGTGACCTGACGAGGAATTGAATCAGGAACCCTTTGGTGCACGTTGGATGCCCAAGCAACTGAGTCTCACCAGCCAGGGCCATCTTTACATTGTGATTATTGCTTTTACCATAAAGGCAATTATCCACAGGACCAGTTAATTATAGCCCTCATTGCTTCTCATGTACACACTTTAGTCCTTTGAACACCTTTTCACCCACTCGGGATAACCACTTACTTTTTGGGTGTTGCGAGGTGAAGTACTACTTATCCTCTCTAATACTCAGTTTATGTATCATCTTTCCTTCCCAATATCTTGTTTCCTAACCCAAACTGGACTAGAAGCTCTCCTATATATTTTCATGATAGAAAACTATCAAAGCTCCTCATGGTCTATTTCACATTTATACTTCTATTTACATATTTCTCTTTCCCACTATTTTATCATATTATTTTTCTCAAGGCTTATGTAGTATCTGGATCTCAAAGGTGCTTAATAAATGTTGTAAAGAAAGTTTATTCAAATTATTGTTAAAAATTAGTCATGTCTCTCTAAGAAGAGAGCTGAACAATCATTACATCCTTATATGGAACTTCCATCACTATTTCAGGACAGATTTATAGTAAGTAATTGGAACGAGTAATAGGAATGTTTACTCTGAATTTATGAAGAATTACTGTAATTGGAAGGAACTGTGGAAACTAACTTTAGAAGAAAGACATATCAAGATGTATTATTTTGTGAAATATAAATTATCACAGTTAAATATTTTGAGGTGTCTTATTGAGGTACAAATGATTATTACCTGTTATTAAACATGCATTTTCAGCACACACCAAGTTAACCTACTGCAGCTTTTACTTCTTTTTAACATTGCAATTGCATGCAATTTTTATGAACTTAATGTTTTTCTTACTAGACCAAGATTTATGTATTTCATTTTGATATCCTATATGATAGTTGCTATACAGCAATGACACTGATGCCTATATAAATAAAATAAGAATATCTTACCTTTTATAGACAGCTTTTAGGTGTATAATTTCTATTTTTGTGCCCCAAGGAACCAAGCAATACGCTGGACAAGGACTTACTATCCCCAAAATTAATAGTGATGATTATAGTACCTTCAAAATACATCTTGATTTTTATAAAGCCATTAATAACCTGAATTCATATACTAAGCATCTGAAAACCACCACTCCATAAAATAATTAGCTTTAGGATACAATGATTCCTAATCTTGTTAAGACATCAAAGAATTGACAAGAAAACAAAACCCTCTTATTGGAGAATCAATTAGTCAGCCGAAGATGTTAATGAACTAAATTTAATCTAATTAAATGCCATGACTTAAGTGTAAGATCAAAGTAGCAAAGAAAAAAATGCCAAATTGATATCATAGCATTAGCTAGATTAAATTCAGGTTGTCTTAGCAAGAAAGCCTGTTATAGAGTCATTAAATCTTTAAAACAAACATATGCCAACACAGAGATTCCATTTAACAAATATTAAGTACAAAAAGAAATGCAAAAGCACCATATCTTCCACTGAATAACACCTAATCAAATATTCAACAACGGTCCCTTAGAACTTAATAAATGGCAAATATTAAACACTGGTAAGAAATCATCCTTATGCTCTTCTCCCCAAAGCAAATATAAAGCAATGTTTACCAGTGATGTATTTAAAAGCCTCAAATAGGTTATTAACTGATAGCTAAGCAGACATAAGTATTTTTAAAAACCAGATCTATTCTCTGCCTGAAGTGGAAGGGTTATATGGAACTGTATCATATATGCCAGATTCAAATTTCAATACCAGATCTTTGTAAATGTATAACTTTAGGCAATTTCATTTATTCTGTCTGATCCCAATTTCCTAATCTACAGAATGTAGACAATAATATCTACCCCAAACTTGTGAGAATTAAATGAACTAAAGCACATTAACTCTGTTCCCAACCCAGAGTGATCATTATATAGGGTGGAGCAAAAGTAGGTTTACAGTTGTAAGTATATGATATACAGCTTATCCTTGTATTATTATTTATTATTGTATTATGTTCCAGATGAACTATAAACCTACTTTGTCCCACCCTATATATGAGTTAATAGCAATAACACTGCCACAAACTTATATACTACACTGCAGTGCAATATATAACAAATTCCAATTGCCTTCCTAGATATAAAACAGCCTAAAGGAGCATTTTAATTTTACTATAATTCCTCTCTATTTTTAACTTAAAAACAAAATTAAATGAATATTATATTAAATACTAGAGGCCCGGTGCACAAAAATTTGTGCACTGGCGGGGGGGGGGGGGTCCCTCAGCCCGGCCTGTGCCCTCTCGCAGTCTGGGACCCCTCGGCAGATAACGACCTGCTGGCTTAGGCCTGCTCCCGGGTGGCAGAGGGCAGGCCCAATCCCTAGGTGCAGCCCCTGGTCGGGCTCAGAGCAGGGCCGATTGGGGAGTTGGGGCGCCGCCCCCTGTCATGCACAGAGCAGGGCGGATCGGGAGGTTGCGATGCCACCCTCAGTCACGCTCAGGGTGGGGCCGATTGGGGGGTTGGGGCACCGCCCCCTGTCACACTCAAGGCAGGGTCGATGGGGAGGTTGCGGCGCCACCCCCTGTCACGCACAGAGCAGGGCCGATCAGGGGGTTGGGGAGCTCCCCCTGTCACACACAGAGTAGGGCCGATAGGGGAGTTAGGGCACCGCCCTCTGTCACACACAGGGCAGATCAGGGGGTTGGGTCACCGCCCTCTATCACCCACAGAGCAGGGCCGATCAGGGGGTTGGGGCGCCACCACTGTCACACTCAGGGCAGGGCCGATGGGGAGATTATGGCTCTACCCCATCACACACAGAGCAGGGCCCGTGGGGGAGGGGGGTGTTGGGGCGCCTTCCCCTGTCACACACAGAGCAGGGCCGATCAGGGGGTTGGGATGCCGCACCCTGTCACACACAGAGCCGCAGGGTGTTCAGGGGGTTTGGGCGATGCCCCCTGTCATGCTGATCCGGTGCCAGGAGGCCTCGCGGCTCAGCTGATCCCAATGCTGGGAGGCATATTACCCTTTTACTATATAGGATAGAGGCCTGGAGGCCGGCTGGTTTGCCCTGAAGGGTGTCCTGGATCAGGGTGGGGGTCCCCACTGGGGTGCCTGGCCAGCCTGGATGAGGGGATGATGGCTGTTTGCAGCTGGTCACACACCCTTCAGGGTGGGGGTCCCAACTGGGGTGCCTGGCCAGTCTGGGTGAGGGGCTGAGGACTGCTTTCAGGCTGGCGGTTGTTGACTGAAGCTCCCAACCGCTCCTTTTTTTTCTCTTTTTTTAATTTTATTCTGGGTCAGCTTTAGCTCTGGCTCTAGCTCTGAGGCTTCTGCTGCTGAAAGCAGGTATCTGGTTTGTTTGCGTTCTATAATCGAAACAATGTATAACTCCAGCTCTGAGATCCGGCTGGCTGAAAGCTGGTTTCTGGGGTTTTGTTTAGCTTCTATATTTGTTAGAATGTTTCAAACTGCCAGCTCAGAGGCCGGCAAGGCAGGCGGGGAACATTGGAGTCCTCCTTCACTGGAGCAAGCAAGCCTCATGTTCGCTTCCAGCTGCCTGGCTGCCGGCCGCCATCTTGGCTGACAGTCAATTTGCATAAGGATATGCTGATTAGCCAATGGGAAGGGTAGCGGTCGTACACTAATTACCATGTTTCTCTTTTATTAGTGTAGATATGTATATATTCATACACACATATGCATACCTCATTCCCTTAGAGGCCAGAATTATGAGAGTGTGATCACAGAGAGTCCAGAGGTGAAAAAATTAGGCTGCTTTCTACTCAAAGGAAGGGACTAGTGGTGATGCAAATATTCTACTCTTTTTGCTTTGTTATCTCAAGATAATGCCAATCTGACAAAAAAAAAATAGGTATATTTTGATTTATTCACATCGGGCAGCTATTGTGTTGGATGTTGTCTTTTCTTTTCTTTTCTTTTTTTTTACAATCTAAAAGAAAAGAGGTCAGTGCCCCTGACTAAATAGACCGATAATTGCATGTTTTAAAAATTCTTGTGGCACACCGGTTGAAAATCGCTTGTCTAGAATGTTCTTCCTCACCAAATCTACCTCACAGAGTCCCAGCTTCCTAGGGCTACAGCTCAGGAATCTCTCTTTGACCCCTTCACCTACTCATAGCTCTGGTCTCACAACACCCACACATAGGTGCTGACATATCACTAGTCAGAACATCCTTTACATTATTAGTAAATCTGGTCCCTAATTAAACTGCAAACAATAGGAGGGCTCAATATTACATCCCTGATGTACCATACATGACATTCAATCAATAGATGTTTACAAGTTTTTTTAGGATGGCAAGGCTGTATATTTCATGTCTGCACCCAGCAATGGCTCAATCCTAAATATACAGTAAATGATAATTTAATATTTTTAAAGCATGTGCATTAAGTATCTGCTTGTGTGGCACTGCTATAGAAATTTAGGATCTATCAGTGAACAAAGAAAATGGAGATGCCTGCCTTCTTCCTTCACAGGGCTCACATTCTAGTTTGTAGGGTTCGGTGGTAGAACTGGGCAATGGTTAGGGGTTGAAAATAAACAAAACCATAAAATCTATCAAAAGGTGATAAGTACAAAGGAAAAATATAAAGAGCAGAATAAAAGGATTGGGATTAAGGGGGTTGGGTGTGTGGGAGCAGAGGCAGGATTAATAGGGTGTCAGTATAGATCTCAAGGGAAGGTGAGATTTCAGCAAAGATTTGAAGATGAACAATGTAGTTATGCAGATATATGGGGGGTGGGGGGGGGAACATTCCAGACAGAGGAAATAACTTAGAGAGAGCAAAGGCCCAAAGGCCAGGGTGCATGGTATGTTAAAGAAATGGCAAACTCCAGCATGGCTTCAAAGGGGAGGAATAGGAGAAAAGAGGGGTGGGAGGGGCTGAGGACAATGAGTACAGATAGTGTAGGGCCCAGTAGGCCACCTTGAAGACTGGGAATGAATGAATGCTAACAGAATCAAGTGGCCAAAAGTCAACAGTCTTAGATAATAAGTATAAAATAGAACCACAGAGCACATTCCAATTCAAATGCAGTGAACATTCTAGAATTAGCTTTAGTTTTAGTGCTCAGATATCCGAGCAGTGGTAATACAAATAAAATGGAAAAATACTAGCATTATAAAAATGAGCTGTGTGTATATGTGTGTGTGTGTGTGTGTGTGTGTGTGTGTGAGTGTGTGTGTGTGAAGGGAGGGGGGTAGAGTGTGCAAGCACCAGGGATTGTGAGTATAAATTAATGTATAGCAATTAAATTTTAAAGATACAAAATAAATTAGCACAGCATCTGATGAGGACAATATATTAGTAGTAGACAAATGTGGAGGAAAAAAGGGCATATGAACCACACTAGTAATGGTAGAAATGGTTGCATAAGTTTTGTTTTTATAGAGATCTAGGTGAATTTTTAGAACTTTCCTTGTATGTAAATCAACCTTTTGTCAATCATAATCAAACTACAACAATAGTTTTAACATTTTCAAAACATTTCTTCCATCAATCATTTTTATATTAAAGATACAGACTCTGAAGGAGAGATTTCTTTCCCATTTTCTTCTCAAAATTTTCAATATGCACCACACAGCGCTTGATAAAGGAACATTGCTTCCATTTGGCTTGAAAGTTGCAGCAAGTTTATTTCTGTGACAGCAGGGGTTCTTAACCTGGTTTACTGGTAGGGTTTGGAATGTCTGTGAGCCCCTCAATTTTATGCACAATTTTCTGTATTTTGGGAATTTTCTTGGAAGAGAGTCTACAGTTTCCAGAGCTTAAAACTTTAAAAGATTAAATTCCAATGTATTAAAAAACTCTTCTCAAATGACATCTAACTGTTGGGTTTCTTAAGATGCCTCCAAAATGCCCTATTTTTGTCATGATCTAGACTAAGGCAACACCCACACTAACAAATGGAAGTAATAAGCAGAAGTAATTATTTGCATAATTTAAAACAAAGAAAAAAATACTTGCTAAAAACTATCTGAACTAGGTAGGCATTAGTACCTTTTGCTTTGAATTAGATAATTACCATAGTCATCCGTTTACAATATCTATGATTAGAACTAATTTTAAAGGGAAAATATAAATTCCTTTTCCTCCAAAGCACTCTGGGTTGCATTTTACTTTTGAGATTTGCATTCAAAGTGCTTTCTCTTTTCTTCCACGTATATGTCCTCAAAATAATGCCTTCACATAAAATATTAATGCCAGCACATTTAAGCTCCTTAAGTAGCTCATTTCACTTTTAAATTGTTTTCTTTGGCAAATGGAAAGATAAAAGCAACTGGGAAAGAATACCAAAGTTATTCAGACCATTGCTTTTAAGGCAAATTTCAGGAACATCTTTATTTCTTTGAGGATGGCTTAAAGAGTGGATTGAACTCTCACACCCCCACCACCCCCTCCAAAGTCCATATTATGATAGTATCTTCACTTCTTAATGAGCTAATTCAGTATTTCCCATGTCTCTCTAGTAATAAAGATTAGTTAGATTAGTGTCAGTAGATCTCAACAGTGCTCGATAGCCATGCTCCTCTTGAACACTCACACCCATAAGGCACTACACTCGTCATCCCATTTAACAGAAAACAAGTATAGTTTATTCACACTCACATCACTGGTAACTGAGATTCAAAACCAGGACTCCAGAGCCCACACTTCTGTGGTCCTCTATGAACTGTATTTTGTGTGTGTGTGATATTTTTTATTAGCTATTATTTATTTTTATTTTTTTCCTTTATTAATTAAGGAGTTACATATGTGTCCTTATCGCCCCATTGCCCCCCCCCCCCCCCCACTCATGTCCTCACCCCCCTAGTGTCTGTGTTATGAACTGTATTTAAGGCCACTTCACTTTATAATTCACAACTAAAGAACTGTGCAGGTAATTCAAGTGAGAAAACCATACTTACAATGGAAACTGGATTTTTAATATGCATTACTCTTAAACTGCCTCATTGTTCTCTTTCTTTTTTGGGTTTCTAACATTTTTTTCCAATGGTTAAAAATGTTAGAAATTTGTTTTTAAACCTCATTTTCCTCATCAGTGAAAGGCAAGGCATTAAGTAAATCCAGGTTATTTTTACACATGTGAATCTTATGTGTTGTGCTTTATTTTATATAAACACATTTTCATTTTCTAAATCCTTTATTGCTTCTTAGAAAACACAACACGGATCAAAGTGTCAAAGTGTGTGAGTAAATTCTCAACACCATAGGACTCTGTGTCTAAAGGGCTCAGGTTACTCCTCAGAAATGTAATCATTTGTGGAAGGAAAACCTGAGAATCCCAGGAGCTCCCATATCACAGAGGAAAGGATCAAACTTAAATCCGAAGTCTGACATTTTTCAAACTGTGTTTTCTGAGCAACAGCATACCAAAAAACTCTACTTTTAATCTGCCAACTTTCAAATTTTAGTATTCCCCAATCTATGGCCCAAATATAACAAACATAGGAAATCTTATTTATTTAAATAAAATTCAGTGTATGTCTCAGACTGATACTAGACCATGCAAATATACGAGAACAAATTTGAAGAGATGTATGGGTTATCCTCACTAAAACATGCATTCTTTGTCACACCCTAATTGAGTCACCCTCCATAACAAGTGAAACCGAGGCACAATAGAAAGCTCATCAGTCTACGAATTCAATGGAGAAACAAACTGAGTTTAACATAGGAGTCTCAAGAAAATCCTAAGGGCTAATGCTCTCAAAGGCAGGCTCATTTACAACCACAAGGGCAAGTGCTAATAACCCCAGAAGTGTTGGGCTAGAAGTAGTCATACAGCCACATCAAATCAGACCCGCTTCCTCAGCCTCTCCCTTCTACTGTACAGAAAATTACTGATCAGCTCATTATTATTGCACATGTGGATTGCAGCAGCACAAGCAGACTATGAAAATTCCATGAATGCACATTAGGGTTTGCTCCTTCACTCCTTTTACATCAGCCCTTAAATGCCTAATTAGATCAGACAATCAAACTACCCTAATCAGCCCGTTTAGAGCATTTGTTTCAATATAGTTTTCTCAAGTTTAAATCTCTACAAAATAAAAACAGACCTGGCACGACCTGAGACTGTTTACCCCACTGATGGAAATGGACATGATGGGCCCTATTGTTTGCAATGCTTACAAGGCCATAGCATACAGAGAGCATGGTTTTATTGCCATCCAAATTGTTTCCCCCAATGGGAAAAGTAAACCTGAATAAAGGATACAACTCCAAAAATGAACGAGATGTGACTGCAGTAGGCAGAATTTCTGAATTACTCCCCAAATATGCCCTCCCCTGAATCCCCAGAACACCCCTCCTGTAAATAGACTGTTATGTGGCACAGTTGATCTTAAATGAGGGAGTGTGCCTCCATCTAATCACGCAACCCCTTTGAAAAGCCAAGTGTTTTCTCCAACTGGTAGTAGAAAGAGAAGGGAGGGAGATTCCAAGCAAGAAAACAGGCACATGTGCTGGCTTAACGATGGAGAGTGCCATGTCACAGGAAAGAACAACCTCTGTTTTACAACCTCAAGGAACTGAATTCTGCCAACGACCTGACAGATCTGGAAGCAAATTCTTCAGCAGAGACTCCAGTTAAGCACCCAGCATACTAACGCCTAGGTGGCAGCCTTGGAAACCCAGAGCAGAGAACCCAGCTGAGCTATAGAACGGAGAGAAATAGGTGTTGTTTTCAATCCCCAGAATGTGTGGTAACTTGTTATATGGCAATGGAAACCTAGCAGGTATTTCAACAAGGACAGAGAAACGAAGCAGCAAGAAGTTTCTCCCTGCTTTGTCATTTCTACAAATTGACATTTATTTTAAAACTAGAGGCCAGGTGCACGAGATTCATGCACTAGGGGACGGGGGGGTGGGGGGGGGGGGCGGGTCCCTCAGCCCGGCCTGCACCCTCTCACAGTCCAGGAGCCCTCGGGGGATGTCCTACTGACCAGCTTAGTGCTGCCATGGAGACTGGAGAGACTCCCACCACCACCTCTGTGCTCACCAGCCGTGAGCCCTGTGGGAGTGCACTGACCACCAGGGACAACTCCTGCATTGAGCATCGGCCCCCTGGTGGTCAGTGTGCATCATAGTGACCAGTCATTCCGCCATTCAGTCGATTTGCATATTACCCTTTTATTATATAAGATGCCTTACCAGAGGTGAAAATAAACTGGTTTGATTATCAGGAATTTACCACTTATTTTTTATGTTCCAATTTGAACCAATTATACCTTAAAACTAATAACCTACCCTAACAGAACACAGTACAAAAAAAGGCAGTGCAGATTATTGATGTTTCTATTTCTCTCCCTCTCCCTTCCTCTCTGAAATCAATAAAAAATACTTTAAGAAATAAAATCCTCAGAGAGAAAAAAATGGCGGAGGCTTAGACGGACGTGTTGGTCCTTCGTCCCGGAGCAGATAGGGGTGAGCAGCTGAAACGGGTAACAACCAGCCCGATCAAGCTGGGGAGGTTCAGCTGAGAGACAGTCTGCAGCCAGGAAAGACAGAGAACTCCTGAAAAATGCGGATGGTTAGAGATTGAGGCTGAAACTTCCCCCTGGGCGCCAGCGCAGCAGCGAGACCACGCCATCTTGGGAAGCGGTTACCTACCGGCATCCAGAGATCGGCTACTAACCCAGCGGCTACTAACCCGGAGGCGGCGACTTGCGGGCGGCGCGACTGCGGGAGCCCAGAGGAGGCCTGCGCCCCTCCATGGAGGGGCGGACACTCCTGGGCGGCCAGCAGAGGCACAGCGACCACGCCATCTTGGGAAACAGAGCTGCTTGAGACTAGGATCCTGGCCTCAGCACCACCCAGTCTGATCTCAGACGCATACCAGGACCCTGCAGCCACTGGGGACAGAGACCTGTGACCACAGCTACAGACCTGCAGACACGGAAAGTTCGGAGATCCCTGCTGCAGATCCGTGAGTAGCAGAGCCCATCCCCCCTTCCCCCAGGATCGCGGGCAGTGCCAGAGTAACTAACTGATAGACCTACCCCTTGCCGGGGCCTCAGCGCTGCAGAAACTTTGGCCTGAAAGTGCGCGAGCACCTTAGAACTGATCCTATGCGCACTTCGGGCTTCAGAGCCCTGGGCTGGGAGCAAAAAACGCGCACAGCACCAGGAACTAATCCTGTGCGCACTGCTGGCATCAGAGCCCTGGGCTGGGAGCAAAAACGCGCACAGCACCAGGAACTAATCCTGTGCGCACTGCTGGCATCAGAGCCCTGGGCTGGGAGCAAAAACGCGCACAGCACCAGGAACTAATCCTGT
The DNA here is from genome assembly GCF_028538775.1 of Myotis yumanensis. Taxonomy (NCBI): domain Eukaryota; kingdom Metazoa; phylum Chordata; class Mammalia; order Chiroptera; family Vespertilionidae; genus Myotis; species Myotis yumanensis. The sequence goes on along the minus strand of NW_027223764.1, from coordinate 29,103,981 downwards.
GCGCACTGCTGGCATCAGAGCCCTGGGCTGGGAGCAAAAACGGGCACAGCACCAGGAACTAATCCTGCGCGCACTGCTGGCATCAGAGCCCTGGGCTGGGAGCAATCGCGCGAACGGGAGTTTGTCCGCCTAGCACAGGCCCAGAAACCCCGTTTCTCAGGGCAGGAGGCAGCACCAAGCACCAGTGACTTGACTGTGTTTCTTATCACCTGCGCCTGAGATCCTGATTTCCTGTGCATTCATACTAAGAGCCAGTGAATCCAATTCCTGGTGCAAGGGCACACAGGGACCCTGATTCTCAAGGTGAGGTTGCGCGAAGCAACAGAGACTCTGATACTGAACTCTTGGGGAACTCTGATTCCTGGCGCAAGCTAGGGGGCTCTGCTCTGGTGCTAAACACGCGTCAGGGGGGCCTCTATTTCAGCACAGTGCAGGCAGGGTCCCTAATTCTAAGGGCACACGCGAGGCCACATTGAGTGTTGGCAACACTGACACAGAGCGAGCCTGGTTCCCACCAACCAACAACAACCACACATCTTAGTGTCAGAGCTCTTCAGTGACACTAGGGTGGTGGGAGCCTCCCACTGCGCACGGCCCAGGCCCACGCAACTCAACCTTTGAACCATCAGGAGATAATCAGAATGAAGAGACGACACAATACCCAGAGGAAAGACAATGAAGAATCACCAAGAAAGGAAATTAATGAAGCTGAAGCATGCAACATGACAGAAAAAGAACTCAGAATGATGGTTGTACAATTCATTCACCGGATGGATGAGAAAATCAACAACCTATGCAAGAATCAGGAAGAAATGAAAAGTGATATTGCTACAATCAAAAACACCATGGAAAGTTTCAACAGCAGACTAGAAGAAGCAGAAGACCGAATTAGTGAGTTAGAAGATAAGGCAGAGAAACAAGCTCAATCTGAACAGCAACTGGAGAAAAGAATTAAAAAACAGGAGGAGAGCCTAAGGGAGCTTCAGGACAACATGAAACGAAGTAACATACGCATAATAGGGCTGCAAGAAGGACAAGAAGAGCAGCAAGGATTAGAAAATCTATTTGAAGAAATAATGACAGAAAACTTCCCAGATATGGGGAAGAAAAAAGTTACACAAATACAGAGAGTCCCAGGCAAGATGAACCCCAAAAGACCGACACCAAGACACGTCATAATAACGATGGCAAATGTAGAAGACAAAGAGAGAATCTTAAAGGCTGCAAGAGAGAAACAGAGAGTTACCTACAAAGGGTCCCCCATCAGATTATCAAACGATTTCTCAACAGAAACACATCAGGCCAGAAAAGAATGGACGGAAATCTACAAAGTGATGCAAAGCAAAGGACTGAATCCAAGAATACTCTATCCAGCAAGGCTATCATTCAAAATTGAAGGGGAAATAAGAAGCTTCACAGACAAAAAAAGGCTAAGGGAGTTCATCACCACTAAGCCAGCAATGCAAGAAATGCTAAAGGGACTGGTGTAAAAAGAAGAAATAAAAAGCCCAGAAAGAAAGCAGCCACAAAAAAATAGAAATGGCTACAAACAAGTACCTTTCAATAATAACTTAAAATGTAAATGGACTAAATGGTCCAATCAAAAGATATCGAGTGGCGGAATGGATAAAAAAACATGACCCATACATTTGCTGTCTACAAGAGACCCACCTCATTAGAAGGGACTCACACAGACTGAAAGTGAAGGGATGGAAAAATATCTTTCAGGCAAATGGAAATGAAAAAAAAGCTGGGGTAGCAATACTTATATCCGACAAAATAGACCTCAAAGTGAAGGCCATAACCAGAGATAAGGAAGGCCACTTCATAATACTAAAGGGATCAATACAACAAGAGGATATAACCCTGATAAACATATATGCACCCAATGCAGGAGCACCCACATACATAAGAAAACTCCTGGAAGGTATCAGGGGAGAGATCGACAACAATACAATCATAGTAGGGGACTTTAATACACCACTAACATCACTGGATAAATCCGCTAGACAAAAACTCAGCAAAGAAACAGCAATCCTAAATGACTCACTAGATCAGATGGACTTAATTGACATCTTCAGAACACTTCACCCCACAGCTGCGGAATATACATTCCTCTCAGGTGCTCATGGGACATATTCAAAAATAGACCACATATTGGGTCACAAGCAAAGTCTCCACAAATTCAAGAAGATTGAAATCATAAAAAGCATCTTCTCAGACCACGATGGCATAATGTTAGAAATAAACCACAATAAAAACAACCCAAAATACTCAAACACTTGGAAGCTGAATAGCATGTTATTAAATATTGATTGGGTTACCGATGACATCAAAGAAGAAATTAAAAACATCCTGGACACTAATGACAATGAAAACACAACAATCCAAAACCTCTGGGACACAATGAAAGCAGTCCTGAGAGGGAAGTTTATAGCTCTACAGGCCTACCTCAAAAAACAAGAAAAAATGGTAGTTAATCATCTAACTCTACAACTCAAAGAATTAGAAAGAGAGCAACAAGAAAAGCCCAGAGTGAGCAGAAGGAAGGAGATAATAAAGATTAGAGCAGAAATCAATGAAATAGAGACCAAAAAAACAATACAGAAAATCAATGAAACCAAGAGCTGTTTCTTTGAAAGGATAAACAAGATTGACAAACCCCTAGCCAGGCTCACCAAGAAGCAAAGAGAGAGGTCCCAAATAAACCAAATCAGAAATGATAGAGGCGAAATAACAACAGACCCCAAAAAAATACAAATGATTGTTAAACAATACTACGGACAACTCTACTCCAACAAACTAGACAACCTGGAGGAAATGGACAAATTCCTAGAAAAATACAACATTCCAAAACTCAATCAGGAAGAATCTAAAAATCTCAATAGGCCAATAATGATGGAAGAAATTGAAGCAGTCATCAAAAAGCTTCCAGCAAACAAAAGCCCAGGACCAGACGGCTTCTCAGGGGAGTTTTACCAAACTTTTAAGGAAGAACTGAAACCTATCCTCCTCAGATTACTACAAAAAGTCCAAGAGGATGGAACACTTCCAAACACATTTTATGAAGCTAGCATCACCCTAATACCAAAACCAGGTAAAGACAACACAATGAAAGAGAATTACAGGCCAATATCCCTCATGAACATAGATGCCAAAATCCTCAACAAAATCTTAGCAAATCGGATCCAGCAGTACATCAGAAGGATCATACACCATGACCAAGTAGGATTTATCCCAGGGATGCAAGGATGGTACAACATCCGTAAATCAATAAACGTGATACATCACATAAACAAATTGAAAGAAAAAAACCACATGGTCATATCAATTGATGCAGAAAAAGCATTTGACAAAATCCAACACCCATTTTTGATAAAAACTCTCAGAAAGGTGGGAATAGAAGGATCATACCTCAACATAATAAAAGCCATATATGACAGGCCCACAGCCAACATCATACTCAATGGACAAAAACTAACACCATTTCCCCTAAGAACAGGAACAAGACAGGGATGTCCACTCTCTCCACTCCTGTTCAACATAGTCCTGGAAGTATTAGCCATTGCAATTAGACAAGAAGAAGAAATAAAAGGCATCCAAATTGGAAAAGAGGAAGTAAAACTGTCCTTATTTGCAGATGACATGATATTATACATACAGAACCCTAGAGACTCCATCAAAAAACTACTAGACTTAATACATGAATTTGGCAATGTAGCAGGATACAAAATTAACCCCAAGAAATCCGAGGCATTTCTATATACCAATAGTGAACTTTCAGAAAGAGAGATTATAAAAACAATCCCATTTACCATCGCACCCCAAAAATTAAGATACCTAGGAATAAACTTAACTAAAGAGGTAAAAGACCTCTACTCAGAAAACTATAGGACGTTGAAAAAAGAGATAGAGGAAGACATAAACAGATGGAAGAACATACCATGTTCTTGGATTGGTAGAATCAACATCATTAAAATGTCCATATTACCCAAAGCAATCTATACATTCAACGCACTTCCCATTAAAATACCAATGGCCTTCTTCAAGGATCTAGAACGAACTCTCCAAAAATTCATCTGGAATAAAAAAAGACCCCGAATAGCTGCAGCGATCCTGAGAAAAAACAAAGTAGGTGGGATCTCAATGCCAGATATCAAGCTGTATTACAAAGCCACTGTTCTCAAAACTGCCTGGTACTGGCACAAGAACAGACATATAGATCAGTGGAATAGAATAGAGAGTCCAGAAATTAGCCTGAACCAATATGCTCAATTAATTTTTGACAAAGGAGGCATGAACATACAATGGAGCCAAGATAGTCTCTTCAATAAATGGTGTTGGGAAAATTGGACAGATATATGCAAGAAAATGAAACTAGACCACCAACTTACACCATACACAAGAATAAACTCAAAATGGATAAAGGACTTAAATGTACGACAGGAAACCATAAAAATTCTAGAAGAATACAAAGGCAGCAAAATCTCAGACATATGCCAAAACAATTTCTTCACTGATACAGCTCCTAGGGCCGTTGAAACTAAAGAGAAACTGAACAAATGGGACTACATCAAAATAAAAAGCTTCTGCACAGCAAAAGAAACCATCAACAAAACAACAAGAAAACCCACCTCGTGGGAAAACATATTTGCCAACGTCATATCTGATAAGGGCTTAATCTCCAAAATTTATAGGGAACTCATACAACTTAACAAAAAGAAGATAAACAATCCAATCAAAAAATGGGCCAAGGATCTAAATAGACACCTTTCAAAAGAGGACATTCAGAAAGCCAAGAGACATATGAAAACATGCTCAAAGTCACTAATCATCCGAGAGATGCAAATCAAAACAACAATGAGGTACCATCTCACACCTGTCAGAATGGCCATCATCAACAAATCAACAAACAACAAGTGCTGGAGAGGATGTGGAGAAAAAGGAACACTTGTGCACTGCTGGTGGGAATGCAGACTGGTGCAGCCACTATGGAAGGCAGTATGGAGGTTCCTCAAAAAATTGGAAATGGAACTCCCATTTGACCCTGTGATCCCACTTCTAGGAATATATCCCAAGAAACCAGAAACACCAATCAGAAAGGATATATGCACCCCGATGTTCATAGCAGCACAATTCACCATAGCTAAGATCTGGAAACAGCCTAAGTGCCCATCAGTAGATGAATGGATTAGAAAGCTGTGGTACATCTACACGATGGAATACTATGCTGCTGTAAAAAAGAAGGAATTCTTACCATTTGCAACAGCATGGATGGAACTGGAGAGCATTATGCTAAGTGAAATAAGCCAGTCAATGAAGGAAAAATACCACATGATCTCACTCATTCATGGATAATAAAGACCATTACAAACTTTTGAACAATAATAGATACAGAGGCAGAGCTGCCTCAAACTGATTGTCAAACTGCAGTGGGAAGGCCAGGGAGGGTTGGGGGGGAGGAGGGAGGGGATTAAGAGATCAACCGAAGGACTGGTATGCATCCATATAACCATAACTAATGGACATAAGACACTGGGGGGTAAGGGAGGGCAGGGGTCTGTCAAGGGCGGGGGGGAAAAAAGGACACTTATGTAATACACTTTGTAATACTTTTAGCGAAAAAAAAAAAAAAAAAAAAAAAGGCAGTGCAATTAATGGTTACCTATGACATTTAGATTGCATTTGCTTACCAACAAAGGTTATATAAACATATATTAACACTACCACAATAATTAATAAATTATTTGAGGGAGATAATTTGAGGCTATACAAATATCTTATGTCAACTTAGAGTTTCACCCACTGATTATAACCATCTTCAGTAGATCTTACCTGCAACAATTGTTAAATGTGATGGTCTAATGATTTAATATTTCCCTCATTTTCTTCTAAATTTATTAATTAGAATTATTCTGTAAGAAATATCTGTCTCCTCTTCCCATCCATCCATTTATCCATTTATCCATCCATCCATCGCACTTCGTTATTTTGGGGTACAACAGGAAGCTCCAGAATCATCTTGTATTTTCTCTACCCTAACCATTCCTCCAAGGAAACCTGGTTTCTTTCACTGGAGAATGATATTTAGAAACCAAAATCTGGGCAGTGGGTATTCTTGCTACTAATGGAGTATCACTGCTTCTTGACTCATCCTTGAGCAGAACAAGAATATATATGTACATATGCCAACCCATGTGTCTGTCTGTCTATCTATCTATCTATCTATCTATCTATCATCTATCTAAATATCTATCTAATGCAGTCATAATGATATCTCTGGTTTTAACCCAGTACTAAACTGTCATTCCAGACTTCACTTTTTTTATTTGTAACTTATTTCTCTGACAGTGAAAATCCTAGCTCTCCTTATATGTTTATTTTTAAAGATCTTTCTATCACCACTTAGACTATTAACACATCTTTCCAGCATGGAATGAACATCTGGAAGCAGGACTAAAAAACCTAAAGGTCTGAATTTCATGCATATTAATAACAAGCTATATTAACTGTTGTAGTTCTTAAAAAAGAACTTTGTGCATCTGTCTGTTGCTAAGAATAGACAGCCAAATAAAATTCAAGAAAACTGAAATTCATTCTTCAAGAAAACAGTGAATTATGAAATGCAGGTTTCACAACTATGGACACCATACTTGCCCACTGTTCTATTTCTGCTACTCAGGCTAGTCACCATTTCCTGAATTACATGTTGCCCTTTGAAGTAAAGCCTATTTATTTTTAAGAATTAAGTTATCTAGTTAATCTAAGAACACAGCATAACTTGGAGCCATCACTTTCTTCCGATCCTATTTAAGTGGTCATATCTTCCACACAATTTCATTTCTCTTCTAATTTAATAAAGTTTAAAAGGATTAAAAATCTTAACACATTTAGATATTTTTCTGATTATGAAAGTCATATGTATTCATTGTAGAATATTTTAAAAATACAGAAATGTGTCAGAAGTAAAAAAAAAATTAATCATTCATGTTCTACGCATCTAGAGATAACCTTTGTATTTCAGCAAACTTCTTTGGTAGGAGTATGTCTGTGGATGATCCCTCTTTTTTAACATGAATCATTTTGAATATATATATATATACATATATATATATATATATAACTTTTTCACTTCATATTACATAGAACATTTTCTCATAATTTTTAATAGTATTCAGTAATAGAGTCAGTGAAAATAAACTAAGAGTCTATAAACACACCTGAGTACATGTAGCAAGTTAGTATGTGATAAAAAGCATACTAATTTATTAAAGAAAAGATATTCTATTCAATAAACCATATTTTTGACAACTGGTTAACCAGCAGAAAATCAAGCAAATAAAAAGGCTCATAAGATTAGACACCTAATTTCTAACTTATACTAGGTTATATTGAAAAAATAAAATATTCAAATGGGAAAAATAAAATCATAAATAATCAAGAAGAAAATAAAATGGGCAGCTTGACAATGTGTACCAATGTTTAAAATGACCTTTTAAATTTCTGAATTTATTAAAATAATGATGATGGGATTTTTTTCCTAATCAGAAAACAAGTGAGTTATTACCATGAAAAAAAGAAGTGGAGAGAGATGATGTATTTGTAAACTGGATACACAAAAAGGTTTTACATAATGTATTTCCCAAGAAAGTACTTTAAACAGCAAACATTAATGTCTTGACTTGTTTCCATGGAAATATCAGAGAAAACACTTCATAAAGTATGATTTTCTAGACAGTACACCTTACATCTGAAACCAATACAAAATAATATTGGGAGGGAAAATAAAGAATATCTCTTTGTTCTTGAGAAATGAGCATTGAGGCAATAGGGGTAAAAGTGCATGATGTATTCAACTTACTCTCAAATAGTTCAGAATAAACCATACCTATATATATATAAAATATAAACACATATATCAACATATTAGAGAAAATGATAAAACAAATGCAGCAAAATGTCAAAAAGTGGTGAATTTGGTTAAATACATATAGGAGTTTTCTGTGTTAATCCTGCAACTTCTATGTAAATTTCAAATAATTTCAAAATACAATTAAAAATATCTCTGAAGGCAGTAAATATTTCAAACTTGAGTGGTTAAGTAGAATCAGATCTTAGTAATTTAAGAAAATTAATAAAAATAAAATTTAGAGCTGTAAATGTTTTTAATTTGTCTCAAAAGCATCTTAGTTAAGGAAATATTCGTTTCATTATATTATGTAAGTGAAATGTATTATTTAATTATTACAGTAATAAAAAAAACTTTATTACTCCTTTTTAAAAACCAGAGCCTAGCAAGCACTTTAAATGTGCAACTAATTATTTTCTAAGGAACTTTTCATAAAATTGGTCTATTTTGTGAACTAATATTCAAACCAGCCATATACCTTTTAGAAATTTACTGAGCAAAGTCTTGTCTATATTCTTTTAGCAAGTTCTTTACAGTTTATCAATATCAAGAAGGATTTTGTTATTACATATTTATGTAAACCTGGGATTGAAATGTAAAGTGGTTATTTAAAATTCAACTCATACAGAAGAGAATAAGCAATAAAAGGTCTTCATATTGGTGCACGCTGATTTCTCAGCCCCTCTAGGCATGCTTTGCTTCTTTATACCAGTTTCAATAGGTAACTAATGTAGCTAGGTTGGAACATACTGTGTTTTGAATTCAGGTTTAACACAAAATAAATCTACATCTAATTTCCTAGGTAATTTCATATCCATCCTGGAACTCTTTAGGCAAAATACTTTTGGTAAAAATATATTGTTTCATACTTGCTTTTCATAAATTTTACCCTTCAGTCAGTCAGGGAGCCACTTTTATAAAACAACCCAAAGTGGCAATCTTACATGAACAATTTTCTTAGAATCATTTTTTAAAAATCAGTTAAACATGAAAATATAAAAGAAAACATTATTCAAATCACGAAAGAATTTGAATAATGTTTTCTTCATAGCACATTATGATCTGGGCCTGTTCCAAATTTTCTGGATCACATGATTCTGGATCACAAATCTTCTGATCTGGGCCTGTTCCAAATTTTCTATGTTGTTGTATTTAATTAGTTGACTACACAATACATTTCCCTTGCACTTAAAAATGAAAAGTAAATAAATTATTGAAGTAATTTATTAGTGGTTACTCAAAAAACATTTGAAGAATCAACTATTGAAATGCAACTCATACTTAATGCAATTTTTGTTGCTGTTATTAATCCTCATCTGAGGACATATATATTTTTTGCCATTGATTTTTTAGAGAGAGTGGAAGAGAGGCATGGGAGGTGGGGGAGGGGGTGTGAAGAGAGAAAGACAAACATTGATCAGTTGCCTCGTGCACATGCCCTGACCCAGCCAGGATCAGGCCTGCACTCCAGGTAAATGCCCTGGACCAGGAATCAAACCCAGATCAATGCTCTAACCATGAAAAAATGGCCATGGTTCAATGCAATTTTGACAAAAACAACTGCAAAAAATAATTTTGGTACCTAGCTCAGAAGCACAATTTATGACAATCTCAGAATAAGTTAAAGAGAATAAATGTATTTAGTTCATTATGAAAAATTGTACACATATGTAGAGCAAGAGAGAGAAAAAGATAGAATAAATGACAATGCACCTGTCACCAGTTTCAACAATTATCAATTCCTGGCCAATCTTTTCTCATTTATACTCCCCATCCCCCAATGACTATTCCTCTGCAGACTCCATGTATTTTATCTGCAAATGTTTGTCAACCTCTGAAATATAAAGGCTCCTTGTAACTTCGTAATGACAATGTCATTATCATTCTAAACTAATAAACTATTTAATACTGTCCAATATTAGAAGTAGAAATTTCAAAAGAAAAAAATAACCCAACTGTACTAAAATCAGTGACTTAAAAATATGCTCTATGTCCCTGCTGTGAGGGACTATGCTAAGCACAACAATGTAAAATGATTATTGCCTGAAATGCTTTTTTTTTTTTTTTATAAATAGGCAGATGGAGAATGAAAATGCTAAGGGAGAAGTCAGAATGCAGTGTGCTTTTGGAGAGGAGGAGGAGGGCATCAAGCATAACACCGATGACAGTTGAAGGGCGGAGGGAGATTTAAACAGGTGACACCTTGTGAGAGGAAATGAATCAAGGGAACTGCGATGATGGAGCAGCCTCCTATCTACTGGGAGAGCTAATTGTGCATCTCTCTTCTTCCCACATCCACATTCAGGAACAGCATGCTGGTAATTTGGCCTTGGTGGGAGTATTTATTCAGCAGAAATCGGTAATCACTGGAGTTGGGGTTTTTTGGTATGTTTTGCTTTTTCTTTTTCCCCCAGAGAGCTGGTCGTTAAACATTTATAAGCCCAATAACAGGTGCGTGAAAGGGCTTTCCAGGTAGAGAAGCAACTACTGCCAAGGTTCAGAGATGAAAAAGGACATTGAATGTTTGGTTCATAGACAATATCAAGTAAATCTGGGGAGACTTTATTTTTAGTACATGGGGCAGTCTTCCCTCATGAGATATCTGTGGCTTCTTCTCTTATCTCCTTCAATCTTTGCTCAAATGTCACTTCCTCACTGAGGACTATATAAACCACCCTACTTAAAGTTGCTAATGTCCCTCCATACTACCACCCTGTCTCCCTTACCCCGATGAATGGTCTAAAAGGGGAGGTACAGGCTCCAGGTGGGCATATCCAGCATATACCTTTGATCCTGAAGACTCCTTTCCCTTTGGAAAGAGGTGTAGCAGAGAAGGGCCAGAATGGAACCAGCTAAAGGGCAGATCCAGAGCAAGTGTCTTATTTGCCTGGCCCAAGGTGGCCATATTTATGACATATTAAGATATGATGAATGAGCCGAAACCGGTTTGGCTCGGTGGATGGAGCGTCGGCCTGCGGACTGAGGGGTCCCAGGTTCGATTCCGGTCAAGGGCATGTATTTGGGTTGCGGGCACATCCCCAGTGGGAGGTGTGCAGGAGGCAGCTGATCGATGTTTCTCTCTCATCGATGTTTCTAACTCTCTATCTCTCTCCCTTCCTCTCTATAAAAAATCAATAAAATATATTAAAAAAAAAAAAAGATATGATGGCCTTCCTTATCTCTGGTTATGGCCTTCACTTTGAGATGTATTTTGTCAGATATAAGTATTGCTACCCCAGCTTTCTTTTCCTTTCCATTTGCGTGAAAGATATTTTTCCATCCCTTCACTTTCAGTCTGTGTGAGTCCCTTCTAATGAGGTGGGTCTCTTGTAGACAGCAGATGTATGGGTCATGTTTTTTTATCCATTCAGCCACTCGATGTCTTTTGGTTGGAGCATTTAGTCCATTTACATTTAAAGTTATTATTGAAAGGTACTTGTTTGTAGCCATTTCTTTTTGTGTGTGTGTGTGTGGCTGTTTTCTTTCTGAGCTTGATATTTCTTCTTTTTACACCAGTCCCTTTAGCATTTCTTGCATGGCTGGCTTGGTGGTGATAAACTCCCTTAGCCCTTTTTTGTCTGTGAAGCTTCTTATTTCCCCTTCAATTTTGAATGATAGCCTTGCTGGATAGAGTATTCTTGGATTCAGTCCTTTGCTTTGCATCACTTTGTAGATTTCCGTCCATTCTTTTCTGGCCTGATGTGTTTCTGTTGAGAAATCATTTGATAATCTAATGGGAGATCCCTTGTATGTTACTTTCCATCTCTCTCTTGCAGCCTGTAAGATTCTCTCTTTATCCTGAACATTTGCCATGGTAATTATGATGTGTCTTGGTGTGGGTCTTTTTGGGTTCACCTTGTTTGGGACTCTCTGGGCTTGTGTGACTTTTTTCTTCCCCACCTCAGGGAAGTTTTCTGATATTATTTCTTCGAATAGGTTTTCTAATCCATGTTCATCTTTCTGTTGTTCTGGCACCCCTATTATTCGTATGTTGTTTCGTTTCATGTTGTCCCAAAGCTCCCTTAGGCTCTCCTGCTGTCTTTTAATTTTTTTCTCCATTTGCCGTACAGTTTGAGTGTGTTTTGCTTCCTTGTCTTCTAATTCACTAATTCGGTCCTCCGCTTCTCCCAGTCTACTGTTGATACTTTCAATGGAGTTTTTTATTGAAGCTATGTCACTCTTCATTTCTTCTTGGGACTTACTTAAGTTGTTGATTTTTTCATCTGTTTCTTCTAGCTTCTTGCATAAGTAGTTGAGTTTTTCATCTGTTTCTTCTTGCTTCTTGAACATCTGGTGCATGTACTCTAGGAACCTTATTCTGAATTCTTTTTCCGTCATGTTGCATATCTCTGTCTCACTTAGCTGCTTTTCTGGCGAGTCCTCCTTTTCTTTCCTTTGGGGGTTTCTTTGCCTACCCATGTTTGATCTTGCTGACATATGTAGATGTTGAGATGTTCAGTGGCTGCTCCCTGGGTGGCAGGGGCTCCTTGGGTTGTGGTTGCTGCTCAGACGGTTGCGGTAGCAGCTGCTTTCCAGTTGGCAGCAGCTCCTCTGGTGGGTGTTGTTCACAGCTGTGTTGGCTCTTCTGGCTGGTGGGGGGAGGCTTCACGTACAGTTGCTGTTCCACAGACAGAGGGTGTGGTGATCAGGAGGCTGTGGTGATCAGGAGGCTGCGGTGATCAGGGGGCTGCTGTTGCTTGGATCTGCTGCGTTGATTTAAAGGCACAAAATACAACAGAGCAAGGCACAATGTACCAGGCACTGAACACAAGTATATTCACAACATTAATAACCCCAAATAAAGGTGACCACCCGAATTAAGAGAATTAGGGGATAAGGGAGAAAGAAGAGAAGAAGATAAAAGAGAGAACAGAAAAGAAAAATAAGAAAAAAACAAACAAAAAAGGAGTGCAAAAATAGAATTGGGAAAAAAGAGGGGGGAAAAAAAGAGAGCGAAAAAAGAGAATGAAGTAGAAGCGGGGAAGAGACTATTGGTATGAGGAGCAAACTCCAATAGAACTGCCACTAATCTCAACAAATTCCAGCAACAGATCCCTGGAGATGAATGCAAACTACAAACCACCAATAATATCCAGAGGGGTAAGGGAAAACAGAAGCACAAAAATAACCGGGGTGGGGTGGGGGAGGGAAGGGAAAAACCAGCAGAAAAAAAAAAAAAGAAAAAGAAAAAGAAAAAGAAAAACAACCTCACAACCAGTCCTAAAAAAGAAGAAAAAACACAAAACAAAACAAAAAAAAAAAAGCCCAATATATTCAACAATCAAGAAAACAATAGAAAGATAAGAGAGAAAAAAATGTTTGGAAAGTGAAGAAGGATAAAGAATAGGTGTATAAGGATTTAGAGTAGTAGATTGGAAATAGGCTATATAAGTAGGGTGGAATTAGACAGGGGGTAAAAAGAGGGAATTGGGAAAGTCTGGAGCAGGAATAGGGTAAGAGAAACAGGACACCAAAAGGGGAAAAGTAAGGAAGAGGGTTTTAGCAAAGAGGTGAAATTGAGATAGGGAAAATTAATGCTAAAGGAACGATGAAAATAGAATGGAGAACACTAATCCCCAAAAAAAAATAAAGAGAAAATAAAATGGCACTTTAAAAAATGGTAAAATGGTAGCAGTAATAATACTGGTTAAAAATAAAAATGTGGTAATTGAAAGGGTAAAATCAGGTGATGGAAAAAGAAGAAAAAGAGAAAAAAAAATTGGTTTCTTAGTAAAAAGGTGAAAAAATTAAAAAAGAAAAAGAAAAAGAAAAAATTTGCAGTAGTGATGGTCTTTTGGTTCTTCTACTCTTCAGCCTGGTTCGCCTTAGTCCTGCCAGGTATTTAGGAGAGTGTTGAATTTGCCTGCATTACACTGTTCCTCCGTGTTGTAAATCACAGTCCTGATTTTAAAGCAGGCCGTATTTGTGATCCAGTCTGCCTTAATTTGTATTCCCCTAAGAGTCAGTTTGTGGCTCAGCCTCTGGGTGGCAGTGTTTTTGGGTTGGCCTCTGAGGCTATACAGCTTCTCTATCCTTTTTTAATCCTTACCCTGCTCTGTAAAAAAGATATGATGAATGAGAACAAGAACCTAAAAACATGCACTATAGGTAAAGGAAAGATCTGGATTTGCAGTGGGGAAAGTGATAAAAAGAGAACAGAATGAATATGAGAGCTACTGTGAAAGAACTGTCCATGAAATGTGGTGCCTAAAAATGGAAGAAGGAGAGCTACGACCCAGGGGGAGGAGGGTTGCAGAGATTGCCCTAACTTTCAAATGTGAGTGATGACAGAAATGAAGGTATGCTTAACAGAGAAAACTGATTGGCAGAGAAATTAATGCATTTTAAAAAGAAAGAAAAATGCTAGTAAAGACTGTTTTTCTCCCATGGCATTTGCCTGTAAGTATATCCAACTCTACTCTTAGGGGAGACCCAGAGATCCGTGATTTACTCTCTGAGCATATAAACTACCTCATCCATCACTTAAATATTATTTTCCATTTCCACAAACACATATAGTCTTGCTACTTTAAATAAAACCATTTGGCTAAGCAGTTTTTTTTAGGATATTTAGACATTGCTAGAAGGAGAAATTGCAAGATTTATATTCCAGTTCTTAATGACTCACTCTGCTCTAGCAAATGGGAAACTAATGAACTCTTCTGAAGTTGGTAACATAATAATTTATGCAGCCTTCTTTTGAATAAAACTACCGGTTAAAAATGGAATTTAAAAATAAATACTGTCTATGATTGTCTCCAGTGTGTGACAGCTTGAGTAATATTCTCTGTGCTTTTTCAGGTACATGCAGTGCCATGGACAGTAGAGATTACCTCACAATAGTGTGTAGATTGGTGATGGTGGAAGTTAAGAGGAATACAAATTAAACACAGCTTCTAGTAGCAAAGATTCCCAAAACCCATTATTTTCCACAATCTCAACTCCTCACTAGTCTGTGGTAGGTCTAGGAAAACACCATTTAAATTTTTTCTCCTCCATATTTTTAAAAAATAATTTATGATTTAAAATATTTATAAATTAAAATGTATAAGTTTAAAAGTTAACTTTAGGTACCTGTTTTACAAGTCTTGAAGATTTTGGTTTGGTATCACAAATTCAGAAGCCTTAAAGTAAAAATATTATCTTTCTGCAGGACAGCAAATCCAAGCTTCTAAGGAAAATAGTGCATATGGGTGGGGGTGGCAGAAAACCTGTATTCCTCTTATGGAATGTTTGTGAAAAATGTTCCTTTCAAACCAACATGTTTCCCCATATGGGGAGCAGGTTTGCAGCAAAGATGTTGCTGAGTAGACAGTGAGAGAGGCAGTCTGCCATCTGGGTAGCAGGCAACTGCCAGCCACTGATGCTGAGGGCACCATTAAACTCAGGCACTCAGGAATGTTCCAGAAAACAGAAGATTTATTAGACCTTACAGAATAAGCGCTTAATACTTACAGCCCTGATTTGTGGTATAGTTTTGAAAACAGGATAGTTTAAGCAACTTTCCCACAGCTAAAGGGAAAAGGGGGTGATAAATAGGTCCATTTGATTTAAAATCGTGTGCATTTAGCAGAGCTGAGGCCAGGACAAAACCACAGGTATTTTTATGATAAGGGATCCTCCATCATCCAAATCATGAAACTTAGTAGAGGATAAATGTATCAAGTATCTCGGGAGAGTAAAAGCTAATAGAAGGCACACCTCAGTTGGGTAGGAAAGGGAGGTAGTTATAACATGAAACTCCTGTATACTGAAAACTCCCTACAGTGTCCATTCTGACCAGACTGGTCACTGTGACATATAACTGCAGTATGCTAAACCAAAAAGACAAATGATGGCACCAAGGGACCTGGGCTGGACTCCGAGTTTCTCTGCTCAGTACCTGGCCTTGTGCAAGTTGTTTAATCTCACTGAGCCTCTGTTTTCTCACATAAAGAATGGGCCTAATAATGGCTGCTGTGAAAATCAAACAGAACAAATGTATGTTAAAAAAAGCATTTAACAGAATGCCTTGGAGAGCAGGAAATCTGTCTTGTTTACTTTTAAATGTTTCCTTGTTAAGTAAACAATGCATTTTTTGCCGAGAATGAATGACAATTAAATTTGAGAGGAATATTAAAATGCATGCTGTTTAAATTTAAAATTTTGTAGCATAATGTATTATCATAACATAGAGGTGTGCTGGCTTAACTGTCTTAGTTTAATTAATAGTTTATCTTATATTTCCTAATGTGGGACATGAGGATCACTACTGATTGAGATGACTTTAGGCAATACAAGAATAAATACCTTATGTAAAATTTAACATATAAACTATCTCATCCATCACTTAAATATTATCTTCCATTTTATTTAGTTTATTCCATTATAATTATTAAAACTAATTTACATAGAATTCCAAATCCATTTTTCAATGACATTACTGTTCAGAAAAAGGTGAAAGCAGAGAATAGTCTCATTAGCTGGATAACACCAATTACTGGCATTGTAGAAAGCAAGGGTAAGTTATGAATGAGAAACATCTGGGAATCCCAGAAACTGTTGCTGTTGGGTACTATGTCTCTTCTCCACCTTTGCACTGCCCATTTTATCACTGACCCATACCTCCATGTGCTTATGCTCAAGGATTGAACACCCCAACACCCCAAATAAGTGCAAATTCTTTCAGCTATGAGGTCTTGAGCCTGGTGTGGTCTTCCAGTCATCCTTTCTCCTGCTTCTGATTATCTGCTTGATCTTAAATTCTACCACTTCGGTAGAAAATTCTGTCTATCCTCTATTTTCCAGGCTGAGAGTCAAAATATCCAAACAAACTAGATACTGACACAGAGCCCAAAACTGACTCCCAAAGACAAGACCCTTTTGGCCCATCCTTGTCGGTAGGTATTGGGTAACCTACCACTTGACTTGTTCAAAACTCCATGGCTTTGCAGAATAGAACTACTACTGACAGTGGATTTTCTGCACTCATGACCCTCTAATTCCATTTGCCCAAATAAGCCTTAACACTTTCTGTTACCTGTTAAGCAAGTTGTAAAACTATGATGGTGTTAACAGATGCTCTGATAATGGGAGCATAGTGAGCTCTGAGCCTCCTGAGTGGGAATTGGCAATGGTGGATAACGAACCACAGGAGAGTTGATAATTCTCTTACTGACACTTGATTATATCAAGGATAATGGAAAGATTAAAAGTGAGTTTGAAAACATTTTAATAGTTTTTTGAGGTAAAATTGACATCAAAGAAACCTCACGTTTAAAGTGCAAAATTTTAAAGCTTTTGACATGTATAGACACTCATGATTCTATCACTACACCCAAGATAATGAGCAGACCCATTGTCCCCCATTTCCTAGTATCTCTCCATAATCTCTGTCTCATGCCAAATGCCATGACTAGGAAACCACTAATCTGCTTTCTGTCACTATAGATTAGTTGCTATTTTCTAGATCATATATAAATGAAATCATATATTTTTTAATTCATTTCACTAATCTTAATTATTTTTATATTCCTCTATGTTGTTGAGTATATCAATACTTCTTTCTTTATTGCTAAATAGGACTTCATTATATGACCATACCATGATTTTTGTTATCCATTCATTTGTTGATGAATGGGTTGTTTCGAAATTTGGGATATTACAAATAAAACTGTTATGAACATTTGTGTATAGGTCTTTGTATGGACATGAGTTTTCCTGTTTCATGTAAATACCTATGAATAGACTACCTGGGTCATATAGCAGACAATATTTTTAACTTTTTAAGAAACTTGCTAAATTTCTTTCCAAAGTGGTGTACCGTTTTACATTCCAACAAGCAATAAATATATGAAACTTCCACTTGCCCCACATTTTCTGCAACATTTGGTATGTGGTCAATCTTGTAAATTTTAGACATTTTAATATATGTATAGTGTTATTTCATTGTGGGTTTAATTTGCATTTCCCTAATCATGGTGAGAAATTTTTCATATGCCTATTTGTGATCAATTTCTCTTTATTGGTGAAATGTCTGTTCAAATATTTTGTCCATTATAAAAATTGTGTTTTTTTCTCATTATTAACATTTGAGAGTTATTTATTCTGAAATCAAATCCCTTTTCAGACATATAATTTGCAAATATATTCTCATAGTGGAGAGAAAATATTTTATTTTCCTATTCCTAGATCTTTTTTTTCAAAGAACAGAAATTCTTCATTTTAATGAAGTCTAACTTATCACCTTTATCTTTTATAAACTGTGTTTTGGTATGACACCCAAAAAAATTCTTTACCTAAAAAAACTTCACAAAGTTGATCTATGTTTTGTCCCTAAAGATTTTGTAGTTTTGGTTTCACATTTAGGTTTATAGTGCATTTTAATTTAATTCTGTTATATGATGCAAGGTACAGGGCCAAGTTTATTTTTTATTTTTTAAATAAATATTTTATTGTTGATAGAATTACAGATATCTCCCTTTCCCCCTCCTTTACCCCATCCACCCGGCCCCTACCCCCCCCCAACCCCCCTGCCCCATGTCTTCACTATCCTATTGCCTGTGTCCATGGGCTATGCCTATAAGCATGTAAGTTCTTTGGTTTATCTCTGCTAGTCCTCCCAACCCCACATTGAGGTATGTCAGTCTGTTCCATGTCTCTCTACTTCAGGTCTTATTTTTGTTGGTCAATTCTTTCTGCTCATTAGATTCTACTTAATGGATATTCAATTGTTTCAACACCATTTATGGAAAATGGTGACATCAATGAATTGCCTTGGAACTGATGGTGCACTTTAACTGGCAAATGCTATAAGACTGAATTGTGTGCCCCCCTACCCAGCCTCAAATCCATTTGTTAAGGCCCTAAACCCCAATATGATGATATTTGAAGGTAGAGCATTTGGGAGGCACTTATGTTTCAATGAGGTCATAAAGGTGGGTCCCTTGTGATGGGATTAGTGCCCTTATAAAAAGACACACCAGGGAGCTTTTTCACTCTCTGTATATGCATGCACCAAGCAATGGCCAGAAAAGCACAGATATATGAGTACACCGCAAGAAGGCAGCCATCTGCAAGTCAGGAAAATTGTCCTACAAGAAATCAACCATGTTGATCTTGGAATTCTAGCCTTCAGAACTGTAAGAAAGTATGCTTCTGTTGTTTTAAGACACCCACTCTATAATACTGTTAGGGCAGCCTGAGCTCACTAAGGCAGCAATATGTGTGTGGTGGATTTCAGAGCTCTTTACTCTGTTCAGAGATCTGTTTGCCTGTCTTGACATCAAAACCACATTGCCTTAGTTACTGGAGCTTTAAAATAAGTCTCTAAGTCTGGTAGAGTTAGTCATCCAAATTTATTATTTTCCCCCCAAAGTTCTTTTGGCTGTTTTAGGTCTCTTAACTTTTCATATGAAGTTTAAAATCAGCTTGTCAATTTCCACAATAAAACTTGCTGGGATTTTTGACTGGAACTGCACTGGATGTATAGGTCAATCTGGGCGAACAATACGGAGTCATATGACATGAACACAGTAGATCTCAACATTCCTCTTAAATATGTTTTGTAGTGTTCAGTATACAGGTTTTAAAAACCTTTTGTTAAATTTATTACTAATTTCTTCATAATTTATGATGCTATTGAAATGGGTTTTTAAAATAATTTTAATTGTGTTTTATTAAAATAAGATGCCTATATGATTATTTACTGATACATTTGAACATGGCCCTATGAAGAGGTGCTAAACTCGAATCCCCTTACATACTACTTGAAATGTCCTAAAAGGAATATTGTGCTTGCCCTAATTTATGGAATATGGGGTAAGACAATTATCACATAGCATATGTTTTTAAAATATCTCCCACTTCCAGCTCATTGTATGAATGAGGAATGTGAGGCCAAATAAAGCTGGAAATACTCATCTCATGAGGACACAGTCTCAATCAGAATATGTGAGTAAATGTTACATTCAAATATACTTTGGGGCAAGACTATTCGGTGGGTTTAAAAATATTTGTAAGGTATCACAAGTGATTAGTGTAATAATTATGACTCTAACTAAAATATCTGTTGCCTGTCCAAAGTGTGATTTATAGCAAGCCATTTTCATTCTATACTGTATAAAGGAAAAACTAAGAAGCAATCATTTAGACTTGAAAAGAATAAAAATGACAGAGACACAAAACACTAGCCAAATTCATTAACAAGGAAATTAGCTTCAAATGAACATTTTTTCTATTAGTTTTTGAAGAGAGTTTCAAATATGCATTATATTTTCTTATCTTGTGGCAACTGAAGGAAATTATTTGTCTGAATGACATGTTGGAGAATAGCAATGAGGGATTGAATTGTTCAGTAAGTACCTTAATTTTCACTATTGAAAATGACCTTACATTTAAGATGGCAGGGACAAAGAAACCATTTTCTAAGACACCCTGATGTTTCCTCAACTATCTATAAAAATATCCCCTTTGTAGGAACAATTATTTGTGTTAGCAGGCCCAAAGCCTTCTTTTAGCATAAAAGTCCTCTTTCATGAATCCCCTTGCACTTAACAATTTTTGAACAACCAATATTCTAATCTGTTTAAACTAATGTGTCTTTGGTTACTATCACTTACTGATAATTCTTGCCTATTATAATAATCGGAACTATTGTTGAGATATCTGAGTGTACAGTGCACACTAAAGTATTGACAAGATTAGCAAATAAATTCAAACAACAAAAGAAAGGTTTTGTGTGGTTAACTTTATATTACAGGCCTACACTCTAGAAAAGATCAGAGAGCAGATGTTCAAATTTCCTTGATTAATTTATCTTGGCTAATTTGTATGTGGGTTTGGCTACAGGTGTTTTTGTAATAATATTAATAATTTGGAATAGGTATGTTTGGTGTGTGTGCATGTGATTAAATTTTGGTTTCTTTATATCCAAGATATGATTTTTATAAATTCTCTAATGACTTCCTTAACATCAAAGCCCAGTGGGCTACTATTGTATCCTGGGCATCTTGTGTTCATATATAAGAGTATATGACCATGTCATGGGTCTAGGTGCCTATAGAGCAACAGGTCAGCTTCTACATGACTATGCACTGGGTTCTATACTGTGCTGATCTTCCAAGTTCTCACATCCCATTGAAGCTAGTTGTAAGTTCAGTTATTCAGCCGTGCCAGGAAGGACTGTAATCACAACAGATTACTGCTATGCCAATTGCCCAAAAGTAAAATACGTCATGAGAATGATGTTGACATAGAAGATCTCAGAATAGCTACAGCATGGATCATGATGCAGGGATACGGTGATGAGATTGCAGTGGTAATATGAGAACAGACCTCACAGCAGGAAGCGCTATGGGAAGCCTTTGAGAAATAAAGTGACATAAGCCTGTTTTACAGTGTTGTAGGTTGAATTGTGGCCCCCCCCCCAAAGCTATGTCAAAGTATTCAACCCCAATACCTTTGAATGTGATCTTATTTGGAAATAAGGTTTTTGGAGATGTAATCAAGTTAAGAGACTGTCATACCAGATTAGGGTAGGCCCTAAATCCAATGACTGGTGTTCTTATCAGGAGAGAGAGAGTTTGATACTGAAACACACACAGAGGAGAGATGGCCACGTGAAGATGGGGGTGGAAATTGGTTTATGAAGGCACAAGCCAAAGAAGCCAGTAACCACCAGAAGCTAGATAGAGGCAGGGAACACATTTTCCTTAGAGTTTTCATAGGGGATGTGACACCTTGATTTTAGATTTCTTTCCTCCAGACTTGTGAAAGAATAGATTCCATTGTTTTAAGTCACTCAGTTTGTAGTAATTTATTGTAGCTATTCTGGAAAACTAATAGAGAGATTGTCATAACCATAGTTTTTGGAATAGATGGGAAGTGAGCAAGACTGGACACAGGGTGACCAATTAGGAGGCTGGATTGTAATCCAGGTGACAGATTGAAACTGTGGCAATACATAGGTGATGGTGAGAGTTATTTAAGAGGTAGAATCAACAGGATTAGTTATTAGTGATGTATTTCAGGAGAGGAAACAGTCAAAGATAATGTCCACATTTTTGGTGTGAGAAACACTATTGCAACAGTAATCATATCAAATGGAGTAGATTTGGTTGGAGGTGGAGAGAAAATGAGTTTACAGTTGTCCAAGTGCCACTTGAAGTACCTGAGTGATATCCAAGTGGCCATGCCCCTAAAAAAAACTAAATTTGGAGCCCAGGAAACATTTTGGGATGAAAATAGAGATATTATAATGTGCTATGACACTTTGTGCTTCTTCTATATTATCACTTATCACATTCTCTATTTTAATCACCTGTTTACATATAAAACTTCAACAACAAAAAAATAAACTGAGAGCAGATAATTGAGGAAACAACTTCTTTTGATGAACACCATTCCCCTCAAAAGGCCAACCTTCAGTATCCCTAGTTCTCCATCTTACAGAGAGAGTAGTGGTACTAAAAAAGCAATTCTAACTCTTCTTACTCAGTTCTACAAAAAGCAGCTCGCCCTAAGTACTGGCAGCTTGTTGGCTTTGGAATTCAGCCAGAAATACAGGACAACCTGGAAAAAATCCCACAAGACATTCTGTTGCATTTTACATAGGTTATCCATTATAATCCTCATAAGAATGATCATCACTAAAATCCAAATTAATTTTAATCTTCACTAAAACTAAAAAAGAAACAAAACTAAAACCCTACAAGCGCCAAGTGCTGGACACAGAAAAGGGTCCTAAGGTTGGAGGCATGTGCTGGAGCTGGCCAGGAGAGCTCATGAAGGGGCGGGGAAGAAGTCTGGCTATGGTCCCAAGAGAAAAGCCGGGACTGAGCCTTTCATAAGGCCAGAGTCTTAGATTGTTTCTATACTCAAGATACACGCTTTAGCAACTACTGCCCCTGAGAGAAACAGAAATCCAAGCCTGGCAACTAAAAGATCTGAATTCTTTCTATTCTATCTTTATGGTTCAAGGACCTCAATCTAAAGTCTGCCCTTGCAGGAGCAAATATAAAACATAAAAAAAAACAACCACATAGAGATGCTCCAATAACCTGGCACAAGGGAATCCCTTAATCCACTCATTCCACTGAAAATGGGCATGCATAAGCCAGTCACTGAAAGAAAAATACTACATGATCTCACTCATTTATGGATAATAAAGACCATTATAAAATGATGAACAAAAATAGATACAGAGGCAGAGCAGCATCGAACAGACTGTCAAACAATAGCAGGAAGGCCAGGGAGGGTTGGTGGTGGGGGGGGGGGCGGTGGTAAGAGATCAACCAAAGGACTTGTATGCACGCATATAAGCATAACCAATGGACACAAGACACTGGAGAGTAGGGGAGGCCAGGGGAAAGCCAAGGGGGAAAAAAAGAGGAGACTAATCTTTGTAATATTTTAAGCAATAAAACAAAAATAAAAAAAGAAAATTAAAAAAAAGAAAATGGGCATACAGTAATTACAAACAAACAAAACAGTCCCAAAAGCTATAATAAACCATATAATAAGGAGGGAGAGTTAACAAATATAAAGAGCTTTAGAATTTGAACCTAAAAGGTAATAAAAAAATTACAAAACATTTGATATTTTTAACATAAGAGATAAAGAATATAAAGTATAAATAAGAAACAATAAAAACATTTTAAAGAATAATAAAATAATGATAATTAACATTTATTGAACACCGTATTTGTCAGGCATGATTCTAGTATGCCCCAAAACTATATAGATTATTTGGCTTATTAGTCCCTTTAATCCTATGTGGCAGATACTATTATTCCCATTTTATAAATCACGAACATGAAGCTAAGAGAAGAAAAGTAAGATCACATATCCTATAAATGATGGAGCTGGGATTTGAACCCAGGAAGGTTTATTTTAGTGCTCATAGTCCTAACCACTGTAGTGTGCCAAGCAGATAGTCTAAAAATATTTTAAGTAGTCACTGGAACCTACTCAGTGTATAGATTGAATTTAAGACTTGATACAATTAAAGAGAGAAGCAGAGAATTTCTTGATAGATATGAGAGAACGTACCTAGATTCCATTACAAAAGCAGCACAGAATAATAAGAAGAACCTATAAACCTGAAATAAGAAGGCAAGGATGGGAGGATAAGGAGACCAAAAGAAAGAGAGAGAAACTGGGGCGGGGGGGGTGGGGGGAATAAGCAGAGACAATGCTGTGAATTGAGGAAAATTGCATTCTCAGAAGAAAGGGACATATCGAGTCATATGAAATAAAGTAAAACATATCTGCACTTAGATTATAGTAAAAATGAAGGATATCAGAGATAGACACCTACCCACCCCCCCAAAAAAGACATTACTTCTAGTGACTGACTGATTCTAGACTATGGATACTGGAAGACAATGGAATAATATTTAAGATTCTGAGAAAAAGTAAATCTAACCTAGATTTTTATGCATAACCCAATGGTCATTCACATTTAGGAAAGGCAAAAAGCATAAATAAATCATCTCTGAACTCAAAAGAAATAAATTGAATGTAAGCAATAGTGGGAAAACTATAGTAAGTTCTCACTTAATATTGTTAATAGGTTCTTCAGACTGTGGCAAAACAACATATAATGAAACCAGTTTTATCACAGGATAACTAATATACACAAGAGTTAAGTTTCTAGGCATCTCAGCATTATAATTAAGCACATTGTTGGAAGACCTGCTACAATAAGTAAACCAAGTTACTAAATCTAAGTAGGGTCTGAAAAAATATATCAATAATAATGACTAATATTTGAGGATTTACCAATCATACGGAACTATATACTACAAATCTAGATAAAAAGCAGGCAAGAGTAATTTGAAGTTAAATACATGAAGATTCCTGTATTATTCAAGTGAAGGATAGAGCTATTAGTTACCATTACATATTAAAAATTTAAAAAATTCATCATTAAAGGAATAGAAAAGGAAGGTAAAACTTCTAAACAAAGGAATAACACAAATGCAATTTGCATGGCAGTAGAAAGAAAAGAAAAAATGATATATTGACCCCAAATGAAACAGAATGGGATTTCACCTATGTAAAATTTTAAACACGCATAAAACAAGTTTATATATGTTAATGTTCATATATGTATATGTTTATTATACTTATATGTATACACAATAAAATTTAGACACACAATCACTGAGGATGCATATAGCCAACTTCACGGTAATGATATGGGGGGGGGAGGAAAAGTACTGGGGGAGGATATAAATGAGGTTTGAATCATAACTAAAAGTCTTTCCAAATAAATAAATGAATGATATATGCTATATTCAATATGTGCTATATCATTTTATATATTATTTTATTAATTGAAAAAAAGAAAAAAACAAGAAATGGGTTCAGAAATATTAACTAAATTTCCCAAGATCACAGTCTATGAGTGG
Source organism: Myotis yumanensis (assembly GCF_028538775.1). Lineage (NCBI taxonomy): Eukaryota > Metazoa > Chordata > Mammalia > Chiroptera > Vespertilionidae > Myotis > Myotis yumanensis. The sequence continues at coordinate 29,078,679 of NW_027223764.1, read as the reverse complement.
AAAATCTGGGGAATAGAGACTGTGATACCAAAGTGTGTTGAATTGACTGGCTGATTTGTTTTTGCACAAACAAGGGCAGAGCCTGGCATGTAGTGTAGGTGTTCAGAATGACAGGCAACAGCTGAGAGAGTTCCTGGAGGAAAGGGCCCTGCTGGCAGCGGTCTGCTATTTAACGAGGGTGGCCCAGAGCTGCATTTAGAATCTAGAGATCTGTTCCAGCTGAAAAGAGGCCACATTGCAAGAGAAGCAGAGACTGTGCCCTAAGAAAACTTAGAGATCATCTAGTTCAACTGGCTCAGTTTACAGATTTTCAGAAACAGAGACTCAGAGAGGTTAACTGGCCCAGAACATTCTTGGGAATGGAAACAGTGATACCAGCATTACGGTGATGGATGTTGATGTTGCTGATAATAATAATGGAGATAAAGATGATAGTGGTAGTGCTGATAGCAGTTGGCTTTTTTGGAGCATTCATCTAAATTCTAAGTAGTCACCCAAAATGCTTTATAAGTATTCCCTTGATTACTTCTCACAGTAACTCAAAAAGTTAGAGACAATCATCATTTTCATTTCAGATGAAAAGAGAATCTCTCAGGGTCTCATAATTTATAAATGACAGAGTGGACTCCGACCCAGGCAGTCTGTTTTCTGAGCTGGAACTCTTAACCATATATTATGCTGAAGACTCAAATAGTAGGGGGAGGGGGAGGAGCAAGTGGAAGCTCGATCCCATCTCTCTCAGGTTCATCATATTCTTATATATTTCCCATTACTACAGATCCAAGTAGTTTAGAATTTGGCAAATCTGATGCCTATGTGAATTCTATATGGTTTCAAGTCAATCTGGGACCACTGGCTCCTAACCTCTCGCCTGCCTGCCTGATCATCCCTAACCACTTGCCTGCCTGCCTATCGCCCCTAACTGCCTCTGCTTCGGCCCCCGCACCTGGGACCCGGGCTTCCCTCATTCTGGCCAGCCACAGGCACCCAGGATCTGGGCCGGCTTCGCCTGGGCCAGCTGCAGGCACCCGGGATCCCAGGCGGCGCCGCCCGGGCCCCGGCTTTGTCAGGAAGGATGTCCAGAATGACGTCTGGAAGACGTCCAGTCTATCTGGTCTAGTTAGCATATTACCCTTTTATTAGTATAGATTTGGGACTTTTCATTGAAGGACTATGCAGTGATAGATATGGACATATACCAAGATGTTATGTAACAGAGAGAGTTGAGGACAAAACCCTGGTGAATTTTAGAAAATCAAATGAGAAATTGTAGAGTGCTAACATATGCAGGGCTCTCAAAGGATGGGAAATGTAAAGAAGGAAGGAGTGGTCAACAGTGTAAAACTGTGGCTGAGAAGTTAAGTCAGATAAAGATAAAAGAAAGATGGTTCTATGATGTCAGTAGGAAATTTCTGGTGACATTTAAGAGGACACTTACAGTAGACTGATAAAGCCTGGTTGAGTAGTGACAAAACAATAATAAAGGCCATAGGAAAGAAAGGGATGGGGATAGGTCAGTGTAGTAACAGTTGAGGTGGTGGTGTGGTGACAGATTGGCCAGTGAAGAGGCTGAATGTGTTCAAAAGAGATTTGACAACAGGCAGTTCATAAGAATAAGCATGTTAGAATGAATTTAATCTATATGGAAGAACATTAACTTAAATTTGATATCAGAGCAAACTTTGATAACTTTTTCATAAGGCATATCCCCAAGGTCATTTCTTAAGACCCATTTTAGAAAGGTGTTTTCACCATAAAAGCTTTCTTTTATTTGCGCCAAGATTCAGTGACAGTAAGCTACAAAAGAAAATCTGTCAATTCTCAATTATGTTTTACTTTCTGGTGTTCCACTTGTGATCTCATCAGAAATGATTGAAAGTGTTATATTTTGAAAATGTTATATGTTGAAAAGTATCACAATTTTCACAGAGACATTTAATCTTGGACCATGGCAGTCAGGTGGCATTATCCTCTAGAATCCTCTACGTATATAATAATCAAGGGAAAGAAAGATTAAAGCACAAATGGTATCTTTGTACATTTTATGCCATGAAGATTATGATTATTGCATGATTTTGTATATCTACACCAGCCATGGCATTTCTTCCATCTTTGCCATTGGAAAAATTTAATGGCAAATACACACTCATCAGATCGGATCAAATGAACTCAGTAAAAGAAAAAACAGAAAATCAAGTGCACTTAGTTCTGAATTTTCACAAGATAATGTAGCCCGAGTAAGATGACATCAAAATCACTGTTTTATTTTTGTAGTTGTGGAATAGTAAGGAAGAAAATAAGACCTGGCAACTGATTGTGGCTTAAAAAATAAAAACTCCTTAAGGTGAAGGGATTAAGAAGTACAAATTGGTAGCTATAAAATAGTCACAGGGATGTAAAGTACAGCATAGGGAATATAATCAATAATATTATAATAACTCTGTATGGTGCAGGGGGATAGTTGAAATGTCGGGGAGACCACTTTGTAAAATATATGCTTGTCTCACCACTGTGCTGTACACCTGAAACTAACACAAAATAATGTTGAATATAAACTGTCATAAAAATAAAATTTTGAAAACTCCTTAAACTTTCTTTATAGTACCTTTAAGCAAATTGCTTGTATTTTTTAAAATAAAGTCATAATTTGAAATGGAAAACTGTTCCAAATATTTTAGGAATATGTTTGATCCTTTTGCTGTTCCTCTCTAGTAGAGAGTCCTACACCTGGAATATGATGCAAAAATAAATGTTTATTAGTTATTTCTGACTCAAGTGGCTTATTATACATACAGCACAAAACTCAGAAAAGTTTTATCTCTATTTACTGATAATCAAGTGGTGTTGCTTATTGGACATCAAGACTAGAATACCCAAATAAATCTGTCATATTTGTCGTGCATTTTGTACATTCAGTGGTACAAAGTCAACTGAGTTTTTCTTCCATAGTATATGGGAAGAAATCCCAAATGCTTCTTTCCTGAGGTCTTAGTTTACAAGTGCAATTTCAGTGATCGTGCAGTACACCTCTTCAGTCTTTAGAGCCCTCCAGAGTGAGTCTGCACATGCATAAATCACCTCCACGCCCACCTGCTCCTCCACCTCCATTACCATAACCAGCACTGACAATAGCCAGCCAGAGGTGAATCACTGCTTTCCCATCTATTGTTTGTTCAGCCAGGTTTAGGGATTTCAAAATTCTCAACCATCTTCCTGTGATTCTGAATAAAACTGTTGTACAAAGTAAGCTTAGCAGAGACATCTCCCTCTCTCTTATCTTTATAGAGTTAAGAAACATAAAGCTTAAAGATTTTCCTATTAATATAAAAATTATTTATTACAGAAGTTAACCACCAATCAATCCTACAGCCTATCTGCACATATTACAAGTCCAGCTGGAAATAAAATAAAAATGAGCAAGGGTCCATGTCTGATATCAGAATCAGCACTAAAAATCCTGTTTTGTTAGGAGCTCAGTCTTTAAGACAGGATTTTATGTAGTACTCAAGCAAAAACTGTGTGACATGTGATCTACTTACCCCTGCAAGGCTTTCTCTCCAAACCAATCTCCTTTGCCTAAAGTCCGAAGAAAGACGGGGTCTTCACTTGGTGAGTCTTCGCGAGTGACATTTACCTACAAAGAGAAACAATGAAAGTCTGTATCTATTGCATGCTCTGGATGACCCAATGAGCATTAATTGATACTGGTAAGTCCACTTTTCTTTTTCTTTTCAAATTACTTTTATGAGGAATACAAGTATATTATCACTAAAGGGGCCAAAGAAATGACCTTCAAATATTTTTTATACTTTCAATTTGTTTTTAAGAAATAATAAATTATTCAGAAACTTGAATTCCAATTAATCCTCATCCTTATCCTATTTCCAACCTCCTATGAGGCAACCATTATAATAAATTTAGTGACCATTCCTTCCATCCTTTATTATGTGTTTATATGCATGTGTTTTTAAAAATACTGTATGTAAATAGCATAATATGGTATGTATCATTCTGTAACTTACACATTTTCTGTTAACATTATTTTAATTATTATTTCATGCTTCTAAATATAGAGTTCATCCATTGCCTTCTTCTACTCTGTACATATACCAATTTATCAATTTCCATATGCATGGACATTTATGTTGTTTCCTTTTTTTGGCTACAATGAACATCTTTCTCCACACCTCTACATGCACATACATTTTCTCTACCGCATGCCTATCTCCTTTAAGAAAAATCCAGCCTTGCCCTGGCTTGGTGACTCAGTTGGATAGAGTGTCATCCATACTCCAAAGGTTGCAGGTTTGATCCCGTCAGGGTATTTATGGGAGGCAACTGATCAATGTTTCTCTCTCTCTCACTCCCTCTCTTTCTCTCTCAAATCAATGAAAACATATCCTCAGGTGAGAATTTTAAAAAACAAAAAAAGAAAAACCCAGCCTTCATTCAAAAGCCAGCCACATTTTCATGAAAGTCTTCCCTCAGGTCTCTGATACAGTCTTCAGGTCCTCACAATCCACATTCACAGAATTTCTTTTTTAAAAAGACATAGAAATTACATATATGTCTTTTAAAAGCATAACAAATAATATGCTCTTCAAAGAAATAGATATTTCTTTGGCATTCTCTACAATTTAGAATAAGCACTTAATATAGAGCTGTAAATTGTTTGAACGGAAAAACTTTCTTACAAGATATCTCAGCCCATATAGGACTTGTGACTTGAGTAATAATCCACAGAAGGAAAGCGATGTAATAAGTTTTACCTTTATGTTAATTCAATCTCCCTCCAGCTCTACTGATATTCATAATACTGGCTATGTGCCACCCAGAAAAATTAAGTGGTAGTTAAAATACAAATGCCTGGAAAATGGAGTAAGGCTAATGTCCTGAGGCAATGACAGACACTTAAACACATTTAAATACACTATGCTTTAGATTTTTGAATTTAGAGATTGGATGTCAAAGACCAGAATTTTTATAAGTATTAAGAAGGTCTGTAAAAAGCACAGAGAATTCAATTATTATTCTCCATTGATCCATTTGACTACTCCTCCACACAGAGTTTCAAAACCGCAGGAATGCGGTTTTTAACAATCTTACCATTGAGCTATATCATAGAGATGCTCATTTGCATGTTGACAAGGCTTTTAAAGATGTGGATGGAAATACACTAGTCCAGTGATTCTCAAACTTCATGGATTCAAAATGAGATATAAGGATATACTGTATAACTGTACATTTGCCATTTGGTTAATAAAATATATTAGAAATTCTAAATGGCAGAATTACGCAGGCCATGGAGAAATTTCAATGTTATCTTGAAATGTTCTTTAAAGATGTTAATAAATTGATCTAATAAAAAGTGGACCATCTACAGAATAAACCACTTTCTGCTTATATGATAAATGTGAGGAAAAATCTAACTGGATAAAATTATAATGTGAAAAAAAATAAGCACCTCAAAGAGCAAGAATAAAGCTTTCCTCTGAAGTTGTAATTTCCACATTTTTTTTGGTATGCATGATGAATCATTCTAAATATTAAGATACCATTATGGACATTTGCATCCTTAATTCTGAAGACATTTCAGAGTAGAGAAAGTTAAATAGAGATAGACTCTCTAACTTTGGCCTGTATTTTATCATTTTTATTTAAACCACAAAGTACTTTCTGATCCACAATGCTGTAAAATGAACTAGCTATGGAGCCTTCTATTTGAATCCATGCTACCTGGCCACCTTGTCCAAAAATGAGAGAGAGAGAGAGAGAGAGAGTGAGAGAGAGAGAGAGAGGTGTATTAAATGAGAAAAATCTATCAACACATCCTCTTAATAGTAAGTACCAGATATCACAATAGTAGATATCAAGTTATACTACAATGCCACTGTTCTCAAAACTGCCTGGTACTGGCACAAGAACAGGCATATAAATCAATGGAACAGAGACCCCAGAAAGCCATTGTGGCCGATTAATATTTGACAAAGGAGGCAAGAGCACACAATGGAGTAAAGACAGTCTCTTCAATAAATGGTGCTGGGAAAATTAGACACATGCAAAATTATAAAATTAGACCACTAACTTACACCATACATAAGAATAAGTTCAAAATGGATAAAAGGCTTAAATGTAAGTTGCAAAACCATAAAAATCTTAGAAGAAAACATAGTCAATAAAATCAGACACTTCATAAAATTTTTACCAATACATCTCCTAGGGCAAGAGGAACAAAGAAAAAAGTAAACAAATGTAACTGTATCAAACTAAAAAGCTTCTGAATAGCAAAAGAAACCATCTTCAAAATGCAAAGGGAACACCCGGAATGGGAGAACATAATACATCCGCTAAGGGGTTAATTTTCCAAAATATACAATGAACTCATAAACTCAACAACAAGAAGACAAACAATCCAATTAAAAAATGAGCAAATAATTTAAACAGACACTTCTCCAAAGAGGATATACAGATGGCCAATAGACACATGAAAAAAAAATGCTCAATGTTGCTAATCATCTCAGAGATGCAAATTAAAACCACAATGAGACATCACCTCACACCTGTCAGAATGGCTACCATTAATAGATCAACAAATGGCAAGTACTGGTGCTACTTATTTGATCAAACTGATTAATAAAAAATATTTTTAAGAAAAATATCTTGAATGTATCAAAAGAGTCTAATATATTCTTACTCCTTCCCTCTTGGAATCCCTATGGTGCTCCAAAATATTGCCAATGGAATCGGTTCCCATGCTGTAATTTGCATGCCACTTTTATTTAGACTTGTTATGAAACTCATAAAACAGTACCACTAATGCACCTGTCTTCAGCTGAAACTGGTTTGCAAACACAGCTTCTTTTAGGCAGTGCTGGGAATTTACAGTAATAGAGTATTCACATAAGTCTGTCAGAAATTCATCTTACCTGATAAACATATCATTCCCTGATAGCAAAGAATTAGCAATGTAATAAAGGAAAAATGCACCCAAAGCATGAGGGTGAAAAGTCTCCCTGTGACCAATGGAATCACTTATATCCATGAAGATTTTCAATTTCCATGATTCTTTAGTTGGTGTTAAGAAATAAAACAGTAAATGGTAGGCTCTAACTATTTATATATAAAACGTAAAATGCTAACACCTCTTATCTTCTAACAGTGGAAAACACAAGATATAGTTTTAACCATAACTATGGTCAGACGCGTCATTCCAGGATGCCTTTGAAGAAGCTAGTCCCTGACTTCTATTTCTATCCCAGGCTTTCTGATATCAGTCAAAAAGTAGGTATGATGAAGGTATAAGTAGCATTTCCTTCACTTTAGTTTACATGCCACTGGTGTAAAACATTGGCATATGCACATTCTTGATTCAAAATTAGTCCAAAGAGGATTATCTAAAATCCAACAAGATTTATAATCTTTCACATATCCTGCTCACTATGGCTGTTTAAATCTCTTTTCTAGGTATAAGATTTAACAATTGTAAAAATAAAAACATATAAATCTTCCCCCATTTCTTCCTATACTTAACACAGGCAAATTCTTTTTAAAGATCATTTATAATAAATCAAATTAGTTCAAATCAGAGTTTACAGTGCAATGATACTTAAATGCAAAATAATTATGACTTTATTGTTGAGAGAAATTTAAGGTATGTTTTTAAAGATATATATTTTAGCGTTATAATTCCAGTGTGTGTGTGTGTGTGTGTGTGTGTGTGTGTATTGATTTCAGAGAGAAAGGAAGAGGGAGAGATAGAAACATCGATGAGAGAGAATCATTGATCGGCTGTCTCCTGCACGCCCCCTACTGGGGATTTAGCCCACAAACCAGGCATATGCCCTTAACTAGAATCGAACCTGCGACCCTTCAGTCCACAGGCCGACGCTTTATCCACTGAGCCAAGCCGGCTAGGGCTAATTCCAGAGTATTAATCTACATAAGTCCCCATTTTCCAATTCACTTATTTTCTTAGTTATTTTTAAAATATATTTTTATTAATTTCAGAGAGGAAGGGAGAGGGAGAGAGAGACTGAAATATCAACAACAGAGAATCATTGATTGGCTAACTTCTGCACGCCCCCTACAGGGGACTAAGCCTGCAACTCGGGCATGTGCCCCTGACTGGAATCAAACCCAGGACCTTTCAGTCCGCAGGCTGACGCTCTATCCATTGAACCAAATGAGTTGGGGTTTATTTAGTTTTTAAATAAAAACTATAATAAATTCATAATATTAAAAAGTTAAAACAATATAGTAATGAATAAAATATAAGTTTTTGCTTATTTCCTTTGTCTACCTCATTTATATTGTCCTATAACTTAGCATCTTAAGAGTTTTTAGAATTCATTCAATATTTTGTAAGAATATACAATAGAACATGCATATATTTATTTCCTTATTGTGCTCAGAGTGTTAAGCAAGTTGCCTGTGGATACTAAATCTAACAAGTTATATAGCCAAATTAAAACTTGGGCCATCCGATTTCAAAGTCCAGATGTTTCATTATAGCATAATGACAGGATAGATTTTTTTCCTGTTAAAATTTTTTTTAAAGCAACCTTAGTTTTTTCCTTCTTAATCATGTACTTTTAATTATGGAACTCTTCCCGTTTGTGCAGACATATCAGTGGCATCTTGCATCATGATTATAGTATAGCACATAAACTATTTCCCAGTCTTATTTTCAAGTATTTCTCTTTCAGCTTCAGAAACTGGAAACACTGGTATAGCTCTAGACTAGAGTCTACTCTAGACCCTGCACCTGTGCTGCTTCCGAGGTCACTGAGGAACCCTGGGTCCCCTCCGACATCACTCTTGCTCTACCAGAGCTTACCTTTCCTTTGCTGATGATAAAGAAGGTGTCCCCTCTTGCACCTTGCCTGATGATGTATTCCCCATTTTCATAGTGGGTCTGAAATATAGAAACAGCAACAGAAAAAAAAACACATTAAGAAATAAGTCATTCACCAAACAACCCAACCTCTTCCAATATCAGCTCCTCTAGGAGTTTTACTCAAACCTAGAACCCATCATGGTTTAAGAATAACTAACAGTCGATGAACATAATAATTGCAGAGAAGTCATTTCTATCATATTCATTTTTAAACTATTTTGTTAATGCCATTTTTCCAGATGATTACATTCATATCTTTCAATCCAATCATTTTAAGAGTTTGATGAAAATATTCTTTTCTCCCATCAACTGAGCATAAAATAAAACAGCAGAGCTGCTAATTAAACTGGTCTCCTGTATTATTTTGTTATTCTCATTTAGCTTTAGTATTCTCCTAACGATGGCCTTTTTTATTTTTCCTGAGAAATTACTGTGGCATCTGAAGATCTTCATTTTGAAATCATGTTGACTTTTAGTGTGGGTTTGATGGCCCTAGTTACTTTTTAAGGCACTGCTTCATGCTTTACTGTCCTTGCTTCAGCAATTTAGATTTGGCTCTGTCAAACAGAACGTCTTCATTTTAGGGACTAAAGTCTGGCCCAGCATCTGTGAGCTCATAAACTACCAAATGAGGAGCAAAAGAAGGCAGCAAGAAGAGGACCACTGTCCGCGTGTCAGTATTCTGACGCTGTCACAGCCACTAGGTTCATTCCCAGGTTTGAGATAATTCCTGAAACAGACAGAAGTAATTTCTTTAAGGGGAACTGGAAGAAAGTGTATTGCTGTGTCATGAGGTGTAACAGGGAAATGAGAGCTGTGCCATCTGCCTTCTTCTCTGTAGCTTCGCAAGGGAGCCATATTTGGAGAAAGGAAATATTGCTTTGCGCACTCCTTAGGGAAGAGACTTTGTGGTTTGCATGTGACTTGGCAGTGATTTGTCTTTACACTTCAGTACCACATGTCTGAATACTTTAGTCTATGTGTTCTTAAAATTGCCTTTCATTAATACTTGACATTGAGAAAAGCCATCATTTTCTTAATATTGAAAATTAACATACTACCTAATCTCTCTGTGTGTGTTTTTTGCTCAAACACAACTCATTTTCTTATAAAAAGCTTTAAAATTAGGACTATAGAACACACATTCTTCAACTGATTTATTTCATTTAACAAGATATCTACTAGTATGTTCCATTTTCTTATCTTGCTGCTTTGAAAAGATCTGTATGACATACAGATTTGAAAAACAAATGGTGATTTCTACTTTCATTTATCAATTCAACAAACATTTCTGAGCATCTCTGATCAGGTCTGACGATGCAAAGATGAGTCAGACAAAAATCTCGTAGTAGCGCCGACTGGTACATCTTTCTTTGATGGCAGCAATGTTATATAGCTGCATTGTCCAATCTGGCAGCCTCTAGCTGTTGAAATGTGGCCAATGTGACTAAGAAGCTGAGTTTTTAAGTATATTTAATTTTAACTAATTTAGACTCAACTACTCATATGTGGTTAGTAGCGATTATATCAGATAGGGCAGGTAGTAGCTAAAGTTGACAAGGGAAGAGTCTTCATCTGTAGCAGTGCCAGCCTGACCTAGCCTCTCTGTCATCTCAGTTAAATGCAGTCAGGAGGAAGATATGTGAGTGAGAAGCTTCTAGCTGAGCCCAGCCTCAGCATTAGAGTGTCCACATCTAAAGCCCCAAATACCTTGGGGCAGAGACAAGCCATTTCTATCACATCTGAATTCCTGACCTATGAGATCTGAGAACAAAATGGCTCTTCCTCTGTGCCACTGGGTTTCGGGGTGGTTTGTTAAACAGCAGTAAATAACCTCAACAGGCAGAGAGGGGCTGTGACCCAGTACGTGGCTCCTGCCTTCTCCTGGAAGCTCTGGCTTTGATTGGTTCTAGAGTTCAAGCCCATCAGCTGCTGTGGTGAAAGATGGTGTCTTCCCCATCTTTGGGGTCTCAGCTGAGAGGGGAGGGAAGAATCTGGAACCCAGCCCAGTCAGAATGTTATCCCTAGCACAGTGGGCAAAGCACTTTCATGACCCTTGTCTTGTGGAAGCTTCGCAATAACCTGAGGAGGGGTTTCAATATGAGAAGTAGAAGCAAACACAGTGACTAACTAGCCCAAGGTCATATCGTCAATAAGAGGTTAAAGTGGCACTCAATGCAGGTACTTTTTTCCTGTCCCATGGTGAACTGTGGTGGAGTTAGTGAAAAATATGGGCCATTCTCCTCCACTCCCCCACCCCAGCCTGTGGCTGGAGGAGTTAGTGTGGGCAATCACTAGCATCTTTTACATTGCAAAGAAGAGATGTGTCCAAGTCACCTGTCAGGGATAAACAAATAGACTGGTCCCAACTCCCTGGTTGAAAGTAAAAGAAAACCCAACCATGACTAGAAAAATGGGAAGGTACTGAGTAACAAAACAGTTAGTGGCATCCAAAATTTCTGGATCCTGGGGTTTAATCAGACCTTGGCCTCCTTCTTGTCCTTACAAGTCTGTCTGTCACACACTAGCTTCTCATGAGGGTCCAGGGTGTGCCAAGATGACAGTGGGTTCCCCTCCTGTCCAGACCAGCTGGCTCTTTCATGATTTTAGGTCCTTCATCCCACAGAATAGAAAGTTTAACAGGAATATCTGCAGACTGTTTATTAATTCATGGAAATTATCCAATCACCTTCTTAATATTATCTGATAGGGTTTTGACACCCACAATTGCTGTATCAGTTACTTTAGCATACCTACACAAGTATTCACAGTTCATATTTCCATGCTGCATAAGCCCACAAACTCAGGGGTCCTGAGAAGAGCCTATGGAACAATGGCTAAAAGCAGCCCACCTCTGGGAAAGATAATGTTGATGGTGTTATGGGATCATAATGACTGTTCTATCCTGAAATGTCCAATTGCACCTGAGGGGAAGATGATCAGGCATGCTGATGCTTCAAGAGTCTCTATAATTATGTCCTGCAAATGCCAGCAGGTTCAGTGTTTTTTGAAGGTCACTTTGCAGCTGTACCAGTTTTTATTTCCAATTAAATCAAAGAAAAACATAGAATTTAGAATGGCCAGAAACCTTAGCAACTCTTAGACATCTCCATCCTCATCTTCTCCCATTCTCACCCTCATTTATTCTGTTTTAGGAACACTGGCTCTTTCTGTGCCTTGTGCTTACCAGACTGGCTCCCTCTTCAGAACTTTGCATTCAGTAGACTCTCTATCTAGCATACTCCTCCTCAAAATATTTGTCATTATCTTGTTCCCATTATTCAGGCCTCAATGAGACCTTTCCATTTATAATGTGCCCTTCACCCCCACTCATTTTCTAGCCTACACTTTTACAAGGTGTTTTGTTGTTGTTGTTGTTGTTATTGTTGTATTACCAGGCTCTCCAAAGGTGTGTGATTCCACTCAACACTTTGGGTGATGACAAACAGCTGCAAACCATAGCACAACCGAGCCTCCTGTGAGAAAGGCCTATTACACCCGTCATGATTTAAAATTATACTTTTAGGTTTGCTGTCTGTGACCACACCCCTGTCACCTGCTGCTTAGAGGATTGAGGGCATTTTGCATTTATTTCCATTGTTTCACTTAGAACAATGTCTAGCACAAAACAGGCATTCAATATATAATCTAAATTAAGGATAGATTTGGTCCAAACCCCTTTATTTTAAACTAGAGGCCCAGTGCACAAAATTTGTGCACTTGGGGGGGAGGGGTCCCGCAGCCTGGCCTGCACCCTCTCGCAGTCCGGGAGCCCTCAGGGGATGTCCGACTACTGCGGAGGCGGGAGAGGCTCCCACCACCACTGCTGTGCTCACCAGCAGTGAGCCCGGCTTCTGGCTGAGCTGCAATCCCTTGTGGGAGCACATTGACCACCAGGGGGCAGCTCCTGCATTGAGCATCTGTCCCCTGGTGGTCAGTGTGCATCATAGTGAACAGTTGTTCTGCTGTTTGGTCAATTTGCATATTAGCCTTTTATTATATAGGATGGGAAAGTGGAGTTATAAGTGATAGATTAGAGGGATGGATAGAGAAAGAAAATTGACAGCATATCTAAATGTAAGTAATGCATTCCCCCAAGACAATAACTTGGAATAATATTTCTGAAACTTGAGAGTTAAAAAAGCCAACCTTGTTTTTGTCACTAGAAGAAAAATGAGTAGAGCTTTTTATTGTTCATATGTATGTATTTGTATTCTCAAAATTCAACATTAATATACATTTCCGGTTAAATTTACAATTCTACACATACTTGCTGACATTTGACAAAAGGCATACTGCAACACTGGATATGGCTCTTAGAGGCCTTGGAAGTGGCTCCTTGGTAATATGTACAATTCATTTTCATTTTTTCAAATCAGATTCATAATTTTTATATTAAATATATTGCATTTATTTAAATTTATTGGGTGACATTGGTTAATAAGATTATATAGGTTTCAAGTGTACCGTTCTATGATACATCATCTGTATATTGCATTGTGTGCCCACCACCCAAAGTCAGATCTTCTGTCATCATATATTTGACCCCCTTTATCCTTTGCTACCTCTCCACCCTCCTCTCTGGTACTCACATACTGTTGTCTGTGTCTATGAGCCTAAAAATTCCACCAAAGAACTATTAGAAACAATAAATATAGTAAAGTTGCAGGAAACAGAAATCAATGTCCAAAAATCCACTGCATTCCTATATACTAACAATGAAATTTCAGAAAAGAAATTAAAAACAAAACAAAAACAAATTCCTTTTTTAATTGCAAGAAAAGGATAAAACACTGACGAATAAGCTTAGCAAAGGATGCAAATATACTGGATTTTAACTGGTGATTTTATTTTCAACCCCCTCATTCTAAAATAACCTGTAATTAAAGTCATTTAATATATAAAAATTCTGAAGTATATCATTCTGAAGTAAATTACCACCTTCATTATTTCAGTCAGAAATTATACCTTTATACCTATGGATTTTTTAAAGTTTAAGGTTGGCGTTATCTCTGTCTTTATTAAATCACAGGACATCTATCAATTGACACTGCCCTAACGATTACAGCACGGTGGTAATTGCTACCAATTTTAAAAATAGCTGCAATAAGTATGAACCACTTTAGTGTGCCTGAATACTACATTCTTGAGGTGAAAAATAACAATTGGAACATCAGCGAGTTAAAAGTCAATATGGTCTCAAGTCATGATTTCTGCCTCATTTTTTCAGAGGACAGGTATATTTTAGAAGAAAAGTATGGCATCAGAAAGGAGAAAACTTTCTTTAAAATATTTGCGTCTACCTTTCTGGAGCCCAAATCAGTGAAAATCCTCAAAGGAAATTCTTACTTCCCCTCAACAGCCCACATTTATTTCAAAGACAAGACCTCTTTGTGGAGAACAGGATCACTGACCAGCTTTATCAGTCAAAAAAACAACAACACTTTAGTTAGTAGCCACAGAGTATTTTTTGGTCCAAGAATTTTCTTCTACTTGGTAAACTCTGATCATTAGACACGTCTGGGTGTAGATTATCCAGGGCTACCAAGAAAGACTGACACAGTCATTATTACACCATAACATTTCACTTTGCTATCTTTGCAATCTGAGGTTTGGGATCTGAAGTTGGGGGGGGGGGGGGGGAATCTATTCAGGAGCTACAGATTGCAACACAGAGCTAGGCCTCTACTAACCACAGACAGCAAATGTCATGAGTGGGCCTTTCTCTCTCATAGAACAGAAATTATCAAGGGTAGCTGTTCATTTATGAAGCATTTCCATAGATAATATCTAGCCTTTATTAGTCTACAAGTTTGATGTACTTTCCTTCCTATATTCTAAAGGAAAATTAAAACTTCCTCATATCCCCAACCACAAATTAACCAAAACACTGAAAAAAAACAGCCCAACAAATCAAAGCCTGGGACTTTTTTTTTCTCTTCTTCAAACCACCACCATCCTGTCCCAACCAACTGGACATCTGGGATACACATCTCTCTACTACAGATTTTTTTCTATTTCAAAGCCATGGCTCACCTTTCACTCGGGACACTTTCTTAATTTATAACCAGTACTTTCCCACACCTGTTGGGCTGGACAACAACTTGGCTCCTTGGCTGCTCATACTTACCTACAAAATCCCCCTTCACCAAAACTAAATGTCAGGTCCACATAAGGGACACGCCCTTGTCAGGGGAGTCTGGTCATTGATTAATTTCAAATAGCATTTATCTGAGCTCTCTATACTTGAGACACTGCATTTGGCACTGAGGCATCAGGGATATGTGTGACACAGTCCATAACTTGAGAGGCAGCATAGCATGGGGATTACATATGTGGATACTGGAGCCAGGCTGCCTGGTTACAAATCCCAACTCTGCAACCCTAAACAAGTCACTTAACCCTCCTGCGCAGTTTCCTTTTCTGAAAAGTATAATTATAGCTGCATAAACAGGCTTTTGTGGGGATTAAATGAGTTAACAGTCACAAAGCATAGAGCTTGTCCCATTGTAAACAGTATATACCTGTAAATTATTTTTTTATTACCAAAGAAAGTTTAGTGTAAGGAGATAGGATGGTACACAAATAATTTACCAAAAATATTAAGTAGCTTTTCCCAGGCAGGTAGCAAATCCCTGCTGAATGGGGAGAAGGAGCAAGGGCTTTCCAAACAGAGGGAACAGCATTTGTAAAGGCACAGAGATGGTGAATGTATGCAGTTTACAAAAAGAACAGTGGGTCAGAGTGGCTGAATCTAAAAACTCACAGGGTTGCAATGCATTTATTTTATTGGGTCTATTTTCAACTCTACTATCATTACTCCAATGACTTTCAAATGCCTTGGACAACTGGAAGCTTCATGTGTTCTTTACGGTCTGTCCTCAATCACAGAAATTCACGGCAGTAAACTTCACTCCCCACCTTACTCCGTATTCATATGTACATAGATACCTGGGAAGCTCAGGGAACATAAACACACAGCTGGCCTGCTTAGACATTTCCCCAAGACAATACCACTGTGACTGGTCCAGCCAGGTGCATGCGGGAAGGAAGGATGGTTTCAAGATCACCATAATCAGTGTCCTCAGCCTAACCACGGGACCACCATGCCACTGCGATGAGGATGCCAGTGTTAATTAGGAGTGCTACAGTCACCCATGAACTGGGCCTTCCTTCCACTCCTAACAGGCTGACTCACAGAGCCCCCCAGAGAACCTAGACATGGTAGAAACCCAGTATGAGCAGAAAGCATGGCCTTTTCGTTAAATACAGACAGCTAAGACTTCTGGATAGTCTTCCTATCACTGCCCTTCCTACCACACCTGCCCAGGTCCCCAAGGTTATTTAAGACACAAGTAGCTGGAACCATGAGTATGAGTTTATGGCACCACCACTGCTGAGGATCTGTGTCCATGCAGCTGTCCCTTGATGTCATACCAGCCCCTGATGAAACATGAAACATGCCTCCATGTAACTGTGTTTATCAAACTCCTTCACCATGAACTTTTCCTTCTGGTTCTGTGATCCATTCTGACTACTAGGAGCTTGTGTTCTGTCCTTCACTGCCCGAACCACTGAATTTCCACCTGCTTTGAAGATCTCTACTGAGCTAACCACTTATGCTTGAAACCAGGGATTGTTCTAGAAGTCAGTTTGACCTCACTGGATGGGATAGACATTGTGAGAAGGGAATATCAGGCAGGCCTAAACCTCATCCTGACCAGAACTGTATGGTCACATCCCTGAGGACACCTTGACTTCAGAATAATCCTTGCCCTAGCAAGATGTTGAGGCTGATTCTTATCCATTTCCACATTGATGACAAGGACACGATGTCCTGGGACTGTGTAAGCTTATCTTAGAAAATTAATTTCTTGTCCCAGAATATATCAAGCCAATAGACTGGCTGAGAGACAGAATTAAGGCTTGTTTAGTGACTTATAAGCAGCATTTTAAAATGTAATAAAACATAAAATACCAAATGTATTACACATAGTGAGAATAAATATAATTTACAAAGTTGTATGTATGTGTGAATATCTATATGCATTCTAGGTCCCAATGTCAAATGTATTTCTCACTACACAAACACGACTTTGAAGAAATAAGTATTTTTCTTCCTTGACGAAAGTTATGACATTTTCAGAACCTCTACATGAAATCACCTTTAGACATTTTATCATTAATAAAAACACTAGTACTGGATATTTTTTCACTTTTGAATTATTTCATTTTTGAAAAGGTAAGTATAATTTGAAAAGACTGGTTCTTCCTTCATTTGGATAAGTGACACTTTGACTCAGTTCACCACTGTTTTCTCATCTGGCTTTCTGCTCTTCTCACCTCAGTGCTGCCCCCCCATCTGTTCTGCTGTCAGAGAGAATGCAATCATTTTCATTTTTGTTTACCCAAGTATTCAATTTTCTTTTTTTATATAACTTAATTTTTAATGTATTTTTATTGCTTTCAGAGAGGAAGGGAGAGGGAGAGAGAGATAGAAACCTCAATGATGAGAAAGAATCATTAATCAGCTACCTCCTGCACACCCCCTACTGGGGATCAAGCCTGCAACCCAGGCATGTGTACAGACTGGGAATCAGTGCTCAACCACTGAGCCACATTGGCCAGACCAAGTACTCAATTTCCTAAAAACAAACTAACACTTCTCAAAGTGCAATAAAACTGGGTGGGATTTTGGTCAACTGGAATATAGAATTCTGGTTTCCTCCTCTGAATTTCAAACATTTTTGAGGCCTTTTTGTCTTTGGTGGTCAGATCACATCATTATCCTTTAAGCCTCTTAAATAGCTTCAGAATTTAATATTCAAAGACAGCTCTTGACCCAGCGTGGCCCCCCAGACTAACTGAATTCTCACCATGAATATTAGGCAAAGGAGAGACAAACCTGAGCTGAAATTCCATAAATGCTTGGGCTTTATTTGCTGTTTAACTGAGTTCTTCAATGGCATGATTTTCCAAATGGATTTTCAATTCTCTGCTTTTACTTGCAGAGATATTTTATGTGAACATATTCATATAATATAATGACTAAGAGTGATGTCAAGGCAGGCACACAAAATGCCAAAAATCTTTAAAAAACTAGTTCGTTTCAGATCTATTCATTTCACAACAGAAAACTGTTTATAGAGTAGACAAGCAGACGTTCCCATTCCACATAATTACACTATAACTCAAATTTAACAATTTGATCTATAAAGGCAATTAGCTTTGGCAGAACTTGAAAATTATTTGCCCTGATAGATAATAAAATGTGTTACAAGGAATCACACAATTCAGTGTCTCAGAGTCACCATCTGAGGAATAAATATGTTTTGAAGTTTCAACTAAAATGAATATAGTACTCAAAAAAGAAAAACAGATTAATCACAGTTTCTCATGAACTAAATAGCAAATAGAGAGAGTGAAGTGAGTCCAAAGTATGTTGAAGCCACTAAATATTTTACTTCTTTAAAATAAACATTTCACGTTTCTCTTTGAGAGGACACTGCTTAGTTTAAAGGGGTAGCTGGAGTCACCGAGGACCAGAAGGAAGAGGAAGCAGAGAGACTTTAGATTACATGAAGGGGGAAGGGCTCCTAATGTTGGCGCATGCAGGTTTCGCCTCAAAGATATTTTATTTCTGTCTGGACAGTTTTGAGAGTGGTCTTGTTCAGCGCTGAGGTTACAGAGTCATTTATGAGCCTGCCCCTTTCTTGATTCCACAATCTGCCACAGAACCACTCAGAGACGGTGCACCGGGAGAGGCTGGGGTGCCTTTCAAGGACAGGAGACAAAGAGAGAGAAGCTTTTTCCAGAATGTGCATGAGTGTGCTTACCGGAAGTAATAACCAAAGTGATGCACAAAATATTTAATAACTAGACTTCAAAGACACTAGCCAATCGGAAAGCATCAGAGCTGGAGCAGGAGCCTCAGGAGCCTCCTGGATCATTGGGGAGGATTAGGGGCCCCAGGAACGAGCTGGGGCAGCTGGCAGGGTGCTCCAGGTAAAACCTTTTACTCACGGGTATGCTAGTAGATCATCGTGTTAGCAACTCGTGCAAACATATCGAACAGAGCCCTAGAAACACTGCTCCACCTTCCTACCCCATAGCCCCTGCTTCACAGATATTTGAAGGGTTCTGAATTCAGAATGAGCATCACTACTGCTAATAATAGCTGCAATGATAGAATCAAGGAACTTCGGTAACTGAATCTGCACAGAAGCGGAGGGAGGACACACTGTCTCCTAGACCAGAGGTCCTGACGGGGAACAGCTAAGTAGCTGACGGGGGTCAGGACATGCGACCCCAACACACGGCACCTTGGCATACTGACTATTTGAAGCTGAAACAGTGAGAAAACGGCAGGAGCAAGAGGGTCACTCTGACCTCCCCCTGCCCTTGTCCACCAAAACAGGTTACAGAACCCTATTGAGAGGTGCTTTCCTGCACCCTGAGCAAAGGAGCACTCTCCTGTCTGAAGACAAATGGAATCCAAGAAGAATATGAACCAACAGGCCTTGCTACACTTACTACTCCCCTGTTTACTACACTCACATCATACTCCTTGACCTGAGATATTTCCACACACTGTCCACCCTCCATTACGCCTGGCATAAACTACTCAAGTCCACCTGTTTCCTTGGCCTGTGTTTCTTAATGAAGGTTTCTGTATCATGTAAAGCTTATATTGAATACATGTGCATCTTTTTCTCTTGTTAATCTGTCTCCCTCAGTTTACTTGGCAGACACCCCAAGAGGGTTGAGAAAAACTTTCCTCCTCTGTGTAGCTAAAAAAGTGAAAGGATCCTAAATAAAGAGAAAACAGCATTAAAGGGGTACTCACTGATCAAGCATGGAAAGAGGAGGCTCAGAGCAAACACAGGGGAGCAATCAGAGATCACAGCTCAGCCCTAGCTGGTGTGGCTCAGTGGATAGAGTGTGGGCCTGTAGACTGAAGGGTCCCGGGTTTGAATCCGGTCAAGGGCATATGCCTGGGTTGCGGGCTCAATCCCCAGTGGGGCGGGGCATGCAGGAGGCAGCCAATCAATAATTCTTTCTCATCATTGATGTTTCGATCTCTCTTTCCCTCTCCCTTCCTCTCTGAAATTAATAAAAATATGTTTTTTAAAAATAGATCACAGATATGAGGGTGATAAGTTATTTTGTCACTAGACAGAGGTATGCTCCTATCACAATGTATATTCTATCAGCCTTGGAACCTGAATCTGTTATGGTTTTAGCCACTTTCCTTGGCTTTGAATCAAAAGACAACCTTCTCATAAAAGTGCTTGCTTTCCACATGCCTCAACTTGAGGAGGGAAGAAGTCTGGGTCTCTGGATCTGAGAGGTTTGCTTTATAGTCACACATCTGATTGAGGCCCCCACACCCAAAGTACTAGGCTGGCATATGGGTCCATGTATCAGTCTCAAGTGACACTAGCTGATTATACTAAAATTTGGAGCATTAAAAATATGCTGGATATAGATATAATATCCAGCTTCTTGTCCTGCTAGGGGGAAGCCCAGATCTTATATGGTAAATGTCAACAAAGTAATGCCACCCTAGCAACCATCCTTAGACTTTGATCAAGACCTGCCTTCCTACTGCTACCTCAATCTCCTGCACCCACAGGCTATGCCATGGGGTTTCTGCAGACATCCATCCACTGCTAAAAAGAAAAGCTAGGGCCTTTGTCCTACCAACATCCAAAGGGCTTTTCCCCTATTTTGTGAAGTATGCTCAATCCAGACAGTGTTGTGAGCACAGATTCGCAGAACATGGCTGCTATAGAAGCCCTGGTGGTTAACTCACTTGCATTTAAGTATGACCACAGTGGTTGAGGCTGCCCGCCAGCAAGTTTATTTGCCTATTTCCAGCAGTGGACAAGGGGTTTCAGTTGAAATTCTGCTAATTCTCCTGACCACAATATAATATTTTAGAATAGCTATAGAGACTCACTTTTATACTCCAATGTTAACTCACATCATAAAAAATAACAGCTACTATTAATTGGAGACTTGCTACAAGCTACACAATGTTCTAAGGATATCTCAATTAGTGCAATGACTCATTGAAGCCTTATAATCTCCATTTTACCAGAATAAAATGGAAGCTTGGACAGGTTGAGTAGTTTTCCAAGATCGCCAAGCAATTAAGCTTTAGACACAGCAGTTGAATCCAAGTTTGCTTTAGAAAGCCTATGCTCACAGATTGACTTCGTCCTAATCCCACACATCAATTTTTCTTATTGAGAGAGAGAGAGAACATGTTGGCAGTAACAAACAATCCCAGGAAAACTACTTGGACATGAAGAATGTGAAGTCTCAATTTTATTGCAATGTATTCAATTTTATCTTATTACAAAACGATTCCTAAACCACTGCTGCAATCCTACTACTTTGGGGCTCAAAAACTTAAATAACTGAACCTTTTCTATGGCATAACATTCAAGGTCCTTGCTGTGGAATTTAAGACCCTCTGGAATCTGGCACTGGTTTAAACAACACCACCCTCACCCCTTCCTCTACATGCCAGCCACTCCAAGGCCTTACCTGCTTCCTTCCCACTTACATGCTTTGCATCTGCTATTCCCTCAATCCATAAAGTTCTTTCTCTCCCACCTCTACACATACAGTCCAGTTCTTTAATAAGCTCTCCCTTGATTCTCTAAGTAGAGAGACCTTATTTACCATAGAACACTTTTGTCACACAATTGCAGCGTTCCACCTTTTGTTCTTAGTCATTATTTATATATCTATTCTATACTCAAAGGAGAACAAAGCCAACATGATTTTTGTCCTCCAACTCCAACTACAGCCACCACAATGCCTTCTGCTAAAGAAGGGGCTCAGCCTGGCTAGTGTGGTTCAGTGGCTGAGCATCGACCTATGAACCAGGAGGTCATGGTTGGATTCCCAATCAGGGCATCCTAGTTGTGGGCTCAAACCCCAGAAGGGGTGGATGTTCAGGAGGCAGCCGATTGATGATTCTCTACCATCACTGATGTTCCTATCTCTCCCTCTCCCTTCCTCTCTCTAAAATCAATAAAAACCTATTTTAAAAAAAGAAGGGGCTCACCAAAAGTGTATTCAATTGCATTAATTTGAATTTGCATTATTTTGTACTATTTTTAAAACACAAATATCCTTGACAGAGTAATACTTTCAGTGTTGAAAAATAAATCAGTATTACTAACACATACTTTATAATTTACAAATAACTTTTATGTATATTAACCTGGATTATTACAAGAAGCTCTTTGGATACTTATTAAAAACATCATTATCTCCATTTTTCAGATGAGAGATTAAAAATAATTATTTGCTTTTTCTAACATCTGCAGAATAATTATGTAGCAGCCACAATGCTAAGCACATATCTCAATTATTTTATTTCTCAAAAGCTCTAAATGGAATAGAGTATTTCTTACAGATTCTTAGCAGTTTATAAGCATCCAAAACTGGAAACTATTTATTTCCAAGCCTGTGTCTAGAGGAAAAATTCACAGGCAATAGCTTTGAAATAAATGTCCTCAAGAGAAAGTTTTGTTGTTGTTTTTTATCTTATTCCATTTCCCTACTTGGTTCTATGTGGATCAATGGTATTGAAGGGAATGGGCACATTTTTGTTTGAGCTTAAATAAGGAATCTGATTTAGTAATTATTGCCTTATATGGCTATGGTCAGATACTTCCTCTGGTGGCAAGTAGAAAATAAAATGGAGATTGTAGCATAATATACAATAATTTACCTAGCATCAGTACAGAATGATGTATCTGTCCCCAATGAGCAAAAATATCCATATAATTCCTTTTCCTATTTTAACTAATTTGGTTAAATGCATTTATAGTGTAATATCCATTTTACTATTTAAACAACATGTACGGAACACATTTGCCTTTTATGACTGACCTGGGCTCATCATTATTCACATCGATCATTGATTGTCCTGAGCCACAGGGTGGCCATGCCCTGTGTGGGAGATGAGGCATGCAGGCCAGGTGGTTTTAAATGGTCACCCCCTCCCCATGACTGACCTTTTGTTAATTCTCTTATTTCTTTCCTTGCTGCCAAGTTGCTAGATCAGATTTCTCTCAACCTTAAGTACCAGGTCACCAGCAGCATCCCAATATGCCATGCCCCAAATTAGTTCCATTTTAATGAAGAATCAAGTAAATAAGTTTGGTACCATATTAGGAAATAGGCATACACAGATGATTAAAACATGCCTTTTATGTGTTTGCAGTCCAGACAAGGCTGGGGGGGCGGGGGGAGTGAAATCAGATAATTTCAAAACACAGAAATGCTTTGCTAGAGGTCGTTACAGCATGAAAGACTTGGTGGTACGGAGTCCGGAGATGACTCCCAGAAGAGTTAGTAGCTTGATGTATGAATAGGAATCAGCAAGATGAAAAGGTAGCCAGTGGGATAAGAGAGAGAAAGAAGGAATCCTCGGGTACAGGAACTAGCATGGTTTACATAGAGAATGAATAACTTCTCGGTATTACTAAAGACCACGGTTAGCGCCCTAACTGGTTTGGCTCAGTGGATAGAGCGTCAGCCTGCGGACTCGAGGGTCCCAGGTTTGATTCCGGACAAGGGCATGTACCTTGGTTGCAGGCACATCCCTAGTGGGGGGTGTGCAGGAGGCAGCTGATCGATGTTTCTCTCTCATCGATGTTTCTAACTCTCTATCCCTCTCCCTTCCTCTCTGTGAAAAATCAATAAAATATATATATATATATATATATATATATATATATATATATATTTTAAAAGACCACGTTTAGGAAGCAAGCGGTAGAACCTGAGACAAGCGGTATAAAGGTGGCCCTTGGTGATATCTCCTTTGGCTTTATTCCATGGGTGACAGGAGCCACTGACGGGGTTTAGACAAGAGTAAGGAAGAGAGCTCAGCTAGAAATACTTGGAGCCAGACATACATAGCTTCTTAAATATTTTTTGAATAATTTCTCAAAAATGAATGTGATTCAATATATGATGAGAGAATACAGCTGGAAGAGTAGGTTTAATTTCGAATAATTTCTTGCAGGAGATACACATTGTCCATGTGTCCAGGAGGGAGTCCAATATCCTGTTTCTAATCATCTGTGGGCTGGGAAACCACTACTCAACCACACAGCTTCCAAATTAAGCTGCCCATTAATATCACCAGGGAGGTTTTAAAAGTCCTGATACCTAGGCCTTCTCCCAAATATATTAAATTACATCCCCTAGAGCTGTGCCCCAGTAATTGTTACAGTTCTCCACGTGATTTGGGATTCAGCCATGACTAAGAACTTCTCTCAAGTACTGGACTCAGATCTGAGACTAGGAAAGGGCTTTCTTCCCAGTAAAGTATATGGACTGTGACATTTTGGACTTGACGTTGCCAGCGTAGTTTGACACAGGTGGTAGTGCCTCTTGACGGCACAGCTCAACTGTTGCTTCCTCTAACAAGTTTTTTTCTAAAGGATAGTAGACGGGAGCTTTCCCATTTCTCTCTAACAGCACTTTTATGTTTATGGAGCTTGGTGGAAAGAAAGTTTATAGGTTGAAGCAAGAGATCACACAAGATGAAACCAAACTATATTGGAAGGAAATCCATTTATAAACATTTAAGTGCAAGGTGAAAAGGAGTCCAGACTGTTGGTGCCAAGGCATGGAATGACTCTTCACTGTGGGATATTTATGCACCAAGCTTTCTGATTTCGCTGTGAAGAGCAGAACATAACATAATAGACAAGGATATAAACTTCCAGCCTGCATATTAGCAGTTCAGTAAAAAACAAGAAACACAACCTTGGGCCACAGTTTTTTTTTTGACAAGCTCCATAAATATTCTATCCTTAATGTCATTCACAATTCAGAGGATGCATGGTTTCAATCACGGCTCTTGCAAATAGGAAGGGCTGTATACAGCACTATTTTCTTTCATCTAGAAATTTTAACCTATAGAGAGAGCTTTATGACAAGACAGATTAAGTTTGAAAGGTGTCTTTTTCTTTTTCAAATTTTTAGGACATATTTTAATACTCTTGTTCATTTTTAAGAAGCTCTTACCAAACATAGGAAAGTTTTATTGCACCAGAATTTTGAATAGTGCAGTGGGCTTTGGTGTGGTTAAAGGAAACAGTGCTCTTAGCATTTACAATACCAAAACCAATTCTAAGCAGGCACTTAAAACTTCGCTGAAGCAAACATACTTTAGGGCAAAAATAAACTGAGCTTCGGAACAGTACGCCTGGGATCTATTTAACGCGGGCAGGAGGTTATAAGCAGCCCAAAGTAAACCTTCGGCACAAGTTACACAGAACAAAGAGGTATAACCTTTTCCTTCCCCCCTGGAAGGAATGCTTAAGGGAGTGAACTGGAGTGGAGATAACAAATGAGTGTTTTTCAAAATTGCGCATCTCCAGAGGAGAAAGACCAAGGGAAAGAGACTTATCGAAGGTAATTGACTGGTTTAACTTTGCACATAGTACGCAACAAAGACACATGCACAAATCTTGTTGGAAATCAAAGGCAGTTAGGCCTGTAGGGTCCTTTTCGAAATACGTGTCCGATGAACATAATGGAATGTGTAGGCGGGAACTGTGCATATCTGCAGAGGAGGAAAGCAAAAAGCCTGCAGTTTTTGTTTTGTGTGTGGTTTTTTTTTATAGCTTGGAGATCCATGACGTCCAGTGATTAGCCATTTTGAGAATAATGGCGGGGGGGGGGGGGGGGGGGAGGGGAGGAAGCCTCTCACTGTAAAAAACAGCTGTAGGCATCCTGCTTATTTTCAGTTCTCTGAGTATGAAACCATGACAATTTCAGCAGAGTCTGTTTGACCTGGGTGCTCTGTGGATAATCTTCCACTGCCAAGCTAGGAATAGTAACCCTCCAGAAGAAACCTTTACCCATAACACAGTGTAACCATGTAACAGTCTTGGCTGTAGAGAGGTTTCGATTCAGCCAAGCCATTATTCATTTTTTGTTTTATGTCAAACTAGTTTAGTAAACCAGCTTCAGGGGCAACTTTTGCAAAGCAGGCGGTCACTGTCCTAGACTTTCAGTGCGAAGGTGAACTGAATCACTGCCTTCTCCTCACCCCATTCCCTCAATTGTTTCTAACTACCTGCTCGGGAAAAGTGAGGTAGGAAATAGATGCAATTTTCTGGACTGTTTAAAAAAGTTGTTCTCATCCTGTGTTGGGAATTAGAAAGAAAAGGTGGTGCTTGTAAAAATATATTCCCCAAGCCTTATCTGGAGAGTTTCAGATTACTAGCAGCATCTACCATCTTATATAGTCACTTACTAGAATGCAAGTTTTTTGCAATACGAGATCTGTAACAATTTATTACAGAAGAAAACACACACACTTTCCCCCTCACACACACACACACTTTCCCCCTTCCACACACACACACACACACACAAATGCATCACACCTCGTCCCTCTGAATTGAGTTTTGCAAAACCATTTCTTTGGGTCTCTTGGTTGCAGTCACTATCATCCATCAGCTGTGCACCCAGGTTAGGTAAATAGCACACCTGACCAGTTATCTAGTGAATAGAGGCAAGCAGACAGCCCGCTGGAAAAATGAGGCCCTCAAAAACTGCTTTCTTCCTCAAATGCAGTTCTGTGACATGAGTTACAGACTTAATGTCTTTTCTTACTCACCGAACCTCTCCTGGCAGACACAATCTCAAAACACTTCCTTTGATTAAGATAATTCACATACCATAAGATTGATTCACCCTTTTAAAGTGTACAATTGAGTGGTTTTTAGATATTCACAGAATTGTGCAACCATCACCACCATCTAGTTCAAGAATATCTTTATCCCCCCAAAAGAAACTCTATACCTATTAGCAACCACTCCCCTTTCCACCTTCTTTCTCCCAGTCTTCAGCAACCAGTAATATACTTTCTGTCTCTATGGATTTGCTGAATCTACACATTTCATACCAATGGAATTATACAATACATGGCCTTGCGTATTTGGCTTCTTTCACTTAGCATGTTTTGTTTGTTTGTGAGGGGTTTCTCTTTGTTTGTTTGCTTGCTTGCTTTTGTTAGTCCTCATCCAAATATATTTTTCCATTGATTTTTAGAGAGAATGGAAGGGAGGAGGAGAGACAGAGAGAAAGAAACACTGATGTGAAAGAGACACATCGATTGGTTGCCTCCCGCCAGCACCTGGACCAGTGCCAGGATTGAGCCCTCAACCCAGGCATGTGCCCTTGATGGGAATTGAACCTGGGACTCTTCAGTCCTCAGGCTGATGCTCTATCCACTGAGCAAAACCAGCTAGGGCCACTTAGCATGCTTTTAGGGTTCATCCATATTGTAGCCTGAACCAGTACCTCTCTTCTTTTTATACCAGGTGACAGGAGGATATGGATAGGATCATTTTGTTTAATACCTTCTGCCTTTGACAACTAATCATTAAAGAAATTAACTGGCATCTATTGTGGTTTATTGTTGTATGTGTCCCAATTATCAGATTTTTAAAAAATATATTTTTATTGATTTCAGAGAGGAAGGGAGAGGGAGAGAGAGATAGAAACATCAATGATAAGAGAGGATCATTGATTGGCTGCCTCCTGCATGCCCCCTACTGGGGATCGAGGCCTCAACCCAGACAATTATCAGATTTTATTGTCCTAGATTATCCTTTGTTTTCCATTGGGACACTGTCCCTCACACAGTTCAGGTAATATATTTTAATAAACCAAAAACTATGTTTTTGCATAGTTTAAGTAGAAATCTAAAAGGCTAGTAATGAAAAGTGCCCCACCTCCTACCTCCCCAAATCCCTGCATCCTTACAGTAATAATTATCAACTTTTTCTAATGTTTTTTCTGTAATACATTTCCATACTCCTAAAGAACAGGTTTTTGCTATAATCTCTCAATTCTTACTTTACATATTACCTGTGAAATAAGGGAAGCAAAAACAAGTACATACTCTCTGGCTCATTCATATAGAATTCTAGAAAATGCAAAGTAACCTATAGTGACAGAAACAAATGAGTGATTTCCAGGGGAGGGATGGGAGAGATAGATGATAAAACAGACCTGAGGGAATTTTTGGAGAGGATTAAATCTATTTGTCATCTTTATTATGCTTATAGCATCATGGATATATGCATATATAAAATTCACCCAAGTTTATATTTAAATATACTCAGTGTATGTGTGTTGGTATGGGGGCAGGGCATCGTACAAAATGCACGAGTAAGGAGCCCTTGAAAAAGATGAGTTTGGTGATACAAAGTATATGTTGGGAGAAGGAAGTATTTTAGCCTTAAGGCCCCAGATAGAAAACAAATGGAAGAGGCAAGACAATTATTTCAGCATTGGAGAATAATGGAGTAACTTTTGGTGGCATTATCCATGCATGCTACTCCAGCCCTCCCCCTGACCACGGACAGTCCTTTGTGAGAAGTACAGTAGTTGGAGAGGACAATAAAAGCGCATGTAGATGTCTGCCAAAGCACCCACAGGCTCGTTAACACCAGCCGATCTATCCAGCCCAGAACCGTGAAGCATGAAAAATGCATTCAAAAAAGAAGGCCTGGATTCCTCCCTGAAGGCACAAACTTTAAGGAAAAGGCTCTTTGCGAAATTTTACTTCAGGCGATTTGGCAAACTGAAAGGGACCCAGGTCCATCCACCTACACTTAATGGACACAAGCTAATCAGATTGTCACACTGTGCTTTGGGCGGCTGGCATTGTCAGATGAAGCACTGGCTCCTGCTTGCTCCACATGCCAGAGCTGAAAGAACTGTCCAACGCACCAGAACAGATTTCCATGCCTGAACCAAATACGGGGGATGTGTACCGTGTGGGTTAATAAATACCCTCAAAAGGGACTGACCGAAGGACAAAGTCTGACCGGTTCCAGTACCACAGTCACCAAGTTGGGCTTTTCTTCCCGAGCCACTCATTATGGCTGTATTGGGATTTGAAAATATAGATTTAAAATAATTATGGTCCCTGCTATCATCGAGTTTACAGTCAATACGTGGCTTGTGAGGAGAAAAGTCAATATTTTGAAGAGAAACATCTCAAAGTTTATAGATGGAATCAATGTCTTCTTAACATTGAAGGGGCAAACCTGGAAGTAATTACACAGGAAAGTCATTTTATTGGGTGCTTGTCATGTATTAAGAACTAAACTAAACATCACATGTACCTTATCTCCTTCAGCCCTCACGGTCCTATGACCTGGCCCTGTTCCTGTTCTCCCCGTTCTACGGATGAGAAGTCTGACAACCAGGTTGAATGCCTTCCCAGGGCCACAGAGTCACACCATAAAGGAGCTGACAGTTCATGCAGGGCGTCTGACTGCAGAGCCCATGTGGAGCACGAGGCTACAATGCAGGGTTAAGAGGGAGATAGAAGGACTGAGAAAGTACAAGGGAAGGACAAGGAAGACTGAAGAATGGCTTCCCCAGGCCGTCAGTAGCCCAGCCTCTCTGTGTCTCCTGTGTGTGCCCACGGCCACTGTTGCCTTGCTCAGTTAGAGGACATGGCAGCTTTCTTGAAAGTGTCTCACAACCCTGACTCTGTGTCTGGTTCACAGCTGGGTGCCAAGAGATTTCAATGCCTGACTTTGGAGGGTGCTCAATAGTGTGTGCTGAAACAAAATAGCAAGGGACTCATAAATACAGAGATCAGATTGGTGGTTGCCAGAGGAGAGGGGGATGGGAGGTTGGATGAAAAAGGTGAAGGGATTAAGCAGTACAGATTGGTAAACAAAACCTAATGTTACCTATTAATTTTAATATTTAAGTGGAAAAAACAGGGTGTTGATATTTTTATCTTGACACATTATAAATTCATCTTCTGTGCCCTCTCTGGTCATTTGTCCATCCTCACTCTGTCTGTGATATCTGTACTCTCCATCACAAGCACATTATATAGCGGGTCAGGTGAGTCATGGGGAAGTACTGCATAGGGAATATAGTCGATAATATTGTCATAACTATGTAGTCAATAATATTGTCCTAACTTTCTATGGTGTCAGGGAGCTAATGAATATCAGAGGGACCACTTTGTAAAGTATAGGATTGTCTAACCACTATGCTGTATACCTGAAGCTAATACAAAATAATATTGAATGTAAGCTGTAATTGAAAAATAATATTTGCTGAATGACTGCATATATGTGAAAGACACACTGCTGGGGAGGCAGGAAAAGGGCAAAAAGGTTCAGGCAAGACTTAAAGCTTCTTTACCACCACCGTTCTCACATCTCTGCCCTGAGTTGTTCCCTTCATGACCTGCTTAACCATACTTGTATTTTCCTTCCACAGTTGAACACCTGGATTCACAAAGGAAAACAGAGGTTTTTTTTAAAAAGTGAGTTTGGACTAAAAAAGAAGACACACTCAAATAAATGAATCACAAGACCTTAGTGAGCTGGACCATAGGTCAATTAGGAAACCATGATGGATTATAATTGAGGAAACTCAATTCCAGTGAGGTTAAGTGACTTCTTCAAAGCGATCAGTGAATTAGTGACACAGCCAAGACCCTGTCTCCCAGAAGAGTGACAGTCCTTCACTTAGTACACCTTGAGGCTGGGCGATCAGAAAGAGGGCAACACAAGGATGGTACTGAGAAAGGAGATGGCACCGGCTTAGACCAGATGCAGGATGTAAGGAGCGATTTGATGAAGGAAATAGAGAGATGCAGAGTTGATGGTGGTAAATGAACTAATATTCATGAACAAATACCCATTATTCCTTAAAACCACAATCCCACATTATACTGACTTCCACAACTAAAAAGTCTATTATGTGTATGCTCATAATTTTAATATGTCTTTAGCTGCATAGTGTGGGAGGGGGAAAAACAACTTTGTTAGCATACTGCAAAATGCTTCCAGGTATAATCATATATGTCAAGAAAACTGAAAAGCATGCAAGGAAAAACAAAACAAAATGTTGTTCCACATAGGGAACATCGTGAATAATATCGTATTAACTATGTATAGTGCCAGTTGGGTACTAGAATTATCAGGGGATCACTTGCAAATTATAAAATTGTCTAACCTCTGTGTTATACCCCTGAAACTAATATAAAGTAATACTGAATGTCAATTATAATTAAAAATGAAAATAAATCTGTTGCTAATGATCTTACATATTATTTTAATATTTAAGTGGGAAAAATAGTATGTTGATATTTGTACCTTGACACAATATAAGTTCATCTTCTACGCCCTCTCTGGTCATTTGTCCATTCTCACTTTGACTGTGGAATCTACTCTCCATCACAAGCACATTATATAGAGGATCAGGAGGGTATAAAGCAGTGAAAAGAAAAGAAACCCCCAATGATTAGGAATACAAAAACTCAGAAATATACTCTATTCTTAAGGGTTAGTCAGCCTTCACACTGGCACATTATTTTGTTATCGCTGCTAAATAAGTCATTTAGGATGGTAAATTTAAAAAAAATTGACTTTAGAGAGGGAGGGAAAGAGAAAAGAGAGACATCAATGGGTTGTCTCCCTTATGGGCAGGTTGTCACCTTGCCCATACACACCCTGACCAGGGATCAAACCCACAACCCAGGTATGTGGCCTGACTACTGGAAATCAAACCTGCAACCTTTGGGTGCACAGGATGATGTTCCAAGCAACTGGGCCACAGCAGCCAGGGCTGTGATGTGGTTTTCACTGAGCAGATATGTGTCAACATTTAGTATTTATTTATAAACAGAGGGAAGGCAAAAAAGAAAATCAACAGGAAAAACAGGAGATGCAGTGTATCACATAAAACACACAATCATACAAACATAATAACGATTTAAAAATCCCATCAAGTTGTGTAGAGAATGTATAAAGCTTGAGAAGTGACTTCTAAAGCAAAGACAGGTTTGAATTTTCCAAAACCAGACAAGTGCCTAGCAATTAACAGGTGTTGCAAAGAACTTGTTAATGCAATCTATCGTTAAAAAGGGTGGTATTAAAAATGTAAATCTGAAGGGTTTGTTTTTTTTTGTCAATTAGATAATAGGTTTTTAATCCCTTAGATTAAAACTAGTCTTGAAATAATTAACCACAGGTGTAGAAAGACTAATATCCTTTGGGAGCTCTTGTGAAAAGACAGAAAGTGGGTTTATGGGTCTTCCTAATAGTTACTAGTTTACCTGCTTTCCTTTCTACCCTTTCTACTGATCATGTTAGATTCTTATCTCATGGCAGCTGCTTTCTTCCTTCTCAGAAGGAAGATACAGAGGCAACATTAAACTTATTTTATGTAACTATTTATTCCAGGCTTAAACAAATTTAAAAACATGTGCTATGAAGTAATATAAAGAATGTATATTATTTTGGTGTTAGATATGTTCATTAGCTTTGACTGCTCATCTTCATGTCGCCAATAAGATAACAGTTCCAATAACTATACTAGCAGGATAGCATTTATTATTGATACAAAGAAGGAAAGACAAGAACCAACTTACGGATCTGCGTTCCATAC
Source organism: Myotis yumanensis (assembly GCF_028538775.1). NCBI lineage: Eukaryota > Metazoa > Chordata > Mammalia > Chiroptera > Vespertilionidae > Myotis > Myotis yumanensis. The sequence continues at coordinate 29,046,296 of NW_027223764.1, read as the reverse complement.
TCTATAGTTAGGATTCAAGGGTTTTAATAACAAGTTCAAGCTAAATAACGTGTGGCTGTGATGGCAAATCTGTGGTTTAAACCAATTTCCTAGTGGTGGTAGAGGTTATTCTTATTTTTTGTTGTTGTTTAAATATCTCTTTTAGTGTTTACTTTTGCTATTCAGATATTATTAAGATCTACTATTAAGGTGGATAGTATTAAAACACCACTGAATAAAGTATTTTGAAAAATAAGTGGGGGGGAAAAACACTCCTCATCCAGAAATTCTTAAAAGGGAGGCAAAAGTGTTCATCAAGAATGCCGATTTCAGTTTTTGAGTTGCTCAATTTCAGATTCCCCTGGTGACTCAATCTGTTTCTTTACTGGGGTTATTGATTTCTTGGTGGTAAAGGATTTCAGTGCATCTAAATGACCAATAGCTGAAAGGCGAATTTAATTTTGTCCTCTGGCCATTATGATATTTCCTTAAACTATTTGAGCTTAATAAATGGTGAGAGTATGTAGGCACGTGTATATGCATATTCTAATGCAAAAAGAAAAGAAAATACTAAGGCATTGTTGTATAAAAGGAAGAGGCAGAAGAGAAGAAAAAGGTAGAAGTTCCTGAGTTATGACCTGTTTAATCCTTCAAAGAAGCCTGATGCGGAATCAATTCTGTGTTACCCGGGAGAGCTCTAATACCAAAGTATGCACCACACTTTTTCAATAAAATACAGTCCAGGATCGTATAAGTGCCAGTCTTTATTTCCCACCTTCTGTGTTTAGAGTTCTCTTGAGTAGCTCAAGGAGAATGCTCATATACAGATGGAAATGTGCAATGAGTAACATTGTTGCCTTGTAGCATTAAAATACTTTATAAAAATTGTATAGAATAATTTGATATCTTTTGAAATTTTGTTTCTATGCTAGGACTATCTCATTTATTTTTGAGGTCTCCAATGTTTATATGTAGTCTACCAAACATAATGCATTTTCCTTTTTGATGGCACTTAATCCTCTCCTGCCTTTTTAAGGCCTATCATAAAACAGTATAGCTAAACATGTCACATATACAGCATCCTGAGCTCTGCTATTTTATTATCTCACATAAATGCAGAGCTGCACTTCACCTGCAATTTTCTCTGGAAAAAAAAAATAATGGCACGGGAGTGAATTAGTTTTATGGAACCACAATAAAAAGACAAAAAAAAACTCATGAAAAATCAGAAACAGTGTACTTCCTAAGATATTGAAAAGCCAAATTGAAAATTTTTATTGCAGAAATTGGAAAATGTATCCTGCTGTTGAACATGCGATGCCACATTTAGCCCAATTTCATTATCCTTTAGTCTTGTTATTATTTGTGTGTACATTTGTCTAACAATGTTGAATATATAGTTGGAAAAGAAAATTAAACTTTTCATTTCTTGATTCCTTAAAAATGTATGAAGATACTCAAATTATAACTGTATCTAAATTTTCATGAATTTCTTTAAATTGTCCAAAGTCCTCCAAAAAGACTGGAAATAAAATAGATATACACAGAATCTTGCATATAATATTCTAAAGAATTACATATAATGGTCCTCAAAGTTCTGAAAAGAAAAGTCTTTAAGTTCAGAATATGTATTTCAAAACAAAATATTCATTCATTTTTCCAATAGAAGTAGACATAGATTTAGCTATTGGTGATATAGATTTATCTGAAAAGTAAAAATATAGTTTAAAATTTAAATTTAATCTGATTTCATGTTCTGCTCTGGTTGCAATTCTAACCCTGACACATCTCTGAAGTTGGCAGGGTTCCCTCTATGAGTGCTCATCTTTGCCAAGTTCAGCCCCTAAAAGCCCATTATGTGGGTCATTTTCCTCATGGTGAGTCATTTTAACAGATGGCATCCTTTCCAGGCATGTCCTGCTGACACAAATTGGAGTTCTGTCCTGGACAATGTGGTGCCGTCAACCTATACTTGGAAGAAGAAACAAAGGAGGACAGTGTGGAAAGCTGCATTCGTCATCGAGGTCTAGCTTGGAGCAGAGTATAAATGAAGTCACTTTTCCGTTTTTAATTCCTACCTATAACTTAGCTCAACATCTGCCACTTTTGGTTATAGCTTGATTTACTTCTGACTTGAGGTTTTAGAGACAAGCCCCCCACTCTCCAAAAGTCAAAGGTAAGGGGCAAGTGACACACACACACACACACACACGGTGTAAAGTTCATATGAAGATTCATAGTTACCACCCTTTACAGACAAAAGCAGCAGAAATGCCTTAGGCTTCCAGTTATTGCTCTGGGGTTTCCCACCACCAAAGGTGATGAAAAGGGTGAAACTTCCCTCTCAGAAGTGCCAGAGGGAAGATGACTTTGACACTAAAGGGAAAGGTAAACAATTTAAAGGAAAGTTAAAGTCAAGGATTTTAATGTGTGTTAAATGCTTTCCCTGGTAAGCAGAATAGAAATATCTTCCAAAAAAACACAAAATAATGGTTTATTTTATTATTAAATTATTCAAAAATTACAGCAAAAATACGGCAAACATCAGTGTATCTTTTGCTCAGCTTTAAAACAAGTTGACAGTTTTCCCTATTTACTTCAAAATTATTTTAAATAAATAATATGTTAAACTTCTGTTTCCAACAGTATGCGATGGATACCACGAAGAACCAGGCTGTTAAAAACAACTGAGTGCACCTAATAAAATATTTAAAAATATATTTCTAAATGTATGATGAGCTGGCAAAAAACAAACTGATATTCTATGGCCAAAAAGAGTGAAAAAAGGAGAGAAGTAAGCAAACATTCATGGTGTTTCAGCCTAGGGACATATGTTGAACCCTAGTGCCCATAAATTTCTGTTTTGATGGCTGAACAGAGCTTTCATGTGAAATGGAGACCACAAAAGTGCTACAATTTCAGTGTCATGTATAGTGTAAGCACTACTTAGAGGTTATTTTATAGCCTCAAATATTTAGATTAGGCAAAGAGTCCATGAATACCATTCATCATATTAACCAATTAAAGGAGAAAAGGAATATTCTAAAATTGCAGATCAAGAGTCCAATAAATTCATCATAGTTTGGTGATTAAAAATACATATTCTTGGCAAATGTGGAATAGAAAAGAACTTCCCTTAACTGACAGAGTATCTACCAATAAGCTAGAGAAAAAATATTCTTAGGGAGAAACATTGAAAGTTTTCCCTTTGAGAATAAAAAAAGAGACAGATGCCCACTATCAAAACCTCTGTTCAACAGAGTAAAACACACACAAAACAAAACAAAGGAGAGTGAGGGAGGGAGAAAGGGCTGCAGAAAAACCATCTTTATTCAGAGCTGATATGAATGTGTACAGAGAAAGCCCAAACGAATACATCAATAAATTATTAGAACTAAATAAAAAGCCAAGTAACAAAATATCAACTAGCAAAAATTAATTCTTTCTATATATCACAGCACAATTGGAAATTAGAAATTGTGCTAGGAATAACTTTTTAAAAAAGAATTTAGAACCTCTAAGAAAATAATAAAACAATTAAGAAGGCCTAAACAAATGGAGAGAGATAACATATTCAGGAATCAGATGCCTCAATATTGTAAAAATGTCAACTCTACCCAAACCATTCTATAGTTTTATAGTAATTATAAACAATATCTCATTAGTTTTTTGGGGGGTGAGGCTCAAGCTAATGTTGAAATGATATGGAAGGTCAACTGACAAACTCCTAAAGAACAACAAGGTTTGGTATTTATCTTAACAAATTTCTGAAGTTTTTATAGAGCCATGATTACCAAGAGAGCATGATATATTGGCAGGATACAGACTAATAGCCCAAGTGAAACAGAACAGAGTTAATTAAATACACATATTTAAATCTAATGTGCATATCTCTATATATAAAAAGCCAGTGACCAAAACTCTGAAACTACCAGTTGCTATGACACCCACTGTGGCCAGTGAGCCAACTGGATCAGGGGGTGGGGCCAGGCAGCCAACCACCAGCGGCCCCTCCCCCCAGCCATCCCCACCCCCAATCGGCCCACCCCACCCCGATCAGGGGTAGGGCCGGCCGGCCAACCACCTGTGGCCCTGCCCCCAGCCTGCCTCGCCCCTGATTGGCCCCGCCCACAACAATCAGAGGTGGGGCTGGCCAGCCAACCTCTCATGGCCCCTCCCCATCCACTGACCCTGATTGGCCCCCTCACCCCATGTGGGGGCAGGGCCGGCCAGCCCACTGCCCACAGCCCCTCCCCATTGCCAGCTCTACTCCCAATAAGCCCCCCACACCAATAAGGGGTGGGGACCACTGGCCAGTCACCTGTGGCCCCTTCCCCCAGCTTGCCCAGCCCTGATTGGGGTGGGCTGGCTGGCCAACCTCCCGCCGTCTCCTCCTCCTGACAGGCCTAGCCCCACCCATGCACGAATTCATGCACTGGGCCTCTAGTATGCTATATATATACAGGCACACATATGTATATACTAGTATTTGACTTACAACAGTGGTGACATTGCAGATTATTTGTGGGAGAAGAGAGACTTTACAGTAAATAAAGCTGGAACAATTGGAAATAACATATGGAGCTAATGTGACTGGACCCTTATCCTGTACACACACACACACACACACACACACACACACAATTTAACGTAATCATTACCATATGACCAAGTATCCCTATGAATGGTAAAAAATTAGCTAATGATACATCAATTTAGAGAAAGAGGAAATTTTGTCAACCTATCTTATATATCAAGTTTTGTCTACTGAGAAATTCTTAGACAATGAATAATACTCCCTATAATTTTATCATCTATTATCATCATTAAGTGAAAGTAATTGAAGATGCCTGTATAGTTTCACAATACAGTCAATGCAATACAGGATCATATGTGATATGGCCTTGTGCTGGAGGCTAAGCCCAGCAGGTCATAATAAATGTGAAAAGTCCTCAAAAGGCTGATGGACATTGATATTCAGCAGGGCTGAATATCAGCATTATATTACCCTGCTACTGGCCAAACAGCTGAGGGCAATTCCCCTAACCTGATAATCCTTTATTGTTTACCAAACCTTACCTTTGATATGTGTGTCTGCTTTGTTAAAGGGTGAAATGTGTGAATAAAAAGCCATGGGTCTGGACATTCAGGGAGCCACTCCACTAGAGAGCTGGTTTCCACCTGGTTCCCCATGCCTTCCAAATTTATATTTCTTGTCTAGTCTCTATCCATTTATGTTGCAGCCCCTTCTCCAGATTCCTGAACCCTTGCTGCGGAAAGACTGCGACAGCCCTGCCTAGGACTCATTCACTATTAAAACGGGCATCTAGTTAAGCACTTATCATGTACACCTCATTAACCATAACATTTTGTTCCAAATGGTTTCACTGGACTCAAAGTTATGTAGTTTGCTGGCAATATAAGACAGTAAAAAGTGCATCAGCTTTGGAGCCAACAGAAATGGCTTTGAATCCATGCTCTGTCTTTTACTATTTATATGATTGTAAGCAAGTGATTTAACATTTCTGAATCTGGTGTCTATAAATATTAAGTGGAGATAATAGTAACTACCTTTCAGAATTACTAACAATTTAACGTTACGGGTAAGGTACCCAATGTGTATATTAAGGATTCATCAAAAATGATGGTGAGGGTGACTGGGAAGGTAGAACTGTCAGTTTTCTTTTCACAGTGTGGTAGTTTACTACCTTTCTTTGTCAAGGTGATGGAAGTAGTGCCTTTTGTGCAGGTTTGGGGGGCACATCTCAGGGTTCCATCTGTCAAATAAGAGTATTTCCGTGGCCAGCATGTAGGATCTCCACCTGATGGCTGTGAAAGAGCTCATGGTTCCAGGGAGAAAACGATATCAGAAGGAGGGAAACACCAGGGACCTCGAATTAAGACCCCGCAGGGACCTCTCAGTCTTGTTCAGGCGGAAACATCTATGATTTCACACCCGGGCTGATTGCAGAGCTTGGGCGCTGACTAGTTCTACAGTTGAAATAACAGGTGAAGACTGTCACTATCTCCTGCGAGAAAATGCCCATGTACGTTCTTGGGGAGGCGGAATACTAACAATGATATGACCTACTGGGGAGATACACACTGCCTCTTTGAGATAACAGGGACACTTTTTTGTGTACCCGAGGAGAGGACATCTCTTGTGCACCATGGAGGGCCATGTGGATAAATGAGTCATAGCGGTCTTCTCCGAGGAGCCTTCTGAAGGATTGGGAGGAAGACAGAGACATTTACTCTCTACCATACAAGCCGAGGTAAGTGAATTACACTCCACAAGCAAGCCTTGTGAATATAAAATCCCTAGGTGGGAGGGAAGGAGAAAGCAGACTCCGTTCCTCAGGCCTGTCTCTAGGAAGAAAATCAGAGCCACAAGCAGCTGGTCAGCAGTGAAGAGCTGACTGGGGGCTGTGTGGCCGTCTCAGAGACAGGACATGCTTCTCTTCATGAGGAAGTGAATGATTTTCTGGTTTCAGAACTGAGCTTTGGGCACCATTAAATCCTCACAGAGAACAGTTAGCTCAGGCCATCAACTGTGGGAGAGAAACCCTCTCTCAAAGCTGCCATGAAGCTAGCATGCAAGCCCCTAAGAACGCCTCAGCGTTGATGAATCATTGAACTGGACAGAGTCCTGAAGCTGGGTTTAGAGTTGCAAATCTATAAAGGCAGTTTCACAATAACGAGGAAAAGTTCAGGACAAATGGAAGGCTTTAAGTCAACCTTGCTATTGGATGAGGAGGGAACCACATGGATGAAAAGGTGTAACGAGAGGGTGTGTAGGTTACTGAGCAGAAACAGTTGCTGCTGGCCCTGCGTCTGTAGTCACTGCTCTTGTTCCTTCACCCCCTCCCACCGCAGAGTGAGTGATGCTATCCTGTGCCTGGCTCTGGGCTGAGTACCTGCATCAGCTCCTTAAATCCTCAGTATAATCCTACCGTGGTTGGTATCCTAGCTTTTCCAATTGCAAGCAATGTCAATTAAAGCAAGTTATTTAAGCTCTCTCAGTCTCATCATGTATAATAATCCTCCTCAATTATTTATAATAATTGCTACATAAAATAAGCATAAGAGCTCAATAAATGGAAACTTTTATTAATGCTCTGACTTGATTTGTTCCCCTGGTCCAAGTTTCTTGTTCAAAATTTCTATTCCTTTTGTTAGTTGCTCTCAGGAGATGGACATATAGCCTGTATTTTTTTTTTTTTTTACTTTTTAGTGAGAAGGCTTATCAAGGCACAGTATAGATCTATTACAGCCTGTCACCCTGAGCCAGGCCTATTTAAGACAAAATAAAGAGCCAGGGATAATGAGAGGAGAAAAGTCTTACAAAATTGTGCTGGGAACCTACAATCTTAAAGCTTCATATGTACAAGCCAGATAATGAGGAAGTAAGTTTTACAAACTACTCAGTAACAGTTTCTTCTCACACAAGGCAATTATAAAAAACAGTTTATGAATTATATATTATGCCTCATTCAAATGGTAACTACAAAGAATGCTTTCAATTTGATTCCCCCCCGCAGAGGGTAAAAAGAAAGCACCAAGCATAGATCTCAGCCTCGGTTTTGCACGTACCAAGCCAGCAACAAATTTTTTCATCATACTGGCAAGATCAATTTTAAACCAACTCATCACTCTGACACCTGCGTCCTTTTATTGACTGAAATTGACATGGGAGATGAAAATAATTATCTAGGTTATGTCCAAGTTTAAAAAAATATTTTTTCAACTTCAGTTGAGGCATTTCAGTAGAAATTACATATATTTATATCTATATAACTGCATTCATATTCATATATATATATATATATATATATATATGAGAGAGAGAGAGAGAGAGAGAGAGAGAGAGAGAGAGGTATTCTATACAATTTTAGACCTGGATGCCTGATTAATCCAGAAGAGAAGACTGCATAGGTCTGGGCTGTTGGGGGTAATCTAGAGGTCACCTCAGAGGTAAAAAGCCCAGACCACCAGAAGTGGGAGTAGGAACAAATACTGTAGCAATATGTTTAAAGCCATAGTTCTAATAGAAGCTCTACCAGCGCCTCCTTAAGGGATTATCATAAGCAAATACAAGTAATCTCTTCTTCCTCTATACTTTTAAAGTATTCCCCAAGAAGAGGGAAACTGGAAATATTAAAGAAATAGGAGCTCTTTCACCTAGATCAGTACATTGATGGCAGAGAAAGGGAGACCATGAAATGGATGTTCCCACCCATTTCCCACACACAATCATGCGCAGAAAATTGGGCATGTATTTCAGTGGGTTCATGGATCTCAGGTTGAAAACTACTGCTCCACAGGAAAGAACAGCAAGTAGATTTGTCACACAGGTCATCATTTATCAATGGACTTAATCTACATAGAGAATGGACACACAATTCTGATCTCTAAATTATGACAGACTGGAAACTTCAACTACATTAAAAAAAGAGGTCATAATATCTCTCAAATTACAAATGGAGTTTTAAAATGTTCTACTTATTGGGTTGGTATTTGGAACTTAAAATATATGTTCCTCAATAGGATAGTTGCATAAATAGCATTTTAACTCCCAAATTCACCCACCCAATCCAATTTTACCCATTCAATAGTCTAAACCTGAATGCTGTTAAAACCATCAAAATACCATGTTAAGGCAAATAGTGATCAGATTACACAAAAATAATGAATGGAAAGAAGAGTGGAATACAAAAAAAATAAAAATGATGCAGAAAAAATGATTGTTCCACTTTCGGGGTCAAATTTTTTTGTAAGAAACTCTATAAAATGCAGAATTTCATCTCCTTTTATCTCTTGAGAACCAGGATCTCAAGCTGACTTACATATTCACACACTGAATATATTCATACACATTTGTCTCAATCCATAATCCCTCCAGAGTGGCTGCCCTTCCCTTCTGTCAATAAAAGCTACTCCTTTTTCCTTTACTGCAGATAATGTTAGCCAGAAATTTGATTAAAGATGTTGACACTAATGTGCGAATGATTAAACTTCCAGACTCTGAAATAAATAAATACACACACACACACACACACACACACACACACATATATATATATATATATATATATAGAGAGAGAGAGAGAGAGAGAGTGAGAGAGAGAGAGAGAGAGACGTATCTGTATTCTTAAGCAGTTTGTTCATTCTGTGAATATGTTAGAAAGTCCATGTACCATAAGGCCATGCTGGAGAGTTAGGAAAAACTTTCTGGACAATGGAAGGATAGGAAATCATTGCTATGAGGAGGTCACTTTTGAAGATAGGTCTGGCTTTGTCAGGTTATTTTCTTCCCCTGCTGACCTCAGACATTCCCTAAATTCCCCTGCTCATTCTCAATGCACTATGAGACATTTATCCAAGTAAGGATGGGTCCTGGGTGAAAAGTTCTCTTCAGAATTTTTAAGTTTGCTTTGATCATCATTCATTTCTATGGAGGTAATAGTCAGAGATATTGATTGGCACTACAGGAAATCTGATTACCTTCTTCATTTATTTTGACCTTACTTTTCTCCATCTTGGAGATGTATAGTAAAGGGATTGTCCTTACATTGGTCTCAGTTGCCAGCAACTCAACGTTGGATTGTTATATATTCTACCCATGTTGTCCTGCCTCATTCTGTCCCTTCCAATCTACTTCCCACTTTACAGAGAATGACTTTTTAAAGCACATATTTGATGTTGCTGCTATCCACCATCTAATATTCTTTAATTGCCTACTAATCCTATATAATAAAGAGGTAATATGCAAATTGACAGTCATGCCCTCACACAAGATGGCCACCCCCATGTGGTCAAAATATGGCTGCCACAAGATGGCCTGCAGGGGAGGGCAGTTGGGGGCAATCAGGCAGGCAAGCAGGTGAGCGTTGGGAGCCAGCAGTCCTGGATTGTGAGAGGGATGTCCGACATCCTTACTTTGGCCCACAGGGATCGGGCCAAAACTGGCAGTCGGATAATCCCCCTAGGGGTCCCAGATTGCAGAGGGTGCAAACTGGGCTGAGGGACACCCCCCCCCCCCCCCGGTGTATGAATTTCGTGCACTAGGCCTCTTTTATCCAATCAATAATACACCTATTTTTTTTTTTTCATTTGCACTGGCCATGCCTTCTCTCACATTAAGATGCTCCCTAGACACACACACACACACACACACACACACACACACATTAATGCTGTTATCACAGGCTTATACACTCTTTTGTCCTTCTCTACTGTAGTTGTCTGAAGGTGGAGGAAGATGACAGGATATAAGGTGATTTGGGGAATACAGAAAAACTTTTAAAAGATATAAGCTAACTTTTAGAAGAAAATATAGAACAGCTTTATGATATCTGAATAGTGAAGCACTTCTTAAACAAGACACACACACAAAATCAAACCATAAAAATAAAAAATAGACATCTTAACTAAAACTATATTTAAATTAACATTTAGAACTTTTTATAGAACAAAACACATTATTTTAAAGTGAAAAGAGACACGTCTTAGAGAGGGGTAGAATATAAAACTGGCAAAAAAAAATTAATGTCGAAAAATATAAAGGATTCTTGTCAATCAACAACAACAACAAAAAAGACACCTCTCCCAAACAAAAAAAATCTAAAAGAAAAAGGTATAAAGGGCATGCATAGGCAATTCACAGACAAATTTCCTTCCCTGGACGTCACTTACATCAAGTGCATCATGACATTTACCTATTTACTAACCTCAAGTTTAAAGGTCAAACACAATTTTAAGTTATTTTATTTGAAGCTTTCAGTAGAATCAGTAATTTCCAAATAAGACAAGTTTTTTTGCTCTTTTAAAAATTTTAATTGATTTTTTAGAGCGGGAGGAAAGGAGGGGAATGGGGAGATAGAAACATCAATTTGCTGCCTTCTGCACACCCCCTACTGGGGATCAAGCCCTCAACCAGGGCATCGAATAGGTGACCTCCTGGCTCATGGGTCACTGCTGAACCACTGCGCCACACCAGCTGGGCTTTTTGCTTTTATTCTTAATTTCAGTTGTAGATATAATGCATACCCATTTAGCAATGGAAACATATATACAGAGAAAATATTGCACCTAAGTATTCTTTAATCATTTCCATAGGAAGTATTTTATTCTAAACATCACCAATGATCAGTACAGAAGAGTATTGAAAAAAACAAACTTGACAGACTTCCCTGTATTTCCTGAGAGCTCTTGAGCTAGCAAAATGTGTCTACTCAAGACAGAATCATATTTTATCTGTTCTTTCCATAGAAGAATGTCTACAATGCCAGCTGTTCTGAGAGAGGCATCTTATTCCTCCGTGGGAACAAGCAAGTTCTTGCATCTCGTCTGCTCTAAGCTGCATGTGTGAGAGACACTACTACAGCTGAGATTGCACGTCTAATCCTGCACATCTGTTATCATGATGGAGGCTGCTCTGAGGAGTCAAATAACACAAGTCTTGGGATCAAAGTTCACTTTGAGCAGGTGTTTTCACACAGTTCCGTTCACTATGACTTTGTCTCTGGCAGCTGGTACTCAACATATCAGCATAACTATGGTTTATACAGAACTTGATATTCATAGCTCACCTCATGTAATGTTCTCCCACATGGCCCAAATCTCTGAGAAAACACTCATCAAAAATTATAGTGTTTTTGTTTAGCTTCTTTCTTCACTTACACTTGAAAACTATATCTTTTGAAGTGATTGTCTTCTTTGTTTTATGGTTTAACTTCAAATAAATTCTTCTGGACCCTACATTTTTGGTGGACATATTGTTTGAAGAAAGTCAATATCAGAGTCACTCAAACAGAATTAAAAGTGGTGAACGGTCAGTCCCTAGTTCAAACATTTTTTTTTTATTATAATCTTTGGACCTCTTCTCTCTAAAAGTATACACAAAGGAAAAAGGCCATAGAGGACTAGGCAAATTTAGCCCTTAATGTAGCCTCTTTGTTATATATATTGCCAATAAATTTTATATTTAAAACATGATGAAACCCATGTTTTAAATAGCAGCAGACTATTCTTCTCAAAGAGAGAAGAAATGGTTATAAAAGGTATTGCTTAAATGCAAACTTTTGTAACTTCTCCAAGCTCACAATCACAAACTGAGGGAGTGATGAGGTTTTCTTCCCCCAGGCTGATGTGCTAAGAGCTGACAGAGCAATCTTTGAGAACTATTGGTACCATCCTCGTTCTTTGCATGAGCTTACATTTTTAGCATAGCAGAATATTTCAGCAATCAGAGTCATTAAATAAAGTGACGAAAAACACTTTTCAACACTGATATCAATGACATATACCTAACATTACGGATACCCAGGGATTCTGCTCTCTCTGAGATGCTCTAACTTTTGTGCAGCTGATCAATGTAACTATGCTTTGCCTCACTCATGTGAAATATATCTGAGCCATTTCCTGAGAATAGTCCATGAGAAATTCTGCTCATTGACTAAAATCTCATTTCATGTCACTTTCCAAGAAGGGTTTGACTAATTTAGTGTGAACTGAAAAAAACAAACAAACAAAAATAAACAACACAAGTTTGACATAGGTATGGAATTAAAATCCAGGAAGTGCTTCAGAAATGACCAGTTCTTTGATATTATTCCAATTCAAAATGAACTACTTCCTCAATGCATGTATGTATGGACTTGATAAAAGGTTACTGAAGGGAATCGACTCATTTTGTTGGCATGTATCCCAATATGGGACTTGCAGACATGTGCTCGTCACTGAAGCAGGGATGGCACTGCACAGTGGAAACAACTTCATTCAGGAACAGAATTTGGCTGACTGCCAGGCCCATGTCTTATAACAAAGCACCTTTGATACATTATTTTTCTTTTAAATGTTTTGAATCTGGATTTGAGGGAGTTAAGATCATTCAGAATGATTAAGACTTTGTCCCAACCAACATTCAGGTTTCACTTTTATCTGTCATAAATTACTTTTATAGACACTACAATGACTCTTACATTACCAGATGCTACATGTTAGACCTCTGTAGAGACCTGAGGACTGTAAACTAGTATTTCCTAATAGTTCTTTGAATTGCACTTGGTGATGGTGCATCTACAGGTGTTCAGGCTGGCAAAATCCTACAATGCAGTCACAATGTAGCCCAATTATCAACACCACTCAGCACAGACACGCATTGCAAGACCTATGTGGATAATGCAGGGTATCTAAATAAAACGATCAATACCATCGTCTTTTTGTCCATACATCTCCTGTACTTGTCCTCCCATGTTTGGCATTCCCAGAGTCTGCCATCCCTTTATAAGCCCGCATCACCTGGAACCAACCAGTCACCCTAGAGTTTGTCTGGCTTGCCAAAGAAGAGACAAAGAGTACAGGTGCCCTCAGTCTCCTGTGCCTCAGAGCAGTGCTTCTTGACCCACAGGCCTGGGGCAAAGCCCAAGATTCTAAATCTCTAACAAGTTCCCAGATGCTGCTGGTGCTGCTGGTCCATGGTCCTCATTCTGAGTAACAAAGCCCCAGGAAACAATGGAACAGTTAGCTAAGACTTCTGTATTGAAGTGTTAGTAAGAACAAAATGGATACACATGTCATTGAGCTACAAAAGTTGTATAAGGGCCAACAGAGAAAGATTTCTGCGGAAAAAGTGCCCAGAATCACTGAAGTGGCTCATGGAATTCTGATAACAAAGGAAGGCAAACAAGGCCTAAAGCCTGGGATGGATTGTGAAAAGCACCAAAATGTTGAGACCCCGAATGGAATGGCAGGCAGATTCCGTAGGGAAGGAGGAGGAGGGGGGAAGGTGACTGTGGTCACACAAGCAGTGTAAATGCCATGACGTTGCAGGAAGAGGCTTTCTGAGGAACCTAGACTTGGGGAAGTGAAAAGGCTTTGAAGTCAGCAGCACTAAAATCACAAAGGATAATGTCAAGGCCAAGAGCCAGCAGCTGAGGCCACTGGGGACATAGGGCCACTGATCTGGAGTCTGGAAGACAATCTTGACAAAGGTGAGGAAAGTCTCATCTAAACAGAGAGCAGAGGTGTCCAACAGAGTGGAAGAGGCCCAGCAGGGCGCTCCTGGCCCATATGACACTTGTACAGGCCGAGGCGGACCGAGCCATGCTGAATTATAGCCTGACCTGTTCCCGCATTCACATACCAGTGGGCTGTACACAACTATACAACCACAGCCTCGGTGTGGGGCAAAGTCAGCCCCTCCTCCAGATGGAGTTCAAGGAACTGGAAGACAGTGTAGCGTCGTATAGTGCTTTCGAAAAATGGGATAGACAGGAAATGCCAGTTAATGTAAGGAAATAGGAAAATAGTGTTGATCAGAAAAGCCACTCAGGGAGAGGAAAAACAGAAAAGAACTTATGAAATAGATTTAAAAATAAAAATAATTAAAAAAATAATCACACACAGTAATATTGAGCTTCTATGTAATTGAAAGTTCAAGGCCACAGAGAAAGGGCTTAGTAAAGGTTAGCTGGCTTGGGAGGGCTCTCGATAAACTGCTTATGGTAATAATAAGAGATTACGATGAGCCAGGCACTGTGCTAATTCATATCCAGGATTACAGTATAATGATCAATCAGACCCACAACGATTGAAGAGTGAAAGAGCGTGCTAAAATAACTAATCATATAAAATCATAAATCATTATTTTTTGATCAAGTTGCTGGTTTAGTTCCATTAAAAAACAGTTTTATGTAATGAAAATAAAATATATCCACTTGGATTACAGCAACATTAAAAGAAAATGTCTTTATATTGATTATGTTAATACTAAAAATCTCACTTGTTAATAATTACTATGATTAAAAATAAAAAAATCACACAATAAAAATTATTCTTGGTTCGTACACTTATATCCACACTTGTATCTGTCTCTCTAACACCGTGGTTCTCAGCCTGTGGGTCACCAACCGGTGGGTCATGACCCCTTTGGGGGTCGAACGACCCTTTCACAGGGGTCGCTTAAGACCATTGGAAAACACATATATAATTACATATTGTTTTTGTGATTAATCACTATGCTTTAATTATGTTCAATTTGTAACAATGAAAATACATCCTGCATATCAGATATTTACATTACGATTCATAACAGTAGCAACATTACAGTTATGAAGTAGCAATGAAAATAATTTTATGGTTGGAGGTCACCACAACATGAGGAACTTTATTAAAGGGTCACGGTATTAGGAAGGTTGAGAACCTCTGCTCTAATAGGTGGCATTTTTCTAAAGAATGAACTTTTCTAAATGATAATGCATGATATTTTCTGGGTACGTCTTTCAATGGCACTCGGATCGGAAGGAGCCAGCTGTCCGTAGCCTACTTTTTTCTGTACACTTTGTCTTATTGGCCAAGCCTTATGTGCTGTCCTTAAAAGACAGAAATTAATATCTATAGAGGGTCAGAAAAAGAGACCTGGATTATCTATCCCTGGTCATCTTCAAGGTTAACTACAGCCAACACCAGAAGAAACCATGGCTGAAGCTGCCAAATACAAAACATTCTAGCAAATCCAGTATGGCTATATAATACTTTGTTTTTAAAAAAATTTTTGGAGAAAAACTAGATATTTGGGACCTATAATCATTCCCATTTTTTTTATGACCTTGTTGATTTCACAGAACCACCACATTACATTGGACTTGACTGCCTTTGGATAACAGCTATAGCTGGCAGAAGCGAGATTTGAACCCAGGCCCCCCAGCTATAGGACTAGGGTTCCTATCCACGCTCAGCCTCCAGCTCTTAGGAATCCCTCTTTCTGGGCCCTGTCCTGGGCCTTATCTCCCAAACAAGTGTCCTCCTAGCTGAGTTCTGTTCCCTGCTTTCAAGCCTTTGTCCTCTTCTAGTTAATGAACTTGGGGGTTTTTGTCCCCACAGCCCTCCAATCAAAATCAATCCAACTTGCCTTCATGCTTTTCAATTTATTTTAAAAGGTGTAATATTTGTAGTGCTATCCTTTCACATGTTATCAATTTAATTTTTTTTCTCTTTAAAAATTGAGGGATAATTTCAACTTTTCTGACATGGACATCACAAACCCAATCTTCTTGGCTCACTCGGGATCACCACCTGGTCTCTAAAATCATTTGAATAGTAGCTATTGTAGCAACGCTAGTAAAGCCCACCTCCAAAAATTCTGTTATCGACGCCACAAGAAATAACTCAAAAGTGAACAAAACTAACCAGAAACACATTCTGTTATATAAAAACCTGGAGAAGCTCAGACTGCAGGAGGGGAGGATCTCACGAAGTCTTTTAAATTAACACAAGAAACATCATGAATATGTTATCTAGTATTTTTATTCAAATAGTGTTGCATGCTCAGAAAAAGGAATTCTCACCAATTTTCTACTTGATTACCCTCATCTCTAGTCTACCTTACTCTGTGTGTGTGCATGTATTAATGCGTGTGAGAAAATGTTAATGACTGTGTGCTTGAACATCAGCAAGGGGAAAGATGCTGATATTTGTTAAATTTACGAGTGCTCCAAGATTCAATTACTTCTTCTTTCTACCACATATATTACACCCTACTTTATACTTAGCATGACTTGAGCTCTACAGAGACAACATCCTTCCCCGGAGAAGCTTATAATTTAATTGCCTACTCTTATAAACTAACTTTTTTAAAAATTACATATATTCAGGGAAGCCAATGCCTGGGCCTGCGTGATAACTTGAAGACCCTGGCAGAGTTTCTCAAATGAGTTCAGTGCTTCGGCCTGGTGTTTTTCTAAAAGGCAATCATCACACTGAAGCAGCAAGACACGTAAGCAATAGGTGCCCAATGCGTGGGAACAGCCGAATTGTTTAATTAAATCCCTAAGCAGTTTCGCAGCCTCCTTTTTGGCAGAGCCAGGAACTGGGGAAGTCGAGTACCATGCGTTCCTGCTCCTCTTTCGATCCCCTGCCAAACAACAAAGTGGAGCATCCCCACATGGACCATGTGATTCATTTCTTATTTTAGTCAGATCACAGACAGAATCTGCTTTCTAACAGCTGCCTCCGAAAAATGCAGGGCAGATTTCTAAAGAGAAATTCACAGAGTCAAATTTCAGGTTACAGATAACTGGCCTCTTCATCACTGCTTCCTTCTACCAATAGATGGCACTGTGGGCAATGATATGGAATGAATGAACCACCACATTAATTAAAAAAAAAATGGAAAAAGCAGTTTTTTGAGGGGGGAGTAGGATTAGACAGAAAGAAAAAAATAGTCCAACCTATTTACAAGTGGCTTACTCTCAAAAATATTTTTACAGTTTTATAAATGTTTCTACCTTAATTACTATGTTTTCCTTTTCTGACCTTGCTTCACCAAAGACTATTAGGCAAATCACTTAAACCAGTTTCACATCTATTAAATGAGAAGGCTGGATCAGCTCAGGGGCAGGAAATTGAAATGCTTGCTAGAGCCAGACAGCTTGTTTATATGAGTTCAGAGGCTCTGGTGCGAGGGGATAAGGAGGCCAAGCAGAGCCTCTCCAAAATAATTCAATTGTGAATGTTTTTGTTTGTTTCCTGGTTAGTTTGGTCTATTTGAAAAATACAATAAGCCAAAATAAAAGAGTCTTTGGGAACAAATTGTTTTCTTCTTGAGCAGATGATGTCCGGAAGCTCCTCTAGTTATAATACGCTACAATGGGTTCTAAACTCTACAAAAGGAATCTATAATAATAATAAAAGCGTAATATGCTAATTAGACTGCATGTTCTTCTGGATGAAGTCGGGGCTGCGAGGTAAGCCCAGGTCCCGGGTGCCACAGGGAAGCCGGTGCCAGCAGTCTGGGGAAGGAAGGCCTACTCTTGCATGAGTTTCATGCATCGGGCCTCTAGTATCTATATAAAACCACACCTGTTTTTTTTAGCATGTATATACATTAACATGCGTCATTCTAATACCTCCCATCTCTGATAAATCTGTTTAAGCCTAATATGAAACAAAGAACAAAGATACTGTTTCCCTTCCGTTAAAATATAGAACGATATGAAACTTAAGAGACCATCACAGCCCCTTAACTTCCAATTCTTTCCATCTTTGCAACATCACCATCAACTTGAGTCTCTGCAGTTAGAAATCTTAGAGTCATCTGTTATGTATCTCTTTCACCTTGGGCATATCATCAATCACTGAATCTAGCCAATTTTATCTCCAAACTCTCTTCTCCATCCCATTTCTAATTTATAATCCCTGTGACTACTTCCCCAATTTAGATACTCATTGTCTAGATCTCACTCAACAGCTAGAGCAGTGAGTGCCCATAAGACCAGGGAAAAGTCTGACTGACTCAGGAGGCATCAAGGCTGAAGGTGGGATGCAATAATTTGGCCCATCCTTTATTTTCCAGTCTTGTTTCTTGCATGTTACCTCAAACATACCCTACATGTCTATCTTCAGTTGCATGCACAGAACTACTCACTGTTATTAGAACAAACCATATGACACACTTGGACAGGTTCCATGGTCTGTAATACATCTGACTGACTACCTATCAAATTCCTAAATGTCTTTCAAGACCCAGCTCAACTATTGGTCCTCCATAAAGTCGTTTCCAATTCTTTTAGATAAAAATACTGTTTATTTAGTCCATGATTGCATACATTTACATACTGTTCTTATTTCTCATATAACACTGTCATCCTGTTGAGTCTATATTCTACCAGAGACTATAAACCACTCATCTGTAAGTATTGAATTACACCTGAAATAGATGTCTCCAAAATCTGCCTGCTTGGGTTTGAATCCTAGGTCTACCACTAAGTAACCATGAGATTTTGAGCACATTAACATACCTCACCAAACCCCATTTATTCATCACTAATCACAGAAGCTACAGGACTGCTGGGAGGACATGTGAAAATGCATGAAAGTGCTTACCACAGTGTTTGGCATATGTGACCCACTTTATTATTTAATATCCTCATCTGTTGAATAGTAGGTTTGCACTAAAAGACCCATGAGATCCCTTCTAACTCTCAAATTATTTGACTTTGTGCCCTGATTAGAGTGGACATATTGACAGTGTTAAGCAAATAGCTCTGTGCACAGATGAGAGTAGCAGTCAGTCCCAGTAAAACATAGCCCCTGCGTCAAACCAGATCGGTTTAGTAAAATTCAAGTGTTAAGAAATATAATGTATTAAAACAATCACACACAGGGTGAGGCAAAAGTAGATTTACAGTTGTGAGTATGCTAAATACAGACTTTATTCTTGTATTATTAATTATTGTATTATTTCCCATATGAACTGTAAACCCACTTTTGTCCCACCCTGTATATAAACATCTTAATTTATGTCCCTTTTGATAGAGGCTTCCTCCCTTAATTTCCTTTCCAACACTTGTACATATTCATTTTCAGAAAGATTAATACTAGAGACAACCAACTGACAAAAAGAACTGCTTGCCCATTACTTACAATACTTAAAAATTATCAGGGGCCCAAAGGAACATGTTATCCTAGAAAATTCTGGCAAAGTTTTAAACCTCCACAATCCCTTCACCCATCCTAACACACTAACACACACACACACACACACATCTGTAAACTTCCTTCAGATTTTTTATATTTTTTCCCTGTGTTGTTTCTATAAGTCCAAATTCTCTAGAAGTTCTTAGGTCTTTTTGTTTGATTTAGTTTTTCATAAGAACTCCAATGGTAGAGGCCCAAGAGTCCTGAGTGATGGGAAAAAATAATTCATATAGGAGGTATATATGCCCACAAATGCTACATTTGGTAACACTATTTCCACTGTGCTACAAGTATAAATGTTCATTCATAGGAACACGTGCTCTGGTTAAAGCTCTTTTTGCAGATAAATAAAATTGGCAAAATGCTACCATTTTATTTAAATGTAAGAGTGTTTATTATGTGAAACATTCTAAAGTAAAAACCACAAATGACACTTTGAGAATTTTACTCTTTACATTTTTACTCATTCAAAAAACCTCCTTCAGATCCAGAGACAGAGAAACATCGATCAGGTGCTCAAACCTCGGAGGGAAAGTAGAAGTTTGGAGGGGGTAAGGGAGAGAGATCAACCAAAGGACTTGTATGCATGCATATAAGCATAACCAATGGACGCAGACACCAGGGGGTGAGGGCATGAATGGGAGTGGGGTGGGAGGCAATGGAGGCATAAGGACACATATGTAATACCTTAATCAATCAATAAAAAAATCCTTAAGTACAAAAAAACTCTTAAAATAATGATAACTTACTAATTAAATTGTAATTAGTAAAAAAAAAAAAATTCTTTAGAAATCTTAAAAAACAAAAATCCCTCATCTGAGCATCTAAGTGCCTGACACTGTCCTTAAATGCCAAGATCAATAAACTAAACCTGGTCCCAGACTTTAGAGAGCATCTAGGCTATTAGGAATGTAGATGTCTGAACAGCTCTGTGGTCTGCAAGGGAGGTTACAAACTGATTTCATTGAAGAGAAATGATTACCAGATCCACATAGCCTTAAGCCCTAAAATGTAACAATATTTGGTAAGTATAAAGAGACTCTTTTATTCAGAAAAGAAGGCAATATACTTATTCAAATTGAAGAAATTCAGTCTCATGTGATCCAACCACAACATAGTTTTAAAATCTTCTCTCCAATTTACCCTCAAGACTCAAAATGTTTCTGCATTCTCACATTTCAGAACTACTAATGTATGGGCCAGTGGATATGCTATGGAGGTAAAGAATTCATTGGTACACAGTGAACATGAGTGGAAAATTTTACAATTCTATTGTGAATATAAAAAAAGGAGTTTTAATTTTAGAATGTGAAATGCATCATTGTTTTACATATTGCTTATATAAGATTTATAGTTTCAAAGAAAAAAGTGCTAACTCATTAAAGTTATACATCTGGAGTACTTTGATGTTTTAATACTTTAAAGCCATAGGATAGATTTGAAATATCCTCTTCCTCAAATGTAGGCTAAACAAAAGATTGATGGTGAAATATTGGGAATCTATCCTAAGTTTTTTTATGTGTAAATATCAATTGGGCAAACTCACATTTTGGTAACTATGTCAAAAATCGTGATTCATGTTGTTCAAAAATAATAAATAATGCAGACATTAGTGTTAAAATGCCACATGTTCATTCCTGAGAAATGAGTGCCAACGAAATTGCACACTTTAGGAAAAGTAGATCACTCAAAACATGTAGAATAATATAGCCAAAATGTCAACAAAAAGTGCCATTCCAGTAAAAAAAAAAAAAAAGAAAAATACAAGCTCAATTAAATTGTAACTGCTGTTTGCACCGAGCACTGTCAGTCCATCCTTTGCAGCCCCAAGTCACGGTAAGCATACTTCCTCCTTTGAGATGTAGCTCCTTGAAGAAACTTCTAATTAGAGACCAATTTCATCAAAATTAAAAATATGATCAAGGTAGCTTTCTTCACCGATCTACCTTTCCCCTTCAACACCTAATCAATGCCTTTTTATCTTCTCTATTTATGCCTGCAGCTTCCCTGGAAGCTTAGCAGAGTGAAAAGAGAAAAATGGCAGCTCATAAAGCTCTTCCTGTAAGAAGGAAGGCACTTGCAAAGACTATCTCTTTATTTTTTTTAAAAAAAGCTTGCTTCCTATAACTTTAAAATGTTGACATGTAGAGGAAATTATGTCTAAACCCCAACAAATTCCATTTTATACCGATCATTCCCATTTTACCAACCATAGCTGACCTGGTTATCATTAAGAGAACATGGGTTATACAGAATAGAGTGTACTGAATGAATGCTTTCTAGTCATAAGAGGCTTTTAAATCTAAAATTGATTGGACAACTTTAAAAAGCTATTCATCCTAACAGCAGAGTCCAATGACATCTTGCGTACAAGATCTTCTTCCTCTGAGTGCTGTTCAATATGCCGAAGCTTACAAAATAGTTAACAGATGAAATGTGGTAGAAAATGGATCTTTAGAATCATTGATCTTTCAAGAAGCTTAAGAAACAGGTACACTGTTTTTGTTGTTTTAAGTATGGCGCTTGTGAAAATGCTTCATTTCTTCGGGGACTTCAAAATGTTATGGTAACCTATGACATGGTAGACCTGTTTCTATCAAAAGGACACCATGGTCCTGAGTGTGTACATGCAGCTTTTGAACGTTAGCCTAAAAGGGCTTCTGTGTATTGGTGAATGGACAGGTTTGCTGGTTCTGCTCCCCTGGAAAGGGGGACCCCAACAGACACAACTTTCAACTAGGAAGCTGGTATCTTCCTAGAGAGCAACTCATGGTTGGGTCCCTGGTAGAACCCTGGATATCACTTTTCGTAGATTCCCAACAGATTCTGTCCCACAGGCCAAAAAAGTAACGTTAAAAACTAACTGCAGACCTGACTGGTTTGGCTCAGTGGATTGAGCGTCAGCCTGCGGACTGAAGGGTCCCAGGTTCGATTCCAGTCAAGGGCATGTACCTTGGTTGTGGGCACATCCCCAGTAGGGGGTGTGCAGGAGGCAGCTGATCGATGCTTCTCTCTCATTGATGTTTCTAACTCTCTATCCCTCTCCCTTCCTCTCTGTAAAAAATCAATACAATATATTTTTTTTAAAAAAAAAACTAACTGCAAAGTTATTTTTAAAATACAACAATAAAGACCTTAAAAGTGAGAGGTACATAGTAAAGCATTAGACTGTTGAAATGACACTATTGGCATGTTATTTTAAAAGTTTTTAGCAAAAAGATATTAAAAGGCAGAAAGGAGAGATGGCAACATGTTAATATTGATAAGCAATTTCAAGTCTGCTCTGTTCCACTAATGGGATATTATAGTTACAAAAATAAAAATACAATTCTCTGATCATTTATTGAATTTACTAAATTCCTATGGTTTACAATTTTTTTGCTAGTGTATACACACATGTGACTTCTCCCAAAATCAAGTCCTGATAAAACATGGGTCTAGGTTTGGAGAATTTCTCCAAGCTAAGTATCCTAATTATCTAAGTGTTTTCTCAAATGCATGCAAAAAATAATAAATAAATTCATAGTATTTTAAGTATAGTTAAGAAAATTAATCTAACAACCACTGTGTGTGAATTGTAGTCATCGTAAGAAAGTCTAAAACTATTATAAACATTCATCTTTAAAAGAATTTGGATTTTTTTCAATTCTTATAAATTCAGTAACGCTTTATCCTGGAAATGTTGGTCTAAAAAATGAGTGCCATTAATTTAATTTTTAGTTACTAGGCAAACTCAGAGAAGCAAAGACTATTCACATCTCTGCTTCTGGTTCATTTCATGTGTAAGAAAAACACCTGGTCATTTTGTACCAACAGCCCAGTAAATTGAGCCCATCATTTTCAGTGGGCTATTATAGAATCATTTTAGAAAACATTTCTAAAAATTTGGAAAGCATCCTGATTTTCATGGTTTTACTAGCAAACCTGGCATCCTTTTACGTGCACTTACAATTCCCACTGGGGGAAAAAATGAAAATTCCTGGATACAAATAGAATCTGATAGTAATAATGATCTATTAGCTCAGTGGTTCTCAACCTTCCTAATGCCGCGACTCTTTAATACAGTTCCTCATGTTATGGTGACCCCCAATTTCATTGTTACAAATTAAACATAATTAAAGCATAGTGAGTAATCACAAAAACAATATGTAATTATATATGTGTTTTCCGATGGTTTTAGGCAACCCCTGTGAAAGGGTCGTTCGACCCCCAAAGGGGTCGCAACCCACAGGTTGAGAACCGCTGTATTAGATCATTAATAACAGGAGAGTAAACAAATTCCTTCATCCCAACCTTTAGCAATGGATTTATAAGGGCACATGCCTGCTTTTGCTCAGTGGCAATCTAAATCAGAAGCAACAACAGGGGCAATTTCCTTATTACAAAGTCACAGACTTACAGATCATACATGAAAGTATGGTGTCTCCATGGAGAATGTTCACTTAACATTCTCTCTCTGTGCCAGGCGCTGTGCTAGACACTGCAGGTACATCGGTGTACAAGGCCCACCACCTGTACCTCTTCAACTAATTCCTCACAAATAATTCCTCTAGCAGCCTTGAAGTGAAGAAGGGTTTGGGGGAGGACAGGGTTCAGGATAAAATGGAGCAAATAAATACATTGAAAAGGAGGCTTTGAGGACACTGCTCTGCTACTACAAATTGGCAGTCACTGAAAAACTGAGGGCAAGCTGGAAGAAACTGACATTGTTTCTCACATTTTAAAACCTACACATGGCATTTATACCCCTACATTTACATGTCTGCCTGGAACACAGTTTGAGTGTTTGTGGGATTTGTAGGGGGTGAGAAAAATCACTTTTATATGTTTTTCTCTTTTGAAACTTCCTACAGCTTGTAAAGCACAACATGCAAACGTCTAATCTTTCAATGGTAACATCCCTGCCTTTCTTGCAGCAATCATTTCTGATCTCACCACCAGGATTTTGACTCTAGTGGGTAAACAAGTGGCAGGAGAAATAAAATCTTAATTGAAAACACATTTTTGCTTAAACATAGACAGAAACAGCGTAAGGAATGTACAGAATGCGTGTGTTTGTGCAAAGGGTATTTTGAAGGAACAATTTTTGAACGGAAGTAGGATGCAGTCCTATACGTCAGATTCCCTCGATGCAATAAACACGTATTTATCAGACTGTGCCAAGCTCTGCAGTATACACTTGGAACAGAGTAGCTCACGGTAATACTTCTTTTTGTAATTTCCAGAGTTTCAGAAACAATTGTGAGATGCATGATTACTTTTATTTCCATTTTGCAAATGAAATGAGTGAGTCCCAATGAGGCTAAATGGTTCAATGTTACAAAGTCAATGAGTGACACAATTGGAAGTCATAGTCATGTTTTCTGACACTAAGCACAATTCTCTTTCTTACCATGATGCCCACAATAAAATCATGGCTACTGATGCTTATATGAAAAACAATGGCAGTCCATTTTTTTTATTTTAATTTTTTTCTTAATCCTCACCCAAGGATATTTTTTTGATTGATTTTTAGAGAGAGGAAGGGAAAGGTAGAGAAACATCAATGTGAGAGAGACACATCAATTGGTTGCCTCCTGCATGTGCCTCGACCAGGGTTGGGGATCAAGCCTACAACCAAGGTATCTGCCCCTGACCATATTCGAACTGGGGACCCATTCAGTCCTTGGGCTGACACTCTATCCACTGAGCCAAACCATCTAGGGCAACAGTTCATTTTTATTAAGCACTTACAATATGTTCACTGTGTGAACACTATAATCTAAATCAGTGGTTCTCAACCTTGGCTGCACATTAGAATCACCTGGGAATCTTGTTAAAATCCCGATTTCTGGGCCTCATCATTAGTAACAAAGAAACAGAATTTCTTGAGGATGAGGCCCAGAAATCGGGATTTTAACAAGATTCCCAGGTGATTCTAATGTGCAGCCACGGTTGAGAACCACTGATCTAAATGTATTATTACCTAGTTAAATCATCACAACCATCTGATGGGTTACATATCATTCCTGTCATTATGCTTGCACATTCATTGAGTTTACAAAGTTTAGTATATTATGTTGTGCAAGAGACCCCAACATGCTCCAGCCAGTAAGTAACAGCTCAGACTCAAACCCTACCTGTCCATTTCTACGTCTGTGTTCATGGCCAGCACCAGTGATTCCCGAACTTGCCTAATGAGAGCACACACTTGGGTACTTATGGAAACCACAATTTTTTAGAGGTCTTCTAGATTCCGATTGTGCAGGTTGAAGCCCAAAATATAAAATTCTAACAAGCACTGGAAAAATATCAGGCCAGTAAAGGGAACACACATGCTATATATTGACATTTTTTTACTTCAACTTCTCTAATTTATCTTCTTACTGAAAGGTTAGTGAACTTTTTCTGCAGAGAGCAAGATAGGAAAAATTTTAGACTCTGTGGACCATACAGCTTCCTCGCAAATACTCGTCTCTGCTATTGTAGTTAGAAAGTAGCCACTGACAATATATTCACTAAGAAATGTGGTTGTATTCTAATAAAAACATTATGAACACTTAGATTTGAACTTCATATAATATTTGCCACGCAATATTATTCTTCTTTTACATTTTCAACAATTTAGAAATGTAAAAACTATTCATAGGTAACAGGACAATAACAGGTAGGCTAGATGTGACTTGCAGGCTGGGTTTTGTTTTTCCCCCTGTACCTGCTCTAGCCCTCTTTCTCTAGAAAGTCAGTTCCAGCCAGAAGAGTAGTCAATAGAAAATTCTTTACCCGACTTACTCCTACTGACGTTTCCAGTAATGTCCCATTGTGCGTTGTTGTGTTTTTTGTTGTGTTTTTTTTTTCTTCCTGTCTCCTGTCTTCCTACCCTGATGTCTGGATATTGTCTCATTTTAAATTCTAAGCTACAAAAGAGTATTCTTGTAACAATTCTGTAAACACTGCTCCGAGGTCTTTGGGGGAGTAAACTAATAAACCAAAGCATATTTACTATAAATAAATGCATTATAAGGAATAAGGAGTTTTTGCAAACTATTTAGGCCAAATCCACAGGATGATAAGTGGATTTTGTCATTTTAGTGGATCATTACCAGCAAGCATTAAGCTTAAGAATTATAAAAGAGAATCATTTTGGCAGGCAACCATATAAGTTCATGACATTCAGATTGGCTGTGCATCTCTGCATGTCAGGAAGTCTTTGTCTCATAGCTTTAATCAATGTCTAATCACATTCTTTTGGCTTTCCTCTTCAGTAAATTCTTGTCTACTAAGATACTTCTCCAACTTTTTCTCTTCCAAAAAGACTCTCCCATGATTCTCTGTAATTGAAAACAAATACAGGACCCCGAATGACATCGTTTCATTCAACATGGCCTTGTTATAATGTTGATGAGATGCCATAGGAACTTAACACTTGTTTTATCAATTAGCCTGTAGTAAAATTGGTTTATTATACATCATTTCACTTAAAGTCACAGAACCAATCAACAACATTAAGTGAGGACTTACTATAATTTTAAACAGGTCAAGAAATGCTTCATTCACCATGTACTTGACACTCTTTAGGTAACCACTTATTTTCTCCAGTTTATTCCAATTACTTTTAAAGATACGTACATTTGATTTGCTAAGAAAAATAAATATTTTGCAGTGTTCTTAATTATGCATTAAGAGAAAAGTCACATGCACATTTGGAATATATGAGTGTGTTCCAAGATCGTGCTATAATTTTGTGACATTTGAAAGGCTTACGACTCTTTCAGTCTTTCATGAACTACAGGGATCTAGGAATTATCTAGTTTAATTTTTTCTCCATTTTGTGCTTGACTCAAAATCCTCCTCCATAGATCACCTGGCAGTTGCTGAAATGCCTTCAGTGACAGAGGCCAGTAATAACTGTAGGAGCTGTCACTATCATTAACCAATCCCGTTACTTCTTCCTCTTTAAGCTAGAACTCCCTCCTTGTAACTTTCACCCAACTGTTCTTTGGGCAAAAATTCTCAATTATAAGTTAATGACAATACGTAATGTCTTCAGAAATGCTTATGGGGTGTGTGTATGTATATATGCACGACTACATAGTCTATGGTAAACATAAAATCTATCAGCCAAATAGACAAATCAGGGGGTGGGGCTGCGAAGCCAATGGTGATCCCCTGCTCTGTCCCACATGAGTAGTCACAGACTGAGAGAGGTGAAGAGAGATCTGGTTGAGTCAAAGTGAGCTCAGGAAAACAGTCATTTGATGAAGAAGCTGGCTTTACACCCTCCTGGTTTACAACTCCAGTATCTGACACCTCACCCTCAGCATGTGGAATTTTCCTAACCATGAAACTCAAAGCAAGAATCAGAAGCTAAACTTGAAATTGCATGTAGAGCTGGAAACAACAACAACAAAAAGCAAGAGGACTCAGGAAAGTCAAGAGGACTGAGTAAGTTCACCTTTACCCAACTGTATACAATAAGATGAAAATGGAGTGTCCTGAGTATTTCCTTGGAAACTTCCCTAGGAATCTAGGTTAAGTAGACTAAGCAGCTGACACAAGTACATCTTATGATACTCCTAGACTGCCCTGATTCAGATATTCATTCTTACTTGGTCACAGAAATAACTGTTACTCCAGCTAACAGAAAAATCATATAGAAAATGTGCATATGCAAATCCAGAACCCTGTAGTGGTCAAAGGGTACTGATCGGCCATATGATAAGATGTATACAGTGGAGCTATTTTCTGTACCTCAGTTTCCTTATATGCAAAATGGCAACAATGGCACCTACTATATAAGGTGAAGGTTAAATGAGTTAAAACATGCAAAGTGCATAGAATAGTGTTCAGCAGAGAGTAGGCAATGTAAACAAATGTTACTTAGTAGCAATATAATATAGCTCTCTCCTAATATTTACTAAACTGCAATGCAATTATAGATGTTAGTATTTGTTACAAACTGTAAGCTCTTCAATACCTGAAGCTTGGAGTTAGTTACTGCTTTAATTATTTTGGCCTAGGAACCTACATGGAGCCCAGAACAAAGCATAGGTCTTCAATAAATGTTTATGGAAGGAACAGACTAAATAAGTTGCCTTCTCACCCATTTGGTTGGTAACTTCCTCCTTCGATCATTTAAATTTTATAAATACTTTAACATACCAAAGTTATGACAATTTGGGATTTCATAATAAATCCAGTAAACTATGAAATCTAAAAGGTTTGCTTTAATCACTGAGAATATAATACAGTAGTTCCCCCTTATTTGTGGTTTCACTTTCCATGGTTTCAGTTACCTGCGGTCAACCATGGTTCGAAAACATTAAATGGAAAATTCCAGAAAGAAACAATTTTTAAGTTTTAAATTGCACACTGTTTTGAGTAGCGTAATGAAATCGCATACTCCCACTCCATCCTGCCTGGGACGTGACTCATCCCTTTGACTAGCGTATCCAAGCTACTCATCAATTAGTCACTTAGTAACTGTCTTGGTTATTAGATTAGTTATCAGAAAGACACCACATTTATATCACTTTTATTATAGCAGATGATCATAATTATTCTATTTTATTATTAGTTATTGTTGTTAATCTCTTGTTGTGCCTAATTCATAAATTAAACGTTATCATAGAGATGTACGTATAAAAACACAGAGTATATATAGGGTTTGTTACTATCCACTGGGGGTCTTGGAACGTATCCCCCTTGAGTAAGGGAAGACTACTGTACACCAAGTTATGTAAGTAGCCTGTTAAACTCTCCCTTTCACTACCTAAATTAAAAGACTTACATCAAAAATTGCAGATAGGACAAAAAGCATTTGTAAGTCTAGAAACGGACATGCTATTGTGATCCTGCAAAAACAATCTCTTTCAGTTAATGAATCTTAAATTTAAAAATTTTTAATTTTTACCTTGAACAGCTAAATGGAGGGCATTTTATAAATGTATCCAAACTTGATCCTACCCAGGGCGTGCCACGTGAACCTTGGCCAGACAACAAAAATGTCTACAAAAGCATGTAAACACAATGCTTGGGGAATGAGATTCCAGTACCATGCCAGTCACACTGGGTCTGTCCATGTACCTCGTTGCTAAATTTAAAGATCTGATTTGAGGTAGGACTGAATTTGTCTAACAGTGACCATGTTAATAAAATGGCTTTACACACTTTGAAAAATTTCCTTGGACTAGGTTAAATCAAAACCTCAAGTTTAAATGGAGCAATGCTGCGTTGCTTGCCACTGGTATGGCTGAGAAATCATTAGGGCTCTGTGGTTGCCATGGGGTTCCCAGAAGACCTTTTTAGTATTCAGAGTGTTGGTGTCTCTGCAAACTGGACAGGCAGCTTTAGCAAACATTTACTTGGATGAAGGCTGAGGAACTTGATGGTAGAACTTTATGGTTCCCCAACCAGTTTAAGGGAAGAGGCACAACTTGCAAAATCTGGTATCAAAATCTTACTTATCAATGGAAACTAGAAGTACTGGTGGTTATTTGAACCTGTGCCAGGAAGATTAATTAGATCTTAAAACTCCGCAGAGAGTACCACAAATTAAGATGTAATGAGC
Organism: Myotis yumanensis; assembly: GCF_028538775.1. Classification (NCBI taxonomy): domain Eukaryota; kingdom Metazoa; phylum Chordata; class Mammalia; order Chiroptera; family Vespertilionidae; genus Myotis; species Myotis yumanensis. The sequence goes on along the minus strand of NW_027223764.1, from coordinate 29,016,289 downwards.
AATTTCAAAAGAGTTTGTGAGACCTGGTCTTGCTTCAAAGAACAGGTAACACATTGTGACCTGGTTGCGGGGGGGGGGGGGGGGGGGTGGGGGGGTGGCCTTTCCATTTCTGCACAATCACAGTACTGTTCTAGTGCAGTGAGGTCTACACGGAGCATGGGGACTCCAGCAGATATGCATCTAGAACTTGACTTATGCTCCTACAGATGGTGGCCTGCTTCCTCTCACTAGCACTGTGTGGGCAAAGGACATCCGCTAAAAAATTTGGACTACTCCCTGAATGCTGAGGAGATACAGAGATACAATGTGAGTATTGATGTAAACGGTAAATAAGACTTCAGTGATGTGTGCTGATAAATAGAACCTGGGGACTTTGGGGTTAAGCAAGGGATAGTGTGAGAATTATTTGATCAAGCCTAGAACTATCTTGGCTATAATATGTATGCTTTAACTTGTTTTTGTGGGCTTCTATTTATCAAATTTCATTGACTCAAAGATGCTCCTCTTTTCATTTATTGTCTCCAAAATTAGAATGTGTCTTAGAATAAGGGATACCTAAAACTCAGTGAAATAGAGGACTTTTTATTTTTCAGTATATAACAAGCAGAATAGGTATAATCACTATGATGCAAGTTCATACTTTTCTCCATCTAGCTTCAATTGTTTTGCGCAAACTTGGAGTCTGAGAGGTAAAATCTTTCTGCCTCTCTATCTCATTACGTAGAAAACCAGGATAACAACATTGATATTGGCCTGCTGGGAATTTTTCCTTTAAAGAATATGTTACTCCTTCTAGGACAATAAATTGATATATATGGTTTTGAGTGCTTTGCTGGAAGAGGGAGAGAGAAAAATAATCTTGAGGAAAGTAATAGGTATGCCAAAGATGAAGAAAAACAGTGCTCTGGGGTCCCAATAAACACCTGCTTACCACTCCCCAGAAACAAAATGTCATGGCAGGACATGCATGTCTAAATGACTCAAAAAAGTCATAACATCTGGCACCCAGGTCATTTTTGGTGAGTGTACCCCTGGCTGACAGTAAATAACAGGTGAGTTGATTCTTCCTTGCACTTAGAAAACCAGTACAGCCATGGTAGGCATGTAAACTAGTACCAGTGGCAACTGAAAATGCAGGAGGAGTCCCAACCCCATTTCCTCATATCACAGAAACAGGGATTATCTCTTACTCCAGGTGATGGAGTTGTTCAGGAGCAGCAAGGACTGCTAATCTTAGAGAAAAGTACATGTCATGGGAGAATCCTATGATTATCCCTGGAAGGCTGATCCCACCAAAAACGAGAAGGGTTTCCTTGAAATAAACAAGTTGAAACTCAAGCCATTTAAAAGGAGATGAGTTTATTTTTTAGTCCAAAGCAAAAAACATAAGGAATATTGTTTATATCCATCTCTCCTCGAATAAACAGAAGTTATGGAAAACAGAGTTAACTAATGAAAACAGCAACTAACTACTAATTACCTATCTCTTTAAAAAGGGGAAGTATAGAACCCTAGAAACTCTCCATTGATTTTAATTTTAATTCAAAGGAAGTACAGAGCAAGTCAATCAGTATGTAAAAGGCTCTCTCCCATTCACTAGAGGTTTCAGCTTTTCTAAAAATTCAACAAATAGTCTCAATATTTTTCACAATCATGCTTAGAAATACCTATAATATATAAACAAACAAGCAAACTAAATAAATTAGCTCATTCATCAGCATAAATTATCATTGCACGTCATATTTTAGTAGATTTGAGAGAAAATTTAAGATTGTTCCTCTTCAGCCATGTAGTACCTTTTGTATTTATCTATTATATTTGTATTACTTCCCCCACTTGTAAATTAAAAACCCGTTTCCTGTTCAGACAACATATTTAAGGATTCTCTTCCCAAAAATACTTGCCAGAGAGGCCCAGAAAGTCAAATTGAAACATATAATGACCAAGATATCAAAACCAACTAGAACATTCAATTCTATTTAGATATAATTGGCCTACAGCACTCTATAAGTTTATGTGTATAGCATAATGATTTGACTTACATATATTGTGAAATGATTACCACAAGTTTTGTTAATATCCATCATCTCATAAAGACACATACACACCAAGAACAAGGACATGCTTTTTCCCTTGTGATAAGGACTTTTAGAATCTACTCTAATAACTGTCAAACATACCATATAGCAGTGTTAAATGCAGTCATCATGTTGTACATTATATCCCTAGAAACTATTTATATTTAACTAGAAGTTTGTGTCTTTTGACCACCTCACTCAATTCTCACGCCCTCCCCCCCCCCCCCCCCCCGTCCCTCTGGTAACCACAAATCTGATCTCTTTCTATGAGTTCTTGTCTTTCGGTTTAGATTCCACATATAAGTTATAGTGTATGGTATTTATGATATTTGTCTTTCTCCATCTGACTTATTTCAGTTAACATAATACCCTCAAGGTCTATCCAGGTTGACATAAATGGCATGATTTCCTTCTTTTTTATGTCTGAATAATATTTCATTGTGCGTGTGTGTGCATATGTGCATGTATCACAACTTTGTTATCTATCTATCTATCTATCTATCTATCTATCTATGGACACTTGGGTTGTTCACATGTCTTGGCGATTAGAAATAATGCTTTTGTGAACATAGGGATCCAAATAACTCTTTGACATAGTGTTTCGTTTCCTTTGGATATATTCTCAGAAATGGAATTGCTGAATCCATCCCTAATTTCTGACTATGCATTTACAAACCCATCAAGAAAGAAGAGATGTGGGAGGGGGATCAGAGTTTGCTCTTAATTTTATATATTGCTAAGCCTGGGCTCTACTTTCTTATATCAGTTGAAGTTTATGTGTGCTTATGTTTATTCAGGCTTATAATGTCTTTTGAATTTTTTCTAATTAATAATAATTTCAAGTTAACAAAGTTAATTCCAAAAGTTAACAAAGCAAAACAAGAACCAGTGCCAATCTCATCAGAGCAAAGGATTCTCAATTTGGCTATATATGATGTGTTTTTATAACAAAAACACAAAGTTTTGAGAGTCTTCTGCTATAGTTATTGTAGCAAACTAAACAGGTTTAGATTCTAAAAATGACAATATAAAATAATATTCAAACATGGTAATCAATATTTGATGACAATCGAAGAATGCCAAGAGAGCATGAAAAAGGATAAGAGCTAGAATGATTGAAATAAGCAAGGGTTGTCCAATTCATGCACGAATGCAAAATGCGCATAACCAGAAGAATAACTAGACACTTGTCGACAGTGTAGAGGCCCACACACAACAAAACTCATCCTGTCTGATGAGTCTACCCACACCCCCTATCCCTGTATCCCACTTAAAAATAATGACAATAAAATACTCTTAGTAATATATTTCATCTTCCCCCAAACCACTGGAGTATATACGACTATATTACTCTCATTTTACTTGAAGAAAAACTGAGCCTTAGAAGGTGAAGCATTTGCCCAAAGTCACACACCTGGAGAGGAAGTAGCAGAACTGACCTCAAAGGAGTGCTCACACACAGCTCTGCACTACAGTGGGAACAGCGATTGTGGAAGCCATGACACCCTACCCTTGTAGGACATCGCATTCCAGTGTGGCTCCTCCATGGGAGGAAAGGTGAGTAAGAAAGAAGCAAAATGTCATTATGTCTTAGAATCATAAAATGATCAGAAGGGAATGCTTGAGAATGCTGTTTCCAATCACTTTTTTAAAGGAGGAGGAGAATAATGCCCTCCTAAAGAAGAAGGCAGTGTCTTTCCCCCTTGCTCTAAACCACATTTCAGTTCAGATTCAAGAAGAGCTCACTGGGATGAATCCCCCCACCTTGGCCAAAACAAACCGTGGCAATTCAGCACTTAAATACTGCTGGGTAGAGGCTGTGATTAGCATGCTGACCTGGAGTCTCCATTTTTAGTTAACATAAAAAGGAAAACATTCTTTTAGAGAAACTGAATAAACGACAGTTAAATGAAACAGTAAATAAACAGGCAGCTCACAGTCTTTGAATGCAGATGGGATGTAGGACTCTTGGATTAAATTTCGAAAGTCAGGCTGGAACAAAAGGAATTCAGGCTAACCAAGGACTTGGTTCTTCCAACTCTGCCAAGATTTACAAACCAGGGACTGTTTCAATATGCTCTCTCTGAGAGCACACAATAACTAAAACTCCCTGGAAACATTAAATCAGGTTAACCATTCAAAGCAGGCCAACACTGGAGGAGAATCAAATGCATATTCATTTATTCTCTGTTTCATGGGTTTATTTAATGCCTTTCCTCTCACGAGCTCATGGTGCACAGAATATGGCTGCAATAAAATTGTGTGAGATATACAACTCTGAGCTTGCATCTGAAGACCTATTTTATCTTTTAAATGAAATCCTACCAAGTGGCCTGGAAAAAATCTAGAAGTGATATTGTGAACATTATAGCCATCACTTAACCAGCAGTGACAGTACCACATCTTTGTTTCTGTGATTTTCTTAACATTAGAGTCTTTTCCAACTCTAGGCTGAGAAGTTAAATTTTAAGAGAAGGCACTCCAGCTAACTGAACAGCAAAATAAATCTTTTGTTTTGAATTCCTGTGAAGTATGGAACTCTTCCCACAAATCGCTTACACTTCCTTTTCTGAGCTCCCAGAGTAAACCCCAAAACAAAATAAGAGTGCTCATCTAAAGAGTTTGTAATGATTCAGACAAAGTGTGTCGGTTCTAATATGAATGTCACAAGCTTCTATACTTAGATGATCTTTTAAAAAGTAGGAATGCTTTTCAGCCTTTCCTTTGATTTTGCCTAAGTGTCCGTTTACACAATCAAAAATTTATTTTTTAAAATATATTTTTATTGACTTTTTTAAAGAGAGAGGAATAGAAAGGGAGAGAGAGAAACATCGCAGTGAGAGCTCAACATCAATTGGCTGCTTCCTGGGGCCGGAGCCTATAACCCAGGCTTGTGCCCTGACCAGGAATTGAACTGGCAACCTTTTGATGTACAAGATGACACCCAACCAACTGAGCCTCGCCAGCCAGGGAGCAAAAAAATCCATTTTAAATAGATATTATAACAATTACATTTTTAAAAAAACCATAACTCTCACTTTATTCATTTATTTTACTCCCATAATAAATGGAAGAATATATTAAAGATGTAACATGTAAGAATGGGAGATTTTCCATAAGTACTGGGTGACGCATTCCTTAGAATTGTGTACTTTGTCAACACAGGTCACTTCACTATCTCTGGCTGCAAATCCAATTATTCCTAGTGGAAAACTTGACTTTGCCACGTGCTTTCAGAAAACAAAATTATCAGACCTAGCTTTATTTGTCAGCATTTCTCTATATTTATAACAGAATTCATTTGTGGCATAGCTATATATTAAATAAATGCTATAAGTACTTGGAATACAGAAACAAATGAACATTCCTGGCCTTGGGGTCATTATCAAAAGTGAAAAAAGTTTTTTAAAAAACTAAGGTTTTATAATACAATATAATAAATGTGATAATGTCAGTATGAAGCAGTTGTTAAGACAACACAGGGAAACAGAAATCTAACCCCCAACCAAGGCAAGGTTAGAAAGGAGCTTTTGTCAGAACCTGACAAGGTCAGATAAACATGAGTGTGGAACAAACTGCAGCTGTTGATATTTTGGGATTGTTTGTTACTGTAGGATGATTTAGTCTATCTTAACTGATACATGGTGATTAGAATAATTATCTTAACTAATGTAAGCTAATTGATAATTCTCAATAGATTTCAAAAGTGTGCAGCTAAAATGTCAAAAGGAATTTTCCAAAAACCATGATCAAAACCCGAAGGTTGCTTAGAGTTGTTTCTTATTACATATTGTGCTTTGGTTGACACAACTCCAAATACAATCTGAAATCGCCGTATGTGTGTGTGTGTGTGTGTGTGTGTGTGTGTGTGTGTTCATTCTTTTTCAATGATTACTCTGCCTTTCTTATCTGATCCATTGTTCTGATCTTGGGGACCTGAGTGATTGCTTTCTGAATCATATCAGCAAAGCTTTTCTCTCTGTTTCAGTTTTCACTTGGTTCTATTCCTGTACCTCAGGAAAGCGCATTTCTCAGTAGTCCCTTGACTTGTGTAGCTCATGGGTGTGGGTATGTATATACATATGTATCCCACTCTCTCAAAATAAATAGTTTGTAACTCTTTAAAACAAAAATCCAAATAGTGTTCTTGAACATTTTTAAAAATGAGACAACCTGCTATTAGCTATGTTTGTATCACGTTATTGCTGAAACTCCAGCTTAGAAATTGTGATTCTGGAAAATCTCTTTACTGCTGTGCTGATAACACTGTAAAATATTGTTGTTATTATTGTTAAAGTGGATAAACATTATTAAGCAGCTAAAATTTTATGCCAGCTATATTCTCATTACCTTATTGAATTCTCGCAGTAACCCAATAACATCAGAGTTATCATGATCTATTCTAGAAAACATACATACACAAAGGTAGTGTGACTTGCTCAACATCACACTGAATGTAAATGGATGTAAACTCAGGCAGGCTACTTCTGGAGAGTTTTAGTTTCAGCTTCAATAGTTACACAGTTTAACCGTGTATGCCAGGGGCCATCAAACTACGGCCCGCGGGCCACACGCAAATACAAATATTGTATTTGTTCCCGTTTTGTTTTTTTTACTTCAAAATAAGATATGTGCAGTGTGCATAGGAATTTGTTCATAGTTTTTTTTTTTTAAACTATAGTCCGGCCCTCCAAGGGTCTGAGGGACAGTGAACTGGCCCCCTGTTTAAAAAGTTTGAGGACCTCTGGTGTATGCCTTCATTTCTTCACCTGCAAGATAGGAATAATGTGCCCTACGTATATCACAGCTTTTCTGGGTGGTTCAATAACAGAGCAATGAATCAAAGTGTTTTAAAAATTAGTAGGTACTCATATTGAAATCCATATTGAAGATTTTCTTTGAGCTGCACACTATGGATTTAAAAAAAAACAAAATCTTTGATAAAATGTAAGATTTCTAGAATTAGGGGATTTATATAAACATCTGGATTTTTCAGCTCTTAAATCAGACCAGGTGCAATGCTAACCCTTCATTTCTGCACAGAAAGAACTGGCAGAGCAGAGCAGCTGCCCATCTGAGACTAGGCACGTGCCCTCCATTCTGCCACAGTCCCCACCCTGCTGGCTTCAACCACTTACACGCAGAGGCATCTGTCTTTGCTTCCCCCTTTAGTAAAGAGCAAAATTCTGGATCATTGTGAGATAGGATTGTATTAGGAGGCACCATAGTAGTCCAGGCTTGTCGCCTTACACATGTGATTTGAAAACATGACCATCATCACACTGGAACTATTACCCAAACCCTTTGGATAATATCTGCAGGTCTAGACCGGAGCTTTAAAAAAGAAGAAAAGGAAAGAAAATAGGCATGTTGCCCAGACACAACTTCTGACAAGAATCAACTGTACCCGGAAAAAACTCCAGGGGCTGATTATAAAAAGAATATCTATACTTTTTTCCTCTTTGCTTCTGAGACAACTCTCACCTGACCTCCTTTCCCGGTGCAAAGGAAGCGTCATTATCACACTCATTGGCGGTTCACTGGAGGCAGTCAATAAGAGGGACTTGAAAGCTTCTCATTGAAAAAGAAATTCTAAAGATCACAAAAAGGTTCCCAGAATTCAACGTTTCATAAGCAGCTGGCATCAGCAGCTTCAGTACGGCTCTGGCCACGTGCCCTGTGATGGTTGCCACTGGGGCGGGACCCTGTTAAAGGGGCACAGCTAAGCCCCAACTGGTCCCCAGTAAAGCCTCGCCTCTGTCTGTTCATGGCACAAAAAATTAAAGTTCTGGCCTTGGATGTATAACAAGCCTACATACAACTCCTCCATGTTTCACCTTCTTAGGTGAATGTTCATGGCCAAGTTTCTTTATCTATAAATTAGTCTTAATATCACTTATTCATAGACTTGTCTAAGGATTCAATAAGAGAACCTAATAAATAAAGCCCTAAATAAAGCCCTTGCTGTCTAACACATAATGGATAGTTAATAAATGGCAGCTATTGTTATTATTAAAGGACAATTATTTGAGGCAGTAGTGAGCTAAAGTCTCAAATTTTGTTCCTTTATTGGTTTTTCAGATAGTATAGTATATCCTGGGTATTTAGAATTATAGAAACAATTTCATTGAATGGGTTAAAGAACAATATTATCCTCAATTTAAAAAAAAAAACCAACACCAAACCAATTCAGAAAAGAGGAAATTATATTCAATATTTTAAATGAGAGCATTTTCAAGGTGAAGAATGTAACCAGATATTTATTTTTAAAAAGTGAATTATAATGTTACATTAACAAAAATTATCCTTTCTAATTAGGAGCACTCAGGTTAAATTTCTACATTATTCAACAGAGTAAATTGCTTTCTACAGAGAAACCCTGAAAATAACACTGGGATTTTCAAACTTAGCAATTTTGCATGGTAGTAATATTTCCTCCTTTTTATAATACAAAGTTTTAAGATAGATTTTATAGATTTGGATTGAAAATTTGTATGAGATAATCTCATAAATATTTAAAAGAAAAAAATCCTAACAGTACATTTCATAAGTGTGAATTTTGTTATTTCACTACCACTCCTCTTATAAGCATTTATTTACTACTAGAGGCCCAGTGCACAAAATTTGTGCATAGGAGGGGGGGGGGGGTCCCTCAGCCTGGCCTACACTCTCTTGCAATCTGGGACTGCAGGATTGGGCCTAAACCAGCAGTCGGACATCCCTTTCACAATCCAGGACCACTGGCCCCTAACCACTCGCCTGCCTGCCTGATCTCCCCTAACAACTCTTCCTGACTGCCTGATCACCCCTAACTGCTCCCCTGCCTGTCTGATGGCCCCTAACTGCCTCTGCCTCGGCCCCTGCTACTGCAGCTTTGTTGGGAAGGACGACCAGAAGGTTGTTTGGCTGTCCAATCTAATTAGCATATTACGCTTTTATTATTATAGACGGTTGATCACCTAACAATGGAATGTGCAAAATATAATCCTTGATTCTTTCCAAACCACTTCATCAATGAATATTATTTTCTATTGAATTAACCTATTCTAAATCAATGAAAGTCTCCTCTTTCCTATAAGAAATGATGAAAACTCTTTTGAGTAGAGTTTCACTAATTGATATCAAGGAAACTATACATATTCATCAAATCAAATCTTATTTCCTCATTTATCGATTATAAAATGAAAGATTGACCTCAATAATTTCCAGGGCCCCTTCCTGGATGTGGGGGAAGGAACTCAAGTCATATGAACTCTTACCAAGGCTGACAACTCAGTAATGCTTTTATAACCATGTAAGAATAAGTTGGGGACAACGAACTCTACATTTTACTTATTATTATCCTATGATTTCCTATTATAGTGGTTATTGTAATTTTGAGACATTAATTTGATCCCTGGTTCATGAATTTTAGGGTAATAACATTGTGTGTCATAAGGTTCAGTCCAGAACAATTAGTGCTGTGTCAGACAGAGGTGCCAGAGATGCCATGAATGAATATTCAGTTTCATAATAGGTCAGTGAACTTCACAGAGAGGAAACTTACTTTACAGCCCTAATACTACTCTGGCACACAAATATATGCTGATGTTAGAAAAGGAATAGAGAAAGACATTTGCAATGAGAGGAGTAGCTGGCTCACTAAAGATCCCACTTGCTGCTGGCTGTGAGGTGGGGGAGATGAGGGGGAGGAACTCCAAGATACGTCAACTCTTTCTTACTGAAGCTGGTAACTCAGGAATATTTTTATAACTATAAAAGCAATGTAGGGACAACATACTCTCAAGCAAGAATATCAGAAAATAAAAAATTTAATTAAAACTATGTTAGTCATTTTTAATAAAAGAAAATTCATCCTATAAAATAAAAGGCTAATATGCAAATCGACCAAACAGCAGAACGACCAGTCACTTTGGCACGCACTGACCACCTGGGGGCAGATGCCCAATGCAGGAGCTACTCTCTGGTGGTCAGTGTGCTTCCACAGGGGGAGCGCCGCTCAGCCAGAAGCTGGGCTCACAGCTGGCAAGTGCAGTGGCAGTGGTGGGAGCCTCTCCCACCTCCACAGCAGCGTTAAGGATGTCTGACTGCTAGCTTAGGCCGGCTCCCCGAGGGCTCCTGGATTGCGAGAGGGTGCAGGCCAGGCTGAGGGATGGACCCCCCTGAATGCATGAATTTCGTGCACCAGGCCTCTAGCTTAAATATTAAAAAATTAATATAATAGAAAATATTCTTGAATTAAATAAATGTTGGTATTAAAAAAACTATCTATATTGGTTTTTCTTATATTGTCATAAACTCATAATGAGCCAACAGCACTTAATACCACTGTGTTTATAATAAATTTTATAAATATATATAACCAATATTAAAATTCAGGAATGTATTATTGCTTCCATACCAAAAATGATGAATTCCAACTTAATTATAGAACATTTTTGTAATCTGAAATAAATTTAGGAAATGCATGCGTGGATGAAAAAGGGGAACTGTAATAAATCGAACCCAAAGTAACCTCACAATGATCTAATCATAAATTCCTAACTGGGGAGGTTATGGTGCATAGCCATGCCCCAGGCAGATAACTTTTAGTGAAAGGTTTATCTTTGCCGTAAGCAAGCCCTATCCGTTGTTCTTGTGCATCTAGGTTAACACACCTTTGAAATTCACGAGTAATTCTCTTTTTCCGAACCTTAGGAAGTATAAACACTCTCAAGGGAGCATTTGAGATTTTGCTTCCTGGCAATTGTCGTCAGTATGACTCAAATAAACTCATAAAAAGTCTCTACAGGTTTGGACATTTTTACATCGACATTCAGAAATGTCATCCAGAAGATAACCAGACACAAAAAGCCTCACTCCTAAAAAGAACGAGGCCTCTTAGAGGATGGCTGCTGAGGCAGGGAAGTGGAGCGCCCAGCTGGGGCTCAGATGACACCTCTTCAGCTCCCAGAGTACACCCACTCCACACACCTCGATGACTCGGCCTCTAGAGATGCTGGCACCTGGGACCACTTTACCACCTTCCCTCCCAGTACCCCTGCTGCTGAGCTGCAGCAATCAAGTCTTCCCACAACCCAGTCCTGCTCAAGCCAACTTCATTACAAGAAGCTTCAGGCCGAGACCAGCATCTCCCACAGTCTGTTACATGGTGTTCTGGGGAATGTGGAAAGGTAAAAAGTAAAAAATCCCATGCCCAGAAAAATGCCCCCTGCTCAAGTCTGGGAAACAGTGAAACAAAATCCAAAAGATCTTCTTAGGTTTCAGTGAGTTAGCACCCTCCAAGAGGAGGCCATATGATGGTTGCTTATTTCTCATAAGCATATTTTACATGGGAAATAACTTTAGAGGCTCTAATTTGTTCTGTTTCCATACTTATTTCAGAATTCAGGTCTCAGCCAGGTAATGCTGGGAAAGAGATTATATAATTGGGGTGCAAAGAGATCCTTTCTTTTCAATACCTTTCCAGTTAGAAACAGATTAATGTCATGTTATGCCCAAGGGCTTTGCCTTATGGCTACTGATAAATCCCATTCTTGATTCATTGATAAATGTTTAGCAATTGGTGGACAAGCCAAATGGAAAAATGAATTCACTTCAGTCTACTCTCTTTAGTCTTTTTGATTGATACACTACAATTATGATGATGCTATTATTATTTGTATCTGGTTTTGAGTGTATTTATCACTGGGTTTGGCATGCCCAGTTTAATTACTCTCCATGAGTATCAAATTAAAGCAAAAAGATGAATGGCCCAGGGCAATACTCCCTCTCAGCAATTTCAAAATAATGGATCAAGTTGATAGTGGAGTCTACATTTTAGACTGCAACACACAATAGACTTCCTATTTTTTAAATGTTAAAACCATATTGCCACTGCCTAGTTCATATTTCAGGTCAGTAGTCGTGATGCCAGAGGTATCCGAGTGTCTTCAAACAGTGATAGTAGCTTTTTGCAAATTCAGTGGTGAAGTCACGTTGGAGAGGACAGGGTCCACAATGTCCAACCGAAAATGCTTAGAAACAAATTCGATGACCCTTTAAATCAGTTACAAACAAAATCAATGCGGGGCGGGAGTGGGGGGAGGGGTCCCGCTCCGGAATTCTTTTAGCTGGTGATTCCAAATCATCAACACATTCAACAGCCACCAAATCCTCCTCTTAATAGCTACTTCGTTTTTACAAATAGCTTCTTTTCTAGAGCGGGGAGTGGTAATTAGAATTTCCTAGTTTGGTACAGTCAGCATTAGCATCATGACTTTCCATGCTGAGGATTAATGACAGTAGCCACAATGATAACAGAGAATGGTAACAGTTCTAATTACTGATACTCATCTTAGGAGGGTGAGCGGCTGTTAAAACATCTCTTTAGAAGTGAGAGTTCAGTCACACATCTTTTTTTCAACAAATGGGAAAAGCTTTCATGCTAATTAGGAAGGAAGATTACAAATTCAAATGTCAGTCAGAGTGCACCGTGATTGTCCTTCATTTACTTTTTTCTCTCTCCCAGCTTAAACTTCCTGGCCCTTAAGCTTTTTAAAAAACTGAGGCTACATTTAAACAGGAGCCATAGGAGGCCTCCTGGTTTCCACTTAAAACAACCCTTCCCAGTTCAACAAGGGAAGTTTCTCATTTATTTGTACTTGAAAAATGAAATCTGTTTCCTAAACGTTGTCAGGAACTCCTAAGCCTAGAAAGCCACTCTTTATTCATTGTTCTCTTAAAGCACATGATATAATGACCAGAAAGGAGTCCAGAGAAATAACGTCTTGTCCATTGCTTCATAATCAGCCATAAGCACCCTTAGCAAATGACAACTTCTTGGCAAGCAAGTCCATCATTTCATCTACAAAATGACAAAGCTGGAATTGGTGGTGTTTCCTAAATTCTCCAGACCGTGTGAGTCACCCAGGCTGTTGTGGGGCGAATGGATTGTGACTATGGTTTGCCAAACTCAGTATCAGAACCTCCAGGTCCGAGAATATACAGATCAGATTGGAGTTAAATGTGAGGAACTGTTTCCAGGACCCTGGACAGCAAGAGGCAGGAGCGTGTTCAGGACCAGGTGGAACTGAACTTCCTGCCACGTAAGGATGCGCCCTCTTGAGGATGTATTTGGTTCACAAACCAGAAGAGCACAACACCTGTGAACATTCCCTTAAATCGGGGGTTGTGAAATGTCTTCTGTAAAAGCCCACATTGTGACTACTCCAGGCCTTTGAGCCACGTGGTCTCTATTGTGACTACTTAGCTCTGACTGCAGCACAAAAGCTGTTTTAGACAATAAGTAAAGAAATGAGTGTGGCTGGCTGCCAGCCAAACTTACATTTGAATTTTCATATGGCATGAAGTATTATTCCTCTCCTGATTTTTTTCAACCATTTAAAAATACAAACACTCGTCTTAACTCATGGGCCCTACAAAAATAGTTAGTGGGCAGTTTGCTGATCCTTGTCTTAAATGGAAATGCTCAAATTGTAAGGCAATGTCTTCTCAAATTACAACAGAAGCCAGATTGTCCAAGGACAGGAACAGAAGTGTCACCCTTTCAATCCTAGCAGGTTCTCTCCTGCCTCAAGTGTCACCAGCAGCCCTGCACATAGAAGGAGGGGGCCTGGGAAAGGCCACCGCGATGGGGTGTGTGGTCCTGCTGGATTTAGCTGCCCACTTTCACGAGGGTCCATTTCCTTCACTAAATAAATTGGGAATCTAGAGCACTTAAATGAATGTGTGTGCACGTGTGTGTGCAAGACTGTGCATATGTAGGTATGTGTGGGTTGTCTATGCTGCCAATCTATACCCTGACCTGCAATAGTTATTTAAAATAGCTATTTAAAATACAGGATTCCACAGAGATCTAGTGAGTGGAATGTTTTTCTGAATTCTGTGAGTTGCTCTAGCAAATTCATCAAACCTGATGGGGAACTTGAGGGAAAGTCTGATTTATAGCCAATCATTCAGAAGTACAGGTAACAGCCTGAACTTGTGACTGACATCTGAAATCCAAGTAGGGGGTAGTGGGAACCCCCATGGACAGCCAGTCAGTCAGAAGCACAGGTGACTATGGGGAGGGGGGTGTGGGCAGTCCCACAGGACTGAACCCTTGACCTCTGGGATCTGTTGCTACCTCTGGTTTCATAATGTCAGGTCTGAGCCAGCTAGCATTTCAAGAACTGGTGGCATGGGAAACCCCCTTCCACATGAATTAGATTGGATCCAGGAACCCAAAATAAATGGACACAATATGGTACATCATAGACTGGAACATTATTCAGCCATAAAATGGAATGAAATTCTGATACACTCAGCTACAAAAGAGAATAAAATTTGGACACGTGCCACAACACAGATGAATCTTGAGGATATTATGCTAAGCATAATAAGCCAGTCACAAAAGGACTGATATTGTATCCTTCTAATATGAAGTACCAAGACTAGGCTAATTCATAGAGACAGAAAATGGAATAAAGGTACCAGAGGCTCAGGAAAGAGTGGGAGTTATCGTTTAACTGGTACTGATTTCCTGTTCAAGACAATGAAAAGTTCTGGAAATAAATAGTGGTGATGGTGGCAAAAGAATGTGAATGTACTTGATGCCACTGAACTGTGCGTTTGAAATGGTTAAGATGGTAAAGTTTATGTCATATATATTTTACCACAATGAAAGACAGGTTTAAAATAAAATAAAGAACAGGTTTCTGGCCTCCTCCCTTAGATTTATTTCAGCAGTTCTGAGGTGTTCAGATATTTGTATTTTAAGCAACGGCCCCAGGTGAGTCGTATGAGCTGGTCTATTTCAGAAACTAATGCTGGAGTAAAGGTCTCGCACAGATTGCACATTCATGGTGCAGTTAGGGTCTGCCCTTCTCTAGGGCTGTTACATGACCCTGTCTAGTTTATACATATACCATGGGTGTTCTGAAGTGATATCATCAGATAGAAGTACAAACCAATATTAACAGTAAAAGGGGAGATAAGGTTGTTGACTATGAGGTCCTGGAAGCAAGAACCCTTCTAGACGTGATACTCAGTGTGGGGAGGGTGGGACCACCAACTCTTATGCTAGGCAAGAAATATCCAGGGAAAATGGGCCCTGGGCTGTCAGTCTATAATAAACTGATATGACCAGAGGGCAGAACAGAAGGACCATTCTGCTGGTGCTCTGGAAACACGGTGGCAAGTCTGAAACTTTGGGAAACTCAGTATCACACAGAGCAAGTAAATCTATAGTAATCAGGGACGAGGAGGCTTGGTCTGAGCAAAGAGGTTGGGCAGGCCACACATCTATGACAGCTTAGCTCTAAACAGTAGTGACAGCTGTGCACCAAAGGGCAGCCTTTCTTGGAATAAACTGCTCAACAGCATCTCTTGGCACAAATAGCAATCCCCATCGTCAGCACCAGCTTTGAATATGAAAGACCAAGCTGGCTGTATCAATCCTGCTATGGGTCATACACTGAAAGAAGCTATTATCCCCTTCATTACCTCTTCTACGCCCAAACCCATACTCCTCTGAGCTGAATTTCTGCTCTCTCCCTTCGTGTTCCTCACTGTTCATCCACTCTTGTGACAGGTTCTCTGGCCCAGCTTTCAATTCAGATTTGTCCTTTATTCCAGTGTCATCCTGTAATTCTGACTGCTGCATATTTCTGACCATAGTAAGTTTCTTCCCCAAATCTTTTATTTTGCACAGAAATATTTTTTAAATATGCTCAGAGGGATATACTGATGTATATGATTCATTTTATATCTTGTTATTAAATTATTAGGAAACATTTGGATGGAATGAACAATAAATAACAGTAAGAACTAATAATATATTCTCGTTTTGTGCCAGGCATTATGCTGTCCATTATGTGGATATTACATTTAATATTTAAAAACAGCAGTTTCTAGTCTGACATCTAAAGGGCTTGGAAATCATCACGCTCATCTTCACAAGAAAAGAAGCTGAACTAAAAATCAATAAGTTTTCTTATATTCATCAGAAAAGTGAGGACATGGGGCCACGTGTTGCCCTGAAAACTGCAGAGATGGACAAGGGGATATAGAGATCCACAGGTACCAAGGGGAGCATATGCCCCCAGCTAGATCCAATGCCAGCAGGAACACTTTAACCTGTCATCGATGAATTGCTAAAGGCTCAGTGTGGACTAGCTTGGGAGTTAAAACTCCTAGGAGGCCTGGTCATGTGGGGGAGGAGAATTCATTACATTTTCATGAGTTTCACCCCCAGGAACTCTAACAGGTTCTCACTCTAAAGATAGGAGGAAAATTCCCTGTGCTTTTCTCAGGGACAGAGCAAAAGTACTGTCATCATTTTTGTTTTAATCTTTATTGTTCAGATGATTACAGATGCTCCTTTTTCCCCCCCATAGCTTCCCTCCACCTGGTTCCCACCCCAGTCTAGGCCCTCGCCCCCCCCACTGTCCTTGTCCATAGGTGTAAGATCTTTGTCCAGTCTCTTCCTGCACTCCCACACTCCCTTTCCCCCAAGAATCATCAGTCCGCTCCCTTTCCATGCCCCTGATTCTGCTACACTCACCAGTCTGTTCTGTTCATCAGATTTCCTATTCATTTTATTTCTAGATTCACTTGTTGACAGATATGCACCCATTGTCACTTTGTTGTTCATAATTCTTTATCTTTACTTTTTTCTTCCTCTTCTTCTTAAAGAATACCCCTCAGCATTTCATATAATACTGGTTTGGTGGCGATCAACTCCCTCAGCTCTTTCTTGTCTGTGAAGCTCCTTATCTGACCTTTAATTCTAAATGATAGCTTTGCTGGGTAGAGTAATCTTAGCTGTAGCTTCGTGCTATTCATTACTCTCAATATTTCTTGCCACTCCTTTCTGGCCTGCATAGTTTCTGTTGAGAAATCAGCTGACAGTCATATGGGTACTCCCTTGTAGGTAACTCACTGTTTTTCTCTTACTGCTTTTAAGATTCTCTCTTTGTTTTGAACTATATTCAGAGCTTTCTGTTCTCCTTAACAAGGCCTACCCTTGAGGGAAACTGTTTTACTAGAGCCTAAAGGGGTTTTCACCAACCTGGCTAGATTAACCAACCTGGCTAAAGAAAATACTCAACTCTAGCTCTCTCTAGCCTTTGATGTGGGGGGAGAGAATTACTGAACTCAGGCTCATTCAAAGACAACAAATCCCCTGCCCTTCACACCTCACCACCTGTGATGGCAATTTTATCTATCAACTTGACTGGACCACAGGGTGGCCAGATATTTGACTAAACATTATTTCTGGGTGTGTCTGTGAGGGTGTTTCTGAATGAAATGAGCACTTGAATCAGTGGGCTCAGTAAAGGAGTTCGTTCTCATATATATCTATATATACACATATATACATACATATGTATACACACACACACACACGTGTGTGTGTGTGTGTGTGTGTGTGTGTGTGACACTATCCAATCAGCTGAGGGCTAAATAGAACAAAAAGGCAGAGAAAAGAAGAATTTGGCCCTTCCTGCCTTACTGGTTAAGCTGGGACATCAATCTTCTGCTCTCAGCACTCCTAGTTCTCAGGCCTGAAATCTCCACCACTGGCTTCCTTGATCCTTGGGTCTTCATGTTTGCAATGAATTACACCACTGGCTTTTCTGTATCTCCAGCTCACAGACAGCAGGTCATGGATGTCTCAGCCTCCATAATTCATATTCTTTTTTCTTTCTTTCTCTCTTTCTTTCTTTCTCTCTCTCTCTCTCTCTCTCTCCCTCCCTCCCTCCCTCCCTCCCTCCCTCCCTCTCTCTCTCTTTCTCAGTGTGTATGTGTCCCAATATGTTTATAGTTGTTGCTATTGCTTCTGCTCCCCTGGAGAACCCTAACAGAGCTCCTGTATAATAACTGGGATTACAGCTAAAAGACTGCAAGTCTCAGGACCTCTTTAAGAAGGAGTTGAAGAGTACACTAGAGGAAATTTTAGTTTTGACACCAGATCTACAGTAAACAGTAAGCACAGTCTAACTCTTATCCTAATTAACATAAAACCTTCCATTAAAGGCCTATCTGCCTCATTTCTTTTTACCCAAAACAACATATCTGGCTTTCAATTAAAAAATCACTTTAAATATAAAGACACTCATAGATTAAAAAGTTAAGGGATAGAAAATGATATACTGTGCTAACAATACTCAAAAGAAGCTGGAGTAGGTATATTAATTTCAGGTGAAATGAACTTCAAAACAATAAAAAATATTTAGGACTAAAGAGGGACATAACTAAGTGACAAAAGCATCAATTCTCCAAGAAGACATAATGATCCTTAATATGTATATGCCTAGTAATAAAGCATCAAAATACATGAAGCAAAAATGGATAGATCTGCAAGGAGAAAGAAATGAATCTACTAATATAATTGGAGATTTCAGTATCCCTGTATTAGTAACTGACAGATCCAGCAGTCAGAAATTCAGTTGAACTGAACGGCACCATCAATCAACGGGATCAACTGACATTTACTAAATAATTCATCCAACAACAATAGAATACACATTTTTCTCAAGCTCACATTAAACATTCACTAAGATATACCAGAGTCTGGGTGTAAAAAATATCTTAACAAATTCAGAAATATAGCAAACATACAAAATATGAGCTTAGGCTACAGTAGAACTAAGCTAGAAATAAAAAAAAGGAACAATTCCCTTGCAACTGCAAAAAAAAGAATAAAATACCTAGGAATAAACTTTAAAGGATATGAAGAGCCTATATACTGAAAACCACAATGCACTATTAAAAAGAGACTGAAAAAGACACAATATAATGGGAAGATATTCTGTGTTCATGGAGTGACATCAATGTAGTTAAAATGTCCATATTACCCAAAGCAATATATAGATTTAATGCAATCCCCATCAAAATTGCAATGACATTTTTCTAAAGAAACTAAAATAAATCACCAGATTTGTATGGAACCACCAAAGACCCCAAATAGCCAAAGCAATCCTCAGAAAAAAGAATGAAGCTGGAGGTATCACACTACTTGACTTCAAATTATACTACAGAGCAATGACAATCAAAACAGCATAGTATTGGCAGAAAAACAGACACACAGAACAATGAAATAGAATTAACAACCCGGAAATAAAGCCACACGTATATGGGCCGATAATTTTTGACAAAGGAACCAAAACATACAATGGAGAAAACAAAACCTCTAGAATAAATGGTGCTAAAAGGTCACATGCAATAAGAAGAAACCAGTTGGTAGTTAAATAGACTACAGTTGGTCCCCATGTACCAAGACAAGTACTAAATTGCAAGTGTAGGAAATTTGGAAGATGGCTGCTAGAGGCAGTTATCTCCTCATGAAACAGGGTAATTGACAACAGTTCAACTCTCTGCCCAGGAAAGTTATTTGGAAAGTCGGATTCACAAGATTTTTCCTCTTGTTTAGAATATTTCTTCAAAGGTTTGGCCTTTGTTATATCTCCCTGGGACAGATAAAGAAGACAAGAGAGATGACAGAAGTGCATAAACCTTATTCCTTCCATATGATCTTCCAGCCCTTGGCTCCCACACCTGCTTTCCCTCCTCCTCGATTTTGAGTCCTTGGGATCCTCTACCAGAAACCACTGTAATATATTTTCAGAGAGCAGGCATGGCCTCTTGTATTGCAGAACGCATGCTCCCTATCCTTGACATATTTGCATTCAATTTGTGGTGATAGCATCCAAATGTGAAACCAAAGAGTTGTGTTTCATTCACTGAATCATCATGTAGCACAAACCTATTAAAAACCTACTCAGCCCTAACGGGTTTGGCTCAGTGGATAGAGCGTCGGCCTGCTGACTGAAGGGTCTCGGGTTCGATTTCGGTCAAGGGCATGTACCTGGGTTGCGGGCTCATCCCTAATAGGGGGTGTGCAAGAGGCAGCTGATCGATGTTTCTCTCTCATCGATGTTTCAAACTCTCTATCCCTCTCCCTTCCTCTCTGTAAAAAATCAATAAAATATATTTAAAAAAAATAAAATAAAAACCTACTCAGACTATTCATTCAACAAATATGTAGTGGTTATGTAGTAAGTGTCAGGCATAATTCTCGTGCAAACCCTTTCCCTGATGGAAATTGGAATAGAAGCTGAGACACATCCTACCCTTGAGGTACCTACAGGAAATTGGGAAACAGGCAAGTTCCAAGGAACAAAGGGGCAAAAGAATTAAGGGGAAAACAAATTGTAGAAAGGAATGAAGGGGAAAACAAACAGGAAGAGGATAATGCAGCGTTAGCCAGAGTAAACTTCTAAAAAAAAGACTTGTTATTAAAAAACATGTTTGGAAGAGGAGAGACGCGTCAGGGATAGCCCACTGCTCTCACATTAGAGTTAACGATTCCTGGAAATGTAAACTGATTTGCACAACATCATCCAGGGCCAAGCGCAAAGGCAGAATGATGTTACACTAAAGGCCTGTTTACAAGACAAACCTTGTTACCTTTATTAAAATAATAACTTTTAGCTGTAAGTCGTAAAAGAGAATGGTGGCTCTTCCCAGGGGGCTGAGAGAAGCTCACAGACCTCAGATAACTAAGCGAGCACACAGGATGCGTGCTAACCAGAGGAATCCTCTCTCTCAGGGCTGCTGTCTCACGAAAGCCTTGGCAGGTCACAGGTCCCTCCTCATTAACATTGACTGACATTTGATGAATGTTCAAGCCTGAAATACTTGCCCGCCCTGCTTCAGAGCCTTATCTTTCAGGAAACAGCCTTGCAGCCACTGCCCTAAGAAACTGTGTGCTTCCTTCTCTGCAGGGGCTGGGAGGGTGCCTTCCTGTGAGTTTCCAAGGGGACTCGTCTTTCCACTCTGGGGAGACAGGGAACGGAATGCCTGCACCACCCCTTGCTCCGAGCTGTTTGCTGACTCTCCATCACAGATAGGTTTTGCATTTTGTGACTGAAACTGGTTAGCTTCTTACTTGTGTGCTGTAAGCACAAGTGGGCCTCTATTCTTCACTGACTTAGATGCCTACTCTATACAAGCCCCTGAACTAGGTATTTTGGCAGCCATGCCTCAGATGAAAAAATAAAGAAAAAAGAGTTTTGCAAATCTTCAGTCATGCATTCGTTTAACCAGAGGACTTTGTCTCGTTCAGACCAGGTGTTTATCACTGTGCTCTGTTAAAGGAAGTCAGGGCTCATCATGATCGGCTCCACTACCATCAAATGCCATTTGGCAAATGGGATCTCACACATATGCTGAAGGCAGGCCACTAACTCATAGTTCCGCGCAAATTCACTGTTTGTTTCCAAACCCCATAAACGACAGCAAATTGCAAGTACCGAGCAGGTTTATAAATTCTTATGTAGCAAGCATTTCAAGCAATTTCTATGAAGGCTTTCTAGAAAGCTGATTTATTACAGATTGGCTTCCTATTTGCAGAGTGCATACATTTTAATGAATTGCAGGCAGCACGGAGCAAAGCATACATATTCTGGTGCTAAAAGGACTAGAAATGTCTTGTGTTGGAGCTTGCAGATAGCATAAAATGGATTCCTGTCATAAATTAAAAACACTCCCAGGGGGTGGGGGCAGAGAAGTAAACATTTCAGAAGGAAGTACCTATTTGTAAGAAAGAGTGGAGGTGGGGAAAAGAATATATTTTTTGTTTTTGTTTGTTTTTAAATTTATCCCACAAATTTTCAAGATGCAGTGCAGCCTATTAATGACAGGGGCTGGTTCCAGTGTCAGAATGGGTGGGGTAAAATACTTCCCCGTTTATTTAGCTGTATTACCTGTGCCTCAGTTCCCCCAGCTGTAAATTGGGAAGAGTGAAAGTATTTACCCTGGATGGTACTAAACAGAAACCTTTAGCCTGGCACAGAATTAACCTGAACAACTAGAAGGTATTAGCATTGTTTTTCTCTGCTGCTTATAGGTACCCAGTGGGAAAAAAATTAGCATATAGTTATTGCTTTTAAAGAAACTTATGATTTAAAGAGGCAAATCTTCACTAAAGCAATTGAACAAGCACTTATTTCTTCCACATAATGATAACTAAATTAATCTAGGAGATAGAGGAGAAGAAATTCCCTAGAGAGAAAGAAGTGAACATGATTGAGGCTCAGAACTACGATGGTTCCAGTTGACAATATAATTACACAGAATATCAGTTAGGCAGAAGTCAAAAAGTCAATATTATTTAAACATCAAATCAATGCAGTTAAGTATCCATAATATCCTACGTTAACTTAAAGTCACCCCTTCAGAGATAATTTTCCTAACCACCCACGCTAAAAAGTAGTCCACCAGTTCCTGGCACTCTCTACCATATTATCCTATTTTATTTTATTTTTTTAAATATATTTTATTGATTTTTTACAGAGAGGAAGGGAGAGGGATAGAGAGTTAGAAACATTGATGAGAGAGAAACATCAATCAGCTGCCTCACCCCCTACTGTGGATATGCCCGCAACCAAGGTACATGCCCTTGACCGGAATCGAACCTGGGACCCTTGAGTCCGCAGGCCGATGCTCTATCCACTGAGCCAAACTGGTTAGGGCCTATTTTATTTTCTTCACACTTTCAGCAGAGTTTCCTAGTGGTATCACATCTATGAATTACAGCCATTTCTCAGTCTCTACACTACTGACAGGACTGGATGATTGTCAAGTAGTACTCCACTGTGTGAGTGTACCACACTCTGTTTATCCATTCACCAGCTGATGGATATTTGATTTGTTTCTAATTTTTGGCTATTATGAGTAACACAGCAAGGCACATTTTTGAACAAGTTTTTGTGCAGGCACGTGTTTTCAGTTCTCTTGGGCAAACACCTAGGAGTAGAGTTTCTGGGTCACATGGTAGCCCTATACTAGTATTTCACATTTTGAGGCTTTGCCAAACAGTTTTTAAAAGAATCTGAACCATTTTACAACCCCACCAGCAATATTCAAGAGTTGCCTACATTTGCCTACATTTGCTATTACCTATCTTTTCTTATTCTAGCCATCCTAGTGGGTATGAAGTGGTATGTCACCAGGGTTTGAATTTTTATTTTCCTAATAACTATTAATGTTAAGCATCTTTGCATTATTTATTGGCCTTTTGCATTTCTCTTTTGGAAAAATATCTATTCAAGTCATTTATTTTAAAACTAAACTACTTACATTTTCATTGTTGAGTTGTAAGTATTTTTTATATATTCTATATCCTCTGATGGTTAATTTTGTGTGTCAATTTAGTTGGCCATGGTGTCTAGATATTCAGTTAAACTTTATTCTAGATTTTTCTGTGAAGGTATTGTTGAGATTAATGTTTAAATTGGTGGACTTTGAGTAAAGCTGATTACCCTCCATAAAATGGGTAGAATTCTTCCAATCTATTAAAGGTACTAATAAAACAAAGAAAATTATTATTAACTATATTCCCTATGATGTATTTTACCTTCCTGTGAGTATTCTGTAACTGCTGATTTGTACTTCTAAATCCCTTTGCCATTTTCACCCAACCTCTCTCCCATCTGGCAAATGTTAAAATGTTCTCTGTATCTGAGTCTGTTTCTGTTCTGTTTGTTTGTTTATTTTGTTTTTTAGGTTCCATATATAAGGGGAATCATCTGGCATTTGTCTTTCTCTCTCTGACATATTTCATTTAGTGTAATACCCTTTGGGTCTATCCATATGGTTGCATGTGGCAAGATTTCATTATTTCTTATGGCTGAGTCATATTCCATTGTATAAGCACCAGTTCTTTATCCATTTATCTACTGATGGTGCCAGATGGGTACTGGATTTATCAGGGTGATCATTCTGTAAGTTATATAAATGTCTACACATGGGGTTATATACCTGAAACTAATAGAATATTGTACATCAATTGTAATTTAAAAAGAAATAAAAATAACATAGTATAAAATAAAATAAAACAAAGACAGACTTCTCTTGAGCAAGAAGACGACCACTGGACTTGAACTACTACAAAATCAGCTCTACTGTGGTCTCCAGCCTACTAGACCATTCTGTAGATGTTTAAGTTGCCAGTTGTCATCGTTACATGGACCAAATTCCTTAAAATCAATCATTCAGTCAATCTCTCTCTCTCTCTTTCTTTCTCTCTCTCTCTCTCGCTCTCTCTCCACTCTCTCCACACACACACACGCACACGCACACATGTACACCCTACTGCTTGTTTTTCTGGAGAACCCTAATACAAGCCCTTATTGCTTACATGATTTGCAAATATGTTCTCCCATTTCATATTTACTTCTATAATAGAATAAGATATAAAACTACTAATATGAAATTGAGAATTTTTGTCTTTATTTTTTAATCTCTCCACAGTGCCACAACGTACACACACATGGGCTCACATGCACACCTCCTGTTCTTACCCTCTCAAAAGTAGACATTGGTCCCATAGAAGGGAAGACCCTAAACAAATCAGGGAAATCTAAACAGACAGTTAAACTTCAAATTCAGAGTAAAGCAATTCAGAAAGAACAGATTCTCTGGATTCCCTCCAGTGTGGCTTTGACTGGCAAGAACCAAATCTAAAGGAAGGGAAGAAAAAGTTTAATAATAACAGATTTCACAGAAAACTAATAATGTTCTTGTCTACTCCATCAGTTTCTTTCCTGAAGACTCCAGGCCTGTTTAGAGTGGCAAAAATAACTCCAATAACTCAATCAAATGCAGGGCGTTTCCCCTGGTTTACAGCTAGAGAGGATGCAAAGGGATCTGGGAAGGGTAACCATGAACATGGAACCCCCAAAGAACAGCTGCACCGCCAAACCAATGGAATATTTCATCAGCCCTGCTGGACCCTGCAGCAAGGAGGCGTGCCTGTTACATTACCCTCCTTCTCCAATGACGGCCTCTGGACTATATCATGTGATACTTGCTTCCTACCATATTAGCCAGAAATGGTGAGTTGAAAAATGTTTTCTACCTTTGTCTTTTCTCTATTTTTACTTTCTCATCATGTCCTTCTCAAGAATTCAAGAAGTCTGAGCAATGTTATCTGTCTAAGACCTGTCAGGGCCATAATGGTTTAAATATCCAGTAAACAATAACATAATTAAATGCACCACTCGAGGAACACAAACCAGAACATTATTTAGGCTGAAATGTGTCAAAGATCCAATCACACAAAGTTGCAGACCCATAGGTAGAGAGCTCTTTAAAAGCTGGTGAAATCCAGAGGGTTTGTTTTTTAACTCTAAAACCATCAAATCCCATGTTTTAACGAGAAAACTGGACATGAAATATATTTCAATATAAGAAAAGAAGTGTTTATATATGGCTTATTTTCCACTTAAATATCAGAAGATTTAAATCTAGACCCATATCCCACTTCTATTCACATAAAGGAAAAATAGGCTATACCACGTGGTGAAAAGAGAATCTGTTGACTTTATTTATTCTTCAATCTTGCATTTTCAATGAAATAGTTTTCCTTGAGTTACCTAAACCTTTTCACCCTTGTTGGTGAAGCATAACCCTTACCCAAATTAATGTTCAAGCACTCTTCGTGACATGACACCAGATTAATTTCTGCTCCTCTTCTCTATAAGAAAATGTTTCTATTTGTCAGTTTCTTTAAAGATGTTAACACAGTCCCAATATTTGGAGACATATTAGACAGAGGTTATTCACAGTGACTTTTTCCCATTGTGCTTGGGTAGCTAATCATTAAAGGGAGCTATTTCTCAGATGGAGATTAGTGAGGGGTTATTCCATCCATTTGAAAAATGTAATTCAACAATAGTGACTAATCCTGTGTACATAAAGGAAGAAGGAAGGTGTGTTCGGTTGTTTGGTGAGAAAGAAGAGATTAGATCTTATCTTATAATCTCACAGTTTTGTTTTGTTGTTGTTGTTTTTTTCATTGACCCCAGGTACATTGTAGACCCTAAAAATAGACCCAATACTTGATTAATTTCTATACATGTTTTGCTATAATACAAAGGATAGTCTAGAGGTTAATGAAGTCAGTTTATCAAGTCAAAACTTTCTTTTCCCTATATGTACCTAAAAAGTCTTCTATAATGTTTTACAAACTGCAAAATGGATTCTCTAGCAAACTAAATACAGTAGCTCTAACATGTTTCTAGTATGTATTCAGACTTGAGCAGATATGAGATAAGAAGAACATACTAAAGTGGCAATAAAGGTAAATATTTAGAGAATCAAGTAATTATTTCAATGTGTCTTGCAAAACACAACCTAGAAAAATGTTTGGACACTATGCTTGACCTAGATAAGCCTTTCACCAAGAACCTCTTTTTATCTACACTAGAAGCCCAGTGCACAAAAATTTGTGCACTGGGGGGTCCCTCAGCCCGGCCTATGCTCTCTTGCAGTCTGGGACCCCTTGGGGATGTCCCCTGATGGCTTAGACATCCCTCTGGCAGCCCAGAAGCCCTCAGGGGATGTCCACTTGCCAGTGGGAAACAGGCCTAAGCTACAGTCGGACATCCTTGGCGCTGCTGAGGAGGTAGGAGAGGCTCCCACAACCACCACTGTGTTGTCAGCTGTCAGCCTGGCTTGTGGCTGAGCAGAGCTCCCCCTGTGGGAGCACACTGACCACCAAACGGCAACTCCTGCATTGAGTGTCTTCCCCCTGGTGGTCAGTGTGTGTCATAGTGACCAGTCATTCCCAGTCATTCTGCTGTTAGGGTCAATTTGCATATTACCCTTTTATTATATAGGATAGAGGCCTGGTGCATGGGTGGGGACCAGCTGGTTTGCCCTGAAGGATGTCCCGGATCAGGGTGGGGGTCCCGCTGGGGTGCCTGGCCAGCCTGGGTGAGGGGCTGAGGGCTGTTTTC
Organism: Myotis yumanensis; assembly: GCF_028538775.1. NCBI lineage: Eukaryota > Metazoa > Chordata > Mammalia > Chiroptera > Vespertilionidae > Myotis > Myotis yumanensis. Next base: position 28,989,423 of record NW_027223764.1, on the reverse strand, counting down.
AGGCTGGCCACGCCCCCCAGCAACCCAAGCTCCCAGTCTCTCTTTTTTTTTTTCCTGGAATTTGTTTATCTTCTATAATTGAAACTTTGTAGCCTTGAGCGGAGCCCAGGTCCGGCCAGGGCAGGCAGGAAGCTTCGCTTCCTCCATCACCAGGGGCAACCCAAGCCTCCTGTTTGCTCCAGCTCCGTGGCCACTGCCATCTTACTTGGGTTAATTTGCATACTTGTTCCTGATTGGCTGGTGGGAGTGGCTTGTGAGCATGGCATGTGGGCGTAGCTTGAGCATAGCAGAGGGACGGTTAATTTGCATGTTTCTCTTTTATTATATAGGAGGATGTACACACACTTCTCAAAGGGACTAGGGAAAACTTTTTATATGTTCCTGAAAAGGGCATGAGAGAGTCAATATACAAAGGAATATAGTATCTACTTTGTGATATAAAGAAAAGGGAGAAAATGGCACTAAATTGCTACACTTTTAATAAAGATATTATTTCCTGTTTTAAAACTTTACTAGAGGCCCAATGCACGAAATTTGTGCAAGAGTAGGCCTTCCTTCCCCTGGCTGATGGCACTGGTTTCCCTCTGGCACCTGGGACCCGGCTTACACCCCTCCCCGCAGCCGGCTTTCTGCAGGCACCCAGGACCAGGGCTTCCCTCGAAGCCCCGGCTTTGTCTGGATGGACGTCCAGTCTATTATGCTTTTATTATTATAGATAGGGAGTTACACACAAATGAATACATCCATGCTAGAAATTACAGAGGGGCACAAGTAGGGGCTGGGGGGAGCACTGCCAGCAATGACTCACTGACAAGCTTCTTTTTCAGCTCCGGAATAGATGCCCAAGTATCATCCATTTTCCCTCTAGCCACATGCCCCCTCCAACATCCATTTATCATATCAGCAACATTATGTTCATTCCTCTTTCTACCTGGTTATACTTTATTTCTCTCAGTCCCTGCCTCCCCTGTCCCTTTTATTTTTTTCTCTGTTAGAAGTATTTATAATGAGTAAAAGGAATGAAATAGTCAATAAGAAAGCAGATCTACATATAAACCATCCATCCTCACCTGGGTCACTTCACTGTGGTCTTCCAATTGGTCTGTCCCTCTATAATCTATTCTTCTCACACTAGCCAGAGACACCATTAAAACATAGCTTTGATCATGTCAACGTTACCAGTTACGCCCCTCCAAACCTTCCCACTGTGATTACAATAAAAACCAAACTTCTTACCATGACCGGCAAAGCCCGCCACCCTCTGGCCTTGTCTATTTTCCTCTGACAGTCTCATCCTATCCCACTATAAACCTTCTTTCTGTTCCCTAAGGACAGCAACCTCATTCCTAGTTCAGGACCTTATGCCTGCTCTTCCCTCTGCATGGTACACATGGGATTTTATATCTGCATTTAGATCTCAGCTTAAACATCACCTCAGCAGACAGGTCTCCATTAGTAACACAATACAGAGTGGCCTCATCGCTGGATGGTGTTTTCCTTACAAACTTCTCCTCTGTGTCCTCCAAGAAGCATATGCTATGGGACAGCAGGACCCTGGATCCCCAGAGCTTGGAGCAATTGCTGGCACATGGCAGGTGCTCCAGAAATATTTGTGGAGCAAACAAGGCTGCAAACTTCTTTGTTGAACGCTAGAAGAATTCTGCTTGCCTTTCACAATAATCTGGGTTTCTTTCATCTTCTTGTGGATAGTGGTAGAAAGAAAGACAGCCCAATTATCATGCAAAGCCATTCCCTTTAATGTTTTGTGACACTGGTATTGCTTTTGCTCTTCCAAATTTGCTTCATGCTATCTGATACATAATTTAATCTAATTTCCCACTGTGCTTGTTTATTCGACTTGAGTTGAATACTTTCATGCATTGGGTAGTATGCTTATCTGTGTACTTCATATTTTGTCTATTTAGTTCATTTTCATGTCCTCAAAACAAATGTGTGGCCACTTAATCATCTGTTTCTATTTCCGTGTGGTGTTGGTATAGACTGTGCTGTGGCTTGCAGAATCCAAACATCAATTAAAGGCATCTTCTGATTAGGAAATCTGACATAAAACACTAAAATATTTCTTTGCTCAGAATTATTTATGGAGCTATGGTTATTGTTTTTGCAAAACATAGACAATGCTCTCACAGTTGTGGAAAAGAAAGAAAATGATTAAGGATTGCATGGCTTTTTTTTATGACCTTGATTCGGACTAATAAATTTGTAGTTTGTTTTGTTTGTAAAAAAATAAGAAGGTAATTGGAGAATTTTTCAGTGTATTCAACATGAAAAGCAAAAAGCAAAGCACTAGGAAAAGCAGTTTTCCACTTACAGTGGTTTCAGGTACAATGGTCGGCGCATTCCGAGAGAAATACGGCCAGTATTTCTTTTCATGAATTTTTTATACTTGAATGTAGGAATCAAATGTGAATTCTGCCTTACTTTGTGTTCCGATATGAGGGAGGCCAATACATCATAGGGAAGCTCACCCTGGCAAGACTCAAACTGAGACTTTGTATGTATGAACCTTTGAAGTTCTACAGATTATAGATTTACTGCTATAATTAATACCTGGAGACAAAAACACTGGCAGTATCTTTCCAGTTCAGTTCACCTCGGTTATAGCACAACTCCAAAACTACAATCTCATGAGGCCAAATCCAAAGATTCTACAATCTCTTACAGGCCCTTGCTCCTTCTAAGGCTCCTCTTCTCCTTGCACAGTTTAAATTCCAAGGCCAATCATAATCCTTTCTTCACATGCACCCTCAACCCCTTGACCACAACTCCCTCAACCACTCATCTTTTATTGGCAAAAAGCCCCAATCCTGTTTACATCCAATTCTCTGCCTGCTTGGAACCTGTCTTCAGGCAAACAAATGGGGCTGAACACACACACACACACACAACACACACACACACACACGCACGCACACGCACACGCACACCCTGAATAAACTTGAGACACCTTCCAGACTCTAGGTTTCAGGTCTTTCTTTTCTTAGAGCATTTACTTGAGGAAGTTTGCAACTGTAAACATTTAACCTGCCTCTTTGAGATGTAAAGCTTCTCCCAGCCTTTGCCAGTTTTATAGCCCAGAAAGGTCTTTCTCAAGGACCTAGCAGCTCTGCCTTACAAATGTCATCATAGAAGGAGACAGGGCCCTATCCCCCAGTCTCTGGGGGAGGGTGGGAGCCTAGCTTCCACAGGGATAATGAGCAAACAGTGATGACCTAGTCACATTGTCCAACTGCCTCCCCACCGCAGTACTTTTCCACCAGCTCACCTCAGCCCTTAAGAGTCCTCCACCTTTCATTCCAGCACAGTTGAGTTTTCTCTCTCTCCCCTACTGCAAGCGTTAAGTAGGCTCTCCCTGGCCTGTTCAGCTTAGATTTGGGATTGCACACATCAAGTGGAGCCTGAATGATGTCCTGCAATCATACTGTGCTTTGCTAGTCCATCCCCTTTCATTTTTCTCACATTACCTCCTCTGTCCTCAAACCTCTCATACCTCTACTCAGTCCTCATTCTCAGTTAGGACGACCTTGCTTTCTAGATCACCAAGGAAACAGAAGATACCAGAACAGGTTTTCTCCAAGCACCCAGCTGCACATGTGAGACACTCTGCCTCCCCTGTGTCTCTGGGCACCAGAGACTCTATCCTCAGGATGCTGCCTGTGTCATACCCCCTCTGTCTCCTGTTTCAACATTTTTTTTGAGTTTCAAAGGTCCAGAGAATAAGCAAAAGTGACACTTTCACTTTCAGGCACATAACGATATGTGAAAATATACTCATGTGCTAATAAAATATATACTCAACTGTTAATTCCCCTTGTAAATCTGCTCATCCGAACCTTCAGAGGGGTGATTAACTACATTCTTGCTTCATGTGGACGGAAATGAGATAGAAATATGCCAGCTCCCATTCTTGGAAGTCAACGTGACCTTACATTTGCTACAATCAAGTTTTTCTCCCTCTGTAGTTGATATGCACATTTCTGACTATGAGTAAATGTCAGATGTGCTAAGCTGCTTTTTATTGAAGCTGAATATAGAGCTATAAAATATTTAAAAGGTCTCCCTGCGGTTTGTAACTCATCATTGCAAAGCTCTAATGGGCTAGGTCCCGTCGGGAAAGTTCAAGTGTTAAAAACAATTACCTCTTCAAGGACGTCAGCAAGTTTACTGAGGATCTCTTCAGGAAGGCTCTGGAATGTGGGAACACTGAAAAACAAAACAGATGAATCTGAAGGCATGAGCAGTGACTTACTTTTATTTAAAACACACACACACAAAAACAACAACAACAACAACACATACAGCAGTGTATCTGAATGAAAATGCAAAAGCCTTCATGACAAAGAGTCTGCAGATGTAGGCCAAAGCAGTAACTTAAGCATGGATTGATGACTAACAAGAAAAGGTATATTTTCTGTGAAAGAGCTTGGGGTTTAGACAGAACCTAGTTCAAATCCCACTTGTATTTATCTGGGTGACCTTAAGTGTCCCAGCTATAATAGGGAAAACACACTTTTTCCCTTAGCAGCCTGCTGTCACCACATTCCTTTCAGTTCCATCTCCCTCTTTAGGTCCTCTGTCCCCACTGCTCCACACGCCCCCCTTACATACATACATACACACACACACACACACACACACACACACACACACTCTCTTGATGATATATGCAGACCAGCGAGCACTCATCAACAATGTTGGAAGCTTCCAGTCTTCCAACACTAGATTAGGTCCTCCTATTATAATGTCTTTTATCCCCTCCTATAACCGTATTAGATAATGGGATATTTGTTACTGGCTTTTTTCCCTGATCAAATTAAGATGCCACAAAAATAGGAGCACTCTGTCTTGTTCAACCCCTGTATTTTTAGTGATTCACGAATAACAACTTGGGAGCATGTGTTGAATACAGTGATGAAAGCATGGATGTGGGAATGCTTCCTAGCACAGTTGAGAGGATCAGATCAGGCAGAATGGAGAAGAGCCAGACTCAGAGTAGACACTGAAAAGTGTTAATTCTCTTCTCACCCTCTTCTCTTATTTTTCCCTTTTTGACCAATAAATAAAAATATTGTATGATGTTGAATAGACGAACCAACAAAACTTCTTTTATATGAGAAATAGTAATGACTTAAAAAAATACTCTTCAATATATCATTCTTAAAACTCCACTGGAAAATCTAACTGGGATGTGGAACTAAATTCTCATTTAATCCTACCTCAATGCTTAAATAAGGGGGGGGGGGGGCTCCACATGAGTGCATGTACATCTGTATTATTATATTTGACTTACAGAGTAGTTGTGGCTTGATTAGAATCATATAGGCACTAGGCTGAGGGTTTTTTAGATAATATAAATTTTATTCTTACAACAGCCTTATCAAATAACCATTATTTTTGTCACCCATTTTACAGTTAAGATCACGGGGATCTTGGAAACTTGTCCTAGGTCACACCACTCAGAAGAAAGGATGGGCATTTCCATCTGAATGACTGTGAAGCTAATCACCTACTGAGCTATGCACTTTACAGTGAAAGTATTTAGAAATGCCTCATGTAACTTTCAAAACAGTGCTACCTTCTTTTAGGTAATAATTTTGAAATGAATCAATAATACTAATAAGATAATTTAGTGACTTCACTTGTTAACCAACTTTTTACTATGAAAACGACAGCAGTATGTGAAGGCCTGAAGGGTGTGGAAGCAGGGTTGAGGGGTCAATGGGGGGAAGAAGGGAGACGTCTGTAATACTTTCAATAAATAAAAACATTTCCTAAAAGAATAAAAACTGAGGAAAAAAAAACATCAACTAAATTAAAAGGCAGGATAGTTCAAGCATCACCTGTATCCCCACCACCTAAAACTGCAGCTGTTAACATTGGGCCATCTTTGCTTTATCTACCCGCAACCCTTCTATTTTTCGAGATGGGTTTTATAGTCATTTAATGAACTTTTTGATAGCAGATTATCATCAAACTTCACCCCTAATACTTCAGCATACATGTTCCTAAAAATAACATGTTCCTAAACAAGTAACTATGAACCGTCATCATAGGTAAGAAAAATTAACTACAATTCCAAAATATCATCTAATAGCTGTTCTGTTAGCAGAGAACTAGCACCCGGATGTAAGGGGTGATAAGACCTCAGTTCAGCAACCTCAATACTTGAGTTCTGGGAAAGGCTGCCCTGGGGGTGAGGTTCCACTCTACGATTGTCTTTGTTCTCCACCCGGGGTGATTTTCCATGCCTGGTCTATCATCCTTGCTCTGCTCATGCCTATCTAATTGCCCACCCAATCCCATATTCAAAAATTGCCTATTGTTCAAAAATGTATTTATTTTTCAAGCCAGGTTCCATAAAAATCCACACACTGCTTCTGGCTGTTATGTTTCTCTAGTCTCTTATTCTACACCATCCACCCCTCCCCCCCCCACCCCCCCGCAACCATTATTACATTCACTTTTTGAAGATTTGGGGGACAGCTGTCTTTTTGGATGCCCCACATTCTGAATTTGTCCTAGTAATTTTGTTTCTGGTAACCTAGTGTGTGAACATAAAAACTGAGGGGGAAAATCCAAGTGCAATGTTATTACAGCCAGGTGGCTGCAAAATAAACAAACAACAAAAAATGGGGCCTCTTATAGAATATCATTACCTCAGTAACAGTGCTCAGATGTGTTCTGGGAGTCCAGGATTCCCCAAGACCCATGCATGGGGGTCCTCATAGTCAAAGCACGTAGTCTAAGCTAGTCATGCATTTGCCTTTTTCACTCTTCTTTCTCACGTGTGTAGCAGAATCCCCCAGAGACTATATGACGTCACTGCTCTAATGGCTAACGCATGTGTACTTCTATGTTCTTGTGCTTTGTAGAATTTTTAAAGGTAGTATTAGGTTGGCCGTATGTGTGCTATTTACAGAAATTAACTCAGTACCATTTCAGTACTTTGTGCTTCTCTGAATTAATTATCATATACCTGCTATAATCTCTGTACCTTATTATCATTCAATAAATCATTCCTTTGAACTTCTGAAGTATTCCTTCTGCCTAAGAGGGAAAACAATAATTAAAAATATTTGGACACCTTGCATTGCGGTAATAGTTTTATATATTTTAAAAAACATTTTTAACTTTTTAAATTTTATCTAAGATAAAATTATTTAGAAATTTGTAAAAATTATCAATATTAAGAATTTAATTAAAAGTTTGCTTTTTAATATTTTTCTTATTTTTAAGGGTAGATAATTTACTTGAAAGGAAAAAATTGCAAGATTCTTATGCTCCTGCCAGAGCTGCCAATTTCTAAGTCTAAAGACACTGAAAAATATAAGAAGGACACAGCAGAGAGTTTTCTGACTCATGGGGGGACAATCTAATCCAAAGGAATTGGAGACACTGGAGATAAGAGATAGAAATATGGCAAAACCTATCATTCCCTCAGCATTATAGATGACAATAATTTACCGTATTGTCAACAGAATATGTAAACAATAATATTATCATGCCGGTTGTAATATCACCTTGAGCCTAATTATTCAAAGTTTCAAGAAGAGAATATTGAGTTTTTAAATATAGATATGATAGAGTTTTTAAAACCCAACATATTTTTTATGGAGCTTTTCAAATCAGAAGTGGAAGAACAAGGGAAGCATTTTACAGGGTGAACTTCCACCCTTCAGTGACTCGAGAATCCCACAGGATGGCTGAGAGACCACGAAAGCCTTGCAGAGCAGACTCTACCGAATGCCCGTTGGGTGAAGCCAGTGGAAAAAAAAATCACTGCACTGCCTCTTGCCAAAGGTATAACACCTTCCTGGATTTAAGATGAAGCTGCAAACACAAAGACAAGTTGAGATCTTGCCTGTGGAATTATACTTAGGACTTACAAATGAATTCATCTATACTCGTGGCTGGACTTGCTGTTTCACTTGTCTTCACCTGGTATCAGAACCAACTAATCACCAAAGAAGGTCATTTTATAGGAATTCTAGCAATAAACACAAGTGGTAGTGAGCTAGTCACTAAAGAGTAACTTTTCAAATCTTACAGTTTATCCTGAAACAAGTCAATTGACATTGACACCGATGATGCAAGAGCAAAGGTGGCCCCTCAGTACAAAGTAAGGCAGTAACACCAAACTGCACTCACTGTCCTGTCCTGCATCACCACATACTCACAGTAAAATAAAGTGACAATTTTAATTGAAAGTGCTTTGAATGAAGCAGGAAAAATTATTAATTTTCTTGTTTCAACCCTCGAGTATGGATGTTTTTAATAGTATGGGACAAATAGCAAGTCCATATAAAGTGCATTGTCTGCCTACTGAAGTATGATGGTTGTCTCAAGGAAAAGGACTTATGTTGGAGTTGCAAGCTGACTTAACACTTTTCTCATGGAATGTCATTTAATGTCATTTTTACTTGGCAACAACCAACAAACTTTGCTTAATCAGACTTGAATATCCAGCAGACTGTTGTTTTTTTTTTAAAAAAAGTGAGCTTGTCACTTCAAGAAAAACCACAGACAGTATTTATTGCCAGTAATAGCATTTGAACTTTCAAATTAATATTAAAACTTCTGAAAAATTGTATCTGTACTGTGGGCTTAACAGCTTGTCAATACTTGAAAACTGTCGGATGAGATCATTTGGTGATATATTGATATTAACAAATGAGAGCTTTTTGGAAATTCAGTGAACCAGTACTTTCCAGATGCCCAATGCATGATGTATTGAAATCACGCATGGAGAAAGATCTTACTCAAAGTGCCAGATGGATCAATGGATTTCAATGTAATGAAGTATGAAAAGTTCATTGAGATGGTTTCTGATCCCCCATAGCAACTAACTTTTAATAAATTACTATTTGTGGGCTTTGTGGGAGTATCAAAGGCAAATGTCCACAGTTACCTGAAAAGGCCATTAGAATACTCCTCCCATTTCCAACTACATATCTCTGTGAGGCTGATTATTTTTGTAGACTTCAACCAAAGCAATAGAAATTCAAAAGATAGGCTGCAGAATCAGACATGAGAATCTTCCCCTTTCCACCAAGCTAGATACTGACAGATTTGTAAGAATGTAAACTAAAACTTTTCTTTTCACTAAGTTTTTTTTTTCTTTTTTTGGAACATACGGCTATTATCATAAAAAGTAGACTCTTTAGACTAACATGCAATGTGTTTGTTTTTGATATTTTTCAATGAATTAGTTAATAAATATTTAGGATATTATCATTTTTAACTCCTAAAACAGTCAATATCAATAGACTTTACCCACATAAATTGGAGAATCACTGACATACAGGGTTACAAGTGATATATTGATGAAAATGATATAAAATATGAAAAGCTTCCAAGATAATATTACAAGGAAAAGATAATACAAATTATGCATACAATGCTTATATTTTTCATTAAAGACCCTTACAATTATGAATAGAGAAGCGGGGCAGCAGATGGTCAGATTAACAGGGATTGTGTGAAGGGCAGTGAGGATTAGTCCTTTTTTCACCTGTCTCTACTTTCTTATATTTTCAAATTTTTCTATTTTGTAAATGTATTTTTATAATAGCAAAAAAATATGAAATGCACAATGATGGCTATGACTAGATAACATGTCTCCTAATGGGTCCATTCAAAAGGAAATATTTCATTACTGTACACAAATATTGTGGTTTAACTTACTTATTTTTTCATTAAAACTTATTGAGTGCCTACTATGTGCCATAAATTCTTGTAGGTGTTTGGAATTCATCAACAAGCAAGGAGTCCTGCCTATTGATCAGATAAATAGAAAAATAAGAATAAATATAATAATGTATATTGTACATATGTACTTATGTATGTCATATAATATGTTAGGTAAAGACAACAGAATTTTACATTATAAAAAGTCAAACAGGGTAACAGGGATTACAATGGGAGAAGGGGTAGGTTGAAATATTTAAAAAAACTAAATGTCCTCATTGATAATGTGAGGTTTGACCAGAAATCTGAGAGAAGAGAGGGAGACAGTTAACTGGAGAGCTAAGACAAAGCATCCAGGTAGAGACAATGCGGAGGGCAAAGGACTTCAAGTGTTGAGTGGATTACAAAAGCAGCAACATGGTCAGGGTGTCTGGACTTCAGTGAGTTGGAGGAGAGTGGAAGAATAGTAAACCTCAAAGGTAAGGGAGAGCGGTCAGCTCACCAAGAGGCTGGAATGCCATTCGAAAAACTTGCCTTTTATTTGAGTGAAATGTGGAGCCCAGTGTGACGGGACCTTACTTATATATTAAAGACATCCCTCTGTCAGTAAGTACTGTGGAGAATAAACTGCAAGGGGGAAGAGCAGAGCTGGTAGACCAGATGAAGCCTACACAAAGGTCACTGGTGTGGGTTCAGAAAGGATGGATGCTATGGAGGTGCTGAGAGGCAGGTAAACCTTGTTATATTTTAGAAGCAGAAGCAGTGTGAGCTCCTGGTAGACTTGCCGTAGGATGAGAGAGAAAGAAGGGAGACAAGGATGACTCTTTGCACTTGTAAAGAACCAGAAAAACAGTTTAAATTGTTTTCATACTGAAAAAACAATTTTTTAAAAATCTACTTAGTTGCAAAGGGATTGATTTTATGAGGTTTTAGTTTTTAAATATAACCAGAGTATCAGAGACAGTCCCATAGGTATAAGGCAAGCTATCTCTAAAACAAATATAAGTCTTGAAATGGTCCTACAGGGAACAAACAGATGGCTGCAGATGAGAGAGGGGATAGGGGCTGGGTGAGAAAGGGGATGGGATTAAGGAATACAAATAGGTAGCTATACTAGTATAATAGTCACGGGTATGTTAATTACAGCATAGGGAATATAGTCAATAATATTGCGTTAACTATGTGTGGTGGGAGGGGGATCACTTTGCAAATTATATAATCGTCTAACCACTATGCTGTACACTTGAAAGTAATATAAAATAATACTGAATGTCAATTGTAACTAAGTTTTAAAAAATTGTTCAACAATTCCCTCTACCTGGAGCAGAGCATACAGTTATAATAATTATCTTTGGGCAGCATTTGGGGAACAGTAGACTTTTTATTCTGTCATTAAGAAATAAGCTTGATATCAAGTGTAATGTCAAGAATATTGACAGGTATTGTTTATTTCTGTACTGGTAGCTTATAACAATTGAATAACAGCAGAAATCTTTGGCTTACCAAATAAATAAATTTCTACTAATGAAGGATTAAAGTAAGGGTTCTTCTTAACCTCACAGTTATCTGATCTTTCCCCTTAGCGAACTCATCACAAGGCTGTCTGCCCTCAACATACTTTGCTTCTTTAATTGGATCACCTGGCATTGGTCCTGCTTCAGTCTGTTATGCAACAGTAATAACTGGTCTTTCTCTGCCCCTCCTTCCTTTACACATCACTGTCAGATTTATTTTCTATCAACAACATTTCATCAATATCACACAATGGCTTCAATCCTTCAATAGCTGACTATTTTCTCACCAAATTATAAAGAATAATAATTTATTTTGCATATAATGCTTTAAATCAAGCAATCCATTATAGACATGTGGAATATAATTTTATCACTGATGTGATAAAATTTAAACTCCTTATCCTGGAAGACTGTATAGTAATTAAGCGTATGGGCTTTAGAATGAAAGACTATCAACTTGAATTAGGCTCTGCTACTAATAATTAGCTATGCCCTTGGCAAGTAATTTAATCTAACCAGGTCTCAGCTTCCTTGGCTTTAAAAAAAAAAAAGGTGTGGGGGTGGGGGGGACAGTGCCACCTGCTGCCCAGGGTTGTGGTGAAAATAAGTGAAAAATGAGATATGAAGCATTAAGAAGATGCCTGGCACATCGTAAACATTCAATAAACATTAACAGCCACAATTATATGCATTTTTGTTCTAAATACTCATTTCTTCATTTTTTAAAAAAATCAAATTCTATTTCATTTTGAGTATCAACCCTTCTCTTTCAGTGACATATTGATTCCTCACATTCACTGTTTAGCTCTTCCCCAAGGTCATACTGAACACAGGAGGCATGTCATGCCCAGAGGGTGGGGAGTTAAGTCTCTAATCCCCTGCTATCCAGGTCACAAAGGACCCTTGAAGTCCAAGTTGCTCTGGGCTTCTGTGCCCTCAGAGGAGGGAGGAAATCTCTGATCAAACCTGGAACCCTGGTGCTTTCCATCAGCCCCCCTTGGTGAGTCCAAGCAGAGAAACCCACCCAGAGAAATACCTCCAAGTTTCTCTTCTTCCTCCCTTTGACTCCAGACACTCTTTGTAATCACTTCCAATGAATTCAGGCTTTAAAAATGGATAAACAGTGCCTAGTGTTTTCTTCCCTAATATTAAAATAATAATTCTGACCCAAGAAATTTCATACAAATGCCATGAAATAATATGAGAGAATGTATTTAAAATCGTTTTAATTTCAAATTAAAGCACCAAATATCAGTGATTGAGTTATCTAAAAACAACAAAAAATTTAAAATCATTGTCTTAAAAATCATCTTCTATAGCTATGCTCTATTGACTAAAAACTGTCAAATTTAATTTTAATGTTATTCAATTCTGAAGATTCACCAGATTTTCCAAAGCAAGATCCCAATCGCTTAGGCTATATTCTTGGTCAAAATCCCTGAGGCCAGTTGTTTCCAAACCTGAAAGCATTAGAAAGTCAGATTCATAAGGTATGGAATGGGTTCCAAGAAATCAATGTGTGTGTGTTTTCTATTGTAACATATAAAAATGTATCACTTTTAATCATTTTCAGTTCAATAGCACTTAGTACACTCAGATTGTTGTACAGTCATCACCACTATTCATCTCCAGAATTTTTCACTCCCTTAAACTGAAACTCGACACCAATTAACAAGAACTCCCTACTCCCCTCTCCCTCCAGCTCCTAGTAACCACCATTCTACATTTTGTCTCTATAAATTTGGCTATCGTCCTAGCCAGTTTGGCTCAGTAGATGAAGCATCGGTCCATGGACTGAAGGGTCCCAGGTTCAATTCCAGGCAAGGGCAAGTACCTCAGTTGCGGGCTCGATCCTTGGCCCCGGTTGGGGCATGTGCAGGAGGCAACCAATCAATGTATCTCTTTCACATCGATGTTTCTCTGTCTCTCTCCTTCCTTCTCTAAAAATCAATGGAATCCTCAGGTGAGGATTAACAAAAAAATAAAAGAAATTTGGCTATGCCAGGCATACCTCATATAAATGGAATCATACAGTATTTCTCTTTTTGTGACAAGTTAATTCACATAGCATACCATCTAAAAGGTTCATCTTTGTTGCTCAATGTATGTTTTTAAATCTACCCGGATCGTTTCGGTTGGTATATGCCAATTTCAAGTGATCACTGAAACTCACAAACACATCCCAGCTTATTCTCTGAAGTGCAGACAAGCTTTTCAATCTATACTGTGTCTTATTAGTTTATTTTATATTTTATTTTATTTTTATTATGGTAAGAATACTTGACAGGTGATTTACCCTCTTAATAAATTTTAAGTACACAACACATTGTTGATGACTATAGATACAATATTGTACAGCTTATCTGTAGAGCTTATTCATCTTATTTAACAGAAATTTGGTGCCTATTAATTAGTAACTCTCTAGTTCTACCTCCCCCTAACCATGGCAACCACCATTCCAGTCTTTCATTCTATGAGTTGACTTGCTAGTAGATCCCTCATATAAGTGAAATCATGCAGCTTTTGTCTTTCTGTGATTTTTTTTTTATTTTACTTAGTATAATGTTCTCAAGGTTCATTCATGCTGGTGCAAATTGCAGGATTCCTTTTTTTCAGGATGAATAATATTCCATTGTTACGTATATACCACAGGTGGTTTATTTTATGCATTCATATGTCAGTGCATATTTAAGTTGATTCCACATCTTGGCTCTTGTGAATAGTGCTGTATTAAACATGGGAGTGCTAATATCTCTTCAAGGGCCTGATTTCAATTCTTTTGGATAAATAACCAGAAATAGGATTGCTGGATCACATGGTCATTCTGTTTTTAAATTTTGGAGGACCCTCCATACTATTTGGTGTAGCAGTTGTAACATATCGCATCCCCTCCACAAGAGTGTGCAAGAGTTCCAGTTTCTCCACATCCTCACCAACACTCCTTTCCCTTTTTTTCTTTCTTTCCTTTCTTTTCTTTCTTTCCTTCCTTCCTTCCTTCCCTCCCTCCCTCCCTCCGTCCCTCCCTCCCTCCCTCCCTCCCTCCCTCCCTTCCTTCCTTCCTTCCTTCCTTCCTTCCTTCCTTCCTTTCCTTCCTTCCTTCCTTCCTTCCTTCCTTCCTTCCTTCCTTCCTTTCCTTTCCTTTCCTTTCCTTTCCCTTCCTTCCTTCCTTCCTTCCTTCCTTCCTTCCTTCCTTCCTTCCTTCCTTCCTTCCTTCCTTCCTTCCAATAGCCAGCTTGACTGATAAGTGTGAGGAGGTACTTCATTGTGGTTTTATTTATTAGTCTTTCAATTCCCCCGTTTGTGTAAATTTCTTTACAACTCAAGGACAACCTCTCCTGGGAAATAATCTCTGACAACTTTCTCTAAGTAGGTATGTTGCCGGATTAGCACCTCTGCTTGTATTGTAACCATCTGGTGACATTTTGATCTCCTCCCACTAACATATAAATTCACTGAAGTCCTTACTGTACAGTAACTAATAGGAACTTTAGAAACAAACAAACAAAAAAATGGTTTGGAATCCCAGGGCCTCCACTTAGCTATATAACGATGGGCACATTATTTAAAGCCAATAAGCTTTACCTTCCCTAGTCAGAAAATGAAAACAGCAAAGTTGTGAATAGTGGTAAATGATGAAGCACTGGGCCAAGAAGCTGCCATAGGGTGAGCACTCAATTAAAGGGGCATATAGTTTAGCTTGAATAATACTACACTTATCATAGAGTGTGCCATGTAGTAGGTACTTGAAAGCATGCAAACTGAAGGAATGTATTCAATAAAGCCAAATGCAATAAGACAATAGTGGTTTTGACCCAGGGCCGCTGCACAGGGGTTGTGCAATTTGCACACTGTACAAAGGCACCTGCGTGGGGAGGATTGAGACTGAGCCTCAGCCCGCCCACTCTGCACGCCACCCATTCCTCCCGGCAGGGGCTGCATCAGACCAGGGGATGGTGTCTTATTTACAGCAACCCTGATCTGTTCAAGGATCTGCTTGTTATTTTTCACGAACCACATGAATGTTTCCTTGAGGCTATTTACTCAAGAAGAATTCAGAAAAGAAACCAATTGTCTGACAGAGTCTTCTTTAAAAAAAAAAAAAATTACTAGCATAGCTTTTTAATAAAAAATAAATACCCACTGAGGGATACTTTCACAACCAGAACTAAGGTTACTCTGGTGCTCCTGTCGAAATGATCATGAGGACAGAAGGCACTAATGACATGCTTTATTAAATTACCTCTGAAATGCTTAATAGCATCTAATGCAGTCTCTTATTCAGAAGATTGCTCTCTACCTGACCTTTGCCCCGCAAATCTTACAACAGCCTATGCTTGAGCAAAAATAAAATCTGATGGGTTTTTATGGAATTAAACAAATTGCATCTGACTATTAAAACTAAAAAAAGGAGCATTTGACATTTTAAACATTTAATGCTAAGTTAATGATAATCAGCCTAAAAGGTTCCACCTAGATTTCCTACCCAACCTTTTGAACCTTGGGAGATGTGGGCCCCTGCCCCAGAGACTAAGCCTTTTCTATAGTGTTTCTTTCTCCACAGGTGCCATTGGCGTCATACATCTTCACTGTGCATGGATGGCCTAAGTACTGCATAACGTTTAGCATCTCTCGTGCCCATGAAATACCAGCAGTATTCCTGGTCATCGTGACAAGAAAACATCCTCCAGAGAGAGAAAGTCCAAGATTTAGAACCATTGCTCTATCATTTCATAAGTTTCCCAATTCACTGAGTTCAGTACTTGTTCTGCCTAAAACCTCAAAACCCCCGATAACTTGCATCTCCCAGTGGCAACATACCCGCTACCCAGTAACTTGTACACTGAAGAGACATGTGTTCAAAGTGCTTCTGGAACTTGGCTGCCTACACATAGATAAATGGAATCAAAGACTTTTCATCCTCAGTTATGGCTGTGGCCAGTGCTATTTAAACATTAGTTCTGAAATACATTACTAGACATTCCACACTCGACAGAAGAAGAGAAGGGTTCCATCAGCAAGTAAGAAAATTCTGTTATAGAACTTTAAAATTTTTTTTACTACAGAATGAGTCTTTACTTGGGAGATAAATCACATTTAGAAAGCTAACCGGAGGGAAAAAAAGAGATAGTATTTTCCAAACTTAAACAACCAGGTAACCCCTTAATTATTAAGTGACAGACTTCACAACAGTCCCTATGCTTAACATGGAGCATACTTTAGCACGGTCTCTTGGTGAACTGCTGCATATTTTTAGGATGAAAGTCAGTCATAACCTCCCCTGAGAAGCCTTGACTGATAATCTCCCTCCTCGGCTTCTCTCCACTCTCTGCAGACTCTGCACAGTCACATCTCCTAAGACACAGAGTCTGGGTGCCTTCCTCTGCCTTCCGGAAGTCCCCGTTTCTACCTCTGGCCTAGTATTGGATTGTGATCATAAACTGAATGATCAATTCATCATAGGGTCAGCAAACTATGGCCCACTGGCTCACCACCTATTTTTGTAAATCAGATTTCAATGGAAGTCAGCCTTGCCCGCTGGTCCAAGCGTTGTCTACAGCTGCTTCTACAATATAATGGCAGAATTGAGTCATTGCAACACATACTGTATGGCCTGCAAACCTAAAGGATTTACCACATGGCTCTGTAAGGGAAAGTTTGCCAACCTATGCCTAGTCTTTTATCATCTTGAGGTAAGGTACAATGTTCAACTCCTTTGGCTTAATGCCTGGCAAATGACCGGTGATCAAACTTGTTACATGAAAAAATATTTTACTTTTAAAATCAATCTAAGAATATCTGACCTTAAGGTAACTGTTTTAATACAATGCGAGGGATGGAATATTCAGTTCAGGTCAGGTAGTCAAAGATCTTATGCAATGTTCAAATTGTTTTTGGGGTTTTTTTTCTATGTTGACTTGGAAATATAGTTTCAAAGAAAGTTAACTCTTAATAAATAAAAATCCTTGTATGAAAGTATGTAATGTAAAGATAGAACAGAATTCAAAGGTCACTTTGTAGAGTATTTTTTATATAGTTTAACTCTTGATATGAATTCTTCTCCAATATCACTTTGAATCTTTCAAACATGAAGTTTCTACTTTTTCCCTTGGGAAATAATTTCTGAATACAATTGTTTAGTTAAGTACCTTTTCCTAGAATACAAGCAAAATATTCTTTTGTTTTATTTTATCCTATTACTCCTAAATCCATTCTTTGCCAAGATATTTTCTTTTCTGATTTTACAGTAAATTGTTAGAAAGCATAAAAATACAAGAAATACATTATCACCTTAAAAAAACTATATCAATGTATTAGAAACTTTAATAAAGTGGTTTTGCTATTAAAGCTCAAAAGAGTCAATGAAAGGATCAAGTCCCTGACTTTTAGGAGGTTTGCCTTAATTATAAAACTCACCTAGACATACAATAGAATTAGGATTAAAAGATAAAACCTATGTTAAATCCCTTTTAGCATAAGATTTAGGACAGAGAATGCACACGGTAACTACTACTATTAGTAATTATCATCACTTATATTTTAAGTGACTTCATATATATATATAATGGATAAGAGTAAGATTTACAGCCAGTGGCCAGTGAAGAAACCTCTGCCACCAGGTGCTCTCTCACCCAGGCCTTGGACATCCAGATCCAGAAATGCCTCAGCACTCAATTGTAAGTCCTGCATCATGTGAAGAAGTCAAACACAGGGAACAGTAACATGAATGTCCCATAATTATGCTACATTATATAAAAGAGAGCAACATATTTGACAATGGTGGCCTGTAAGAAAAAACAAAGCTCTACTTTTGCAAATCAAATTCAACTAGGGGTTCTAAGTCCCATGAAGTTTTATCCAACTCACTGAAAATAGGTTACCTTAATAAAAATAATTTTAATGGCAATAATAAAAAATACTTTACCTATCAAACGCTCGTATGTCAATGTGTTTTTAAATTTCTTTATTAAGGTATTACATATGTGTCCTTATCCACCCATTCTCCCCCCCCACACACCCCATTCATGCCCTCACCCCCCTGTTGTCTGTGTCCATTGGTTAGGCTTATTTGCATGCACACAAGGCCTTTGGTTGATTTCTCCCTCTTACCCCCACCCTCCCCTACCTTCCCTCTGACAGAGAAGCATCAATCAGACCGTCAAAAACCTCAACGTTTTTTCTTAGTTAACTTTAACAGTAATATATCTATCACTAACATCTATTCAGAATGTACTATGATCCAGGCATTCTGCTAACTACTTTACAAATCTTATTTAATCTGTAGAACAACACATTCTACAAAAACAAAACAAAAAGGTTTTAATATAATTTATACAATAATGTATGTTCCTTCAATTATAATATTTATTAGTTTTCAGGCAAACATAATAACAGTTTAGTCCTAAATTGATGCATACTTCCTCAATTTATTATATGGCTAATTGAATAAATACCATGTAGGAAATTTTTGCAGTAAGGAAATGGACTACATATAATCTAACAAATTAATTTAACCTATGACTTCTGTAAGTAATGATGAATTAGTGTATTTTTTTTTCAGATTCACATTTTGGTTTGTGAGGACAAAAGTCATAGTCCAAAGGAGTGACTTAGGTAGGAAATGTAGGAATCAGGACAGATTAATATGAGTGGTGGGAATGGATGCTAAAGGGAGGGCCCTATGAATCTGTCTAAGGACAGAAAGTAATAAACAAACAGCATTAAACATAAAAATAAAATCTATTATTTGGGGGGAAAATAGGTCACTCTTACTATATAATGGCAAGTAATGTACTATCATATCATCTTTAAGCATTTAATAATTTTAGCTCAGCCCGAACACATTTTTATCACCATTAAATTTAAGCTTACTATTTTAACTACAGTCATAAATGTGACAGGCCTGCAAGATGGTATTAAATGTCAAATTAAGCTGAATAGTGTCTTTTTAAGATATGTCCGCGTATCTATATCATCAGTAATTTTTAAATTAGTGTTTGCTATGTGCTAAACACAGTGTTCTAACTTAAGTCCCAGCCACATTGCTTAGTAACTATGTGACTTTGAATAAGCTAATGAACATTTTTTGAGTCTGTTTTTTATCAGTGAAATAAAGATAATAGAACTTTATATGAACTTATTTTATTTTTCAATAGTTCTTTATGTTCGCTCATTATCCACATTATGCAAAATGAGAAGGCAAGACCTAAGGCCTCAGGCAAATCACTTCACCTCCCTGGCTGTGAGTGGCAGAACCTCCATTCAAAGCCAGAGCTGGAGCCCCAGTGGGAACTCTCAACCAACCAGTGCCTGCAGGCCATTTGCCCAAGGCTCCCGCTGCTTAACTAAGAGACCTTAGAAAGTTAAATATAAATTTGACTCTAACACCCCTCTCACAACAGCCAAACTGTAAAGAAGCCTAGTGACTCTGGGGGACATGAAGCACTCTTGCACGTTCCAGCTGTTGGCGTGATCTCCACAACACCATGTGGAGCACAAGGTCAGCTCACTGAATCCAGCCCAGCCAGGAAATGGTGAAAAACATACATCACTGGTGTTTTTAAACCACTACATTCTGGGGAAATTTAGCACACAGACATAATCTCAATAACAGTATATCATCTCCTCTAAAATTAAACTTTTATTATAATCTATGACTCAAATAAAACTATCACCACCAGTGACCTGTTTTCTGCATGACATCCTAATTCTTACTATTGACTTGAATAATATTGAAAGTAGCAGAAGCTACCTTCTTTTTTTTTTTTTTTTTTTGCCAAAATAAAAGAGGCCTCAAGTTTTAGGAAATGATTTTTTCAAAGAAAACCTCTTTATGTTTTAAAGTGGCTTTGTTTTCTAAGAAGTTTCTTGATAACGATTCTTCCTGTTTATTTCCTCTCACAGTCTTAAGGCCTTCTATCACCTGGAAGTTCAAATGGCTAATAACAGGAAGACTATGAAGTTGGAGCAGCCATAATACTACATGAGAACTTAAATAAACACAATAGGTTCTTTTCAAAATACATTTATTATCTTAACCAATTCCATTTTGACACACATCTGCCAGTGTGCTAATTTTCTTTCAGAGAACACCTGTGTCCTTTAAATCTCCAAACCAACTCAGAGATAAGTAAAAATGTTAGTCCGTCAAACGCGATAGTTTAATAGCATAGATGTAGCCCCAGCAAATTCCTTCTTTTCGTAAGTAAAAATGTCTTTCTTAACCCATGGGTAAGTCATGATTATCTCAATACTGCAGGGAAGTCACATGTGGTTGGAATATAAAATTTGTTTGAATTTACAGAAAATGTAACTGAGGGATGGCATGTTGAGACACCAGCTCAAGCTTAAATTGTGTTCCAGATTCCAGTTTCCATACACGCCCAACCGTGTCTGGAAGATTGGTAGGGTATCTCTCACAAGTCTATTGGCATGAGGGACTGATGAACCTCCTGGGAGAAAAGTCATCCTAAGTAAATATGAAGTCATGAAAGCTCAAACCAGTATCAAAGCCTTGGTCAATAGAGAGAAAGACAAAACCCAGAGTACTGCATGGTTATCAGTCATTTGGCTTTGTCCTTGGGGCAGGAGGAACTAGGAATATAAACCCCTCCTCTGTGTGACTTAGACGTTTCCTCTAGAAATCTTATGAACTATCAGGATGTGAGGCAGGACAGGAGCCAGTATCTCTAATAGAATTAAACACAAAAGGAAATAGAGGCAATCTCCCCATTTCAGCATCAAACACACAATGACATTTTAGACGCATGGAAGTTCTAGAAGAAAAATCTCACTAAAGCTGCTGGTGTAGAAGAAAAGGAAAGTGGTGAATACTGATGGTGGTAGGAAGATTTTTTTCTGGTGCCACGTGGGACATATCATTGAGATTTTCAGAGTAACTAGACAATTGGCAAGGGTAACTGGTTGGAGAGAGAGCCTCTCATGTCACTGTAATGTGTCTCCATTAGGCCAGTGGAACTTCAGGAATCTCTACTTATAAAAATAATGGCAGCCCTGACCCATGTGGCTTAGTTGGTTGGCATTGTCCGAACACCAAAAGGTTGCTGGTTCAATTCGTGGTCAGGGCACATGCCCAGGTTGTGTAGGCTCACTCCCTGGTGGGCAACCTGCAGGAGGCAGTGGATCACATCAATGTTTCTCTCTCCCTTTCTCTCTAAAAATCAATAAAAAGATCTTTAAAAATAACGGCAGATGGGGTTAGCAAATTGGAGCTAATAAACTCCTTTGTTCATGAATTATTAATTAATTCATTTCTAAAATGCATTAGGAAGTGGATTAGTAATGAGATTTCCCCAAAGGTAGAAACTCTTGTGCTTTACACTTATGTGTGATGGCTTTCAGTCACATTACTTAACCTTTTGGCAGCTCATCTCCACTTACAGAAAATGGGCTAATAACTCCTTATCTACTTCCCAACAGAATTAGAAGGATCAAAGTGCTTTGTGAAATGTAAACCATGATCATTTAAATTAATGATATCACACAAAGTATTTCTCTAAATAACAAGCAGTCATTTTTGTTGTTGCTGTACAAAAGGGGTGCCCTTTTCTGAGGTAAGAGATGGAGACTGAGAAAAATTACTTTCAGAAACAAATTCCCTATGGGTGCGCAGGCTGCTACCGGGCAACTACAGAAGACTCACTCCCCTTGAGTCCATGTAATTGATGCTTGCTGTGCTTGCACAGGGCACAGCCTGGGCGTTATTACGCAGTGGCAACAATTTCCTGACTCACCCTGGTGTGCCCTTGTGGGATTCAGGTACATGTGATTGAAATTCCTCCCCGACAGTAACCTGCATCAAATTTCAGAACCCAGGTGTCCATCTGAGACATTCAACTTAGCAGTTTTACAGGAGGGACTGCAGCTGCCTTCCCCAACTTCAGAGATCTATTCTCAAGCCAACATGAGGAGAGATAAGCTCCAGATGGTCACAGCAGAATACCAATATCTATTCTATATACCGGACTTGGGTTTCCTATCGAGGGAGGTTCATTGAAAGTCATGGCCACATAGTTCCAATAGCTCAGTTGGGTTGGTCACGCTGAGAGAGATACAGACTCATGAAATTCCAATAAAGAAAGAAACCTCAGAAGAAAATGATTCATGGCAGTTTCCCTGTCTGCAGACAATCCCCTTCTTTCTCCTCCCGCTCTTACAGCACTTTATAACTTTCCTACAACTTCTCACATATGGCTCTGAATCACAGCTGTGTATACGTCTGCATCCCAAGAGATAGTAATATACTTGGCCAGCAATTTATCTTACTCATCTCAGGGTGATTTACATGGAGCTGAGCCTCCTTGAGTAAGCCCCACTCTCCCCCTGCCCTAATCCTGCCCACTTGAAAAGAAGATTCAATAAATAAAAAGTTAAATATATGTGATAGACCAGGTTTCTGTTTATTTTTTATTAATTCAGATAATGTCATAGGAGCCCTGTGTAAAGATACTTATAGCCAAAAGCAAATTTTTATTTACACAGGAACAGATTTCGATGCCGGCCTTATTTCTGTTTTGATATTATAGTAACTGAAGGATTTAGGGAGTGACAACAACAAGGAAATCTCCAGTCAGAGGGAGGTCAGCAGTGCTGCTGCTGTGTGGGCAGGCCTGTGATAATGTGATAATATGATTAGACAACACAATTCTGTTTGCCGAGGCCTGTTTCTTAAATAAGTGGCTCAAGCACTTAGTTTTGTCACTGCATGGAAGTCAGTGTGCATGTCTGCTTTTTTCTACATGTTTTTTCTTTGACAAAACTCATTATGAAAGACAGCCCCTCGGACTGCAGTTCATTTGGAATTCACCAAGCAGGCAGCGCTAGTCAGTTTGTCTGGGAAAGGAAGGAAAATAACTTGTGACGGGAATACATTCTTCAATAGACACAGTGGCTATTTCTTTTCTGGTGACGCTGTGGGGAGTGGCAAAACGAGATGGTGGGTCGCTTCGAAAGAGGACCTCAAGAATTAGGCAGCGTAAGAAAGATGATGATGGAGCCTAATGGCACAGGCTGAAGTACTTTTTTGATCACTAAGAAAAATAATTTAGAGTAGTTGTGTGAGAGCTTTCTGGGGTAGAGGCAGGTCCTTCACTCTGAATACTTTCACGTGTACACGTTCTAGGCCTGTTGTCCATTTCATGGGCATGACACACTGAGAGAGGGTTTCTTGCAGATGCATCAAAGCAAAGTCTCCCTGTTCAGCACATGAAGACAGTCAGAATGGTTCCAAAATCTAACCTGTTCACACACAACTTACCTGTAAGTAGAGCTGGGTACGCAAGTGCTATGGTGTGAATGTGTCTGCCCCATCCCCTCAAAAATTCATATATTGAAATCTGAAAGACCAATGGGATGGTAGTATTGGGAAGTGGGGCCTTTGGAATTGATTAGTTCCTGACTGTGCAGCTCTCAGGGGTAGGATTGGTGCCTTATAAGAGAGGCCCCAACAAGCTCTCACCCTTTCTACCACGTGAGGATACAATGAGAAGTCCCTGCCCCAAAGTCAGCCCTCACCCTCCCATGCAGGCACCCTGACCCCAGACTTCCAGGACTGTGAGAAAGAAATTTGTTGTTTAAAAACTACTCAGTCTGTGGTATTTTGTTATTGCAGCCCAAATGGACTAAGACAAAATATATATGTATCCATTTTTTAAATATTTATACACAGACATATTTTTAAAAGCATACTTTGCTACAATGTTTAATTTTCTTTATATCTTCCTGCACTAATTAATATGTACATACACACTTGGAAGCTTACTTTAAAAATGAATTAAATAAAGAACTGAATTGTTAACTTAGTTTATACATTTTCCTTAGAAGTAAAAAGATATATATACAAGTTCTCTAGAACAATTTAGCAAAACATGGAGATGATGAGTTTATTTCCAGTTTTAACTGGCTTGTCAACCATTGGAAATTCTGAAAATTCATCCTATCATCTCCTGAGTGTGTTGTTGGCCTAATTATGAGAAATAGCCACTTAAAAAGGTAATTCTAATCTGGATGCTATCACCATGGGGTCAGAGGTTGGGGTAAAAAAGAAAACAACATTCCAATTATCTGTATGAAAAGTTACTGCTTAGAATATAACATGCGGGAACAGCAGCTCTTAAAGAGTAATTCAAAAATGCTTCGGAAGGAAAATCCTCTTGGTGCAACCTTTTTGAACCCGGTTTAATATTCTCTGCATTCCTGGTTAAGATTCTATTATGGAAAGATGTTTGATGGGCATGAGCCAGTGATTACAGAGATTGGGTGCTGGGGTAACAATAAAGAGGTAAATTTTTTGGTTTTTAAAAATGCATTTTACTTGGAAACATGAGATCTTAAAAACCAAATTGAGTTAAAATATAAAATGTATCATCAAACAAATTCTGGTCAAAAATGGTGTTCAGCCCAGTTGGTGTGGCTCAGTGGTTGAGTATCAACCTTATGAACCAGGAAGTCACCGTTCGATTTCGTCATGGCACATGCCCGGGTTGTGGACTCAATCCCCAGTGGGGGCTCGGGGGCGTGCAGGAGGCAGCTTATTAATGACTCTTTTTCATCATTGATGTTTCTATCTCTTTCTCCCTCTCCTTTTCTCTCTGAAATCAATAAAAACATATTTTTAAAGAAATGCTGTTCAACTAATGGTACTTGTTTATAGTGATAAGCAGGGAAATAAGTGTTAGAGACCATCATGTATTTATTTAGTGGGGAGATTTGAAAATTATACCCCCAAAAAATAAATCTGAAAATAAAGCTTTTGTGGTTGTTCAGGCAAACATCTACCCCAGCTCACAAAACTGTTGATCAGATTATTTTGGTCCTTTTGGAAAACTGACAACCCTGAAAACAAAGATAATCTGTAGGATGAACCTAAATTCATAAAAACAAAACTAACAAAAATCCACCCCATTCTGCCAGAGTGTTTTATTTTATGTGGGGCTCCCCAGAAGCACACCCCCAAATTTGCATGTGAGTCATTTATTGTGAGCTGACCCCACAAGCCACTGGTGGGGAAGAAAAGGAAATCCAGGGAATTTTCCTAATTAAGCAGGTTTCCATTGTGGGTAATTCGGCTGAGCGTGATTCCACTGAGAAACACGGGGAGCCAGCGTAGATCGCTGCTCCACCTTAGAGTGGTCGCGCCCTGCTGGTGGGGTAGTCTCCCCCCAGCTCCTGCTGGTGGGCCAGGGCTGCTTCCAGAGCCGTCAATCCCTTGGCACTTGCAGCATGGGAGGAGAGAGCATGCTCTGGTGGCAACAGAGGCCTGCCAGCAAGCAAATGCAGGTGCTGGCAGCCCGGAGGCCGGGTGGTAAAGGAGGGCTTTATGGGTGGGACAGCAGCACTATTTGCTAAACCAGGTAACTGGCTATTCGTAATGAAATGAAAGTTAGTGATTTTCCCGAGTGCCTATATATAGGCAATTAAAGAACAAACAAACACATCTAAAAACCACAAATACCAAAACACATACTCTGAGAGATCTGAGAAATGGGTAAGACACTAAATCACACACAGTCCTACAGACTGTGACAATGGGTGCACTTTTATACCTGCAGAAAAATGACGCAGCTGCCTCTCTAGTCTGATTGGAGAAACAGAAACTTGCATAGACCACAATATTTTCTTTACTGCCTCCCTGTCCGAGCATCTAAAATGTTTTCCTTTGATATTTGTCACTTTTGCCACTGTGGGTAACTTATTTTATTGTGTGTGTGTGTGTACAATACAAATATACATACCTGTGTACATACATGTGCTCTCTCTCACATTATAGGAGAATAAATATATTAACAATTTCTGGAAAATTCATTCATTAATGAGTTATCATTATAAAAGGAATGCAGAAAGTGCTACTTTCAAAGGGAAAGGGGCTTTCCTGCCTATAATGAAAGTTCTAGGTCCTGTATTCTATAGCGCTTAGCTTCACACAGCATCTTTGGATAAGAAACCAAAGGCAAGGGGCCCTGCGTCACTAGGGCACATGCTCTGAAAAAGAAAGGACTAAAGGAGACAGACTCTGTGGAAACACCTGCTCCTGAACTTCGCACAGGATAAATACGCAGGGCCACGCCGCCCTGAGCCGTTCCGGCCCACGTCGCTCTCACAAAATACAGAATGAACAATGCCCTTGACGTTGTGAAATATGATGTCCCTGGACACATGGTGGTGATGTTTTCTTCACTTAACTATTATTTCAAAAGTAAGTAAATGTTATTAAATTACTTTGAAAAATCAACATGTTGTAAATACTCCTGAAAATCTGAAGGCCATCTAGTCCATCAAAACATTTTTAAAAGGAGCTCATGAGGTGAGCTCTCTATTCAAAGAGAATCTGAAGTGTATTTTACACACACACACACACACACACACACGTTTTTCGAAAGCTAAATGTATGTATTTGGTATATTCAGATTATGACACATAGTATTTTGTGCATATAACTATTTTTCATTAAAGCTTAACACATTCTCATAGTCCCCCCTTCACTGGTCACTAACTGTATGGCCAGTGAGGATGCACTTGGCCACTGAAGCACAGCTCCCTCACCTCATGATCACAGTCAGCACGAATCCCCTGCAAGTGATGGCTAGAAGTTCTAGTATTCCTAAAATTACAGCTGGAAAATAGACTTGAATTTTATGGAAAAGGGTACTCTTATTTTATGTCTTTTTCTTCTAACAAACCAGGCTCCCACAGAGCATAAGTCGTAAGTGGGAGGAAAGGGGTGACTGTTTTGATAATAGCCATTTCTGAGAGATGCCGTTTGTAAGGCCCAGTGCTTTACGAAGGTGGAGTCTCCAGGCCAGCCCTAACCCGACTCCAGCAAGTGCCTGGCGCACAGGAGGGGCTCAAATGATAGTTGCTAGGTTATTTGATTAAGTACATAATTTCACACAATCTTCCCAATAGGAATGTGAAGTAAATATTATCTCCATTTTATGGTGGAGAAATTGAATGAAAGAAATTGCATAATTATCTTCAATGACAAACAGCTGGTAAGTACTAGAGGCCTGTGCTTGTAACGTTTTTTAGGGAGAGAAAAAAATGACTATCTAGTTCACAATGAATGTTTTCTATCATCTAAATTATTTTACCATTAGAGGCCTGGTGCACGAAATTCTTGCACAGGGGGTGGGGGGCACCCTCAGCCTGGCTTGTGCCCTTTGGGCCAGTTGGACATCCCCCTCACAATCCGGGATGCTGCATGCACCAGTGAACATAGTTCTCATACAGGTGAAAGGCATCTTGCTGTTGTATGGGCAGCTACAGTTTTTTGCCCTGATTATAAAAAGTAGTACATAACATGATCCTTCTGAGGCAGTCGTACCATTTCCCCATCTAATGGGTAGAAAAACTGAAGCAGAGAGAAGTTAAGTAATTGGCTTTGTCACACAGTTATAAGTGTCGGAATCAGGGATGACCACAAAATGTGCAAGCCAGAGTCCATGCATGTCATCATCCTGCTTTTTCAGTGTTAGAGTAGCCTTGCCAGGTTTTAATTTTTAAATCTAGGAGACTCTTCCCAATATATAGGGTAGGGTCCCTAAGCTGGCAATCAGGGCCAATCTGTGGGGTGACCGGTAGACGGGATGATGGGGGGTGGCCCTGCTGGCACCCACCTTGGCTGGCAGCCAGGCGCTGCCTGCTGGCCGGCCCTGCCCCTGCACCCCCCCCCCCCCCACCAGTCACCTCCCTCTGGGGCGGGGGGGAGGCAGAGGCAGATGCTCAATGCAGGAGCTGCCCCTGGTCAATTTGCATATTAGGTTTTTATTATATAGGATAACTTGCTGTAGTTTATATGATGTCTTAAATCAGATACTTTTTTGGTTGTTATTAGGAGGTTGCTCAAAGGACTGGCAAAGCCCTCATTAAATACTGGCAGGCTTTGGAATTTTAGTGCTTTTTTGAAGCATTAACATTTCCAATACAAGTGAACACACAATTTACTTCAACAACGTGGTAGGTTTGCAGATAATGAATTTACGCAAAGATGGTGAAAATATTAAAATCACTTCACAGTTGTACGATATGTTGATGTTACTGTCCTACTATTTTAGGGCTTTCTGCTCTCTTGCATAAAGTATCTAACTTCTACTTTCACCATGAAGGCATTTTTTAAAAAGTTAACTACCCATGTATTTTTACTGAAACAGAGCAGTGTGCTGAAGAATGCATGAAGCAATATTTTTATCTTTTTTCATAAGCACACAGATTTGTGGCAAAGGAGGGCGAATCATATTCAGAAAAATTTCCCAGACAGCTGAGCAAGATTGGAAATAGTTACTATAAAATCAAACTACAAAGTTTGCCCAGTAAGCAAGATGTAGTGAATATGTCTGCCTAGCATTTGGGGGTACTGGTATGCTTGGCTCAACTGTTCTCACAGACACATTAGCCATGGACCCTCATTTTTCCATCCAGTGTCTAGAACAGATGAATGAGGGCCCAAGGGAAGTGGAGACTTTTACTTCAAGGTAGTAGAACATTTAGTGCAATAAAGTGTGAAGATAGAGAACTTGCTTCCAAAAATAAGTACGCAGACAAATGATAGGGAATGAAAATCATGCATTATTCAACAATTAGGGGAAACATTTAAAATTTGGTGTTTTGAATATTCTGTTACTTGTATTAATTTAGAAACAATTCAGGCTATGAAGATAGATAGCTGATAGATAAATGACAGTTAAAGAAACTTCAATGAATTTAATTCCTTCACAGACAGACAACAGTATGGTAATTGCCAGAGGTAAAGGGGGGTGGGGGAGGTACAGTGGGTATAGGGGGGATAAATGGTGATAGGAGAAAACTTGATTTGGGATGGTGAATACACAATACAATATACAGATGATGTATTATAGAATTGGCCCCCTGAAATACATATAATTTTATTAACCAATGTCACACCAATAAATCCAGTAAAGATAAAAATTAAATAAAAAAACAACTCTTCAATTAACTTAAAAAATAAACAGAACTCTCACATAATCAAATTTTGACTGCACCGCACTTTTAAGGATAGAAGTTGATTCTATTCTAAACAACAATAATCTACACTAATAAAAGAGAAACGTGGTAATTGGCGTACGACCGCTACCCTTTTCATTGGCTAATCAGTGAGTATATGCAAATTAACTGTCAGCCAAGATGGCGGCTGGCAGCCAGGCAATGAAGCGAGCATGAGGCTTGCTTGCTGCAGACTCCAACGTTCCCCGCCTCACTTGCCAGCCTCTTAGCTGCAACTCTAAGCAACTATGTACTATGTTGCAAATAAGAAGGTAAACCAAACTCCAGAAACCAGCCGGACTGAAAGCCAGGTGGACCGAAACTTTGTATCCATGTTTTCAGCAGCGAGGCGTCAGAGCTAAAGCTGGCCCAGAATTAAAAAAAAAAAAAGAAAAGAAAAGAAAACAAGGAGCGGTTGGAAGCTTTAGTCACTCGCCAGCCGGAAAACAGCCCTCAGCCCCTCACCCAGACTGGCCAGGCACCCCAGTGGGGACCCCCACCCTGATCCAGGACACCCTTCAGGGCAAATCAGCCAGCCCCAACCCATGCACCAGGCCTCTATTCTATATAGTAAAAGGGTAATATGCCTCCCAGCACTGGGATCAGTGGAGCATCGAGGCTCCCAGCACCAGGATCAGCGTGACAGGGGGCAGCGCCCAAACCCCCTGATCGGCCTGCGGCTCTGTGTGTGACAGGGGGCGGGGCCACAACCTCCCTATCCGCCCTGCTCTGTTTGTGACAGGGGAAGGCACCCAAACTCCCTGATCAGCCCTGCTCTGTGCCTGATAGCGGGGAGCTCCCCAATCCCCTGATTGCCCTGCGGCTTTGTGTGTGACAGGGGGGAGCTCCCCAACCCCCTGATCAGCCCTGCTCTGTGTGTGACAGGGTGCGCCCCCCTCCCCCCACAGGCCCTGCTCTGTGCCTGATAGGGGGGAGCTCCCCAATCCCCTGATTGCCCTGCAGCTCTGTGTTTGACAGGGTGCAGCACACCAACCCCCTGAACAGCCCTGCTCTGTGTGTGACAGGGTAGAGCCATAACCTCTCCATCGGCCCTGCCCCGAGTGTGATAGGGTGCCGCGCCCCAACCCCCTGATCCGCCCTGCTCTGTGGGTGATAGAGGGTGGCGCCCCAACCCCCCTCCACGGGCCTTGCTCTGTGTGTGACAGGGTAGAGCCATAACCTCCCCATTGGCCCTGCCCTGAGTGTGACAGGGTGCAGCGCCCCAATCCCCTGATCCGCCCTGCTCTGTGTGTGACAGGGGGCGGTGCCCCAACTCCCCTATCGGCCCTTACTCTGTGAGTGATAGGGGGGAGCTCCCCAACCCCCTGATTGACCCTGATCTGTGTGCAACAGGGTACGGAGCCCCAACCCCCCTGATGGGCCCTGCTCTGTGAGTTACAGGGGGCAGCGCCCCAACCCCCTGATCGGCCCTGCTCTGTGCGTGACAGGGGGTGACACCGCAACCTCACCATCGACCCTGCTTTGAGTGTGACGGGGGCGGTGCCCCAACCCCCCAATCGGCCCTGCTCTGAGCCTGACCAGGGGCTGCACTTAGGGATTGGGCCTGCCCTGTGCCACCCGGGAGCAGGCCTAAGCCAGCAGTTCGTTATCTCCCGAGGAGTCCCAGACTGCGAGAGGGCACAGGCCGGGCTGGGGGACTTCCCTCCCCCTACCCCCCGAGTGCACAAATTTTTGTGCACCGGGCCTCTAGTTATAACAATAAAAGCAACTTCTAAAATACAGCCTTTGGTAAGCAAAGATTACTAGTAAAAGTAATTTCATGAATTTTCTTAACCTATAACTATGGTATTACTCAATGAAAAAAAATTATTTTAAATTCTATATCACAAATTATCAAAGTAAGATTGAATAATATGTATTATGTTTAATAAGGGGGAAAGGAGAACTGAAATCTAAGGGTATAATCTTCATTACTAAATAAAGTAATTAGATATTTGAGATTATTACATGTAAGTTCTAGTTAATCAATGTTTTATTGTACCTTCTTAAAAATGGGTACATAAATCACTATATGGCCTTAAGAAGTAGATGTCATCCAGAGTATTGTTAAAAAAAAAAAAAAAAAAAAAGGTTGGGGGGGTACAAATTTTTATTTTTATTTTTCAATTAATTTTGATTTTTAAAGTTATAGAAGCAGACTGACACTAAGAAGGTACATACCTTGTAATATTGTCAATATTCAATTATTTTTATCCTAAATCCAGTAATTTTTTATGGTTCAACCTAGCACAAAAAATAATTCATTCTACATACAGATATTAAGCATCTGTTATATAACAATTGCTGTGGAAAATACAAAGATTGATGAGACAAAAATATTACCTGTTTATAAAGAATTTACAATACATAAGGATTTACCAGTAGGCATATGGTAAGCATCCTAATAATGTGGAGGAAACAATTACATAATGATAAACTAATGATCCTAAAAATGTGCCATAACACTGCCAACCTTGGGCTAGGATGGTGGCTTCCATGCCCTGACTTGAGACATAGGGTTTGCATGCCCATATCTAGGTTCCTGTCATGGGAAATGGGCAGCAAAGGTGGTCAATAGGTGGAAAAGGGGGGGATGCAGACCAGACTCAGGGGATTGGAGAGCCCAGAGCTAGTCCTGGGGATGCGTGGAGGCAAGGGGAGGTTTATATAAATCCAAAGATGGAACTATTAAGAATTTCAGGACAGAAGCTACAGAACATTAAACTTCAAGCATAGGGTTCTTCTGAGCACTGAACCTTGTGGGATTACACTTGTCCCACAACCAGAAAGCTGGCCATAGTCAGAATGGCTATGAGTCAGAATAGTGCTGAAAGTAAACATATGGCTTGTTTTCTACCATACTACCATACCCATATCTAAAAGGAGGTCATAGAAATCTTCATGAAATACAAGCTCAGAAGGGTGGAAGAAGTCTGAGAGTGTATAGCAAAACTAAGTGAAATGGCATTCAAGAAATCAGAAGCTTCAATGAAGCTTAGTGAGAAGATACTTCAGAGAAAGTCAAGGATGGGAAGATTAATGAGTCTACAGTAAACAACTACCTCCTGGTTCAGAGAAAGGAGAAAATGATCAGAAGTCATTTTCACTGAAAACTGGTAGTTGAGCTTGGCTGGTGGAGAGGAGCCAGGTGAGTGGAGAGGATTGAATGTGCTGGGGACTGGAGCACGCTCATGAGCAATTGTTATCCATCAGGAATTTAGTTAAGTTAGACGTCAACCCTCTCATTGGTTGGAATTACTTGTGGTATAGATATTTAAACCACAGAAATCACTACATTCAAGGTTGTGAAAGTTTGTGGGGGCAGAGCATGAAGAAACCTGGAAGTCAAGGTATGAGTACTTTATTTTATAGGCAATGGGGAGCCATTAATCTGATCCCTCTGCTTCCTCATTGAGATGAATCTGACAGAGTTATAGAGGATTGTATTGGAAGGAAAACTGATAGGAGGAAAACCACTAGGTCACTGCAACAGACAGAGAAAAATAATAAAGGAGGACAAGAAAAGATGCAAGGCCCTCCACAAGAGCAATTAACCAATTAGGAAACTGATTTGATGAGTTAGAGTTATGGATGGGATAGAGGACATATTAAAAAAATATCTCCCAGGTTAAACCCTTACATGCTGGGAAGATGGCGAGACAATGTCACAGATAACAAACATAAAAGAGCAGATGGAGAAATTGACTTGACAAAATGATGAGTTCAATTTTAAACGTGTGTGTTTTAGTACCAGGATATGCCCATAGGTCTGGGCTAAATGAAAATTTGGAAGGTCAGGCGTAAGAACCCAGTTCAAGAACATACTAACAATAATAGTCCGCCTAGGAATCCTCCACTAATCACGACAGTTTAAGGAAATGAATTGGTTTTAAGTGTGAGGAGGAAGAAATCTAAGAGGAGAGAATGAAGGAGAAATCCCTGGGGAACATAAGTAAATGGAAGGTGAGGGAAAGGGAGGAATCAGAAACGAAGTCAGAGGGTATCCATCAAATCATAATGTATCCATTAAATAAGATCTCTTTAACAGAGAAACTTTCATTCCTGAGCATCATTGAAAATCTAGAGTCAAGCTGACTTAAGAAAACATTAAAAAAAAAAAAAAAAGAATACTTTCACATCATGTCACTTGATTCAGGAAGTTTAGCACCTGACTTCCTTTAACAATGAAAACCTGCTATTTACAAAAGCCCCTTAAGGAGCAGAGTCAAAGCACTGACTGTCAGAGCTGCATTGCCTTAGGACCAGAGCCATGGCAAACATTTGCTCATTGACGTTCTTTCAAAACCAATTATCTTGGGTTGTTCAGGGAAGAATCCTTTAATGTTGTTTTGATTTTTTTTCTTTTATTTTTTTTGGTAGCAAGGTAACTGAGAAATAAGAAATAGTTTTTTCTTCAATTCTATAGTCTTGAAAATGTTTTTAAAACATCTAGGTTGTTTCTAGATTGATTAGTAGGATTAACATTATGACTCATGTCCCTACTCTCTAACACTCGGGTTAACAGTCTGTAAATGTGATTTAATAGTAATGCGGTTTATGTGGTATACAATAACACATATCTTTCGTAAATATATAAAGTATTTTCTGTCTGTCTTTACTGTTGTGTATAGGTCAGACTATCTATAGCAGTCATTCTCAACCTGTGGGTCGCGACCCCTTTGGCAGTCGAACGACCCTTTCACAGGGGTCGCCTAAGACCATCCTGCATATCAGATATTTACATTACGATTCATAACAGTAGCAACATTACAGTTATGAAGTAGCAACGAAAATAATTTTATGGTTGGGTCACAACATGAGGCACTGTATTGAAAGGGCCAGAAGGTTGAGAACCACTGATCTATAGGTTTGTTTGGTTTGGGGACTTTCCATTTCCCCTATAGGAGTTTTGTTTTGAGTGCTGATGGTTTTCTGGTTACAAAGAAGTCACAGAAGAACATGACTTCTATTTAAAAACACACACAATTATACAGAATGTTCATAAACACTGATGACTACAAATATGGCCTATGATAAGCAATGCATTTGAAGTTATGTTGACCCAGAGCACATCAAACACATGCCCGTATATATATAATATGTATATAATGCAATGGCAGGATTCCTCATTATGGCTGGAAACTGCAGCCACAGGGAGACTGACAATGAGTGAAAAGGTGTCTCTAAGGGAACACAGGCTTACAGGAAGAGCAGGCTTATAAGGCAGAGATGTAAACACAGGTGGCACAGAACACCTGAAATGCAAAAAATCATGCCCTGCGAATACACACTATGGGAGAACGATGTTTTCAGTCACTTAGAGAGTGATTAGCTTTGATGGTGTCAATTTTCATAAGCAAAGAAATACATTTATTAAGAAAGGTGCAATCATGACATGTCAGTAGCAAGACAAAATGCTTGCACTGGAGTGGGATAGATTTAAAGTTGTATTGCAGGATTTAGTTGGAAAGCATTTGAAAACAATCTGTCCATTAAAGACCCCAACATATTATCAACACAAATAGAGCAATAAAATTATTCATTGGAAAAACAAATCTGGGAAAATGCCCTAAGCACATTTAAATTAGAAAAATTTGCCCAGCGTAGGAGCCTCATTCATTCAACAGAGTCCCTCCTGTGCGCACTCATTATAATATCGAAAGGGTCTAGCTTATCTCTGACCTCTCAGCAGAATTTTCACCTTCAGGTTCTTGCCTTAGAAGCTGAATAAATATCCATACAGGTCTTTGGGCTTTCTGGAGCTTCGAAGAAGTGTATGTTACTTATGCCAGGAGCTGGTACACATTTGAGAAGCCTGGATGGCCTAAGGGAAATATACACAGGGACAGTGTCTTGAAGTAGGGAGCTGTCCACCCCTATTGGCACAATAGGTGGGTTGGGTGGTGGCGGGGGGTGGGGGGGGCGGTAGGCAGGACACTGCAAAGCTATTGCTAGGATTCAGGACAAGGTTGCCCTAAAATATGGCTCCCTGACATATGGCTGTTTTAAGCTGAAGGAGTTCGAGAAAAGGGCAGACGCAGGAAGGTCACTCGGACCTTTCCTTGTCTCCTCCCCTGAAACAGTCATAAAACCCTCATGGGCGAGGTGCCCTCTCTATACCTGGACAAAAGGAGCATCCTTCTCTCTAAAGAAAATGGATGCAGACAAGTTTTAAGTTTCCCTCAGCTTACCACACCTACCTCATCCGCCCTGACCTTCCGTATCTCTACACGACTGCCCACTTTTCATCAAATCCAGCATAGAACTAGCCAGGGTTAACTGTTCCTTCTGGCCTACGGTTCTTTAGGAAGGCTGCCCTATCACATAAAACTTACATTAAACAATGTTCTCTGCATTCCTTCTGCTTAATCTCTGTCCATTTACTTTTCAGACCCAACTAGGGACCCTGAGGGGGCGGAGGAACATGTTCTCTTCCCTGTACTATGAGCACCTCTTTGGGAGGTAATAATAGAGCAGAGGGAGAAATGCCTCCCAGAAAGCCAATGCTGGCTATTTTCAGACAAAAAGAAAGAAACTTCAATCGGTTTGAAGAACATTGTAATATTTATTCTTTCATTTATTATTTACCAATCTACCTCTCCTGGCCACAAACCATGCTTTTCACTGCATTTATATCAAAACTAACTTCCTCCAACTTCTTCTGTTCAAGGTGCTCCAGGAACAGGCCATGCCTACCCCAGCTGCTCTGCTTCATCACACCCTCCACAAGTCAGTACATCCCACTGCCCCACGGGCAGCCATGGTTGTGGATGCCTTCACCTTTATTCTCTTCTCCTGGAAATCTGGCTTCCCCCTACTTACTAATCAAAAGCCATCTTTGTGTAAGTCATCCTTACCTGTTCCAGGATTGTTGCATTTGTCTAACTCTGACCTCCTACACTAATACAAGTTATTCTCCACCAACATTACTTACACATTATTTATCCACTAGACCAGTGGTTGGCAAACTGCGGCTCAAGAGCCACATGCGGTTCTTTGGCCCCTTGAGTGTGGCCACGAAGTTTCAATCGCACTGTACGTTTTCACCCTCACATGGTATTTTGTGGAAGAGCCACACTCAAGGGGCCGCAGTTTGCCGACCACTGCACTAGACACTAGTGCACATGGACCATGGGTATGCAATAATGAGCAAAACCTCCAAACTCAAGGAAATTCCGATGTGTAGTCAAGGGTAAGACACAAATAGAATTGGACTTTAATTTTATTTACTAAAAAATGTAACTAACTTTCTTTGTATTTGTTAACCTTGTCTTAGTCTTTCAAGTTCTTAGAGGGCAGAGATCTCAGAACTCAATGGTTTTTACAGTCTTATTTACAATAGCAAGATATGGAAGCAATCCAAATGTTCACCAGTAGATAAAGAAATAAAAAAAGAAGTGGTACATATATTCAATGGAATATGACTCAGGCATAAAAAAAGAATGAAATCTTGCCATCTGCAGCAACATGGATGGACCCAGAAGGTATTGTGCAGACTGAGAAAGACAAATATCGTATAATTTCACTTATCTGTGGAATATTAAAAAAACAAAATAGAGGGGGGTAAGGGCAGAGGGTGGGGTGGGATCCGGCTGGAGGGGAGCTATGGGGGGAAAAAAGAGGAACAACTGTAATAATCTGAACAATAAAGATTTGATTTTAAAAAAAAAAAACAAAATAATGAACAAACAACACAGAAACAAACTCATAGATACAAGAACATTCTGATGGTTGCCAGATTGGAAGAGTTTGGGAGAATCTGTGACAAAGCAGATGGGATTAAGAAATACAAATTGGTAGTTACAAAACAGTCATGCAGATGTAAAGTACAGCATCAGGAATATAGTTAATAATATTGTAATAACTATGTATGGTGTCATATGGGTACTAGATTTACAAGGGTAATCACTCTGCAAATTATAGAAGTGTCTAATCACTATGCTGCACACCTGGCACTAATATAATATTGTAGGTTAACTGTAATTGAAAAATAAAAATAAGCCGTAACCGGTTTGGCTCAGTGGATAGAGCGCCGGCCTCAAACTGAATGGTCCCGGGTTCGATTCTGGTCAAGGGCATGTACCTTGGTTGCAGGCACATCTCCAGTGGGGAGTGTGCAGGAGGCAGCTGATCAGTGTTTTTCTCTCTCATCGATGTTTCTAACTCTGTATCTCTCTCCCTTCCTCTCTGTAAAAAATCAAGAAAATATATTTAAAAAAAAAAGAAAAAGAAAAAGAAATATTTTAAGAAAGAAGGTTTAAAAGTAGAAATGAAAAGGATTAGGGACTAGAGACTAGAGGAGGCAGTAACATTTCTGATGACAAAGGTAGCACGCTGCAACCACCATGTTCATTTTTCTATGTAATCTCTAATGCTCTGTCCATATTGTCAAGGTTCCTTTTCTGATGTGGGTAAGACCAGGTCTAGGGCTGCATCTATTTTTTTAACATATAATTTCTCCTAATATAGTGAAACATGAGGTGGGAGAAAAGGTTTCTTTAAATTAAAGTCCAAAAGAGCCATTGTATTTTTTCACTTCCTGAGCTTAATGCCTTCCCACAGGCATGGGTGTATGTAAATCCCATGTAGAACCTGGGT
Source organism: Myotis yumanensis (assembly GCF_028538775.1). NCBI lineage: Eukaryota > Metazoa > Chordata > Mammalia > Chiroptera > Vespertilionidae > Myotis > Myotis yumanensis. The sequence continues at coordinate 28,951,588 of NW_027223764.1, read as the reverse complement.
CTCTGGAAAGGGCACATTTCAGAGCCTCTGAATATCTATGGACATACCCATTGGGACACCGATTTGGAGGGAATCAAGTCTATGAAATTAAACCAATCCCAGGCTATTATGCTAATCTCTAATTCAACACCTAACATCAGGAATATTCCTTTCCTAAGGTCCTCCTCATTTTCTCAAATAAGCAGAAGCTTTTGTTCAGCAAATGGACCACATCTGAAAAAGGAAGAAAAGCTGTGTTGGGGATACCTGTTTCTAGCAGCTCCATGGGAAGCAAGAAGAAAAGCCAAGGGAATATTAAAAGCAGAATGAAAAGGCCACGAAAACAACCTCTTGCCTATTGAGATAAAGACCAGCTAATCCATTAAGGTCAGCAATTCAGTGAAAACGTGTTTAAAGCATTTTGGGAAAAGCCTGTTAGCACAGCACAGAATATGCTTTTACTAGGTTAAAAGTATAGGCTCTTAGAGGCAGACCAAGAATCATGTGTTGCCTCCTTCACCATCTTTGACATCATGGCTGAAATATGGCAAGCATAGAGTAAATGTTTGCTAATACCAAATGCACAGGTACGTAAATGAACACTTACACTATGACACTGGAGATGCAAAGTGGTATAAAGAGGTTCTTTTTGTTTTCAGACTTGAAAAGGTTAGCTAGGGATTAAAGGGTGCTCAAGTCAAATTACATTTATATTTGTGCTCTGATTTTAAAAGAATCCTTCACTTCAGTTATGTAGGTAATGATAACTAGGACGAAGATAATTTTCTCTGCATATTAGTTTTTGCTGCATTTGCCTATTTTTCTTTTATGTCATTATATCGATGTGTCCCTCTATCTGGATTTTCCCACTTTCATGGGCTTCTTGTCCATTCTGACCAGTATTCAAGACAACACAGTTAACAGAGATGACAGCATCTGTAAATTTCACCTCTTTAGCACAGGGAGTGTCACCCTTGCGGGTGTGGGGAAGTGCTTATGATGACTTCCTCTCCATTGGCTTCATAAGCACCCTAGCTGCTATGCACCCCTCTATGCATCTATATTTTGCTACCTTTGCAGAAGAGTGAGAAACATTGAGAAGAAAAAAACTTTGAAAATCTGGCTCCAAAAAGAAAGGGTTTAAGTACAGCTTTCAACATTCTAATGAGCAGTTTACTTCCCTGCAGCTGATTGCCCTGGAATGCAATAAAATCAAGAAACACAAACAAAACCAGAATTGATTAGCTCTTTTCCTCCCGTTCCCAACTCCTGTTCACTTAAAAAAATCACAGCGGGGAGAGCAGAATTGTGTTCATTGGTACATGTGGCCCCTCCGGTGGGCACTCATCGCTGCACAGGCCCCTCCAGCCGTGTTGGCTACAATCACAAAGGGGCGACGCTGAAGCCTCCAAAGCGGCTGGTAACACAGGTGTCTTGTCTACGCTGCCATCCAATGAGATGATAGATGTGAAACGGCGTTGAAAAGACTAACGCAGGACGCAAAGTTATTATCAGTTGTTCACAGGTGGAAATATCAACTAATATGATTATACAGTGTGATTCCTGAACAGGGCTATCCACCATCACCAGGGTGCCGCTGGATTTGACATTTTTCTGCCTCTCCAGCTTCTGTTTCATGGTTAACAGTGAACCAGAAACCTCCAAAGAATCAAACTGAGTTTGTCTTGCCTACAAAGTAATCAAATAAACTGAAAACTCAAGGAGAGAGAACACCTGAAAAGGCTAGACTCCGTCACACGGCGAGCGTGAGCACTGGAAGGACCACCAGTGGCAGCAGCCACGGTTGGCTGAGCACCGCCTACGGCTCAGGCATTGTTCCAAGCCCTTCATGTAGTAGAACATTTCATGAAATCATCACTACGGCCTTAGGAAGTGGGTTCTATTCTAATGGCCACCTGACAGAAGAGGAAATGGATACCCTCCCCCACAAAGGCTTTAAATCTGCATGAGCTCATTTAACTTCTCATACCCCTGACTGGAGGAGCCAGGATTGAAATCTCCGCAGCCTGACTGACTGAACTCTGTGGCCTCCCATACAAATTTAGCAAACAGCTTTGCAGTGAACGCCAACAAATATTCAATGGGTGACTTCAGAGATCTGTACATCGTTAGCGCAGATCTAACAGCTAGTAAGTGGAAGAGTAGAATTCCATGGCCCAATTCTCAGAATCTGTGACTGGCACCTTATACAGAAAAACAAACATTGTAAATGTGATTAAGGATTTTGAGATGGGGATATTATCCTTGATTATCTGAGTGGGCCCTAAATGTAATCCCAAGGGTCCACAGAGGAAAGAGGCAGGAGGGTCATCATGGGAGAAGGTGGTGGTGGGACAATGAAAATACACTTTGTAGCGATGTGGCCGGAAGTCAAGTTGTGTCAGAAGCCTAGGAGCTGGAAGAGGCAAAGGATAGGTTCTCCCCTGGGGCCTCCAGAGGTAACCAGCCCTGCCAACACCTTTGTGTTAACCCCTTAAGACTCACTTTAGACCTAAGAACTGGAAGAGAATATGTGTTGTTTGTAGTAATTTGTTGCCATTTTTTCCTAGCTATCCAATAAATGCTTTTAGCATTTCCCATGATGACAAACTAACAGGAATAGACCTTGACGATGGTCTGTGTGTCAGAGTTTCCTAAGTAGCACTGAAATTCCTGCATCTCAGGCAAACCTTATTTCTAGGTGAAAATATTATAAATGGAAAAGAGAAAGAGATCGTTAAAGCAGGAGAAAATGATTCTCTGCTTGAGATTTAGAAACAAAATCACTCATATGTGGGATATAGAACTGAAACTCATAGACACAGACAATATGGTGGGGATCAGAGGGAAGGGAATGGGGAGATAGTAGAGTGTAAGGGGGCCAAATATAAGGTGATGGGAGATGATTTGACTTTGGTTGGTGGGCACACAATGCAATAAACAGATCAAGTATCAGACACGTACACTTGAAACCTATCTAATCTTATTAACCAATGTCACCCCAATAATTTAATTTTAAAAAATAAATAAAGAAGCAAATTCAATTTATTGCTTGCAAGATGACTTGCTTGGGCTGAAAGAATGGGCAGGCTGGAAACACACATAACTGTATCCCTCACAACAGAACATGTTATCACAGTTTACGTGGAGTAAGTAGCAGAAGACACCCATCCTCAACCGAACACAACCACTAAAACCATGGTGGCTATCTAATTACCAAACCCAATAATAAATTGTCTCCCCTCCTTACCCCCCCCCCCCACCAAAAATATATCCAGCTACTCTAGAACAGAAAATGAGAATGTTTGATAGCCAACACACTCTCTCAAAGACATACCAGATAAGTAAGTGATAGGGGATAGGTCCGAACTCAGTCAAGACTTACCAGACATGTACTTTAATGCACACCCAAAGATGGAGAAGGTAGCAAGACCTTTGACATATTTCCAACTTTTACTATATGCCTTAGTCTGACAACCAAAGAAATAGCATGCTACTAACAGGCATAGGAATAATAAACCCTACAACCTAATGCCAAATGATTCATTCATACTGCCAAATTGTACTCATTAAAAAAATACAATTTATTATTTACTATAGCTACTTTAAAATATTTTCACACTCATCTGGTTTACAATCATTTAATGTGTGAGCTGGAGTGATGGTTCCCCTTTCCCTTTCCAAAACGTTGTGCATGGGAGAAGACAGTAAAACAACTGCTGTTTTTGAAATGAAAACAATTTTGAAAGCCTGCATTTTACCACTTGCTTTTTGAGCAATAAAACAAGTAATAAGCTTGGATAAAGGGACAGATGCTTAAGACAGCAAATTTACAAACCCCCCAAAGGACCATCAGAGAGGAGTGTGTGATGAGATAACCAGCGGTGGAAGACTGTTTAGTAGAGCCGAGACTGCTTCTCTCCCAAATCAGCCTTTTCCTTGAGGCTCTTACAATGCCCACACCACACATTTGGCAATAAATGTATCTGATGGCTGCCCAGATATAAGATGCCAAGTCCCATGAAATACATTGTGTACAGTTATTTAATATTTTGAAAAGTTATAGTTTTCTTGGCTTTGAAACCTATCTAATCTTATTTGAAACCTATCTAAGTCTTAAACAGGCTTGAGCTACGACTGCTAAAATTCATGAAGTCACTACTGTGCTAAAAGGTTCTCGGTCTAGTGAAAAATCTTCCAGCCACATTAAAGTGGACCAGGTACTAAGACACAGCTGCGCACGGTGTGCAATGCACTTCTCGACTTGTGCTATGCGTGGGATGAGCCTTTTCTCTTTCCTTGCCATTTGGTTGTTCTGCAGGTGTTTTTGTTTATGCAAACATGTTCCTGGAGCCCAGCTCCATGTAGCAGATGTTAAACACTAGTCTTCCATTTGAGGGCTGGATAACTCTTTGTAATGTTGTTGCCTTTTTGAAGTTTAGGCACCCATAGAATATTCACTTGCTATCCATTGTACACAATTCAGAATAGTCCGTGGCACAGAACAGGTGCTCAAAGATACACAGATGATGTATCAGAAAGAACACCTATTTTCTCTGAATCAGCAGTACCATTTCAAACAAGATACCAAGTAGCACTAGTCCTTAACTACAACTCTCATTTATAAAATGTGTAAGTAAAGCATGTTTTTTTTGTTTTACTCTTGTACATGTGTACCAGTTTGAGAGAGCTGGGTGTGGAGAGGCAATACAGTATCTGAATCCCTGACAATATTTTGTTATTTGAGTTAATGAACCATAATTCTGTCTCCTCAGTCTCTTTTATGTATCTAGATAGATAGATAGGCAGGTAGGTAGGCAGACAGACATAGATAGATGATAGACAGGTAGGTAGGTAGGTAGGTAGGTAGGTAGGTATATAGATAGATAGATGATAGATATATCTCAGATTTGTTAATATGTAATTTCTGAATTTTTTTATGTATAAGATATATAGACTTGTGAGTGTATGGGTGTGCGCAAACTTAGCTTTGCCTTAAGATAGGTCATTATTTTTAAATTGCGGGGAAAACTCTCAAAATGGTTGCATAAATCAAGAACTGCAAGTGCCTGAAACATATGCCTCTGCCTTCCAAACCCTTGACCATGGCAGACCTCAGTAACTGACCATGGCAGTCTTTACTGCCGAGACCAAAAAGACCTCAGAATCCTTCTCAAAATAATGCTCCTGGCAGCCCCTACTCCGCTATTGGATTAGCTCTCACCATGAAATTTATTTGCCGACCTTGGTATCAGTATAACAAAGTGCATGTGGGTGTCCCACGTATTTATTATCAACAGTGCAATTCAGTTCCTAACGTCCAGGCGTGCGCTGTGAAACTGAAATACAGGAGAGACACTGCAGAAAACACCATTTGAACCATTTTCCCAAACTGACCTTGTTTTTATACATGGCTCAAGAAAGCTTTATACTTCAAAAAGAAAAAAAAAACAAAACAAGCTTTCTTCTCAGCTTTTATCCTTCATACTCAAGTTGAAATAAACCCACAGGTGATCACATGTTGGAAACTGTACATAATTCTCATTTTACATAAGATTGAGTCCATGTAGTCACTGGACTTCCTATTGCTAGGTTGAGGAATTTCCTAGGATTGATCCTTTCATTATCAGTTGCCAGAAGAACCTTCTGCCAAAAGCCTAAGGAGATTTAGAGGGTCAAGAATGTAAGTAAATAGTAATTACCTTTTATAATCATGGAACATATTATGCACAGAGTATGTAATTTAATGTATATGTCCAACTTCAAAATAAGACCAACATAGGTGCTATGCTTTTGTATGTGAGCAAATAGATTTTAGACACTTGACTTACTGCTTCCATTTGTGTGGTGGGGGGATGAGAAAACTACCATCATTATGATCTTAATTCATAAAATTAAAATTTAGCCTATAGATAGGGAAAAACTGATTCATGTAACTGTTCACAATGGTTTATACAATAATGTGCTTTTTATATGTAAAATTTTCTTTAAGTCCTCACAGAATCATTGTGATGAGTAATTCCATATATTGCCACACATTTATAAACAAAGTCCTGAAATAGGCTTATCATACTTAACCTCTCTACCAATAGCTCTCTATCTGTAACAAGACAACTTCTTATTTTTGAAAGATCACAGGAATATTTGCTTCTAGTTTTAATCATCACTCTTCCAAATTTGTGGCTTTGAGTGGCAATGACATTGCTTAGTTCACAACAGCAGGTAAATTATGACAAAGTAGTTTTAAGTTGACTAAATTATTTGAGAAATTAGAACTACATCATGTCAGAGACAAGAGAGACATCATAGATCTTCAGTCTGTGCCCTCCTTTTAAATATGAAAACCTGAGATACAGGGAGGCAAAGACATGAGATACCATTAGATGCCATTAATGAGAAACTGAGCAGCCATTAGGATAAGACCCGAGGGATTGTCTCATCTGCCTTCCACCACCCTACCCCCAACGGCTTCATGCTTCTTTTAAACAACAGCACAACAAAGGAGCTCCCTGAAGTCAGAACACTGATTTTTATGCCTCCTGACGTAACATAATTGCAAACTAATTCATGTCCCAACTTTAAAATTGGTATTTCCATCTATAATAATAAAAGTGTAATATGCTAATTAGACCAGACAGCCGAACGACCTTCCAGACGAAGCGGGGGCTGCGAGGGCCAAGCCCCTTGCACGAATTTCATGCATCGGGCCTCTAGTTTAAGAATAAAATCCACTCACTGCCACCATGACTACTGTTGTCTAACAATCCCAATTAAAGAATACTTTCTTCTGAATTTGTACCCTCAAAACATCTTCAGGCAATTGAGAGATGATGCCAAGCAGTGTTGAAAAGCAGCTGCCAGTTATAACAACAATGAACGTCTGCAGCAATCAAGACATAGACTTTGTTGTCCAAAGCTGTTGATGTTAGTCTTTCAATTGCAAAGACACTTCCTTTCTAATATTTTACTTTAAAAAGTTTAAGTAGGCTGAAGTGAAAAATAAAAGCAGCACTTCACTAAGATTTATTTTACAAATCTGACACTTGTCTAAAAGACTTAATTAATAGATAATAGCAACTATTTACTTAGCACATTCCATGCGCCAAATCCTGTGCTAAGTGATGAACATTATGTCACTAATTTCCAAAAACCATTAAGTGAGGCAAGTTCTATCACTAGCTCCTTTCACTGAGGCTGGGAGGGATTATGTAATCTGCTTCAATCAACACCTTTGGACTTTGAACTCCAGGCTACCACCAGAAGTCATGCTCTTAAAACACACCACAATTATGTCTCTAAGGGAAATAATCTGAAAGTCCTTCCATGTTATGAGTCAAAGAATTAACTAATATAGGTAATATTTTCACCGAACAACTACCTGTTTTCTTATAAATATATTACTACTAACCAGAATAAATTATGCTTTTAAATCCTGCTGATGTGAAATTTGTATCCTGTTCAGCTTTAACTTTATTTTCTTCATGGAATAAGAAAGATAGCAAACTGCAATTGACTTAAACCCCAGCAAAAGGGAACTGATATATATTGAATATATTTTATTGATTTTTTACAGAGAGGAAGGGAGAGGAATAGAGTTAGAAACATCAATGAGAGAAACATCAATCAGCTGCCTCCTGCACACCCCCTACTGGGGATGTGTCCGCAACCAAGGTACATGCCCTTGACCAAAATCGAACCTGGGACCCTTCAGTCCACAGGCTGACACTCTATCCACTGAGCCAAACCAGTGAGGGTGGAACTGATATCTTTACTGAAAGTGGACATTGGCATCGATATTTCCTAACACTCATAGATATTAATAGTATGCTAGCATGCTCTGTGGTTATTAGTGTATACACCGACAACATCTGCATAATTATCCATATATGTTAATATGGTGTCAGAAAAAAAGCTATGCGGAGCCTCTGGTCCTTTTAGAGGATTGGGATTACTCTAAAGAAACTCTTGCATTACAGATCCAATAGAATCGCTGTCACTGGTTTATTATCACTCTTCATTTGTTTGATCATGGTGAAGGTCATGGACAATAGACTTCAATTTTTTGAACTTTTGTCAACTTCAATTTTTATCATGAAATGCCAATAAAATTGAATCACATGTTCAATAATCACAAATTATTAGTTTTTCCTTCTCTGGCTGTTTTTCCATTTGTTAATACTTTGTCAGAGGAATAGGAATGGAAGCAATATAACAGTTCTTCCATTTTATTTATCAGATAAAAGTTTTGGTCCAGGAAGAGATGAGCACCTTACTCATATGGGGAGGCAGCACTCTTCATGGATTATTCTAGCAATGAGCACTGGCATATTTACATGTAGGTACCTTTAAATTCTAAGCATATGCTTGGGTAGAATTGGGGTGTTTGGTTGCCTATTTTTAGGGATCAGGTCCTTGAACAATGTTCAGGATTAAGGGTATCTACAGAGTAGGGCAAACGTAGGTTTACAGTTGTGAGTACATGAAATATACTTTATTCTTGAATTATTATTTATCAATTATTGTATTGCTCCCCATGCAATCAACTGTAAATCTACATTTGCCCCACCATGTACATTGTTATATGACTTTACAGTTGTCCATCATCAAAGAGAAAATAGAATGGCAAATAGTAAATCCACACTTCCTTTCAAAAGCTGTTCTAAGAAATGTTTGGTCAGACAGAAGAACTGACCAATATCATTTTAGTTAATACTAAGCAGTTTCTATGAAGGGCAGTATGGGGAATATAATTCAAATAACAATGAAGACTATTTTGTCCACTATAAAGTATTAAACTAAGTGTGACCATTCTCTCCAAGACAAAGCTGATTTACACATGTGAGCTGGGAGTCTATCTTATTATAAGAAGTGAGATCATACAGCAAAGCACATTTCATGTGTTCAAGAACTGGCTTTTCAGGGTTAAGGAGGTAACAGATGAGAAAGACTGGTGGTATTAAGTGCCATGTTTGCAGTCATAAAAACTATCATCTATTTGGTGTTTGCTTATATACCAAGTTCATTTCATCTTCACACCAACTTTATAACAAGGCTATTCATTTAACTTCCCCATTTCACTTATACAGAAGCCATGGCTTAAGGGCTTTCTAAAACATATGAAAGCTACGTAGAGGTAAAGTCTGGATTAAAATCAATAGCTGTTGGTGTTGTTGCTTTTAAGTAAATAGGACAACACTCTTAAACACTGTAAAATAACTAAGTCCTTAGAGACTTCTAGATGGAACAGGCATGATATGGCACTTGGTACTTAAGGAAAACCTTAGAATAGAAACAACATCTGGAAGCCTAGTATCTGAAAAAATGGGCTGAAGAGGAAAAGGCACCTCCAACATGGAAAAAAAAAAGGCATGGAGATTGGAAATCACACATTATCTTTAGTGAAACAGTCCATTGTCAAAATTGCAGGAGAGAAGCATCTGCAAAAATAGACATGGTAAAAGCTCATGGGGGTATTTTAGGGTCAGTGGATGAGGGAGAGCAATAGAAAAACAGATAAGGCAATTGGACCACCCATATTTTGAAACTTCTAAAGAAATCCAATCTAGAATTATTTTTCTTCCCATCTACTTTAGTACAGATAACTTATATCAAAATACAATAATCAATAAACATAAGATAATATAACTGAATTTAACCCAATCTCATAAAAGGAAGAGTTTGTTTTGCATCCTTAAAAAACATTATCATAGACCAACTAGAAGCCGGATGCATGAAATTCATGCAAGGGGCTCGACACCCCCCCTCCCCCCCTGCTCCCACCCACCCCAACCCTGTGGTGGTGGCTGCCTCTGCCTTGCCCTGCCTGCAGGGCTTTCTCCAGAAGGTCATCTGGTCTAATTAGCATATTACACTTTTATTATTATAGAAGATAAGCACTGGCAAGGCAAATTGCTCAGCAAACCTTATTTGTAAGTGTAAATTCCTGTTCTTGTCTTTTACATGATACCTGTTTCCCTCTGGCTGTCAACATAATCTTGAGCTGAATTTTAACATTCTGGCTATTTATTGACCTACCTAGCTGGTAGTTCCTGACATTCCTCCAAAACTTGTGTCAAAGCCTAATGCTCTTTCATGCTTCCTGCTAGTAAACCGCATGTATCCTTGTTGCCAAAAGCAAAGTCGCATTTGGTGCCAACTTATTTTTTATTAGTATACTTAATGTAAAAGCACACATTTAATTTTAAGAGCAATAATTAAATGTGACTCAAACTAAATAAACCTAGTTATAGGAATAAATAAAATCTATCAAAGTTTATAATAGGCATAAAATGTCTCTCAAGATATTTTTAAACCCATACATTTTGCCACCAGGACAAAAATTCTAAAGCAACTATTGCATGACCTGTGTTACATTTGTTATTCTTCTCTTAATCTTTTAATCCTCTTATTTACTAATATAATCTTATTCCCAATTTCCACATTGTTTTCACTCCTAAAATGGATGCTTCATTCACATGGTGACATTTCTGTAATTAGAACTTGCCTTGCAAACACTCGTATATTTAATGGTTTCTTCTCCCCTCCTCAACATCTGTCATTAGAAAGATGGATCATTCTATTATCAGTGTTTCCACAGAATGTTGGAAATATGTCTTTCTTTTAACTTTTTTTTCTTTTTGTAAAATGACTATGAAATAAATGTACTGAACACTAACAACAAAAGCTATTTCTGAAATTTCTGAATATAAGTGAAAATCGGTTTATTTGTTTACAAGTGAGTTCTCTGAATATAGTAATATATATAATCCTAATAACTTATGAAGACACTCTTTTCTTCTCCAAATTCTTTATTCCTTTTTTTTTAATCCTCACAGAGAATATTTTTCCATTGATTTTTTTAGAGAGAGTGGAAGAGAGAGGGAAAGACAGAAAGAAACATGGATGTGAGAGAAAAACAATGATTGGTTGCCTCCTGCACAAGCCCCAACCAGGGCACGGCGAGGGAGGAGCCTGCAACTGAGGTACATGCCCTTGACTGGAATCAAACCCAGGACCTTTCAGTCTGCAGGCAGATGCTTTATCCACTGAGCCAAACCAGCTAGGGCCCTCCTTCTTATTTGAATTACTCACCTCTCTCAATTAGAAAAAGAGACTCAGTTCTAAGTGGAACAATAGGAAAGGTAAAAACTAAACCAGGGGGTTTCCATGAACATATTTAACAAGTACCCTATTTATAATTTTACTTCAAATTTAGTATTTCTCGGTAAGAAAAAAAAAATTGTGTGTGCATTCCATAAGCAAGTTGGAGCATAAGTTGAAAGACAGTGGAAATCTCTGTTCAGAATCAGGCAGTTTCATGCTCCTCCCCACCTTCTCATTGCTGGGCAAAACTGGTACTTCAGTTTGCTGATCAGAGATGGGTGACATTCAAGCTGATATTAAGGATGTAGGGGAGGGTTGGGGGGGCGGGGTGTTAAGAGATCAACCAAAGGACTTGTATGCATGCATATAAACATAACCAATGGACACAAACATTAGGGGGCTGAGGGCATGTGCTGGGAGGTGGAGGGGGTTGGGGGGAGGTTAATGGGGGTAAAAGGAGACATGTGTACTACTATCTGTAATACTTCAAACAATAATAAAAAAGGATGTTGCTGCTGTTTTTTAAGATTTTTACCTGCCCCTTTCCTCTAAAAATTTATTTCAAGTAGTCACTAGGCTGAGAACATAATGTTGAAAAACAAGCCCTTTTATATTAAACTGCCTACATAGCCTATTAAAATAGGTTCTAAATGGTCACTATAGCAACAAAATTGCTACTGGTTGACCTGGCATGCACCCACGCAAACATGGTCACCATTCTGACATTCTTCTGCTGCTCGCATGAACTTGCTTTATTTTCTCAGAGAAACAGAAGCACTTAAACTTTAACATCTAGAAGAAATTATTCTTCAAAAATCAGCATTTAAATTATAACTAATAATTTCACAAATTTTAAGAGAAAAATAAATGTATTGAAATATTTATACCTATAGATTATTTAGTGATGATTGGTACTAGAACTGTAATCATAACTATCTTTTGATCTCAAAAATATCCCAAAGCCTTAAATGCAGTTAATATTCTAAAACTTTTTAAAATATTAAATTGTTCCACATTTTTTAGAGTAAGCATTCAATGTAACACTAGGCCAGAAATGGCAGGCAAGATACTATTTCTTAAAAATCCTAATTTGGTAACAAAAGAATAAGAGTTTGATGAATGTTTCTTAAATATAATATATACAATATCACATATGCACGCACATGTCATACATATAAACACATATACACATACTATATATACACAGAATAGGAACAAAGAAAATTAACAATTTAAAGTGATATATAGTGTGTATAGCATGTAGATACATACACATATATATGTATAGTATGTAGATATAAACACGGATATATGTATGTCTACATATCTATATATACTATACATAACACACACATGCACACATTTAATTTTGTAATCCAACACAAAATTCTAGCAGCTGTCCTGGGGGTGGGAGTGGCCAGGGAGGGATCAATGGGGGAACAAGGAGACATATGTAATACTTTAAACAATAAAAGAATAAATTAATTAAAATAAAAATAAATAAAGTCTAGTAGCAGTCCCAGATGATTGCTAAATGCCACTCAAATACAAACATGGACATTTATTTCTGATAGTATGACAGATGGCAAACCCAGTGCCATGAAACATGTTTGCCATTACTGACCAAGACTCAAGAACCACACTTAAAGGTCAGAGGGAAGAAGTAGCCTAAAGCATGTATAAGATGGGGCCTCTGCTACCATTCAGTTGTCTTCTGGGGCAATGAAGGGCCTGCTTCTATTGGCTTCAGCTACATGCAAGTTGGACAGTGTCCCAGAGAATGTGCTCTCATAGCATTCAGCCTTCAGTTGGGGGCATTACCTCCATCCAGTACAAGGAATACAGTTCTACCCTAGTAACCCCAGCCTCACTGCTTATCACTGGCGGACCCAGAAGAACCATGCCATAGAACGTCAGCTGTAGAGTCTACCTCAGGAGCACTGCCAGGGGGAGCGAAGCCCAGAGCACAGTGTGTATCAGCCACTTAGCCATTGAAGGGAGTCCAGCCGCCCAGCGTTCAATGTGTGTGAGCTGAGAGTTTGGACCATATCAGAGTTTCTGGAATTATCTATTGCAAAAGCCAATAAACTACCATATTTACTTTTTTTGTTGTTAGGACAAACTCAGTCACAACATACATTTTATCATATTGCTAAATACATTGGAAAATTCAACTGCACAAGAAATTCATTTTTTTTTTTAATCTTTCTCCAAAAACCTCACACTGTTTTAATATGTGTAATTCATGGTGCAGCCCTCAGGACTGATCTTAAATGTTACCTCCTTCTGAGAGCCTGCTTATAAGTCCGGGGCGTGTACTTTCTCAATATGTTCCCGAACCCTCTGTGCTGAATTCTAACATAGTATTGATCACATTGTACTATAATCACTTCTTTTCCTTTTCTGCTGCCCCCAGTTGACCATGAGCTCTTTGGAAAAAAGAACAGTGTCTTCCTCAACCATGAAGCCCAGAAACCTGGTTCCTGCTTGGCAGAGTTCAATAAATGTTTGGTGAACAAAACAATCAAACAGGAATTACTTTTAAGTGGAAGAGGGAGAAGTCGGCTCTCTGGAGATAAGTTAGAGAGGCCAGAAGGCATTCTGAAAATTCAGTGAGCTTCACTGAGAGAAGCGAAGTTCTTTATCGCTGGGAGGATTTAAGTTGGTGCAAAATGGCTATTTAACAAGGAAACTAAATCATTCATCAGTTGCTCATCTGCCTGGATGCACTCTGAGAGCTCCTCCACCTCTGAAGTTATTGGCTTCATCATCTCCAGCCCATAGAAACAAGCCCTGTATTTTAATTATTGACTACAATTTGGTATTTGTTTCCTTGTGTCACAGATGCTGCATGGTGCCGATTTCCCTTTAAAATAGCGACTTCAATGAGGACATCCATGGCATTGCAAAAAAAAAGGTTGTGTTGTGAGCCTCCTGGGGGACTGCAGGGTCCATACCAGTTGTCAGCCAATTCATGACCGTAAAGAGGTGTCAGAATTAAAAAGGACTCCTGGACATACTGGAAATGTTAAGGCATTGCCTCTAATCACACAACCAATCTCTTAGCAAACGAGATGTTAGCTTAACAAGAAAATTCTTGGTCTAATGGAGAGAAACGGGAAAACAAAATTAAATCGCTTCAAAAATCCTTAACATCCACAGATGCCTTATTACAAGCTACCACCTGTGGTCTTTGTTGCAGCGTGCAGGCTTCCAATTTATGTACACCACTGTTCTGGGTAGCAAGCTGTTTCCCGCCAGACGTATCAATTCATCATTTTAGCAAAGTCTCAAAGTGCTCCACAGATGGACATTAGGGAGAAAAAGCAATGGTCTGCCACATGCATTTGACAAATAAATTGTTCCTGAACTGCTGATCTAAATTAAAACTGGGTTTGAAATGCCTGGGAGAAAGACAAGGCTGTCACTTAGTGAACTCCATTAGTTAAACTGGCATCCTGGAGAATTATGGACTAAAATTAGATACTGCATCTCAACTAGAAATTGGATGCAATGCTTTAGGGGAAAATGGGGGTGGGGGGATATTGCTACTGGTAAATATGATTTTTTTTCCAAATGGCTAAGTAATATTGGAGAGCTATTTTCTACCTACATGGAATGGGAAGTTGTACTAGAAAGTCCTTCTGTTTCACCTAAAAAATTTGGTAATTTAACCTCCATAGGAAGGCAGGGCTCCCCACTATTACAGTAAGGTAGAGAACCGTTCTTTTTTCCAGGATATTGGTTTGTAAACCACCACAATTGTTGAGAACCATGGGTATCCAAACCTAAGTCAGCTGGCTGCTTATAATAATTACTTAGCTGGTTTTTCAGTTCAATTTCTATCAGTTTTAAACACTTCCCCAAATAAGAATAAACTTTCAAAAATATTACCTACATATGAAATCAATGAGTCATTTTTTTCTCCTCACCATATTTCCTTTTCAGCTACATTCTTATTCTAAATGCAAACATTGAACACTGGTCCCTGAATCACTGAATTAAATCTTTCCACTAAACGCAGTAGGCGTGGGTTGGGCTTGGGGGTAGTAAGAAGATAAATTTCTTTGTTGGCTTCCGTGCCAAGTGTTCCCACCATAATTTTGAATCTGAAAATCTGAAAAGGACAGCAACAGGAAATTAAGTGAGGGTAGAAATGAGCTGGGAAGGTCAGTAATAAATGTGCATTTCATAAAACAAACATGTGCATTTTATCTTTATTTATTTCAAGCATCATTTCAAATTCTGACGCGCTGTTTAAAAAACAACTTTTTAACCAACTGCTTCAAAGAAAAAGAGAGCAGCCCTTCCTTATGCCAGGGATCACTTTCTACATTTCTGACCCATTCGTTAGCTGCAGAGCCCATTGATACTGGCAGACTATCTCAGTGGGATTAGAACTCTCTTATTACAGTCAGCTTCTTGAGTCTCCCTTCGAATATATCAACCCCCAAATTTATGTGCCATTAATGTAGCCAATAATGAGCTCCAGTTTCAGCTGGGGGAAAAAAAAAACTGGGTTAAAAGGAGACATACGTACTACTATTTGTAACACTTTAAACCAGGGGTCCTCAAACTTTTTAAACAGGGGGCCAGTTCACTGTCCCTCAGAACGTTGGAGGGCCGGACTATAGTTTAAAAAAAAAACTATGAACAAATTCCTATGCACACAGCGTGGCAAAAACACCCGGCAGGCCGGATAAATGTTTTCGGCGGGCCGCATGTGGCCCGTGGGCCGTAGTTTGAGGACCCCTGCTTTAAACAATAAAATAAAATTTTAAAAAACTGGGTTATCTCAGCACTTAAAAAGTTTACTTGGATCAGAACTAACTTGATCATTTTCATATCCAATCAGTAGACTAAACAGACTTAGGGACATCATAATATATTTTTTTTACCAATGTGGAAAAACCCTAGTACTAAAAGCTTTTGAATTGGGCTTTCCAAGAATCAGGCGCAATGAAAGGGTTCCCTTTGGTACATAGAGACAAAGAAAAAAACAAAAAAGAAGCTAACCAAGACTTTGGGTCCCCAGAGATTGAGGCTGGTGATTGACAGCTGCAGGACACCTTCAAGGGAAAACTATCCCTATCTTTGACTTAAAGAGGCTCCCTTCAGAAGTTAGATATTGGAGACCTGATTGGGTCTTAGAGGACATCTCCTAGAAACTGCTACAAATATCCAAAGGTTGTACAGGAGTTCATTACTCAGATTTTCTGTCTCTTCTGATATGGTTTTCAACCATGTTTCCACTCTTTACACAGTTGTGAGAAGAGGTAATGATATATAATTAGAACTATTTTGTTATGTTTTATTACTCTGAAGAACCAAACCAAACCCAAAACAACCATTGGGAAACAAACAAACAAAGCCTTTGGGCCAGAAAAAAATAAAATATTTGAATCAGTGTATATGAGCGCATATATTATTAAAATGTGGCTAATTTAATTATATTTTAAATATTTTCCCCCAAATTCCTAATTAGTCATACATTCCATCACTTTCGATCTGTTTTTCACTAATACGTCTGTAACTATTACCGTTTTTAATAACGTATACTGATATTGACCACCAAGAGAGGAGCAGGTTAAGTAAACCAGTCTTCAGACTATCTGAGAGAAGGCCATCGTCACAAAACAGGCACAGCCTGAACTGAAGCAGTGAGTTTCCTTCCACTATAACCGTCTGGTATGTAGAAGCAGAGAGTTGGGTGAATTAGAAGTAAACACATTATTAGGGAAACCAAACAAACCTTAGTACATGAAATCTTCTAATAAGCATTAGAGAGAGTGTGCTCCAGACCAGACCTTGGGTTATGGAGACAACAACAAAAATAGTCTCTACCCTCAAGGAATTCACAGCCCACTGGGAAAATTAACAAGCAAATGCCAGGACACTGCTGGCAAATGATACTGGAAAGATCAATTCCTGGAGGTCTGAGCCCAGGCAGGAGGGCCCCTGCTCTGGCCTCGGGCTGGGAGGATGGGGGTTCCCTGGGTAGATGAAAAACCAGTGGGTACTGGCTGAGCGAAGAGGGAGGAAGGCTTCTCCTTGGCAACCACAAAAGCAGAGAAAAGCCTCAGAGAAAAAGAAAAAGTGCGTGCTTGTGAGGAAATAAAGTTTATGGCAGGCATTAGAAACCCTGTGGTAGCGAGCAGCAAGAAATGCGGCTAGGTAAACAGCTTCAGAACATAAAAGGCCTTGAGCTGATGAAATACTATTCTTATTTCCACTGGTACTCCTTGATGCCCAATAAAAGTGTGCTATTTCTCTAACTACCATATTCAAAAGACTTGAAAAGTTTGTTCTAAATGTCTTATTTAGATGAACTCTGTAAAGACTACTAACTTCCACCTCAAAGCAAGTTCTACCCTCACAGCAGAGCGTTTCTGTAGACCTCATGTTGACAATCTCTGTATTTGAACGGTGCTGTTTAATCATGTTAACAGGAAAGAAGCCAACCTACTCCCTCCTTTTCAGGAAGAAGCAGAAAATTAAGAAATATCTTATTTTCTCAGGAGTTTTCCAGTTGCTTAATATCTGACCTTCAGGTATAAAAATCCACATTATTTCCCACATGTATTCAATGAATACAGGAACCACAAATTAAATACCTATAATTGTGGTGCCAGTCCAACCAAAAATGCTTTCTCTGACAAACAACTCTATGCTAAGGCACTCAAAAAACTTCCAGCACCACGCTCTGGGGTGGCATTAACTAGTCCACGCAGCAGTGCATGGTACAGTGGAAGGAACATGAACGTTGAGTGAAAGACTGGGCTTGAATGTAGCTTTGCCATCTGCAACTGTGTGACCTTAGAAATTAATCTCACTGAGCCTTGACTTCCTCTTCTGCCCACCAGAATAATACATACCTGTTAGGGTTGTTGTAAAAATTAGAATTTCACAGCTAGCTAAGGAATAAGCTTGGCAAGCCAGGGGAACTCCACAGCGGAGGGCTGTGACTAACAGACCGTCAGGGACTCTAGCCCTGCTGAGGTTCTTCAGACCTAAGCTACTGAGAATCAATGGACGTTTAAGCCACTCAATAACCCCCTTCTTCATGCTCAATTCACAAGATGCCTCCCTAAAATGCCCCTCCCTGTCAGCTCCGATGGCCACCTGTCATTTCCAGTTTTTGAGTGCATGGCTCAGCAAGTCAGGTGCCCCTGGCAGGGGCACAGGCGTCACCATTCATACTAATGCACTGCATTCAGTGTTCATCCCTTGGATGAAAATCCAGGCCTCTGAGCCTGTTCCTTAAAGAAATGATCACACTATCATTTAACTAGAAGAGGGAACAGAAACATTGTTTACAACCTCTCAAAATCTCCACTTTAAAATAAAGTTAATGCATTGCTTATGTGCCTTCCCCCCTCCCTCTTTGAACACAAAGATTTCAGTCTGCACTAATGCCAAAGGGCAAGATCAGTTTTACCTGAAGTGAAATAAATCCTGTAACCAGACATCGCTTCACTCTTTCAAGAGCTTATCCCTAGCTTCCTAAGCGGGTCCTGAACTGCAGGTTCACCATGACAACAGGTGAGATGACAGTGTCTGACTTCAAAACACACGATCCTGGCAGGGTCTGGAGATACTCTTCCCTTCAAGATGGTAATTTCTTCCACTAGAAAACCTGCATTTCAGGAGAAGAGTGTGCATGTTCTAAAGCACAGCCAAGTAGAAAGGACGTGGGTTTTGGAGTCAGAGAAACATGGGCCCAATCCCAGCCCCACTACTGACAGCTTTGCAAACATGGGCGAGCGCTCTAAGTCACTGTTTGCTCATCTGTGAAGGAGCAAACCACTGCCTTACACTGCACTGGGCTGTGTAGGACAGACGCCTGCAAACAGGGGCTGCCACCTAACTTTGTGCCTTCCATGAGTGAACAATGATTTTTAGCCCTAGCCGGTTTGGGTCAATGGATAGAGCAGCGGCCTGCAGGCTGAAGGGTCCTGGTTTCAATTCTGTTCAAGGCACGAACCTCAGTTGCAGGCTCGATCCTGGCCCTGGTCTGGCTGGGTTCAGGAGGCAGCCAACTGATGTGTCTCTTTCTCTGTCTCTCCCCCTCCCTTCCACTCCTTCTAAAAATCAACTGAAAAATATCCTCGGATGAGGATTAACAAACAAACAAAAATTCTTACATTTTTAAGTGGTTGGGGAGGGGGAGTTGTTTTCTTTTTGGTTATATAAGCACTTAAATAAGATTCTTGATTTTGCCTCCTTGTCCACAAAGTCTAAAATATTAACAATTCGGCTTCTTTATAGAAAATATTCGCTGACCCTGGGCTTAGATGACTGAGTGGACTGGGACTCTTATATAGAGATTTTATGTGCTTGGCACTGCGAGGTGCGTAATAAGCATTAGTTCTTCTCCTTTGAGGGGGAAACTGTGGCTTTGTGCAATAAGAACTAATTTAAAACATCTTTTTAAATGCTTAACAGCTTCCATCACTCATGGACCTTGTGGTATTGGAAAATTTTTCTACCTCTCTGGAGGATCAGTCTACTTCTCTTCAAAAATGGCAATTTCAGGTCTAGTTTTATGTACGTTTTTCTCAAGAAAATGGAGTTGACCTTGAAGAACACAGGTTAGAACTGCATGGGTCCACTTATTTATGGGTTTAATTTCAATACAGACTATAAATGTATTTTTCATTCCTTATTATTTTCTTAATAACATGTATTTTCTCTAGCTTACTTTACTGTAAGAATATTGTATACAATACATATAACATACAAAATATGTGTTCATAGGCCGTCAATGTAGGCTTCCTTTTGCTCAAGAATAGGCTATTAGTAGCTAAGTTTCAGGAGAGGCCAAAGTGATACTCAGATTTCCACTGCCCAGGGGTGTCAGTCTCCCAAACCCCTGCAATATTCAAGGGTCAATGGTAGCTAATTATTTAAAAACAAGTGAAAAATGCCTGATACATTCAGCTATTTAACAGAAAGTACCCCTTTGTAAGTTTACTATAGAAAACTTAGAAAATCACCATCAGGAGGTAATTCTGGCTAATATAAATTCTAAAGTTGTCTTTCATTTATTCTTGTATTTTCTCTCTCTTTCTAAGACGCCTACTTTGCACCCAGCCACGCTTGCAACTGGGAGACTAAGTTCTGGCCAATGAGATGTCCATAAATTCTTCCATAAGGAATTTCCAGGAAGTCTCTTTTAAGAGCAAAGAGTGGGCCCACCCCCATTCAATTTTCTCCCTCTGTACTACGGACTACAATGCAGAGATGAGAGGGAAAAGAGATGAGCCATTTTGAACTAATGAGAATGAGGCACCCTATAAATTCAGAGAACTCTAGGGATGGTAGAGCAGTGGCCTAGGAGTAACTTGGGACTTTGAAATTTTTATGGGGTCATCTTCCAGCTGTGCACTGCCCTCCTACCCTCAGGCCTCTGTTATTATTCCTTTTATTGGTTTTTGGTTCCTTTTACTTATTTTTCTCCTCTTATATGCAGACTTTCTCACCTTACCTCATGTACTCTCTTGGCAGGTGAAGGAAAGATCATTTAAAATAGATCAAATTGTTATCACTGAGCTTTCCTGAATGATAGGGTTAAAGCGGGTTATATTTTATCATTTATGCTTTCTTTTATTTTCTACAATGATTATATAATGATTTTGCTATCAGAAAAAAAACACCACTTTTCTTAAGTGGCATTGTTTGAAATGTCCTGGTTTTAGGAATAAATTACAGAAGTACCCTAGGTTTCACAGAATACATAACACCTAAAAATCAGTCCTCATTCCCCTAAACACCTTAAGAACAGAATGAATTGCCACATATCATCAGCCTACAAATTCTATCAATGATGTTCATTTTGACAACCAATATACTGTTGGGAGAAGAAAAAATCCTCAATCAAAAATGGTTGTGGATGCTATACAGAGCAGCTAATGAAATCAGTTTAAAAAAAGGGAGGGGTGGGCAGAACAATTTAACACAGATTTAGTAATTATTCCTGGGGATGTGCTCTCAGTTGATATTGTTCAATGATATTACAAACTGCTTTTTAAAGATCACTTTAAAAGCAATTTAATAAATTATTACACTGTGGAGATTACAATTATATTCAAGAGGACTAGAAAGAATAAATAAGTTAGCTTCCTAGTATTAATGCCTGTGAACCTCTGGCCTGGGATAAAATTTAAAGTTAAAGAATTATATATACTCAAAGACAGCACAGTCTCTCTAACAACTCAGAAGATTATGTGCTCTGGGAAATTGTCAGATGGCTCCAAAAGTAGCTCCAGTGAAGACATAGCTAATCAGTAGATGCAATTCACACTCTATCCAATAGTATTTCACATAATGTGAAGGATTGAGGGGGTGAAGAAATAGATTTAGAACAGAAGAGAGGTTATATCATAGCGGCATGAAAATTTGCCCAAATACTGAAGGACATATAAAAGTAATATAAAGTGATAGCTTAACTGAGTATAATACAAGTCATCAAATCCACTTTACTGAACATCCCCAAACCCCAATTCTCCCAGGAAATCTTTTCACCCTTTCCCAAAGTGGTCACCATGTGATCATAGGTGTTAAGAAATATAATAGGTAGTATAGCAATGGATGTGGACCTGGAAACTCTGTATTTAACAACATTATGAGTGTTGTTGTTTTTATTATGATACTAGAGGCCCAGTGCATGAAATTTGTGCATGGGTAGGGTCCCTAGTGGTTGCCAACTGGATCCTCCCTTCCCTAGCTGCCGGCTGCTGGCCCAGGCCTTCCTTCATTCTGCGCCGCCCCCTGGTGGTCAGCGCATGTCATAGCGAGTGATCTAACTCCCAGTTGATCGAACTCCTGAGGGGATTCTTTGCATATAAGGCTTTTATATAGAGAGATATGCAATAGCCATTACAAGTTTGAGAAGTTTGTGTGGCTCTGTGCAGTTCTGCTTACTGGGATTTGCTGGAACAAGATAGCAGTAAAGCTGATCGAACACCTCATGTTACTCAACACTTTATTATAAAAAATTCCAAAACAGACTGAAAAGTTGAAAGAATAGGATTCTTTCAAATTCATATTTAAATTGTCTTGAGTATCCCTAAATCAATATCCATATACTCACAACCTCGATTTAGTCATTGTTATCACTTTATCAATTTTTCCACCCATATATGTAGTTACGTGTACATGTATATGTACATGTTTTATGTGTATATGTGCATATAATTAGAAAATAAGTTATAGATATCACAATACTTTGCACCTAAATACTCAAGCCTGCAGCTTCTAAGAATATGTATTCTCTTACATCACCATATCATTGACACCTTAGGATATTAACAATCTCATAATATCACTTAGCATCAACTTCATATTCAAATTGTTTTAATTATTCCTAAATTACATTTTATAGAATTTTTTTCCCGTGACTGGAATCAATTGGGCTTCAGGCATTTTGGGATTAGTATCATCTAATATAGCCCCCATTTTTTTCTGTCTCCTGGTCTTCATATCCTTGCATAATCCTGCCACCTTTGCCCCTTGAGTGTGAGCTAGAGTTATTAAAATGTTTCTAAGGACAAGGATACAGTAGAAGTGACAGGATGACACTTCTGAGATTAAGTTGTAAAAAGGCTATGGATTTCACCTTGGGCGTTCTCTGCTCTTTCTTGAATCGCTTACCCCGAGAGAAGCCAGCTGCCACGTTGTGAGGCAGTCCTGTGGAAATGGCCCGCAGCAAGGAACTGAGGCCTGCCAACAGACATATAAGTGCTCTTGGCAACTGTCCCTCATCCTCGTCTTCCCCCAGAAGACCCTTCAGATGAGAGAGCAGCCTAGTCAACAGCTTAAATTGCAGCCTCATAACAGACCTTTAGCCAGAGGCACCAAGCTAAGCTGTACCCAGATTTCTTAGCCGCAGAAACTGTGAGATGGTATTATTTTAAACCATTAAGCTTTGGTAAAATATGTTAGACTGCAATGAATAACTAATATAGATTTAAATTGGTAGTCTCTTTAGTTGCTTTGAATCTAGAACAGTCTCTGAACATTTTTTTCATTACCTTGATGTACTGAATTGACCAGGCCAGTTTCCTTTTTAACTTTCAACATCATGTCTATTTGTTGGATTCTTTCCATATATTGTCACTTAACTTGTTCCTATAACTGTGTACTTCCTATAAAATAAAAGGTATGTAGCAAGGCTTCATTAGATTGAAGTTTAATATTGTGGGCAAGAACACTTCACAAATGATGCTGTATATTTCATATCACATCAAGAGCAATAACATGTCCCATTGTCCCACTACTAGTAATGCCAATTTTAATGCTTTATATAAAGTTTGACCACCATTTGGCTATTCTAAAGGCTCTTCCTTCCCTTGCAATTAGCAAATAATTTCCTAAGACACCTCTGAATTCTATGCAGTCTTTACTCAATAACCCAGAGAGAACTCGACTTGCCTATAGACCAGCCCCTGGGATGCTTTAGGGGTCTTGTTGTCTGATTAAATATAGTTTGATTCCAAACTTTCTTAACTCTTCCAGAACTTTCGAAAAAAAGAAAATTTAATATTTAAAAAAGTAGAATTTATCTGAGAAAGAATCAACCTCTTATCCCATAGGATGACAATTTTTTCAGTAAAAAAGTAAATAATAAGGCAGTGAGAGATAAAGTGATCAGTTTTATCTTGGAACATAATTAACAATGTATGCATAAGTATCACAATCTCCCTTAATATATTAAAATGGGGTCTTCAATTTCAGTCTTCCAGAAATAGTCACTGCAATTCAATGATGAAATTCCTCCACACCCATGAGTTAATAACCCAAGTTGGAATTTAGTGAATCACTACCTCTAGTAATTAAGAGTAAAAAACGTAATATTATCTTTTCTTCACTGAAGGATCCTCAACTAAGATAATCATATGTTTTGTAGAACAATTCCAGTGTCCAAAAGTTCTTCCTTAAACAAGTTATTACTGATATTTAGCTATGATTGATATTCAGGGAAGTTAGATATTATATTCAGTTTTTGAATAAACGTTAGCTTAAAACACTGCAGAAAAAAATGATCTTTAACCTTCTAAGTCTTTTTCTTTTTTTTATTTGTATTACAACCCTGTTAAGGGTATATGAAAATGATTGTATAGGATCAAGAAAATTGAATAATTGTGCACATATCCAAATTCTGAAATAAATAGGGTTTTGTTTTTTTCTTTGCCCTGAATATTTTAGAAAAGTCTGCTTTGTTGATGTAGCCTTAATGCTTATAAACAAGCTAAAATAATTCATCAGTCATCACTGAAGAAACTAATTATTTCCCTTAGTGTTAATGGGCTGTACAATATAGTCTGTCTCAGCACCACTGCTGTGGTTTCCATCCTCCTCAGGGGAAACTGAACTACACTTGGTATTGAAAGTTCGTTCAATTAATCTTTTCTTGCAGGCAACAGAAAGAGTGGAATTCCTCCTCATCCAGTCCATTTTACTACATTTTAAGAAGATGAAATAACCCAGTCTCTCTCTTTTTGATAATTAACAAGTAGAGACTATAAAGAGAGACACCTTCCTTCTTTCTTCTTTCTTCTCTTCCTGGGAAGCAAGGACCCAAGCTTTCTTGGCTCCATCTTTCTGGAAGAAAGCCATGCCCAGGGACACAGAAGCCACCCATGGACAGGATTCATTTATCCTATGTGGCAATCCCCTTTTTCCAAATGAGAAAGGCCTAGGAGTTCATCCAGCTGATATGAACACTTAACGGGTTTGCATTTTGGCCATTTTGAAGGCTAAGAACTTAAGAAAACTCTACTAAAATTGAAGAGTTTTTGCTCTTAGCTTAAACTTCATTAGTACTTCCACAAACACCTACAGGATTAGCTACATTTAAATGAAAGATTATTGATTCCCAAAGGGAGCCGTTAATTGATTTTTTTTCTTTTGATATATATTTTATTCAAACAGAATCTTAATCATTTAGTTTGAGAGGAGACTACTATGGACTAACCCCATAGTCAGCAATTGTTCTATTGTATCTACAATGTCACAGATATTATAAAACATGCCACCAGGATCTAATCCATAGCGTCTATTGCCTCTTCTCCATATACTATCCTGTTAAACTCATCCAAGAAAGGGATGATGGAATAGTTTCTTCACTATGCTGTTCTAAAATTGTGTCCCTCAATGAGCGTCAAATTTACTGCCTGTGTTTATGGAACCCATCTGCTTCTTCTTTTAGCTCTTATTTCTCAGCCTTCATCCAATTGCTGAGAAATCACCACCAAAATAAATAAACAAACAAACAAATAATAAAATAAAATGGTCAGATTTAAGGCCTTTCATCTTGCGATTTCAGGGATAGGGCAGTTGGAGCCTTAATGACTGACCCAGCTTTGTCTCCTGTTTTCTCCACAGACCAATCCTTCCTACACACTCCTGCTAGATTACTTTTTTTTTTTAAATGCACAGCTAAAATCCTGACACCTTCTCAAGTACTTGTAATTATCTTCCTGTCACCTATCAAATTAAGATCAGATTACTCACTTTGGTATTTCCAGGGGGAATGATTAGAGTAGGAATTCGGTAGGCCGGGGGTGAAGAGAAATGTTATCAGGCAGCCCCTGCAGACAAGGGAGAATGGCAAAGCCAACCATGGGTGACGCTCTAAAGTCATCATTAACTGACTTCCTTTTCCCACCTCTGTTCTTTCGCTCAGGCTGCCCCTTTCCCTAGGATGCTCTTCTCTCTGTTCCTGTGCAAATTCAATGCCAAATTCTATGTTGATTTTTCTGTCCAGTTAGAACACCTACTGCATTTGTTGGCTTTCTTCTCAAAGCATTTGTTTCATTCTTATAGTATGGTACTTTGGATCTTCATTACTCTCCAAAAATCAAACAACAGAAAGGAAGAAAAGAGCTTGGTTGAATGTGAATGTGACAAAAATCATGCAGGATTGACTTGATTTTCAAAATTAAAAACCACTTAGTTGGCCTTCATTTAATTTACCTAATAAGTTTTTTTTTTTAATATATTTTATTGATTTTTTACAGAGAGGAAGGGAGAGAGAGATAGAGAGTTAGAAACATCGATGAGAGAGAAACATCGACCAGCTGCCTCCTGCACATCTCCCACTGGGGATGTGCCCGCAACCCAGGTACATGCCCTTGACCGGAATCGAACCTGGGACCTTTCAGTCCGCAGGCCGACGCTCTATCCACTGAGCCAAACCGGTTTCGGCTACCTAATAAGTTTTTATTCCACCCAGGAAATATGAATATGTGTCCCACTCACAACAAGTTTTAACTATTTACAACATTAATAACTGAGATCACGGCTGTATCAACCTATTGTTAAAAATCATAGTAAGTCAACAATCTTTTGTGGTTTGGAGTGGGTGGAAAGAAAAGACTGAAAACCATTACTCTGCAGAAAAATTTATGTTGACCCTACAAATTAAAGCCTCAAGAATCTAAAAAAAGTCATATTTCCAAATTATAACTATTACTCAAATAATTTCAAGCATAAACACCTTGACTTTCACAATCATGTTAGACATTAATTAACTGACATGAACATTTACATATGTATTTGACTTATTCCATGCCTTATTCACAAAGACATGGGGAAAATTATAATATCAAAATAAATAAAATAAAGGAAAATTAAAAATTAAATTTTCCAGAATAAAACAAATACATTACAGGATTCCTGGCACTAAAGTTATGCAACTGATCATTAAATTTAGAATTAATTTCTCTCAACTAAGGCAATAATAGAAATGTAGTTCTCAATATCGAATAACTATTTATCACAAGACCTGAAAAATGCTTTACCAGCGTGGAATCTCAGTGGGAACTTATCACATGGATATAAAAATTCTGAAAAATATAACCAACAGTTTATCTAAACACAATTCTTACAAAAATTAGAGATGGAATATTTAACAGCATTTCAATATTTTTACAGAATGCTAACATAGTCCAGACATGTTACACTTTCCAAGACAGAATTTAGGCCTAAGAAATGGAGAACCAATACTGAGCGTTCACCTGTCTCTCTCAAATACCAAAATGTTTCAGAAAACTTTCAACAATTTCTAGATAAAGTAAATTCATGGATGAATTTTTTGACATGTGTCAGAAGTACCAAGAATTGATACTGTTGAGTTGAGAGGTATGCTCAAATTTTATATATTGGATATGAAGGCAGTAAAAATGACAAATGGCCTTCCACTGAGAAAACCTGTAAGTTCCATAGTTTCTGTTACAATTAGCTACCTGGGTTTGAAAATTAGTTGCTAGTTCCAGGTTATTGCTTGGTATTTGACAGTAATTCCACTGTTAGATTTAGACTGCATGTCATACCAAAAGAAAAAATAGAATTTATTGTCTAATAAATTCTCATTGTTTTTTTTTCTATAATCATGGTTCTATCTCCCAGAAAATGACTAGCTGTTCAAAGGTTTCAACTTAAAAATAACTAAAAATTCAGTGAAAACCTAAAAGTGCAATGAAAACATAAGCTCACTTTTATATGAAACATAATGCAAATTCACAGGAAACTTAAAAAATATTTTTTTCCTTTCCCATAACAATCAGCCTACATTAATTTTATGAAGGGAAAAAATACATATTTAGTCCTGGCATTTGGATCAGTTGGTTACGTGTCCCCCCATGCAATGCAAGGCTGCTGGTTCAATTCCCCGGTCAAGACACATGGCCAGGATCTGGGCTTGATCCCAGGTGGGGGCATGCAGGAGGCAGCCAATCTCTCTCTCTCCCCTCCCTCCCTTCCTCTCTCTAATATATTAAAATATATATATATATATATATATATATATATATATATATATATGGTTTTTTAATGAGGCTTTGGTACTAGCCTTCCTCCTTAAAAGAACATACTTTACTTTTATATGCTTGTCCTAGAAAGGATATTGCTAATAAAGGTTAACATATAGGTGTGGTTGTTTTTGTTTGTTTTTTAACTTTCATATGCTAGTACTAGAAATTTGTAAGAATTCTCTGGAATCAAAGTCCTTGAATTTTAATATGTTTCTTTTATTACTTAAATCTTGGCTACGCTTGTGTTAGATTTACTTGTGGATTTCATTCCTTTCCAAAAAAAAAGCAAACAAGCCCATCCTCTAAGGCAACTTTGACTTATCTCTGTTTGCACAAAAGCCAGAGCACTTGAGTTTTTTCCAAACATGGAATGCAGCCTTTACCCATTGGATCCCATCCAGTCAACTGGGAAAATAGAATTCACTTAATTCCTTGAAAAGTATGAATAACTTTAAACTGTCTATAAGTATGTACAGGGTAACTGAAGTTGTACTGATTAATTGGCATCCTTCTAGTGCTTAGCATAAACATTCTATTACTTGTCCTATACATGCAAAGTTAGTTTTAAAATGATGTGATTATCAGATTTCAAAGAAAAAAATCCTGTTTTTAAATGACTTTGAAAACCTCACGATTCCTTTCATATTTGGATGGATGATTATATACACACTAATTAACACGAACAACGTTTTGTAATGGTTGAAATGTATCAAAAAAGAATTACCAATAATTTTTTTGATTATTTATATTTGTAATGAATTTTTCACAAGTTCACCAATTGACACTTTTATTCTATTTAAAAAAGGGAAATGATAAATATTGACCTATTGATCCTCTGACATTACCCTGAAGGAATGAAGAGTACAAGGGCTTTGGGATTGGGTCTGGTTTTGAATCTAGCTGTGTGATGCTGACAAAGTTGCTCGTTTTCATAACTGCAGCCATCTCCTCACTGAAATGAGGGTAACACCAACTACCTCGAAGGGTCTTGCCAAAATTAGGTGAGAATGTGCGTGAAGGTGCAGGTGCAAGCCACTTCATTCTTGTTTCCTCCGGAAACTCTGCTATGAAACCCTCACTGGGGCGGGGGGGGGGGGGGGGGGGGGGGCGGGGCAGTGTTCACCACTCACCCATGTTTCTGTCACCAAACATCAGGCCAGGTGCTCCCTCTAAGGGCTCCCCTTTCTAGTGCACACTTTCCCTGAGCCCCCGATAAAGCAGAAAATGGACTGCCTGGTTCGGAGATACCCACGCTGCTCAACTTCCAACTCCTTTGCTTGAAAGTTTACCTCTGTAAAATCATATTGCTAAATAAATTATGAATAACTTGATTCCAACAAGCAAACAAAACCAACCACTCTCCAAACAGGACCTGTGATACACATTCCACCCATTTCATGCTTTTTCTAAAGGAGCAAAACTGATAGACTCCTCTTCCAGGGACAGATTATTGTACGAGCTAAGACACACACTTGTCTAAATCACGTCGATGTTTACTCTGTTCCTGAATAACACTCACTCATCCCCACTCCAGATTCCCAGACTTCTCTCCAACTGTGGGGAAGCAGGTTTCTGTAACAATCAAAGACATCTAGTTTGCCAGAATCCAGGAAGCGCAGCTTAATTTCTCTAATAGCATGGCAGTTCCTTCTGAACCTGTTCCTTACAGACAAGTTCCTTATAGAGAAGAGCTCCCTCCCAGATGCAGCAATTCTTTGCATACAAAACATTTCGCAAAGATAAGGTTGTAAGTAGGCTCTATATGAAGGATGTAGAAATAAAATAAGCCTCGTCACAGGAATTGTTTATAAGGTTCAAAGCTACAGTAACAAAACAAAGGAATATTAAAATGCTCCATCACATTGCTTTAGCTTTTAAAACCCCAGAGTGTTGAGAAAGTATCCTCAGGGTCATGAGGAGGAAAAGTTAGCCTATGATCCCTACAGCAGTGGTTCTCAACCTGTGGGTCGCGACCCTTTTGGGGGTCAAACGACCCTTTCACAGGGATCGCCTAAGACCATATCAGATATTTACATTATGATTCATAACAGTAGGAAAATTGCAGTTATGAAGTAGCAATGAAAATAATTTTATGGTTGGGGGTCACCACGACATGAGAAACTGTATTGAAGGGTCTCAGCATTAGGAAGGTTGAGAACCACTGCCCTACAGGGACTCATCTCACCAAGCCCAGACTCAGGGAGAGGCAGTGTAATGTATCGATGTATTTAAGTCCCTTACCTGGGAACTTGCCTTCCTTGGGACCAAAAACAGGACTTATCTGAGTGCGAGCCATAACATAAATGGGAGATTTTAGCCACAAATACCATAATTGAGTATCTTATCATTTGCAAGGATTAGAATTTATACATGTAGAGGTATGCCTATATCTGAAATGTGTAGATAAATAATTTTTAAGATGTCAATATATAATTATGCAAATGTCAGAGATTACATTGTTGTTCATCAAAAAAAAATCAATATGAAGACATTTGTGCAAATGCTAGATGACAACATGAAATTAATTGCCCTTTTATTTATCTGCTCCTCATGTCATCTTTAATGAGAATGGATCTGCTACCAAAATGGACTGTGAGCAGGCAGATCAGGAAATGGGGTGAGAAAGTGGCTCTTTATTGATGCTTCACACTATTTAAATTGGAACTAAGCCAGCTTTGTCAGGCTTAATTCTAATGCACGGTTCACAGTCTTGTAGAAAAGCTCTATTAAAGCTCAAAGCTTAAGAGCTTAATAGGTCTGTCACCTATTTTTTGAAAATCTTAAAAAAAAATAAGTCTAAAATCCCTAAAACTATCTTCATGTGTACCGTCTATTTTGATCTCTCCCTGTAAATTTTGGGAGAAAATGTCTGCAGAAAGCAGAATCATGATTCTGATTTCCCATAAAGGTGATCTCAGCAATTTGATTAGGCTGTATTGTTGTCTCATATATAATGTGTGTCCCAAATGTGGCATCTTGACTTCTTCAGGCTAAAGTGTTCCAACAGTACCCCATCAGTAAATGTCCAAGTGGTCCAGTTCCTTAAAGGAACACCATAGAACACAGCCTGAGCAAGAACAGGCCCTGCTTAAAGGCGACCAGCTGTGCTTGAGCAGTTAGGAACAGGAAGGTAGAAACAAGCCCGGAGCCACAAACATCTGATCGTCTGATGTCAGAAGACATTGCTCCTGAGCTCTTGGTCATTTAATAGCCATCACACAAAGAACGGTGACTGCTTGCATATAGGTGGTGCTGTTTTCCAAACAACTGAGGGCCTGTCCACTGAGCCTATGCAATTCTAAGTCATTTTCTACTTTCATTCATCACCATTTAAAGTGACAGTGCTTGTGCTATTACTGAGTATTTCTGGGGAACATACCCTGAGAAGTAAGAGGGTAAGAGAAAGGAAAAGATTGCTGAGGTTAGGAGGAAAGCCTCTATTAAAGAAAAAATGTAGTGAATGAGAAACCCAGATATATTTATATACTAGTATGTGTGTGCGTATATATATATCAAGGACAAAGTCAACCAACTGCCCGAAGTTTCAGGCAAAGTAAATGCCAAGTTGGTTGAGGAGGGCAGCAATGTATAGGGACTATTTGAGTGTCTAGCAGTATAGGGTGGGGTCTAAGAGTATCAGTTCTGGAGCCTCCACTAACTAGCTGAGGAACTTTAAGTTAATATATCATCTAAAATGTTTTAAACACTGCTTGGCACACACTCAATACATATTTATTATATATATATATATATATAAATTCCTAATTATAATCCCTCATGGTGGGAGGGTCCCCTATTTTTGGTTATAGAAATTCAGCTTAAGTTTAGGCAAGTTTTGTTTTTGTTTTGTTTTTTAAGGTTACATAACTATAAATGGTGAGGTCAAAATGTAAACCCAGATACTCTTCACATCAACAAGCCATATAAGCACTACGGCATTTAAAACACTCTGTCTACCTTCATTTTGTGTTCTAAGTCAATGATTCTCCAAGAGTAATCTCCAGACCAGTAGCATAAGCATCAGTTGGGAACTTGTTAAAACGTGTCAGACCACACTTCACCTCTGTTATTTAAACTTGACATTATACAAGGACAGCTGCCTGCAGCTCATTTTTTTCCATGGAGCATGCACAACTGTAGCAAGAGCATTAAAGAATATCCTAGAGGAATTGTGACACACTGGAACATCTGTTTAGTCAAGATTGTGGCAAATTTACCATGGAGATTTTGAACAAAAGACAGCTGACATTCTAGGATGGCCCATTTTCATTTTTACCTGGGAGCAGAGAGCTGATTCATTACATCACCAACCTTCCATGTGATTTTGGGCAACTCCCATAACCAATCAAGGCCTCAGTTTTCTCATTAGTGAAGTAAATGATCTCTCATATCCCTTACAACTTTGTATTCTACTCAATTAACTCGAAATCTGTACTTGACTATACTTTTATAAAAATGGTGTAAAATAAAATATAAATCTCAGGAAAAAGGTAATCTGTTGGGTTAAGTTATAAGAAAATTCAATTCTTAGATTTTCAAATTGAAGTAGAGAGGGAAAAACTTGCAAGGGGTTAGGGAATTTCATTATTCCAAGATTGAAAGTAAAAGTATACAGAATATAGAAAAAAGTTTATGTAATATCAAATTAACAACGTAAGTAAGTTACATCTGTGGAGAGCAAAAAAGAAAATATTACTAACCCATTCTCATATGAAGTTTACTATAGGGAGGAGCTTCCGTTAGAATACAAACTGTGAACTTGACTGCAGGTGTGTAGGATGCTGAGCCTGGAAATCCAGATCCGAGTTCTAGTCTAAATTTTGTTTCTAACTAAGTATGCTCTTATTTTGGCCTCTCTGAGACTCAGCTGCTTCAGCTATAATATGTGCGCAGAGATTAAACTGCATCATATCTTAGATTTTTTCAAATATAAAACTCTTTATTTTTTTTTTAAGGGTTTTTTTTTTTTTTAAATTTTTCGCTTAAAGTATTACAAAGGGTATTACATAAGTGTCCTTTTTTCCCCCCCGCCCTTGACAAACCCCTACCCTCCCTTACCCCCCAGTGTCTTATGTCCATTAGTTATGCTTATATGCATGCATACAAGTCCTTCGGTTGATCTCTTACTCCCCTCCCTCCTGCCCCCCAACTCTCTCTGGCCTTCCCACTGCAGTTTGACAATCAGTTTGAGGCAGCTCTGCCTCTGTATCTATTATTGTTCAAAAGTTTGTAATGGTCTATATTATCCATGAATGAGTGAGATCATGTGGTATTTTTCCTTCATTGACTGGCTTGTTTCACTTAGCATAATGCTCTCCAGTTCCATCCATGATGTTGCAAATGGTAGGAGTTCCTTCTTTTTAACAGCAGCATAGTATTCCATCATGTAGATGTACCACAGCTTTCTAATCCATTCATCTACTGATGGGCACTTAGGCTGTTTCCAGATCTTAGCTATGGTGAATTGTGCTGCTATGAACATCTGGGTGCATATATCCTTTCTGATTGGTGTTTCTGGTTTCTTGGGATATATTCCTAGAAGTGGGATCACAGGGTCAAATGGGAGTTCCATTTCCAATTTTTTGAGGAACCTCCATACTGCCTTCCATAGTGGCTGCACCAGTCTGCATTCCCACCAGCAGTGCACAAGTGTTCCTTTTTCTCCACATCCTCTCCAGCACTTGTCGTTTGTTGATTTGTTGATGATGGCCATTCTGACAGGTGTGAGATGGTACCTCATTGTTGTTTTGATTTGCATCTCTCGGATGATTAGTGACTTTGAGCATGTTTTCATATGTCTCTTGGCTTTCTGAATGTCCTCTTTTGAAAGGTGTCTATTTAGATCCTTTGCCCATTTTTTGATTGGATTGTTTATCTTCTTTTTGTTAAGTTGTATGAGTTCCCTATAAATTTTGGAGATTAAGCCCTTATCAGATATGACGTTGGCAAATATGTTTTCCCACGAGGTGGGTTTTCTTGTTGTTTTGTTGATGGTTTCTTTTGCTGTGCAGAAGCTTTTTATTTTGATGTAGTCCCATTTGTTCATTTTCTCTTTAGTTTCAAGTGCCCTAGGAGCTGTATCAGTGAAGAAATTGTTTTGGCATATGTCTGAGATTTTGTTGCCTTTGTATTCTTCTAGAATTTTTATGGTTTCCTGTCGTACATTTAAGTCCTTTATCCATTTTGAGTTTATTCTTGTGTATGGTGTAAGTTGGTGGTCTAGTTTCATTTTCTTGCATATGTCTGTCCAATTTTCCCAACACCATTTATTGAAGAGACTATCTTGGCTCCATTGTATGTTCATGCCTCCTTTGTCAAAAATTAATTGAGCATATTGGTTCGGGCTAATTTCTGGACTCTCTATTCTATTCCACTGATCTATATGTCTGTTCTTGTGCCAGTACCAGGCAGTTTTGAGAACAGTGGCTTTGTAATACAGCTTGATATCCGGCATTGAGATCCCACCTACTTTGTTCTTTCTCAGGATCGTTGCAGCTATTCGGGGTCTTTTTTTATTCCAGATGAATTTTTGGAGAGTTCGTTCTAGATCTTTGAAGAAGGCCATTGGTATTTTAATGGGAAGTGCGTTGAATGTATAGATTGCTTTGGGTAGTATGGACATTTTAATGATGTTGATTCTACCAATCCAAGAACATGGTATGTTCTTCCATCTGTTTATGTCTTCCTCTATCTCTTTTTTCAACGTCCTGTAGTTTTCTGAGTAGAGGTCTTTAACCTCTTTAGTTAAGTTTATTCCTAGGTATCTTAATTTTTTTGGTGCGATGGTAAATGGGATTGTTTTTCTGATCTCCCTTTCTGAAAGTTCACTATTGGTGTATAGAAATGCCTCAGATTTCTTGGGGTTAATTTTGTATCCTGCTACATTGCCAAATTCATGTATTAAGTCTAGTAGCTTTTTGATGGAGTCTCTAGGGTTTTGTATGTATAATATCATGTCATCTGCAAATAAGGACAGTTTTACTTCCTCTCTTCCAATTTGGATGCCTTTTATTTCTTCTTCTTGCCTAATTGCAATGGCTAATACTTCCAGTACTATGTTGAACAGGAGTGGTGAGAGTGGGCATCCCTGTCTTGTTCCTGTTCTTAGGGGAAATGGTGTTAGTTTTTGTCCATTGAGTATGATGTTGGCTGTGGGCCTGTCATATATGGCTTTTATTATGTTGAGGTATGATCCTTCTATTCCCACCTTTCTGAGAGTTTTTATCAAAAATGGGTGTTGGATTTTGTCGAATGCTTTTTCTGCATCAATTGATATGACCATGTGGTTTTTTTCTTTCAATTTGTTTATGTGATGTATCACATTTATTGATTTACGGATGTTGTACCATCCTTGCATCTCTGGGATAAATCCTACTTGGTCATGGTGTATGATCCTTCTGATGTACTGCTGGATCCGATTTGCTAAGATTTTGTTGAGGATTTTGGCATCTATGTTCATGAGGGATATTGGCCTGTAATTCTCTTTCATTGTGATGTCTTTACCTGGTTTTGGTATTAGGGTGATGCTGGCTTCATAGAATGAGCTTGGAAGTGTTCCTTCCTCTTGAATTTTTTGTAGTAGTCTGAGGAGGGTAGGTTTTAGTTCTTCCTTGAATGTTTGGTAGAACTCCCCTGTGAAGCCGTCTGGCCCTGGGCTTTTGTTTGCTGGAAGCTTTGTGATGACTGCTTCAATTTCTTCCATAGTTATTGGCCTATTGAGGTTTTTAGATTCTTCCTGATTGAGTTTTGGAATGTTGTATTTTTCTAGGAATTTGTCCATTTCCTCCAGGTTGTCTAGTTTGTTGGAGTAGAGTTGCCCGTAGTATTGTTTAACAATCATTTGTATTTCTGTGGGGTCTGTTGTTATTTCGCCTCTATCATTTCTGATTTGGTTTATTTGGGACCTCTCTCTTTGCTTCTTGGTGAGCCTGGCTAGGGGTTTGTCAATCTTGTTTATCCTTTCAAAGAACCAGCTCTTGGTTTCATTGATTTTCTGTATTGTTTTTTTGGTCTCTATTTCATTGATTTCTGCTCTAATCTTTATTATCTCCTTCCTTCTGCTCACTCTGGGGTTTTCTTGTTGCTCTCTTTCTAATTCTTTGAGTTGTAGAGTTAGATGATTGACTACCATTTTTTCTTGTTTTTTGAGATAGGCCTGTAGAGCTATAAACTTTCCTCTCAGGACTGCTTTCATTGTGTCCCAGAGGTTTTGGATTGTTGTGTTTTCATTGTCATTAGTGTCCAGGATGTTTTTAATTTCTTCTTTGATGTCATCGGTAACCCAATCAATATTTAATAACATGCTACTCAGCTTCCAAGTGTTTGAGTATTTTGGGTTGTTTTTATTGTAGTTTATTTCTAACATTATGCCATCGTGGTCTGAGAAGAAGCTTTTTATTATTTCAATCTTCTTGAATTTGTGGAGACTTTGCTTGTGACCCAATATGTGGTCTATTTTTGAATATGTCCCATGAGCACCTGAGAGGAATGTATATTCCGCAGCTGTGGGGTGAAGTGTTCTGAAGATGTCAATTAAGTCCATCTGATCTAGTGAGTCATTTAGGATTGCTGTTTCTTTGCTGAGTTTTTGTCTAGCGGATTTATCCAGTGATGTCAGTGGTGTATTAAAGTCCCCTACTATGATTGTATTGTTGTCGATCTCTCCCCTGATATCTTCCAGAAGTTTTCTTATGTATGTGGGTGCTCCTGCATTGGGTGCATATATGTTTACCAGGGTTATATCTTCTTGTTGTATTGATCCCTTTAGTATTATGAAGTGGCCTTCCTTATCTCTGGTTATGGCCTTCACTTTGAGATGTATTTTGTCAGATATAAGTATTGCTACCCCAGCTTTCTTTTCCTTTCCATTTGCGTGAAAGATATTTTTCCATCCCTTCACTTTCAGTCTGTGTGAGTCCCTTCTAATGAGGTGGGTCTCCTGTAGACAGCAGATGTATGGGTCATGTTTTTTTATCCATTCAGCCACTCGATGTCTTTTGGTTGGAGCATTTAGTCCATTTACATTTAAAGTTATTATTGAAAGGTACTTGTTTGTAGCCATTTCTTTTTTTGTGTGTGTGTGTGGCTGTTTTCTTTCTGAGCTTGATATTTCTTCTTTTTACACCAGTCCCTTTAGCATTTCTTGCATGGCTGGCTTGGTGGTGATAAACTCCCTTAGCCCTTTTTTGTCTGTGAAGCTTCTTATTTCCCCTTCAATTTTGAATGATAGCCTTGCTGGATAGAGTATTCTTGGATTCAGTCCTTTGCTTTGCATCACTTTGTAGATTTCCGTCCATTCTTTTCTGGCCTGATGTGTTTCTGTTGAGAAATCATTTGATAATCTAATGGGAGATCCCTTGTATGTTACTTTCCGTCTCTCTCTTGCAGCCTGTAAGATTCTCTCTTTATCCTGAACATTTGCCATGGTAATTATGATGTGTCTTGGTGTGGGTCTTTTCGTGTTCACCTTGTTTGGGACTCTCTGGGCTTGTGTGACTTTTTTCTTCCCCACCTCAGGGAAGTTTTCTGATATTATTTCTTCGAATAGGTTTTCTAATCCATGTTCATCTTTCTGTTGTTCTGGCACCCCTATTATTCGTATGTTGTTTCGTTTCATGTTGTCCCAAAGCTCCCTTAGGCTCTCCTCCTGTCTTTTATTTTTTTTCTCCATTTGCCGTACAGTTTGAGTGTGTTTTGCTTCCTTGTCTTCTAATTCACTAATTCGGTCCTCCACTTCTCCCAGTCTACTGTTGATACTTTCAATGGAGTTTTTTATTGAAGCTATGTCACTCTTCATTTCTTCTTGGGACTTACTTAAGTTGTTGATTTTTTCATCTGTTTCTTCTAGCTTCTTGCATAAGTAGTTGAGTTTTTCATCTGTTTCTTCTTGCTTCTTGAACATCTGGTGCATGTACTCTAGGAACCTTATTCTGAATTCTTTTTCCGTCATGTTGCATATCTCTGTCTCACTTAGCTGCTTTTCTGGCGAGTCCTCCTTTTCTTTCCTTTGGGGGTTTCTTTGCCTACCCATGTTTGATCTCGCTGACATATGTAGATGTTGAGATGTTCAGTGGCTGCTCCCTGGGTGGCAGGGGCTCCTTGGGTTGTGGTTGCTGCTCAGACGGTTGCGGTAGCAGCTGCTTTCCAGTTGGCAGCAGCTCCTCTGGTGGGTGTTGTTCACAGCTGTGTTGGCTCTTCTGGCTGGTGGGGGGAGGCTTCACGTACAGCTGCTGTTCCACAGACAGAGGGTGTGGTGATCAGGAGGCTGTGGTGATCAGGAGGCTGCGGTGATCAGGGGGCTGCTGTTGCTTGGATCGGTCTGGGAAACGCTCCTCTCTTACCAGCACTGCATGGTCTGGGAAACGCTCCTCTCTTATGGGCACTGCATGGTCTGATCAGTTCCTCAGGATGCCCCCTTTAGTCTCAGTTCTCCGCAATCACAAAATCCAAATCTCAAATCTCCTGGCGCCAGCAAACCCGCGGAACTCCTTACCCTGGTCAGGGTCTGTGTCTGTCCCAAGAGACGCGGCTGTCTGCCATGCGGTCTCCCTCCGACCCTCTGGGCTCAGGTCTGGCAAACTTTCCTGCCCAGATCCCTGGTTTTTAACCTTTCCAGGGGAGGTCTGCCCTTCCCGGCTGCAAACCGTCTCACCAGCTGAGTAAATTTTCCAATTCGGGGTGGGTGTTATTAGTTTCAGCTGCTTACTCCGTTTGCTCCGGGACAAGACCTGGGACGCGTCTGCCTATATCGCCGCCATCTTGCTTCTCCCCCTCAAATATAAAACTCTTTAATCCTGATGAAGGATCAGACCACAGAGGTGAGGACGCATCATTGGCCCCTGCTAGTGACAGGCTGTGGCCAGAACTGCCAGGTAAGAAAAAAATGTAAAAGTAATCACAGAGAAGTTTCAGGAAACTTTGTTAGTCTAGACTACAGGCAGAAGTCATAATACACCCAAAATGAAATTATCCTCATAGTGAGGGCCATGTTGATATCAAAATTATATCATGAAGTTTTAATAACAAAGTCATACTATAGGGGTATCACTTATTTTTCTTACATATACAAGTAGGTAGCATATTTACTTAAAGATATGTCAGGTGCATATGAAAGTATGAATGTTTGAGAGAATAAAGGGGAAGAACAAACTAAATTTAAAGCTTATTCTCAAGAGATGAAATAAGGAATAAGGAAACTTTACACAGCACCAAAATGTAGCAGGACTTTCAACAAGGGAGCGTGGCAGGAGGAGGAATGGCCACGGCAGCTCTATGATTCACCAAAGGCCAACTCAACTTGACTTCTTGCAAGTGGATGCTGCTGAGTGAGGCCCTCACAGGGGACATTAACTTTCCTTATAAATTAGCTTCCAGTGATTAGGGGCTTTCCGGAGAAGATCCACCCTTCTGCCTAAAGCAGGTTAAACTACATGACTGATAGTATTAAAATTAAAAAATACCTCCAAGACTCTGGTTGCAGAGTCAGCTGTGAGCCAAACAAAGTCCTTCAAGATCTCCAAACGTTAAAATTATACTTGTGGAAAATATAGTTGAGAAATTTGGTGGTTAATATTATCAATGCCTCTTTCAATCCAGGAATGGAAATCAGAAATTTAAAATTCTTCTGAGAGACATTTGATTCTGTTTTATTTGCTATTGACTGATTGATTTGAGAGAGAGAGAGAGAGAGAGAGAGAGAAGCAAAGAGAGAGAGAAACAGACAGACAGACAGACATCCATCTTTGTTGTTCCACTTATTTATGCACTCATTGGTTGATTCTTGTGTGTGCCCTGACTGCTGGGGATCAGACCCACAGCCTTGGTGTATTGGGACGATGCTCTAACCAACTGAACTACCCCACCAGGGCTCAACTCCTTTTTTTTTTCCTGCAGCAGGTATACTTGGTGTGTTACACCATAATCACCTTTGGAAATACATTCATTCAAAGGGAGAGAAATCCTCCAGGATGCTCTCCACTGGGAAGGAGCATGGAGCGAACAAGGAAAGGAAAGACTACCATGTGACTGGAACAATGAGAGATCAAGGAAGAAGACAGACAACAAGATGAATCTGGGAAGGTCAGCAGTACCCAGGTGAGGAAGGGCTTTGAAGACAATGCTATAGACCTAGGCTTTATGCTTAGGGGTAATACGAAGTCACTGAACGGTTTTATGTAGGATGACATCAGCATTATCTGCCTTACTAAAAGATTTATTTCTTTAAATATATTATTATTGATTTCAAAAGGAGAGAGATATAGAAAAATCAATGATGAGAGAAAATCAATGATCCACTGCCTCCCGCATGCCCCCTACTGGGGATCAAGTCTGCAACCCAGGCATGTGCCCTGACTGGTAATCGAACCAGCAACCTCCTGATTCATAGATTGACATTCAACCACTGAGCCACACCGGCCAGACCCAAAAGATTTCTTAATGGATAAAGAAAAGGATTACTGAAGGTCAACAGGATCACTTGAGTAGCTTATACTCCAAAAAGTCCTTGCTCTGTCTCCAATTTGTCAGCGAGGCAAGCAATATAAATAGAGGCTCATCATCATTGTTATCATTGTCATCATTGTCATAGTCTTCAGCCAGCAGAAAACCCAGTTCCTATAAGCACATCTCAGTGGTCACACAGCTGCATTCCAATTCTCTTTTGGGTATAGATGCCAGTGCCAACAGCAGCACAGAGAATATGTTCAGACAAAAGCAACACAAATTAACTCTGGCAGTTATTTGGCCAGCTTTTCAAAATCCATCTTAAAAACAAAAGGATTTTTCAGTAGCCAAAGAAGATGGAAAATGCTGGCAACTGGGAAAATCACTACTGGACCTGAAGCAATAATGGCTTACTTAATAGCAATGCCCTTTGAATATTTTTCGCTATGCTTGCACAGGAACATCTGCGTTTACATCAGGGAATGTGAAAGATAGGCACAAAAGACAAATGACTAAATAGGATCGAAGAACAGAATCACAGTTTGATGTGGCATTTCCTAGCAAAGAGGGGGGCCAGACCACATGACTGGTAGTTGCAAAATGGGTAAACACAATGGACTGAAAATAAAAACCTACTTTGACAATCAAGAAAAATCCTTCCATTTTGGCAGGATATTAATATGCCTGGTGTGTTCCCTTTACTCTTTCTAACCAAACTTACTGCTTAGTTAGAAAAATACTAAGAAAGAGTGGGGCAGGGAGATGAGCAGTAATATAGGATCATTCTCCTTTTGGCCAGACCCTGAAATTCCTCAGTTAGGAAGGCATCCCAGTGCATAAAAAAGGCCCCTACTGCAAAGAATTCTGATGACTTGTAATAGCATTTGCTAGAGTGTTTATTTTTCTGATAGTGTCATATGATTCAACTCTTTAACAAAATAAAAAGTATATGATATCACTAGTAGAAAAATTCAAAGGAAAGTTAGTATTTAGGAAGCGCATAAGAGAAAAACACATACCCCCATTTACATACAGATTGCTACAGAGAACTTTAAAGTATTAAGTCTATATTTTTTACAGTGGGAGGATGTTAGCCTTTCTAAACATGAAGCTATAAAGGAAAGTTTATTGACTTGACTACATAACATTTTATTTATTTTTTTATTTTTGTTAATCCTCCCTGAGGACATTTTTCCATTGATTTTTAGAAAGGGTGGAAGGGAGGAGGAGAGACAGAGAAAGAGAAACATTGATGTGAGAGAGACATCAATTGGTTGCCTCCCACACCCCACACGTGTCCCCCAACCAGGGCTGGGGATCGAGCCTACAACAGAGGTATGTACCCTTGACTGGAATCAAACCCAAGACCTTAAGTCCAAGGGTTGATGCTCTATCCACTGAGCCAAACTGGACAGGACTATATAACATTTTTTTTTAATTTCACATAAAAGAGTGGTAAGCACATTTTTAAAAAAATCAATAACAAATGGGGAAGTAGATACAATGCTAAAGTTATGGGAGAAAATTGAATTAATTTTGTTCATCTTAGTTTTAGACAATATCTAACATTTATTTCTTTTGGAGATATTATGCCTTCTCTTAACAGCCTTACAAAATAAATGATAGCAAGTATAGTTAACTGGAAATGTGAAGGAAGAATGAATATTATTTCCTATCTCAGCATTGTGGGTGTAAACTTGTGCAGTGGTGCAAAGTCCACACTTAGAAGATTCTTACACTTGCTTTAATCCTATGCTGTCAATGCCTTATCATTTTTTAAAATTTTTGAAAAAAAGAGCCCTAAATTTTTAGTTTGCACTGGGCACTGCAAACTATGTACTGATCCTGCACTTACTATCCTACCAACTACCTGTCTGCTAAGCAATAAGTTCTACACCACAGAACACCAAGACACTTCAGAGCTCTAGTCAGGAAAACGTGATCATCTGGAAGTAGAAATAAGTTTAGTAGTTAGATGGTAATAAACAAAGCAGAAAATAAGAGCCATGGCAGAGATGAAGCTCCAGAGGCGATAGAGGTTGTTTCTTGGTGGAATGAGGTCACTGTCCCTGGAAGAGACAGCTTTTATTTGGCTCTAAAAAGAAGGGAGATTTGAACATTGACACTGGGCGGAGGGGAGGCGGTGTGGAAAAGGCAATAGAGGCAGTGTGCTGTAGAAGGGCACAGGGACTGGCTGGGCACGTGGAACTGTTTGGTTTGCCCGAGGAAAGGAGAAATGACACTAACAAAGCAGGCTGGCACTGGCTGTGGGAGCTCCGGCTTGCATATCTAGCTAATGAGACTATTCATATTCAACAGGACCTGTGAGCCATCGAAGGGTTATACCAGTGGGTCACAGGCATAATGTAGGGAAGATTAAAGCTGGCTCCAGGCAATGATGGCCACTGTGTCACCTCTGTGGACTCCCTGCCCTGGGTGCATTCACAAATGATGTGGACTTAGTGTTTTACAGAGGAGCCAGATGGAAAGTGACATCAAAGGCAGTGCCTACCTGTTTTTAATTCATCCAGTTACATTCTACCTGCTCTAAGCTGACTAACAAGAAATGTTCACTCCAAGGAACTTTTATTGTTTAAGGTTTGAATTGTCAAAATAACACAAATTTAGGCAGCTCTGAGAATAATATAAAAATAAAACAATATCTAGGGTCAATTTTAAAAAGAGACACATCTCCACTCAGCCAGGTGTGGCTCAGTGGTTGAGCATTGACCTAGGAATCAAGAGGTCACTGGTTCGATTCCTGGTCAAAGCATATACCCTGGTTGCTGGCTTGATCCCCAATAGGGGGCATGCAGGAGGCAGCCAATCAATAATTCTCTCTCATAGTTGATGTTTTTATCTCTCTCTCCCTCTCCCTTCCTCTCTCTAAAATCAATAAAGTATTTTTTTTTAAAAAGAGATACATCTCCAATTTCCATTTCCTGAAATAGTGCCTCTAAAAAGTGTTTTTATTGGAGTTAGACAATGCAATTCTGCTACTCTTTAAATTTCCTTGTGAAAAAAAAAAACTTGTAGAAGCTGAAACTAACTTCAAAAGCTCCCAATGCTAAGGTATGTGAGACAAACAATGGGCTATGTCCTATTTCACTGATTACCAATGGGGATCTTCCTCTATCAGGGCTGCATCAGAAGAAATCAATTCTTGCACTTTAAGACTTAAAAATGAGTATTCATATCTCTCACTTTCTCTCCATAGACATTCACACTCACACAAACACAAACACACACACACACACACACACATACACCAACACATGCACACAGCACCCGAATAATTTAATTTCCTTGCACGCTATACTAAACTCCAAACAGAAATTTACATTTCCCCTTCTCCTAAATGTTTCATCCAATCTCACTGAGGAAAAAATCCCAACAACCTATTGATAGAGTAATATTTCAATATATTATTACTTGACATCAAATTAGAATTTTATTGCCTCCTTAGAGGGAATATAAAGAATAAATTTTATGTGAAAATAAAAAATATATAAACATCAGAAATAAAATAAGTTAACCACAAGAAATCCTAAAATAAGGAATATTAAAATTGCATCTTAAAAAATTAAATAGATATTGCTTCAGGTGTATCACTGAAATAAAATGTAAACTTGATTTTTTAAACTCCATTTAAATTATTACTTCACCCAAAAATAAAAATATAAAAGATCTACTTTAATATTCTAGCTCCCCAATGAAATCTTAATTGGTGATTCACCTCCTTTTAGCTCACATAATGATGGTTCTGTTTTCAAAAGAAAAACAATACAACTTTATTTTTAAAGTCAGAGTTGTCAATATTCTTTTTAATAACAAAATAGTATTTTCTTTAAAATAACCCGAGAGACAAAGGAATGCATTTCAGCGAATCTCAGTGTATTACTAAGAAATGAAAAGCTGTTTTTTATTCCAGTTCCCATACTATATTGAGTTATTATGATAATGTATAACGTCAAGGAAAGTATTATATTTCAGAACTGCAACATAAAATGAATTTAATTTGGGAAATTGAACTCCAGATTAAAGGATAATAAGCTTCTTTTTGGAACTTTCCCATCTTCGTCGCCTGACCTTTCATGTGGAAGCTCACACAAGAGCTGACTTGGTCTTAGAGCGTGGGTTGCCTTAGAAGCGGCACGGAGAATATATTAACTGGTACATATTAAAGACGGACCCGATTCCTTTTTGTTCAAGCACATTCTCACTTGTTTCTCTTCTCTCCTTTGCTGCACTCCTCTATGAGAGAATGTTGAATGAAACGCTCAAGTCATGACTTAACCACATATTATTGAAAATAAGCACCAGAAATACCAAGAAGCCAGTGCGACGTCTTGCACTTCCACAAACGTGTAGCCCACGAAGACCGAGATGTAGGCAAAAAGGCTTCCCTGTTCTTCATTTCGGACAAGAGGGTTGTGAAGACATTAAATGGCCTCAGAAAGAGAAAAGAAAGCATCCTACCTTTTTAGAAATTCCAT
The DNA here is from genome assembly GCF_028538775.1 of Myotis yumanensis. Classification (NCBI taxonomy): domain Eukaryota; kingdom Metazoa; phylum Chordata; class Mammalia; order Chiroptera; family Vespertilionidae; genus Myotis; species Myotis yumanensis. The sequence continues at coordinate 28,906,755 of NW_027223764.1, read as the reverse complement.
ATACTCGGTATGCTTGATGAGTCCTGTCCTCATCATTATTGTTTGAAAACATTGTCGATCAATAGCCCAGAGCTTCACATTTACAAGAGCTGGAGAAACAGAAAACAAAGGAAAAAATTAATTATAGAATTTTAACTGGGAATTGTATCCTGCAAAAGAGAGGAGTTATTCATAGTTATTCATGAGCGGTACGAAGATGACTCACCTTCATTCAAAGCTAATAGCACACTGTCCTATTTTAAGAAGTTTCTTATGAGCAAAATGCACTTCATAATTTTTCGTACTCATATTAATGTCTAAGAGGAAGGTTCCTATTGCTCTATGTCCTTCAGGAGTGAGAATGCCTAAGTACACATTGAAAATATTTAGTAATTTCACAACTATATATGAAGGAAATCGCATGGAGAGGTTTACAAGTAATAACACTCCCTGGTAATTCCCCAGAATGATTTTCATGACTCATAGGACCAGATTTTAATTGTAAAAAGTAGATGCAAAATTCAATTTTCATGCTAAGGGGTAAAGTTAATATAATACAAATAATTTTATACAATGATTTCTGCACAACTCTCATTTTACAAATGATAACCTGTGCCTAAAGTTACCACATAATGTTATATTAGATATGTTTGTTGAATTTTAATTTTTACTCTTATATACCACAGTCCTTGACAATTAATAATATTGAAACTGAACACCACAGAGTTTCACCATTTGATCTATTAAGCACCTGATGAAGACTCAAATTTTAGATGTTACAGTGTAACAGAGCAATATATCAACATAAACTTCGATTTTAAAAGAAGGTACATTAAAAATCTTGGTAACTGAATATGTTTAATGGGTATGCAAGAGGCTTATTTAACTATTCTCTCTATTTTTATGTATGTTTGCAAATTTTCATAACAAAATGTTTTAAGTTACCACATGAACTAAAGAAAGTCAATTCATGTATCATACCAGGGGTTAGAGAGCAAGGCCACTAAAGGGAGCCAGGATATAGTTTAATGAGCTGAATATAGAACAATAAGGAAATGTAATTTTTCATCTTCATCTTCTCAGACTAAGCCCTGACAATGCAATGGATCAAGATCTGGGGGGTAAGGGATGGGAGAAAATGTTAGAGTAATTGGGCCATGTGCATGCCTTGCAGGGAGGGGCTGGAAGTAGCTAACACACTGACCACTGTGAGGGAAATGAAGGAAATACTGTACTCCCCTATCTTTGAACTTTACCTAATTTTTCCTTGCAAATTATTTGAAGCTAAAACTAGAACATCCCTTCCCTCTTGGGAAGCTCATTAGAGGAAAAAAAGGTGCAGGGTTAAATAGAAAAAAAACCAAAACGGCCCTAGCTGGATTGGCTCAGTGGATAGAGCATCGGCCTGTGAACTGAGGGGTCCTGGGTTCGATTCCGGTCAAGGGCACATGCCTGGGTTTCGGGCTCCATCCCCAGTGAGGGGTGTGCAGGAGGCAGCCAATCGATGATTCTCTCTCATCATTGATGTTTCTCTCTCTCCCTCTCCCTTCCTCTCTGAAATCAAGAAAAATACATTTAAAAAATAAAATAAAAAAAAAAACAACAACTCAAAGCATCAGGGACTGGTGTATACATGGCTCCATTTCAAACATCCTTTAAAAATTAACCTTTATCAAAAGCAAAGCTCATCTCACAAGTGTTCTCCAGCCACATGCTGGTCCCTCTGCTAAACCGAGCTTCCTTACAGAATACCTGCTTACTTAGGACAAACCAGAGAACTGGACAACAGCCATGAAGGACTACAAAAATCAGGAAAAAATTCATAAGATGTAGAACCTTACAAAATGATAGGACTTGAGCTAGGAGAGAGATGGACAGAAGGTATCTGGGTGGGAAAAGTACATAAACAAGAGCACAGCTGGGGGTAAGTGTGGGCAGTGAGCCTCCAGGCAGAGGTGGGCCACACGGAAATGGCTGAGATGCCTACAGTGTTGCTACATGATTTGAAGTAGGCCCTGGAAGCGAGTCATAATGAAGCAAGGATTAATTTAATGAACAGCAAAAAGCTATCAGAGATCTTAAGAAGACAAACAAAACAAAGAACCAAATTTTTAAAGGCTACGCCATGGGTACATCAAAAAAATTTAACGCTTACAAGGGCAAAAACATCAAAATTGTCTATACTCATCACCATTCTTTTTCCCCCATTATCCTTCTTAATGGTTTCTAGGTATTTGCAGTTTAGAAATGCCACCCTCCCAAGGACAAATACACCAAATAATATTGTTATTTTAAAAATAGTGTCAATAAAAATGGTGTGCTATTTTATATATTTTAAAAATGTACCTCAAAGGGATGATTCGAAATGGAATGTCTAAGTAAAGCATACATACATTTTAATGTTTTGCCTCGCAGAAAGACTTCCCAATGCATACTCCTAGCAGCCATACACACACACACACACACACACACACACACACACGCACACACACACGCACACAAGTTTCTATTATAGGCTCTTCAACCAATAAATATGAACACAGTGAGAGCTGAGATCCACTAAGCTAGGAGGGGCCTAACTTGGATTCAGAGACACCCGAGTCAAGCATAATTCAGACCAGCACTGGTGCTGCCAAATAACTATGCAGAAACCAGGGAGCAGAGCATGATGAAAGCTCTGTGTGAGGGACATTGTTCTGGTAACAGGTGCAGGCACAATTTCAAACAAAGAGTGATGAGCACCAAGGAGAGGCCACAGAAATTCAGGAGTCAAGTGAGGAGGGTGTTACTGAATAGAAGCAATGAGCATAAGAGTAAAGGCTTGGTAGAGTGAGTGAGTGTGTGTGTGTGTGTGTGTGTGTGTGCGCACATACACGCGCGCGCATGCTGTGACCAAGCTATCTGTAGCATTTTAAGTCTGAATTCACACTTCAAGGCCAGGCTTCACCCCTGGTCCCACCTAAAGAACAACCTTCCTGTTCTAAAGACTACTCTAGCTTTTTCTATCTGTGTCACTCCAGGCACTCAGCACATTACTGATATTGCTCATTATCTCTGCTATGCCTATATCACACGTCCTCAAATACATTTGTACATTCCCTCAGAAAAAAGGTCTCATTTTTTATAATGTCCCCCCATCTCAAGAAATTAGCTGTTCATTTAATAAGCATTGAGTATATTTGTTGATTGATATATTTTATGTACATGATGTCATGTACATGATACAATTTTTTTTTTTAAATGTAAGCCTAGGTTTCTAATGTTACATTAAAAAGTCTAAACTGGCCCTGCTGGTGTGGCTCAGAGGTTGAACGTCAACCTATGATTCAGAAGGTCACGGTTTTATTCCTGGTCAGGGCACATGCCTGAGTTGTAGGCTCCATCCCCAGCAGAGGGTGTGCAGGAGGCAGCTGATCAATGATTCTTTGTTATCATTGATGCTTTTATCTGTCTGTCTCTCTCTCCCTTCCTCTCTGAAATCAGTAATAATATATATATATATATATACACACATATATTTTAAAAAGTCTAATCTGAATTGATAGGATATCATAATCATGTGTTGAAAAACAATCTTGAAAAATAAGTTCACAGAATTCAATATTTTATTTTACCTTCTGATTTCCATTTACATGGTTATTGAAATGTCTCTAAGTGAAACAGTGTTTGGTATATTTGCATAACAATGAACATAACTTGATGAGATTTCAAATTTGTCCATGACCTTGAGCAAGATGCCAAAACCTTTTTTATATTCAGCCAATATACGTATTAGTCAAGACAGCATTTTGCAGGTGGTAGAGCATGACTAATAGTCACCTTGTCTTGTTATCAAAAGTGTGGTTGTATTAAAGTTGTGATTAACATCTTGCTTCTTAAACAGCCGATGGAGTGGAAGTCTGTTGGTTCTATAACTTAAAGACAATTTTTAAAAAAATATCTCCATTTACCTTTGATCTCTAGTGGTGTATTACCCTCTATAGTGAATAAGCACTATATAAAATATCTGTAAAAATTTTCACAATGTTTATTGTTGGTGGACATGTAAGTGTGAAGGGCATAAAGCAGAAAAAGCGTTAGGAAGGAATGCTCCTTTTTGTTCTGGTATGTATCTAAAATTCTCTGCTGAAACATTTACCACTGTTTTAAGATTAATGCCACATTGAACTCAGTAGAAAATATGCAAATTCCCACTACTCTGCGATCTCAAAGTAGCATGAGTATGTATGTGAAGAACACTTTCAACACAGGCAGTACTTGGCCTTCATTTAGGGGACAGCAGGATTATAGGGTAAGGCACCGCAAAATTGTGCTAGACAGATGACAAATCTGGGGCTGGCCTAAATTCTCCCACTGGAAAATTCATCTGCTGTCCAATTCAAATTTTGGAAGAATATTAAGAACACATATATGGATATAAAGCACTTACAGACTTGAATATTAATTTAGCCATTATTTATTTTATAAGCAATCTATCCAATACTGGTGCTATATAAAGGGAGAGAAAACAAATGCATAGTTCCTACCCCTGAACTACTTGTGATCTAGCATAGAGACCAACAAAGTATTGTCCATGCCAAATCTGGCCCATGATTGGTTTTGAACAGCCCACTAAAAATGGGTTTGGTAATTTCAAGTGGTTGAAAATTTTAAAACGAAAAATATTTTGTGGCATGAGAATTATATGAAACAAATTTAGGTGTCCATAAAAGTTTTTTTGGAACACAAACATGTCCATTCATTTACACATTATCTCTGGCTGAATTGAATGGTTCTGATGGAGACCATTTGCACTGCACTTTCTGGTCCTTTAAGATAACAGTTGCCCACTTGTGGTGCAATTTAATAAACAAATCAAGAGTAAGTGCCAGCAGTGGGTAATATCTGGGACTCTGAATACATAGAAAAGGCACCACAGTCTCCTCATGGAGAGGTGCTGAAAAGGGCTGATTAAAGGCTTTGTAGTAGAGAATCATCTGAGCCAGGGTTCCTTGCCTGTACTATGGACCAAATGTTTGTGTCCCCCAACCCCAAATCAAAAGTGAAAGCCTGAATCCCCACTGTGACGGTATATGGAGGTGGACTTTTGGGAGATAAATAGGCTATGGTCCAAATTCCAATGTGGAAGCGGTTCCCCAAGCCAACACGCAATTCTCAACCTGCTGCATGTCCTGCAATGCAACTCAATTCTGACACAATCTACCCAGAAATAGGATCAATTCCACAGGTTAAAGGTCAGTCCTCTAGGACTGCTCCCACCACTACCACTTCAGAGGTGCCAGTTGCAAGCCCAGGTTGTTACCTGTACTTCTGACAGACTGGCTATAAATCAGAGGCTCCCGGGACACCTTCAGTGAATTTGATTAATTTGCTAGAGTAGCTCACAAAACTCAGTGAAACATTTGACTTACTAGATTCCTTGTTCATTATAAAAGGATATAACTTAGGAACAGCCAGAGGGAAGAGATGCTCAGGGCAAGGTATGTGGGAAGGGGCAAGGACTTGCCATACTTTCTCTAGCACTTCTCTCCCCAACCTCTGTGTTCATCAATCTGTCCTTGGGGTTTTTATGGGTGCTTCATGACATTGACAAGGTTGATTAAATCATTGGCCTTAGGAGTCTGATTCAACCTCCAGCCCCTGTTGAAATTTCAAACTCTCTAATCCAGTGGTTTTCAACCTGTGGGTCGCAACCCCTTTGGGGGTCGAACGACCCTTTCACAGGGGTCGCCTAAGACCATCGAAAAACATATATATATAATTACATATTGTTTTTGTGATTAATCACTATGCTTTAATTATGTTCAATTTGTAACAATGAAATTGGAGGTCACCACAACATGAGGAACTGTATTAAAAGGTCTCGGCATTAGGAAGGTTGAGAACCACTGCTCTAATCACATAGTTTGCTTTTCCTAGCAAATACCACACCCTATACATACACACACACACACACACACACACACACACACACTTTAAGTGGAGTCCAAAAGTCAACTCATTAACATCACAAGAGACACTTTACAGCTTTCATCTCAGGAAATTCCAAGGCTTTTTGGAGCTCAATGCCAGAAACAGGATTGGAGTGATTATACTATACACACACACACACACACACACACACACACACATTTCTTCTTTGAAAAAATTATTTTATTTTTTCCATCACCATTTATCCGTTCTATGCCCTCTTCCACCTCCACCCATCCTGTATTTTTGATTACAAGTCACAGTATCACAGGAGGTCACTAGGTCTAGATGAGGTCTTGAGGGAATTGGTGTCTGCACGCACACCAAGAAGAGACCATGTGAGGATATAACCAGGAAGGCAGCCCTTACCAATTACTGGACCATATGAGCACTCTGATTTTGATCTTCAAGCCTCCAAATCTTTGGAAGTGTGTGTTGTTGAAGCCACCCAGACTAGGGTATTTGTTATAACAGCCTTAACTGAGACAAACGGGATCCACAGAGCCCCAAGGAGTCTGTGGATGGGACTCGAGGGATTTGTTAATCTGGGTGGAAGAGCATCATCTTGATTTTTACTACTCTATTCCTCAAATGTAGCATTTCTTTTTATTATAACTGTAGGCAATAAACCACTGCAGTCATTTGCCACCAGCAGAATCCATGGCTGTTTTTATATCATCAAACATTTGTTGCAGATATATTAAGCATAATTTACACAGATTTGGAAATTATGGTGGCCACTCGACCTGCCTCTAGATCTTTCTTAATATGTTGTTTTATCACAATTGTTAAATGCTCTATCACTACATTGCAATATAAATGGCTTCCTTTGTAGTCCTAGGTATTTTATTTTAAACGTATAAAAGCATCATTCTTAAAGGGGTCCAGATGCTTCACCAGAGTGACAAGGAGATCCACGGCACCACAAGATAAAGAGCCCCTGCTCTAAGCAAGACCTGGAGAAAGGATGTCCCCAGGGAAGGAGGCAGTGAGATTCCTAAGGCCTGGCCTGATGGGGTGATACTTAGCTCGCCTGCATCCATAGGGGCATGCAAATTGTTAATAAATAATACTTACTCCGTAAACAGCCACTTCGCTGAGTTCTCTGACTATTCCTGGCCCTCCCCACTACCCAGGGTCGCCTAAGATCCCCACATTCAGCAGATCAGGGGGGTTAACACTGCATCCAGCAGGGCCCTCTCAGACCTGGATCCAGGACTAAGTGGGCAAAGGGAGTTGCTAGATCATGTTTGTTTCCTCCATCACCACTACCAGCACAGGGCTTTCCAGGATGAGGGATCTGGTCCCTGTATGTGTGAAGGAAAGGTGACTCAGATGAAATTGCAAGTCCATGGGGCTGCAGGGGAAAAGGGGGCAGGAGGTCCAGGTGAAACTGGAGCGATAAGGAAAGCACAAATGATCCTTGTGTCCTTGTTGTGGAGTCAGGATTTGATCCTGAGGTCAGTGTGGAGTGAACACCGAAGTTTTAAAATAGGTAATTTACTTTAGGGAATATATATTAACAGTGGCCTAATGGTGCACTGAGAACAGGACTAAGGGGAATAAGGGAGAGACAGAGGTATAAAGAGATACAAATAGAAAGACAGAGCTAAAAAGAGAGATCTTTACAGGCTCTTATAATTATCCAAGTGGGTGGACTTTCATAGCGGCAATGAAGCTAAAGAGATGGATGGATTTGAAAGGTTTGGAAGATTTTGAATTGACAGGAAATGTCAGGGAGAGAAAATTTGACCCAAACACCCAACTTTCTAGCTTAGAAATATAAATATAATAGTAGGATAATGAGTACTCCATATTATTCAAAAGTACAGTTGGTTAAGTGTACATATACGCAAACAACTGCCAATTTTTAAGTTCAAAACCCATGCATATCATAAGCTAAACTAAGTGATTTATAATGAACAAAATGAGTCATTTTCTTTTACTTCTATGTTATAACTATGACACTATAACCTCAAACTACTTCCTCATACTTTTAAAACTATTCTTGCCATAATAAAGAAGTTTATATTAACATTTGGAATCACTTGGTCCAACAGATACTTGCACTCTAGAAATAAATGTATTAGGATGCTTTCGGTGCCACGATAGACACCTTGATACACAGATAACTTTGGAAATGTTAAAGAGGCAAAGATGAAAATTAACAATCATCAAGCATCAGCCAAGTAAATTTTATGTTTTGGGGACAAATTTTCCTTTTACAAAAATTAATCAAAAAGCTATTTAAAGGCCAATAGTGGCATGAAAAATTACGTAACACCATTGAACATTAGGGAAATGCAAATCAAAACTACATCAGGCTACCACTTCACACCCATTATAACTATTCTTTAAAAAAAATGGAAAATAAATGTTGAAAGAATGTGAAGACATTAGAACTCTTGTGCATTGCTTTTGGGATATGAAATGATATAAACACTGAAAAATGATACAGCTGTTCTTCAGAAAAGTAACCAATATATATTAATCCTCACCCATTTCAACCATAGATATATTTACTGGTTTTAGAGAGAAAGGAAGGGCAGTGGGGAGAGAGAGATAGAGAAACACCGACCAGTTGCCTCCTGTATGTGCCTTGACCAGTGTTTGAATCCCAACCTAGGTATGTGCCCTGACTAGGGAATCGGACCCACAACCTTTTGGTTTATGGGACAATGACCCAACTAACTGACCCATACTGGCCAGGGCTCTTTTTATTTTGTTAATGTGATCACAAAATTTGTAATTACAAAATTTGTAATATCACATTACATTTCCATTGGTCAGTGCTGCTCTAGAATAGCAATACTCATAACACATAATCATTTCTTCACATGCCTCTCTTATCCCTAGGATGGCACAAAGTACGAGCTAATCAGGTATTTTCTAAACAAAACTTATAGGTGTGTCAAACATTGTATCTAAATAAATCAACCTGTACTCTTCTCCTTCACTGGAGAATCACCATCGACCTTCACAATCTCTCAGGAAGACCTGGTTTGCAGTTTGAGCTGTGTCTGTGCAGTGGAACATTAGTGACGTTTTCTGACAAGGACTCCAGAATAACATTCGTCCCTAAGTCAGATCCTGTTCTCCGGGGGAACATTCTCAGGCAGTAGGTGGGTCTCATTTGAAACGTTCTGCTGATCCAACTTTGCCTAAACAGACTAGAAGCTTCTGAAGGCTTAGCACAGGAGGAAGCACAAGGATAGGTGTCATGAGCTGACTTACCTACTTCCCCTTCAATGGGAAAGAGTGCCAGCTCATACCATAAGGCTCTTTATGCCCAGGAATTCCAGAAACTGTATTTTAACCCCCACGCCCACCCCATTTCTTGATGCTTGAGTCATTTTTGATTGACTCGGATATTTGAGAAGATCCATGAAGCCGCCAACTGCTTCCCAAAAGTACGAAGGCATATGTTAGCCCAAAGCCAAGTTCCAACTGCCAGAATGTTCTGAGACAAATGCTTCATAATCAGAAGAGCCGTTTTCTGTTTACACTGCATCTGGAGCATGCTGATGTCTGCATTGTGCAAATTGCCTCACTGTTGTATGGGGACTATGTTTTAACCTTTCTTACCTAGGAAAGTTACCTCCTTAATTATATATATATATATAGTCTATGAAAAGGACTGATTGTAAAATTAGAAATCCACACAAAAATAATTATTATCATCAGCTTAGAAAAGTCACTATCAGCACTGTCATGACGTTCATATATTTGAAAGGATGTGGGGTAGTGAACTGCCCTGTAATGAAGCTGACAGACCTGAAGTAGTTCTTTCTCTAAATTCTCCTTGGCTTCATATCTTTTTTTTTTTTTTTTTTTTTTTTTTTTTTTTTTTTTTTTATTTTCCTCTTAAAGTATTACAAAGGGTATTACATAAGTATCCTTTTTCCCCCCCCCGCCCTTGACAAACCCCTACCCTCCCTTACCCCCCAGTGTCTTATGTCCATTAGTTATGCTTATATGCATGCATACAAGTCCTTCGGTTGATCTCCCCTCCCTCCTGCCCCCCAACTCTCTCTGGCCTTCCCACTGCAGTTTGACAATCAGTTTGAGGCAGCTCTGCCTCTGTATCTATTATTGTTCATCAGTTTATAATGGTCTTTATTATCCATGAATGAGTGAGATCATGTGGTATTTTTCCTTCATTGACTGGCTTGTTTCACTTAGCATAATGCTCTCCAGTTCCATCCATGATGTTGCAAATGGTAGGAGTTCCTTCTTTTTAACAGCAGCATAGTATTCCATCGTGTAGATGTACCACAGCTTTCTAATCCATTCATCTACTGATGGGCACTTAGGCTGTTTCCAGATCTTAGCTATGGTGAATTGTGCTGCTATGAACATCTGGGTGCATATATCCTTTCTGATAGGTGTTTCTGGTTTCTTGGGATATATTCCTAGTAGTGGGATCACAGGGTCAAATGGGAGTTCCATTTCCAATTTTTTGAGGAACCTCCATACTGCCTTCCATAGTGGCTGCACCAGTCTGCATTCCCACCAGCAGTGCACAAGTGTTCCTTTTTCTCCACATCCTCTCCAGCACTTGTCGTTTGTTGATTTGTTGATGATGGCCATTCTGACAGGTGTGAGATGGTACCTCATTGTTGTTTTGATTTGCATCTCTCGGATGATTAGTGACTTTGAGCATGTTTTCATATGTCTCTTGGCTTTCTGAATGTCCTCTTTTGAAAGGTGTCTATTTAGATCCTTTGCCCATTTTTTGATTGGATTGTTTATCTTCTTTTTGTTAAGTTGTATGAGTTCCCTATAAATTTTGGAGATTATGGCTTCATATCTTGTACAATGTAACTGATAAGGCCAAGTGGTGACTTTTTGAGCATATCAAAATGTCAACTAGCGTATGATTTTAAAATATAAATTTACTTTCAAATATTAAAGATACTGGAAGAGCCAAATGGATAGTAATGTATTTTAGTACAGTTACGATAATAAAGGACATTATCTTGGGTTCCATGATTGAACATTTATTTACTATACGGTAAGACAAGAATTTTATGTCTGTTGTATTTCTATCTATTTAACCTATATTCATCACATGAGACATTCTTATCCCCTTTCTATCGATATGGAGACTGAGTCTCAGAGCAGTGAAGTGACTGCTCAGGTCACATGTGTAATAATTGGAAGACTCGGTTTCACTCTGGCTCCAAAGCCTTGGTTCTCGTTACTAACGCATGCTTCTGAAACTGGGCGCAGAATATCCTTTCCTCACTCCATTGTTCTGGCCCATCTCACCGCCCTACTAATAGTCATTAAATCCTCAGAAACCACAGGAGAAAGGGGGAATATAAATGTGACTTTAGGAATTGAGATGAAGATTTCTTAAAGCATAAGTGGGCTGCAAATTTTACCCAAGATTTTGATGTAAGCGGAGGCTTCAAAGGTATTTGCACCAGAAACGGGCTGCTCATCACAACCTTCTGTCCCACCTCACCCTCCCCTGGATCACATCACCATGTCAGGCCTAGCATACTCCACTTCCTAACCTCCTGTTAGCAGGAGCCACCTTCTGGCATTAGGTGGCCCTCAGTGGAAAAGCTCAAGCAGCATTGAGTTTCATTCCTCGGGCTCCAATTTTTATGAGTGGAAACTCCCAATGCTGTTCAAGAAGTCATCTTTAAAAGTGAAAGCCATGACAGAAGCTGGGGACAGAACTTGGCTGGAGTTCCTGGCTAGAGGTCCTGGCGAGGCTGCTGATCAACTGAATGCTGTCTTCGTGTCATTTTTTCTTCGCCGACTCTGTCCACACCTTTGGGGACCCCTGGACCTGCTGGGGTTGGACCCCAACACATAGGAAGCGCGGGGTGGGTGCGCCACCACCGCTGTGGGAGCCTCTGGGTCCGGCATTGCAGCTTTTGGCAGAGGCATGGCATCGGCCTCCACCAGTAAGAAGATGCGGGAGGCGGCCTCCTGCTCCATCTGCCTGCACCTGATGGCCGAGCCCGTGAGCATCAGCTGCGGCCACAGCTAGACGCGAGCACGCTACAGAGAAAAGCTCCAAGAGGCAGTGAGGAAACTGAGGCAGCTGGAAGAGAAATGCACGAACCAGAAAGCCTTCACAGCAAGCAGATCGTCCAGTGGAAGGAGTAGAGGCTCAGAGACTGAAAATCCAGGCGGACTTCCAGAACCTGCGCAGCTTCCTGAGGGAGGAGGAGAGGTCGTACCTGCAGACACTGGAGAGCGAGAAAGAGTGCACCCTGCAGAGACTGAGGGACAGTGAGGCCAACCTGGACCAGCAGAGCCAGGAGCTCCAGAGCCACACCCGGGAGCTGGAGGAGCGATGCCAGGGCTCCGCCCAGAAGGTGCTGCAGGACGTGGAGGGCGCCCTGAGCAGGAGCCAGGCTGTGCGGCTGGAGACGCCGGAGGCCCTGTCCTTGGAGATTCAGACCGAATACAAGGTCCCTGAGCTGTGCTATGACCAGAGGAAACGGTTGAGCAGCCATCAAGGACTCAGCGAGGATGGTCTCCCTCTGTCCGTATTCGTTTGGGATTTCTTTAACCAAATGACAGAGCAGCCTGGCCATTGTGAAACTCACATGGAGTAGTTTGCAGTAACCCTGAGGGGCCGGGTCACCACGGACCAGGGTTTGCAAGAACTTGTGGACCTCATCTATCCACAGGCCACGTCCGTGCCAAACCTCCGCTGCGTGGGAGCTCGCCTGTGTGATGACCTGCCCCGTCACCTGACCATTTGCTCACAGAGGGGCAGCTTCCGCCAAGTGCTCCTTCAAAGATGTCAGACTGATTATGAGCCTAGATATCAAGCTGCCATGGGGGATGAAGCAGCTCGGAAACGATTCCACGAGTTCGTGCTCTTTATGGGAGAACTTTATCTTACGCTGAAGATCGGCTAAGTAAAGCTGTTGTCTCAACCAGATGTTTTTCGGGGGTTGTTGGATGCCCTCCTTTCCAACCCTGTGGACGATAACTTTATTTGTTCAGTAAAATTCCTGAAGTTGACAGGGCCCACCTTGGAAGATGCCTGCAAGGAACAAGGAACGAGGGACATGCACAAAGTTATCCAGAGGATTGGAAACGTCGCCCTGGACTCTCAGTGAAGATGTGAGTCACACGATCTCCAAGCTTGTAAAGCTCCATTCAAGTAACTGGGGGGAGAGGCCATGTCACCTCAGCATTCAAGAGAAGCAGCACCTGAGAATGATCCCAACTGTTTTGTGACTGAACCACCATTGGGTCCAGCGGATGGTGTTCCTCTCCCTGCAGCTGATCCCGATGACCAGGATTCATCTCAGGAGTGACATGAGGAGGGAGGGGAGGGGCAAGGAACTATGTGATACTTTCATCAATAAAGATTTATTTAAAAAACAAACAAACAAACAAAATAAATGAAAGTGAAAGCCATGTGTCCCATCCTGAGTCCAGCTGACAGCAGTCGCCAAGTTCAGCAGAGATAAATGTGAGAGGATGTGCTAGAGCAAGTTTGACTACTGAAGAACTCTAATCATGTCTCCCTTCCTGTTGCCCACAGCCCATGAACACCAAAAACCAAGTCCTGATTAGTAACAGGTTCTGGGGATGCAAAATGAGCTGTGGGAGCAGAGAATTCCCTAAGTATTCCAGTATTTCTCCTTGCAGTCCTTGTTTACAACAGTAAGCTGTACTGTCTTGCATCTGTTAAAACAACATGCAATTATTTAGAAACTTGTAGACACCTAGTTCTATAAAAGTTGGTATGGAGTCTGAGGGTTGGAGGGAGGAGTGTAGAAATGAGAAAAATAAATGTAAAAATACATAAACAAACAAATCAACCAATCAAACAACTTAGGTCCTCTGAAAAAACCCAGACATGAAGCAAAGATCAGATAAGTTAGGAAAAGGAGCAGAAAGAAATGGGGGATAAGTCTCTAGAAAATAAGTGGCTTTCTATGTAACTTAGATACAAATTAGGGACCAAGAATGAGAGGAGGAACCAAAAGACCCTCAGATAATAATGGACCCATGAAGTCGAAGATGCTCTGGGTTCAGCCTAATGAAGAACAGTAAAGATCACAGAATCACTTTGTGAGCTACTGACAGAAGCACACACAGTTAAGAAATGGATTAGCTACTCTAATCAGTCCTACAAGATTGATCTCTATGCTAACTAGCCCTATGCTAATCCAGTTATTCTACCTATAAAACATTCAATGCCTCCCTATAGCCAATAAATAAAGCAAGACTTCTCCATCTTCACATTTAATCCATATTCATTTTCAAAGTACCTTTCTAACTTCCTCTCTCACAATCTCTTATAAATACCTTTTATCTCATCCAATGGCTCTAATGTTCAGTTGCCAAATCGACCCTTCCTTCAGCTCTTTGCTCCAATTATTTCCCTCCACTTGGACAAAGTAGCCCATCAAGACCCATTTCAAAGGCCACTTTCTCCATAAAGACTTTCCAGTTCACTTACCCCAGCTAGAATTCCCCTTCCACCCCCACCCGACTCTCTCTCAATTTGTACAGCCTTCTGATTGTGCCTCCTTCGTGCCTGGCTTTATAGTTAATCATGTACCTAAGTTATATCAGTATCATAGTTCACAATGAGAACAGTGATGTTTTTCAATCTGTGAAACAATCTGTGAAAAAAAAAGTAAAGAAACAGGATATTCAGTCTAGCTAAGAGAAAGGGAAGACTCATTACCTCTCCTAAAATATTTGATGGGTTTATTAGACTATAAATAAATCCAATGGAGCTGTTTAGGGCTCGCCTGGAATCAAGAGTTGGGAGACACTTATTACAAACATTCTACAGGCATTGAGATCATTTACATGCCAAGAAGTAAACTAGCCACTTGTAATACAAAAATAAAAAGATACAGACCTTGCTCTCAAGGACCAGCAAACTTGCTTTCCTTTTTCTCTTTATTTATACACTCACTTCTTTAATTTGATGATAATAGCCTCAATTATTCCATCTCAAGCTAAATTGGAATCAATCTACCACATAATGCTTCTGGCTGATTAAGAGGCAATTCCTTTTGACTTGTCAAGGGCAGAACTAAACCAGTATTTAGAATTCACAGGGTTGGTGATTAAGAGTCAATGTAGATCAACCAAAGGACTTGTATGCATGCATATAAACATAAGTGATGGATGCAGACAACAGAGGGTGGGGGTGAGGGCAGGGCTGGGGGGATGATGGGACAATGGGGGGATAAAGACACATTTGTAATACCTTAATCAATAAAGGGAAAAAAAAGTCCAGGTAGATCTGAGGAAAGAAAATAAATAAATAAAAGAATCTAAAAAAAAAAAAAAAAAAAAGTCATTGTAAAGACAAAGGGAATGGCCCTAACTGGTTTGGCTCAGTGGATAGAGCATCAGCCTGTGGACTGAAAGGTCCCAGGTTCGATTCTGGTCAAGGGCATGTACCTTGGTTGTGGGCACATCCCAGTAGGGTGTGTGCAAGAGGCAGCTGGTTGATGTTTCTCTCTCATCGATGTTTCTAATTCTCTATCCCTCTCCCTTCCTCTCTGTAAAAAAAAATCAATAAAATATACTAAAAATTAAAAAAAGACGAAGGGAATTCGGCAATGGCTCGATCTTGTGCTAAGAAGCTTCCCAACACAGCAAGTGCTCCAGGGGACCATCCGATGATGAAACAGTAGAGAACACATTTCTGAAGCAGATAAGACGAACTGGGTCACCTCAAAGTAGCAATTGAATCATAAGATTGTATACTGGCTCAAGGATCAGTGCATAGGGCAGTAAGTCCCACATCTACATAATTGATCTAGTTATTTTGATAGTTATTTGAGGTAACAAATATAATAGTTATTTCAAAGTAACATCCCCCTGTATGGACTTTGTACAAAAGAATGAGAATTTAGTGGCAGACTCTATACCAAGAGAGTCAGATGTCTAGAAAGATATTCTCGGATGAGGATTAACAAAAATAAAAAAACAAACAACATATTCTGGGGTACAAAGGCACAAGATGGCATGCTATATTGTGAAATATGGAGTCTGGGCAGTAGGAGTATCTTCCCTATACCACACTGGAGCCGTGTAGCCTTGAACAAGTAGTTTTAGCTTTTATTAGTTGACTATAAGTAGTAAGGTGATAGTGTATGTCTCATGAAATTGTTCTCAGATTTGAATGAATAACTTATGGTACATACGCAGCATTATACCTGGTACCTAAAATGTTATTCACTCATGGACGTCATTGAATGGTGTCACTATTTTATAAATATAGAGGAAACAGAGAGCAAATAAACACGAACCTTTAGGGAACTACTTGTGATAATGAACTCAGAGAGAGTTAAAAAAGAAAGAACAGCCTTGGCCAATTGTGCTCAGTGCATCAGCCCAACCACTGAATAGTTCTGGGTTCGATTCCTGGTCAAGGGCACATACCTGGGTTGCAGGTTTGATCCCCAGCCCTGGTCAGGCTTGCATGGGAGGCAGCCAATTGATGTGTCTCTCTCACATTGATGTTTCTCCCTCCCTTCCTCTTGTTCTTTCTCTCCCTCCCTCCCTCCCACTCTCTCTTAAAAAAAAAAAAAAAAATCAACAACAAAAAAATCCTCTAGTGAGGATTAACAACAAAAAAAGAAGAAAGAACAAAAGTTTAGAGCAGTCATGAAGTTGTCTACCTCAGAATAAGAAGAAACATTTCCTTGTAAATTGCATACAGGTTTAGGCAAGCTTTGAAGTTAAGACAGAAATTAGGTAAAGATTGAGAGTGTGTTAATTGCCAACAAAGAAAAGAAAGCTGGCTACAGCAGCACAGAGCTCTCTGAAGGCAAAAAGTGTGTCTTGTTCAATTTTTTGTCCCCAGTTACTGGCACATAGGAAAGTTTGCTGAGTGAATAAACGTTTGTTGGATGAATAACTCACGCATTTCTGCCTGGCACTTTGAGGTATAAATGTCTCCTGACTCTTCATTTCTGGATAGATCTTAATTATATTATTAACAGGCCTCATTTAATTGAAGTCACAGCCCAGAGAAATTCTAGAATTGAAAATTATTCAACAGATGGTTTGTGATTCTTTAGAAAAGGAAACAGACTGGGTGGCCATGCCCCTTCACTGAGATTAATTTTCAATGGGCTCTTCAATATGTAAAGGGTACACAGCACATCGTTGAGGCTACAAACACAGCACATTTGGGACCTCGATCATAAGCTTCAATCTCTGGCAAGTTGCTCAGATGGTTTTGCTGGCAGCACTTATGGTGACACAATTTCCTGCAGGTTGGCACATTTTGAAAAGTGTGCCTGAATCAAAAATATCAGCACATGTTTTGATAAATGTCAAACATCTGCACATAACAACAGATTTTAAGTCTCAAATCTCATTAAAGAAATAGTATTACATCTGTAAGTCCTTTTGTGCCTTGGGTAGACTGCATCCCTAAACACTCCCCCAAGATGTTGAAAACAGATGCTTACAAATTAGCTAAATTTCCAGTAAACACCTAATAAGTCATACTTGTTCCTTTTCCTTACATTTGAACTCTGTAACTTCAACTTAAAAATGTCATTAACATTTAGTCTCCCAAAGGAGGGGCTTTCCTTTTCCTAGTCAGTTCTTATCTCACAGTTTATTTCTCTCTTTGTAAATAGTGTGGCTATATGCCAGAAGCCATGTATTTGATATCTTCTTAATTAATCCTCTTTCTTGAGGGGGAAAAAAAAAATGAAGCATTAAAATTTCACATCTATTAGCCCCCTGCTGTTTCTCCCCTGCAGAGCTCGGCTGACGCACTTTAGAAGTTTCAATTTTCGTCGTATACCTCTACATCACCTTAGCTCATTGCCACCTTCAAGCTAGACTCAGCCATAATTTACGATCCCTTTCAAGTCCTCACATAAATAGGAAAATCAATGCTTCTACCTAGGTACCATTAAGAAAGTATATGGCACAGCTGGGTGAAAGAAACCGATGCAATACTACTTCACATTTATTTTCTAGGCACTGGTAGTCATCGGAATCGAAATGTCCCTTCTTGGCACATCTCTTCTTTAGCAAATTATATGCAATCCTTTAAGTTTGGCAGAATTCTGGAAAAAAAAATAAACACCAGGAAAGGGAGCTCTCTGTCTCCTCCATTGGCAGATGAAGCAGGTGACATCGAGAAATGTCAAGTGAGCTCAGCTGTTTCACATTTTGAAATCCTCTACTTCGGGCATATGATGAGAATGCCATTTTCCTGCTTGTCATTTTCGTCCTCTGGAAGACGCAAAGGGTTGCAAAGCTAACTCCTCGGTCAACAACGATCAGAAAATGAGCTCTAATTGACCTGCAGGCAGAGGTTGGTTATGCTTTGATGCAAGATGGACACGGATAGTTCTTATATTGTCACAGATGAAAGAAGCAGTATCGTCTACATTTTACAAGACTATCCCTGGTTTCTTCAGGAGAAAAAAAATTCTGAATTTCTAGAAAGAAGGTCATCTGCTTAGACACATTAAACTCCCCTTTCTTGCACTCAGCATCATTTTACACAGTGACACCAACTGAAAGTAATATTCAAAGTGCAATCTAACCACCTAGTGACTTGCCCTTGGTCAGCATGATGGTGTCAGCTCCTTCAGCAAATAATGGTAGACCGAACACAGCCCATTCGCTTACATTAAGGATGTATCTTTGCTAAAAGGAGAAGACTGGTGTGAGTATGTGTAGCGGAGTTAATTCTAAACTCTTGAATCTGCCAGCAGCATCTCTTCCTTGGGGAACCACCATGCTGGGGGATTCAATCCCACATACTCCTCAGCATCCTCCCCCCTCTCTCTGTGTGTGATTAGGTAGCATTTTTTTTTTCTTAAGCTTGAGTGAGTCTGGTCTCTGTCTCGAGTCCTAGGAGTCCTGAATGCCCTACAAATTGCTAATTCTGGCATGATCACTGGGCTTTAAGGCACATGTGTATATAGAAAGGAGATTAAACTTTGAAAACTTTAAGCCATACACACACACATGTTTTCTGAAGCCTTCTACACATACGGTTCTAAATTTTGGAAACAATACTTAGATAAAACAAGCTGTAATTCCATTTTTTTTTTTTCAGTGGGAAAAGAATCACAAGACAGAGAGATTACGTGAGTTTATAAAGTTTATCAGCCAGATGCTGACAGCTACAGAATTCATCTTCCAAAATTCCTCCAAGGGCATTCTTAATTCATATATCACATAATTTTAACTGCAATGACCAAAAACTATTTATATTATACAATACTCATTTAAGATTTCCATTTTCCAAATTGTAAATTTGGAGTGCCTGACCTTTATACAAACTAGATTATTTCGAAGATAAACGGCCTAATAACTCACATGTTGCTAGAAACCTAAAGCAGGCTCGTCCACTTGATCTAATTCTTGAACGTTATTTCTCACACCAAGTAGAATCATTAGGAAGCACTGGCACATGAAGAGAAGAAAAGTCCTAAAGTCATAAATGAGGCTTGAATATGACATTTGTTCCACAAATAAATATTTAGGATATATAAAAAGGCAAGTGCTGTAGGTGTGCTAACAGACACACATACATTCCCTACGTCCTAGAAGGCTCTAGGAGCTCCCAATGGTTCAGTGATGAAGAGAACAAGCCAAGTAATATCCACACGGTGTGATGAATTGCAGGCTCACCTGGCAGGTGCACAGATGTTGTGGGGAGCTGCTGGCAGGAGCATCTAACACAGGAAAAGGTGCTTACAGTGAGGCTTGGCGGACGACAATTTGTTCAAATGAAGAAAGGAAAGGCTGGTCAAATCCCTAATGTTAGTGAACTTAACAAAACCTTTCTTCATTTGAAAAATTTTAAAATCATATTTCTTCTTTCCTTTCATTCAGCTCCAGCCCCAGAACAGACACTCTTGATTCAGCTCAAGGCCATACATTCCTAAAACACATAAAAGGCACCTTTCCCCTGTACCACCCAGTTCAGAAATAGCATATCCAGCACCCAGGCTGCCGTACTGCCAAATTTTGGAGAATCTAGCCATGTCTTTAACAGATCTTTGCCAAAATTAGTGAAATAACAAAAAACACTCCGTTTTCTCCAACTTCCCTGGTACTGTTCACTTTGTTCTGATGATTCTGCAGATCTCTAACAATTACCCACACATCCTGACAACATCATTAAATGTGAACTTTGAGAAATTTCACTTCTATTTTCTTAGGTATAACTAACAGCACCTGATGTAAGGAGGGAGCAAACCATGAGAAACCGAGACAACACAGTGTAGGCTCCATAACCTACGTACTACAACTGGCTACACACACTTCATTACGCTGTAAAGATAAAACAGTCATCATCTTGAGATAACTATGTGTCTATTTGGCTCTCTTGGCTGAATGTGATGTTCCCCAGTCACTGACAAAAGTAGCAACACGTGCTGTCTTAGCAAGTGCTACATCCTCATTAACCTGGCTTTAGGTATTTACGCATGGCATGAGTGCATTATATCTGTTCAATACAAACGTGCATTGATCCTGGCATCAGGCTGGCGACAGCCATGGGTTGCGGTCTACCTCAGTCCATTGTGTACTCTAAAATACAGAATGCTGTGCAGCTGGTATGGCTCAGTGGTTGAGCATCAACCCAGGAACCAGTTTGATTCCTAGTCAGGGCACGTGCGGGCTTGACTCCCACTAGGGAACGTGCAGGAGGCAGCCAATCAATGCTGTTTCTCTCTCATTGATGTTTCTATCTCCCTATTCCTCTCCCTTCCTCTCTCTCTAAAATATCTTTAAAAACCTATTTTAAGAATTAAATTGAAATAAAATACAGAATGCTAAATTGGGAGATAATCGGAAGAACGTGCTCAATCTTTTGTTTCGTATGTCTTGTTTCCTCCTAGTACTGCTAAATGGAAATTTGAGATCGTCATTGTAAGTCAATACGATAGACACCGATCTGTTTCAAGTCATATTTTAAAATGTCTGATCACTACGCTGTACACCTGAAACTAATAATATTCTATGTCAACTGTAATTGCAAAGTTTTAAAAATTAAGTTAATTAAAAAAAAAAAAACACCAACAAGTTGCATTTAAGTAGGAAGCCAGAAATATGGTATAGAATTTAAATTTCACCTTTTTTTGTTGTTCTTTTTACTAGCTTTTAAAGCTTCCCTGCCCAGTTTTTTATGATTTTTTTTCCTTTCCTCACTTTCCAATCAGGACACAGTGATAAAGAGGAATAAAAACATACCTTGGTAAGGCGTGGAGAGGTTTATGCAAAAGACAGACCTGAGAACTCAAGACCAGAGCTTATACTCAAAACATCACTGTTCTTCCCCTTCTGTTTCTTGCACTAATTTACCCTTCACCTACTCTCAATAGTTGAGTTTTCTTTTAGGGCATTAACAAAAAAGACCAGGAAGCCATTAAGAAGTTATTTCTGATGAGGAATTAATAATGTTCCAAATGTTTTATTATAAAATTTTCCAATTACAATTTTATGATTTAATAAGGAAGAAAGACTGACAACTCGAGTGAGCCACCTGGATTCTACAAAGTGTGAGAGCATTTATTTTCATTAGTCATGGTCTTCACACTAATTGCTCTCCAGTCACAAGGGAGGCTTTTTCCATCATTACCATGCTTGTCATTTCAATATTTAAAAAGAAGATAAAAGACAAAATAAAAGTGTAATTGTTAATTTTGAAAGCTATGACCACTTTTAAAGCAGCATTAATGGTAGTCAGGCTGACGCTAATGAAACTATGCAGACAGATCTCGACTTAGGAAATTGTCCCATATTTTATCAGGGAAGGGAGTTCAATACTGTAATCATATTATCAGGTAAATGCCTGAATAAAGACCAGGACAGAAGGGTAGCTCCCTGGAAGTACATAAGGCAGACAGCCCCCCATAACCTATTCTAAGCTCTGGGATACAGTCACGTTTAACCAGGCTGTTCCATAACTAGCAAGTAACCATCATTTTAGGACTTATGCCAGATGAAAAATACATTGGTGCGGATGAAAAAGAAAAAAAAATTCTAGTTTCACTAGAAATGTCCCATTCATTCTGACAGTTAAGAGTTGGTTTTTTCTTTAGATATATTTAACTTTGAAAAAAGACAACCAACCTATGTGTCCAGCTTAAAAACACCAGAGCACCTATCAGCTGATGCTGCCACACAGAGAGAGAGAGAGAAAGAGAGAGAGAGAGAGACTTCATTGAAATACCATGGGGAGAAGGTGTCCCGTGAGTAATTTTCAAGAAAGCAGTTCATTTCAAGAAGATGCATTTCCTCTTTACGGGGCCTCGACTTAAGAGACTCTGCCAAGGAAATGAATGGAGAGCAAAGATGGAGAAGTCAGAAAGCCTGTCCAAGGGCAGCCTCCCCACAGTGGGGGAAAAACTCACCGGACAATCGAGCACAGGCAGGCCTTTCAGAGTGTTAAAAGTAGCAACCAGCCCTAGCCGGTTTGGCTCAGTGGATAGAGCGTTGGCCTGTGGACTGAAGGGTCCCATGTTCGATTCTGGTCAAGGGCACATGCCTGGGTTGCAGGCTCAATCCCCAGTGGGGGGCGTGCAGGAGGCAGCCGATCAATGATTCTCTCTCATCATTGATATTTCTATCTCTCCCTCTTCCTTCCTCTCTGAAATCAATAAAAATATATATTTTTTAAAAGTAGCAACCAAACAGAATAAAATGTCACGAGGCATGGAGAAAGAGTGAGCCAAGATGACATGAGGGCAAACACCAGAGCCGACCGTTTCCAAAAACTTAGCCACTTTGGAAAACACTGTTAATTCAGTCCGGGTCCTGCTATTTTTAGGACCGTGGTTTGCTTTTTCAATGAAACTAAAGTTCACAACACAGATTTTTCTCCATATTTATAAACTGCCTCATTTGCAAAACAAAGGAACTGTACCTTTTAAGGAACGATTTCCAGCGAAGAATAATACCATTCAAGCGGGGCGCCATTTCAGAAGGAGTGAGGCGGCGTTCTGGAACGTCAGAGGGCACGAAAGCAGAGGGCTTTTAGAGCAGATTGCCTGGCCCCCCCACCCGCAACAGGTCCAGGTGAGGCCTCAGTAATTTACACAGCTAACAATCTCCAGCTGATGCTGTTGGGTGCTGCGGGTCCAGGCACCACATTTTAAGAACCACGGGTCTCAGATAAAAAGAATGGGCACAAGGACTTTCATGGCCTGGCTTATCATTGGACCATGAGGAGCAAGAACAAAGAGGGTAGCTTACTTATACAGGAATCTTTTTCACCATTTTTAAAACCTGTCAGAGAAATCAGCTGGCAGTTTCAATGGGGTCGAACAACGATTTCTTTTTCTAAAATAGACTATTTTCTATTAAGGGTCTTGGATCAGTGCTCTTCGCAGACTTAAATGTATATAAGAATCACCCGGTGGCCTTGTTAAACTGCAGATTCTGATTCTTTTGGTTTGGAGTGGGGCCTTAGATTGAGTTTTTTAGGCTGCTGGCCTGAGGACCTCACTTTGAGTAGCAAAGTGTTACCATGTAGTGAGAAGCAATGCAGCCCGAGGGTCCAGAGTGAGGACTCAGGAGTCAAGCTGCCTGGATACAAGTCCAAGCTCTGTCACTTACTTAGCTGTGTGATTTGGAAAAGTTACTTAACCTCTCTGTGGTTCAGTCTGATCGGTAAAATTCTATTAATAAGAGTAACTACATCATACAGTGTTGTGAGGATTAAATACTTACAGTGCTTGGCACGAGGTAAGTATTTACAAACATCACAGGTCTGTCTACACAGAGAAAGTTAATTTAGTTTTATTAAACCTATTTGTATATTTGCTTTTTTATATTTTCTTTGCAAGTGTTTAAACTTAAGCAGTTCTTGTTTAGGATAGGAGGCAATGCCTAATAAGATTAAATATTTGATTTCACAGAATTCTTCATCTATCTTTTTTTTTCCTTTTTGCTATTGCATTGTTTATATTTCTTCAGGCTATGAACTATTTTTTAAAATAATGCTATCCCTGAAGATGTCAGATATCCATGAGCTATTTATTTATTTTGCATCCAAGGCAGTATTGAACTAAGTCCTGTCTGTGTGGAGACAGTTCTGATAAGAAAAATACACAATAATTTGCCTATTGTTGCAGACATAACCGGTGGTGAATGTTCACATATAACTACTTCCTTCGGGCAATAGTTCTTACACACATGCAGGAACATACTAGTACTTTCCCCCTCCTCCTCTGCTTGCCCCTCCTGTGGAGGCAAGTCCTGCTAATTTCAGCTGGGACTACTGAAATGGCAGTGTGCCAGCCTTTGTTTTCCAATAGGGAATGTAAAATTCTGGTGAACTGGAAGGTACTGACTGACCATTTATGGCATGAGAAAAACAATACTTTTCTATTAAGAATATAAAGAGATTTCCAGAGGCCCAAACCAGGCTGTGACGGCGGCACATTTTGCAATGCCTGTCCGCTTCCCAGGGTGAGTGTAGTAAGGCTGTTTTTGCGAGGCTGTCAACGATTCACTGAAGGGGGAATCTGGGATAATTGCGGAGGCCTGAAACTGCACCTGCTGTAATTTCACTCTTGGCTTCAGATAAATAACCTCCTTTGAAATGACAACATAACAGAATAGCTTTATAACCAATGGCTTTTTCACATCTACACCATTCATATTTGAGATCATGAGTACAGAAACACATGGAGGCTTCTGGTGACTGAAATGACTGGGATGTCTGGTTTTTTAAAGTTCTTTATAAAGCAGAAAAGGCGTTTGGCCCTGAAAAGAGGCAATTATGTCAACCAGAGAGAATTTTGAATTTGTTAGTAACAACTGTTCTCTGGGTAGAACACAGTGATTAATTATGAATATCTTAAATACCACTCTATCTAACAAGGCATTCCTCTCCTAAGAAGTCATTTCCAATATTGTCAGGATGTATGAAATGATTGGTGAGAATTCCAGAATCGTAAAATAAATTCTGCAATTCTAGGGATGATAAACATTCCTTTCGAAGACTGTAATTCATTTTTATTCTAGGTCAACAATTTATGCAATAGCACTTTCTCACATGAATAAGAAAAAAAAGTAAGCTATCCATTTGGTTTACAAATAAAATGCAAAATTAACTATAAATAATAAAGACAAACTTAATGATCTCCCCAGAATTCTTGGGAGAAAATTCCCTATTCATCACTTAACATATTATACACTCTTAGCCAAGCATAATATTTATCATCAAAATGACCTAGAGACATAAAAATCATTCTACCAAACCAATTCAATAATGGATTAATTTGAAAAACTTGTGACATGCCTTGAACCAGACCCAACCAAAAGGACCAGAAATAATTAAAAGCTGCTTACACTTTTATAAGTTACTTAGTATCTTAAGATTATTGGCTAAATAACGTTTCCACAAATGTGTGCATGAAAATGTGTATTTCAATAATTTAAATATATGTATGAAGAAAGATATAGGGGATTGTCAAGGGCGGGGGAAAAAAGGGACACATATGTAATACCCTTTGTAATACTTTAAGCAATAAAAAAAAAGAAAGATATGCTCTTACCATAAAAGTCATTTCAAATATGAATATTATACACATTTTTTCTTTTGCCCACCACCCTCAAATTTTGTTCTACAAAAGTTTTAAAGGCAAGAATACATTTTACATATTTTATTTAACATAAGATGGTAAAATAAAGTCTTCTCTCAACTGTAGCAATAGAGAATAGAAAAAGCATCTGAGAGATCCCAAGGGGTGAGTATGCAATACCAATTAAATTTAAAATGCATGCACAGAATTAATTCACAAATAAAGAACTGCATTGAAAGACAGCTGTAATATATTTTAAAATATATTAGCATAAGCGTATTAACAAAATCTTTGCTTATTACAAATATATAAAATTAAATGTTAACAAGATACATGCTCTACTTTCATTCAAGACTTTGATGGTAGAGGGGGCTCTGCATGTGTATGGAGTAGAAAGTGTATGGGAAATCCCTGTACCTTTTGTTCAATTTTTCTGTGAATCTAAAATGGCTCTGAAAAATAGTATATTAAAATATAGGTCGGTCTAATGATAGAATCACAGAATACTATGTGAACACACCAGATGAGCATCCTGTTTTGTGGAAATGAGAGGAGGGTTTCTGGAAGGGAGGGTGAAGAGTATTTCCTGTACTTAGTAGGTGTGTTACTTTCCATAACCAATCAGAATATAAAGTACTTCCCTTTTTAATATGGGTATAGCAATTCATGGTGTGCCCATTGTGGAGATGAAAGGTTATAATCCCATAGTAGTGTCTGGCAAATAATAGATACCAAAAAGGTCTTCTCTTATCACTATGTTACTATAGTACAAACTAGAACATTATTTATCAGTCTAGAACAAATTTGTACACATTAAAGATCAATTAACTTAAAGTAAAATATCTGATTTGCCCTCTGGGAAGTATTAAATGAACTAATTACAAGATTAATCAAGCCCTGACCGGTTTGGCTCAGTGGATAGAGCATCAGCCTGCAGACCAAAGGGTCCCGGGTTCGATTCCGGTCAAGGGCATATACCTTGGTTGCGGGCACATCCCCAGTAGGGGGTGCAGGAGGCAGCTGATCGATGTTTCTAACTCTCTATCCCTCTCCCTTCCTCTCTGTAAAAAATCAATAAAATATAAAAAAAAGATTAATCAAACTATCACTCTAATACATAGTATTTTGTATATCAGTATGTGCATGCTGCATATGTGATATATATAGGAATATGTGACATATGTACATGGATATATATGCATATATATATGTATGTGTGTATGTATATGTGAGTACATGTGTATCCATAACTGTTATCAGATTTTCAAAGAGCACCATGGCCTGAAAGAAGTTTACAAGGAGCAATTTTATAGAAAATAGGTCAATTAAACACACACACACACACACACACACACACCATGAACATGTAAAAAAGACCGAGAGTGTGGTTTGTCTGGTTTTGGTACCTAAAGCCAATACCTCCCCTACCTCTACATCTTCATAAAACTCATGATCATGTGCCTGGCACATAGAAAGTTTTCATATAAAAGCAAAATGATACAATTCCAATCATAAATTTCCCCTCCCAGAGCATCCCTGATTCACATTTAAGCGTTCATAGGAACCAAAGCTTCTTGGTAGCCTGAAGTAGTCATCATTCTCATTAAGCAAGTTTCCATGGGTCTAAGAAAACTATGAATTAAATATTGATTTTTATGAGACTTTTAACCAAAGGAGATTTGAAAAAACAGTTTACTTTGTATAACACAAATAAATTTTGATTTACAAAAGTGAGATAAACAGTTGAAGGAAGGATAAACAAAGAATTGTTATTTGTCACAATTGACCAAGTAAACTAAGTCATAGAGCACAATTTCTATGCTAACCTTGAATTGTAATTTATCACTCGGATATCCAATGAGTAAAAACCACTGAGCTGTGTATGAAATGAAGATTGATTTCATCCTGCCCGCTCTATTGAAAACATAATTTTTACTAAGTGGTGTGCTCTATAGCTTAGAGTTATCACATGCTGGGTAAGCCCCAATGCGGAGGAACAGTAGACTAAAGAGAAAGGTAATCAGCTAAGTACCTTTTGTAGCTTTACTTTATTTAGCCTTTATTATACATAACTGAGGAAATAAAATTTAGCCACCAAGTCTCCATTTGCCTATATAATTTCAAAAGATGTTTTTAAAAGTATTATTATTTAAATAGCCAACTCTCAACCCTCTAGCCTGAAAAGACACATTTTCATAAAAAACAACTAGTTATTTGAATTTCTGTGTTTGTGACCATGTTTTCTTTTAATTGAGATAAAATTGATATATGACATTTTGTAAATCTAAGGTATACAACATGTTCGTTTCATACATTTATACATAGTGATATGATGACTACTAGTGTTAGCTAACACCTCTATCATGTCACATAATTATCATTTCTTTTTGTGGTAAGAACATTTAATATCTAGTCTCTTAGCAACTTTGAAGTATATAATCGAGTTTATTATAATCACATGATTATGTTTTTAGGTAGAAACCTTTAAACTGGAGAAACAAAAATAATACATGGTCTCTGCAAAAATCAGTTAATCAGAAAACTTAGAAGAGATTTAAAATGAAAATTGAGTTCAATTCCCACCACCAGGAAATAAGCACCACTAAATTTTTTATGTAACTTATCAGATTTTTCTCCCATGCACATACACCCTCATGTCTATATGAATATATTTACAAAGCTGTAATGTCACTTATGTGCTTAATTTGATTTTTATATCAAATATGGATTTAACTCATTACTTTTATTTCACTGAATAGTTTTTAGTTTCTTTGATCCATAATTTAAATAATGCCTTTTTCTATTTTTATTTTTTTTCATTTCTAATGTTCCACTTTGAACAAAAACTGTAATGAATTGCCCTGGCTATATGCTTTTGAACACTAGTTTCTTTAGAATAAAATTCCTCAAAATAAAATTGCCACATCAAAGGGTAAGTGCATTTTTAAGGTGCTTCATATACTTTGCTAAATTTCCCTTTAGAAAGCTTGCATCAATTTGAATAGCCAATGGCAGGTGAATAGCAGTGCCAAGTTCCTCATCTGCTCTCCAACATTGGTCATTATAATTTAAAAAAAATATATTCTTGGAGATAACTTTAAAAACCAATGTCAGACCAGTGATGGAACCTTTTAACACTGTGGAAAGCTTCATAGTACTAATAAGTGAAAAAAATTTCATCCTCTGTAGAGTTACTTGGAGTAGAGTTACTCCAGGGTAATTACGTTAGCTACGTGTGTGTATATATAACACTGCAGAAGGTTAAAGGCATTTCTGCAAGCTAGACAGACTGAAAATCAGGCCATAAATCATTAATCCAATATTCCATATTGGATTGAATCACTAATCCAATAATCAGAAGCTGCTTGGAAGGCCAGAGGTGGATGTATATTTCAGCAATGCATGCAATAGCAGTTTCTTCTCTCCTTGCTCCCTCACACACCCATGCTTTATTTTGATGTGACATTCCAGACTTGCCCAGCTTATTTATTTGATGGTGTCATCTAAAACAGCACTAGAGGCTGTGCACAGACATTTTCAAAATCGAGACAACAAAGGCAGTTGCAGAATAACAACAATAGAAGATATGAGAAGAAATAATAAGGACTAACATTCATCTTCCAAGATCCAGAGAATAGGAAACACATTCTGAAATGTGGACAATTAATTAATTAATTTAAGGCAAGGTGGAACATATTAATAGTCAGTGAGAGCTACCTAATTTTTTGATCTATAATTCTATAGTACTTTTTCTTTGTTGAACACTTTTAGCTTTTTCAAGCATTTTACCATTTGAGCTAAGGCTAATTGGTACTCAAAAACTAAATCTCATACTGTTTTTTCTTTCCCTACTTCCCATTCTTTCTAATCTTTTAAAAACGTTATGCCTTCCTATAATATCTGATGAAGATTTATAAAATATGAGGGGGGGGGAAGATGCCAGGATTTTCATTATAAATATTATTAGTCCTCAATCCTAATACCTATTGATTGAAATAATAAATGGCAGCTCAGATAAGGTTTTAAATGTACAGACAATCAGCATAGCCTCCAAAATTTAATTATTGCAATGTAGGGAAAACATTTGCTTTGCCATCCCAGATGTTATTTATTTCTGTGTGGTTTCTACAAAATATATATTCTAGTAATATTTTCAAATGCAATATATACCGAAAGAGAACTGTTTATTAAAAAAGTAAATATTTTTTCTCAAATTTAGGCCAACACTAGAGATATGTAAAAGCAATAAATATAGCCAACAGAACTACTAGGTTATGAAAAACCTGATTTAGTGCTTTTTAACTAAGTGAATAATGAAAAAATTGTGCCTCCATCTTTATCTGAAGAAGCATTTTGTAACAGTGCCTTGCATATATGTTGACAATCTGATTCCCTCCTGAAGCAGCACAAATCTGTATTTCATGAATAAAAACTATCTGTTATATTAGACACTGAAGTTATATAAACTCTTAATTCAATTTTGGAGATGTTTCTGCTAAGACAATAATTTAGTGCATACAAAATATTAAAGAAAATAGTGGCAAGAAACATTTACTTAGAAATGAACCTATTTCTTGACTTAAGTCTAAAATGCAACATAGTTCTTTGTTAATTAAGTAGTTGATTATCTGTCCTTTAACTTCACCCATGCCCCACCTTCCCACTCCAATGGCTAATATTACTGGAGAGCTTGTATTGTCTTTGAAGTAGTGGTCAAAAACACCACCACCACCACCATCAAAAAAGATGACACTACAGATATCTCAATTCGTTTCTTAATACATCTTTACCTTTAATAAAATTCCTGACAAAGGTAAAACAAAGTTAGAACTACTGATTCAAAGGTCACCTATTAATATTATCATATGCCAAAGCTTGTGTGAGCTTTGGAGATTATCTTTTCCAATGGTCTGATTTTATGTGTAAGAACATGAAACTAGCTCAGTGGTTGAGCATAAACCTATAATCCAGGAGATCATGGTTTGATTCCCGGGCAGGGAATATGCCCAGGTTTTGGGCTCAGTCCCCAGTGTGGGGTATGCAAAAGGCAGATATCATTGATTCTCTCTCATCATTGATGTTTCTGTCTCTTTTCCTCTCCCTTACTCTCTCTAAAATCAATGAAAACATATTTTTAAAAAAAGAACATGGAGACTTATGGAAGTTAGGTAACGAGCCTGTGGTCACAAAGCTGGTAAGCAGCAATTTGTCCTGGAACCCAGATCTTCTGACCAAGTTGAAACATTTTCTCCATCATATCATGTGTGGGCAGGCAATTATTGAAGAAACTGAAAAGACTATTAATATATATTTTTAATGTCCAGCCATTAAATGACTTTTATCTGTCAATCTTTTTTTTTTTTTTTAAATATATTTTATTGATTTTTTACAGAGAGGAAGGGAGAGAGATAGAGAGCTAGAAACATCGATGAGAGAGAAACATCGACCAGCTGCCTCCTGCACATCTCCTACTGGGGATGTGCCTGCAACCCAGGTACATGCCCCTGACCGGAATCGAACCCGGGACCTTTCAGTCCGCAGGCCGACGCTCTATCCACTGAGCCAAACCGGTTTCGGCTATCTGTCAATCGTATCAAATCAAATTTCACTTCCTATAATCTGTTTGTCAGAAGTTAAAAATATCTTTCCACCATAAAAATCACCACTCAACAATGTAGTGCCTGGCTATAACAATAACAGTTCAACCTGTATGGTATGTAAATTTCTATGACTATTTAAAATCTTCCTAGGGATTCAGTTCCGCTATCTCCTCTGGAAAGGAAGTGAGAGTGCTGAAGTTTAGCAAGCATATGTGCACTCACCCCAGACTCCACCTGCATCTAACCTGGGCATATCAGCATCTTGTGGTATTGGGGGTGGGGGGAGGGGCTGAAAGTTCCTTATGGCGTTTTGATTACACTGTACCTAGTGGAGAACCACTTAAAAGCATCCTGTGGGTTCACTACTCCCCGTAAAGAGTACTTTCACATGATTCTAAAAGTTCAGTACACAATGCCATAGTTTACCATGAGATTCCCTAAATTAAGCAAATTTGGGGTAGGAAAAAAGTATAAGATAAAGTGAAAATTGCTGTGATGAGGCCAGATTTTCATGACCTCCCACACTGCCTGTTATGGTGCCTGAAACTCCCTGAAGAGATTCATTCATCAGAAGACTTCGATTACTTGGAAAGGAATTCAGGAACCTGGCGGAGTCCCCCATTTTCCCTCACTAACTCACAATGGCATGAATTGACTTATTTCAGCCATTCTCACTTTAGGAGACAGACTGGCACTGAGATGATGAAATCAGGGGCTGGACTATGCTAATATATGGGAAATGCCCACAGAAATTTATATCCAGGGATCTGTGGACCTTACTACCATGCACAGATCAGAAGTCACACCACACCTTTCTCACCATTTTGCCTCAAAGAAAACTTTCATCAAACAAGATTAACCTCTTACTGAATGGAAATTCTAAGGTTCGAAGCATCAGCAATTCTCCACCAAAGATATATGATTGGAAGAAAAGCCAGGGCCTGCTACTCTACCTTCCAGCTTTCAGAGACGTCCTACACTGACGATATGAGCCATTTCTCTGAAGTCTGGTTAATGGTATAATAAAATACTTACATTTTTGTATAAATGTGTTTTATATGATATGAGTGGGCTTTGTCCTGTGTTTTTGTTTTGAGAGAATGGCCTGTCACCTTGAAGAAAAAAGCAAGCTCCAATATTATCCAGGCAGTACTTTGCCAAAGGATCAGTATTCAAGAGGGCGGGGAAGAATACCTCATTATTTTGCATTTGTTCAGGGTTTTCCAAATTTTACATGATTTAAAAATATGTAATATATGGTTATTTTTTACACCTACATGGGGATGCAATCTAAAGCATTCTTTTAAAGGAATTATTGTTCCAAATAATTTACCCAAAATATAAGAGCGAGTAAATAATAGAGCTCGGAGTTGGATACAAGCCTTTTAAACTCTAGTTCTAACATTCTTTCTATTCAGTGGCTCTGACTTTAAAGGACAGAAATACAAAACAACCTCTCCATGCACCCGTGTGAACGAATGTTCAGATCCTGCAAGCCATGACACTGGGAGAAAGAAGGAAGGAATCCTCAGAAGAGCAGCCTTTGCTGGCAGGTTTTAAAAAATGGGCTTTGAAGGGGAGAGCAAAAGAAAGGAAGGACTGTTGTAAGAGGCAGCTTTCAGGAGGCAGAGCCCTGGTTCCTTCTCCTGAATAGGCCAGAGAGAGGCCGGCGTGAATGAGGAGCAATGGGAATGCTCTTAGCACTCCCAGATAAAAGAAGTCAATGCTACTGTAGCTGCAACAGCAGAGTTTAATAGTGACCATTCATATATATATCGAGAGAGAGAGAGAGAGAGAGACAGAGACAGAGACAGAGAGAGAGAGAGAAAGAGAGAGAGAGATGCATTTTACCCATCACATTTTAGTTGTAGAATTTAATTAAATATATTATTTTATTTTTTTATATTTTTTAAAATATTTTATTGTTTTTTTACAGAGAGGAAGGGAGAGAGATAGAGAGTTAGAAACATCGATGAGAGAGAAACATCAACCAGCTGCCTCCTGCACACTCCCTACTGGGGATGTGCCTGCAACCAAGGTACATGCCCTTGACCAGAATCGAACCTGGGACCTTTCAGTCCACAGGCCGATACTCTATCCACTGAACCAAGCCAGCCAGGGCTAAATATACTATTTTAAATGAATATTTCAGATGTAAAATTTAGATTGAATATACTATATGGTTAAATATGAGACTTTTAAAGAAAATTAATGTTTGAATTCTTTATAATACATCTGTATCTTCTCTTTTGGGGCCAAATACCTATGTTTAGGTAATAATAGTTTCCTCATTTGTGTTACCCAAAGGAATTCATAGAGCTCCATAATAATCTAATACCTTTGAAGTGACTCTTAACACTGCAAGATATTATGGAAAGCTAGGGGATTCATATTAACTAATGCCTTCTTCGTCATAACGGTTTTTTTAAATGTACTCATCTATGCACATGGACTATGGATCTGAATCCCTGAGTGTCAACAGTATTCACTTCAATTGTATCTACAAAATTACTAACTCAGGGAAAATCCTCTTCAGTATTTTCTATATAAAAATCTCTTTCAAAAACACAAATCACAATTGAATACTACCTTAGTTATATGCAAATAGTTTATCAGTTTACATCTTTAAAGATGGGAGCTATAATATGTTTATATTGAACAATATAGCTCTGCAAAAGAAAATATTTCCTCTGCTAAGATAAATGAGCTTTTTCTTTTTTTTTTTTTTTTTAAGCATTTAGGGATGTACACAGTAACAAGTAAATCATGCCAAACTAAAAAAAATTAAAAAATGTTTTTTTTAAAAAATAAGTTAATACCCTAACCAGTTTGACTCAGTGGATACAGCGTCGGCCTGTGGACTGAAAGGTCCCAGGTTCGATTCTGGTCAAGGGCATGTACCTTGGTTGCGGGCACATCCCCAGTAGGAAGTGTGCAGGAGGCAGCTGGTTGATGTTTCTCTCTCATCGATGTTTCTAACTCTCTATCCTTCTCTCTTCCTCTCTGTAAAAAATCAATAAAATATATTTTAAAAAATAAGTTAATAATAGCCATTCTACTTCCTACAAGTTAAAACAAGGTGGCAAGTAAATAAAAAATACTTCCTTTTGAAAGCATCAAAATGCCTTCTCTTTACTTTGTCTGATATGCAATTTTCGCATTATCAGCTATGCCCTTGGGTTCACAGAATGGCTACCAAATTACATTTTCTACAAAGCTCATTCAAGTAGATTGGACAGCAGGAAACCATGTGGAATCCATTTACACAGTTAGATACTTTCAAATGCATAAGATCCTCAGCAGGATGCTTCCATTCATTAACAGCAACAACAATAAGCAGAACCATGCTCTCCACCATAATAAAAAGGAGGACCCAGCCTATATTGGCATTTAGGAAAAGCTGACTGAAAGCTAAGGCCTAGGGGTAGTATTATTTTTAAAGCAAAAAGCAAGGAAAAAGTTTTAAATCGAATTACAGAGGCAAATAATTAAAATAATTAAGAAAGAAGTGGAAGAAGTCATCATCAATGCTGGAGCTTTAAGCAAATATTTCATGATACAAAGAGATAATTGTTGAAATACTAGGTTCTCATTGATCCTCTTCACACTTTATCTTACTTCCCCTGTAATATAGTCTTTTTGAAAAGTCTGGCAATATATTTAATAAATGAATAAGTTATTACAAGGCAGCAAAACTACTAAAGACTGAAAGCTGTTCTATATTTAAATTATTATTTGTATATGAATGGAGTGATATTCCCGTTGGTGAAAGGATAGTTTTAATCCTGGAGCTTCAATTTATATTTACGATCAGTCAGTAATAGCCTAAGCAAAAGAAAACCTGATTATATCAAATGTAAACTTTTTGACATACCTGAGCAATAAATGGGAGGCAAACATTTATTTGAGAAACATTTTATAGCATGTTAGACAAAAATTAATATCTTGAATAAAACAGACATCAGGGAAATAAACCATGGTAGATAGGTTGTGCTCTGCAGTGCATTAGGTCATGATAGAAGTAAAGTATGAGGGCCTAGCAAGGTTAGTAGGGCTCCAAGCCTGCAAGCCTGTTGCAGCCAGACTAGCCTTGCTTTTATTGATATTTATACTGGACTTCTGAGTAAAGCTTTTGTTTGGATACAGTGTACTAGTCGTATTAAAATAAAATTCTCAAAACCACTGCTTAGAAGTACCCATATGGGTCCAGAAAGATGTTAAAAATATAGTGACCGAAAGATGTTAACATTATATTAAATGACAAAAGCTAATCATAAAACTGTTTGATCCCATTTTGATTATATATACACAGTTACTAAAGTGATGTTAACAGATTATCCTTAAGAAGGAATAATGATATCTGTATATTGTAGCTACCTATAATGAACCTGTATTATTTGTGTATTTTGTTTTTAAAAGTTAACAAGATCTGTCCACTTACTCTTTCCTCTCATTAGCACAGTTTATTGAGAAATAGCTATAGTAACAGGCTCTTCGCATACATATACCCATCTTATTTTCAGAAACAATAAGATCACCTAGGCACATAGTTTCAGAGTTTACTTTCTAGACAGCTTTCTACGTATTAGGCTTTTGAAAAATCAGATGTCAGATTACAATTCTATCTGAGTGTATCTGGTTATCTGCAAATGATATGATTAGTTTGCAAATGATAAGACAAAGGTAATGTGTAACTGAAAATATTAACAGATTCAGTATTTGCAGTAGTGCTGCCCAACAGAAACACAGTGCAAGCCAGAGATTTAATTTTAAATGTTGTATTAGCCATATTAAAAAAGAAACAGATAAAATTAATTTTAATATTTTATTAACACAATATATCCAAAATTATTTCAATATATAATCAACATAAAAATTATCAATGAGATATCTTATATTCACTTTTTATACTAACTTTTTGTTTGTTTATTTTAATATATATTTATTGATTTCAGAGAGGAAGGGAGAGGAAGAGAGAGATAGAAACATCAATGGTGAGAGGGAATCACATTGGACCGAGCCTGCAACCCAGGCATGTGCCCTTGACTGGAATCGAACGTAGGACCATTTGGTCCACAGGCTGACACTCTATCCAATGAACCAAACTGGCTAGGGCTTTTGTTAACTTTTTGAAGTCCAGTGTGTATGTTGTAGTTATAACACATCACAATATTGTAAACACATAAAATTATAGTGTCTTCCATTGGTATGGTAACCTTCAAAGCCTTTTATATGTAACTAGAGGCCCAGTGCATGAATTTATGCACTTGTGGGATCCCTAGGCCTGGCCTGCAGATTCGGGC
This sequence comes from Myotis yumanensis, assembly GCF_028538775.1. Classification (NCBI taxonomy): domain Eukaryota; kingdom Metazoa; phylum Chordata; class Mammalia; order Chiroptera; family Vespertilionidae; genus Myotis; species Myotis yumanensis. The sequence continues at coordinate 28,870,368 of NW_027223764.1, read as the reverse complement.
CAAACCGGCTCTCCCACATCCCCCGAAAGGTCCCAGATTGTGAGAGGGTGCAGGCCAGGCAGAGGGACCCCACCGGTGCACAATCGGGGCAGGGGAGGGGTGCAGGAGATTGGCTAGCCAGGGAAGGACTGTGAGAAGGCTCCAGGGCATGCCTGGCCCATCTCAGCCGGACCCCAGTAGCAAGCTAACCTACAGGTTGAAGCATCTGCCCCTGATGGTCAGTGCATGTCATAGCAACTGGTTGACCAGTCTATTGCCTCCTGATGGTCAGTGGGCATCATAGTGATCAGTTGAGTGGCCTTAGCATATCATTAGCATATTTTGCTTTGATTGGTTGAACGGATGACTGGACACAGCATATTAGGCTTTTATTATATAGGATTTTTTCCATTCTTATCTAGCCTCACTATTCAACCAAATCACTTTCTTCAGTCTCATGCAACAAAGCCTTCTGGTCAACCATTCTAAATCTTTGCTGTCCTCCAAGGCCAGCACAAACCCACTACCTAAAAGATTACATGTCCTATAGCACAAGTAAATTCAATATCTTTAATGTTTAATTGTAGATTGGATTGGATGCTTTTAAATTATTACATATTTACTTTGAATTCTAAGGTTCCTAAATAAGACCATGTTCTATACTTTTTTATTTCCTTCCAAGTAGAGTATTTTGAACATATTGAGTTGAAGCACTTTACAAAATTATTCTATAATTTTTAATTACTTGTCTGTCTGAAGGTCATGATCCATGATGCTTAAACTTGTTTTAAAACACACAAACACACAAACAAAACAAAACAAAACAAAACACAGCCTGGCTGGAGTGGATCAAAGGTTGAGTATCAACCTCTGCACCAGCGGGTCACCAGTTTGATTCCTGGTCAGGACACATGCCTGGGTTAAACGCTTGATCCCCAGTGGGAGGCATGCATGAGGCAACCAATCTCTCTTTCCCTCTTTCTTCCTCTCTCTAAAAGTAATAAAAACATATTTTTAAAAATAAATAAAAATTTTAAAACCCTGATAGATGCAAAAACACCCACTCTCTAATAATCAGAGTTCTGAAAAGAAGAAATTAGTTGGTCATGAGCATTTCATTATTGAAAGTATTCAAGAAGAGTATAGTTCCCTACTTGTTCAGATACTATAAGGAGAATTTCTAAACCAAGTGGATAATTAGACTTGATCATGTCTAAGTACCATTCTTATTTCAAGATTCTGTTTATAAGAAAGCTCATGTATGACAATCCAAATTTATGATGCCTTTTATTTGAGGATCTATCAGTCAACAATAGAGAGCTGGTTAAGTAAATAAACTATCAGATGGCTACTTAAAGGCCTGATTACATTCTCTTTACCCACACACGTTAAATTTGACGAAGCTGCCTTACAGTTCTAACAAAAAGCAGGTATAAAGCTAATCAGCTATGCAGAAACTGCTTTTGTAATAAGGCAAGGTGCTTGCTGGGCTATTCTTGGCAGTTGTTTTAGTATCAACAGATTTCTGGCTTCTAAGGGCTTAGATGTAAATTGCTATGAGGATTATTTACTAGATTAGACAGTGAGAAGGTTTACCTCCCAACCCCATTACAATCCTAAAAATAATCTTTCCCTCTCTTTTTTGCTAAGAATGGAAGACAATATAAGGCAGTCAGAGTCGGCCAGCCCTCATTCTCTGGATGGTTGATATGGATCAGCATTGATCTGCCCCTGACAGCATGTCAGATGGGGCCACCCTCTCCCTAAGCATCCTGAGCTCAGACAGTTTACTGACAGTTGAGCAGCTTTTGACCCCATATTGGCTTGACATCTCAGGGTCAGGTGGCTCTCAAGCAAAGTCACAAGTTCAGAATCAGTTAACTCGATTCATAAGAATTAAAATGAGCTCTTCTTCCATACTTTAAAAGAGAGAGAAATTAGTATCACTAGCTAATTCATATGTGTATGTAATTTCTGTAATAGAGTTCTGATTTTATTCCAAAGCATAATTGAGAGAGGCTGACATTCCAAATTGAGTTGTTTCATGCTAAATGGAGCCTGTGGGAGACAAAACATTCTCATCTAATCCAGCATTGCCTTCCTAGTGACAGCACACCTGAAGAAGCAGCAAAATTTCTGGATGGCTGACCTAAACTAGTCCGTGTTAGAGACGTATGCTTGCCTTGTTTAAATAGCTTGTCTAAAATTCACGCTGCCCTCATCTAACAGTTACTTGGAAGGGAGATAAAACCCTCTTTCAATAGCAGAGAGAAGTGATGGTGCCCACGTTACTATATGCACTTCCTTCCAGACAGCGTAATAGCTCTGGGAGTTTGGCTGAAAGTTCAATGGCTCAGCTGGTGAGAGAAAGACATAAACACAAAGATCCATAAGATAGGAAGCCCCATTTTGCTCTGAAGGCAGAAAGACCTGAGTTCTAATCACGGACTGCCTCATACCAGGCTTGTGTCCTTGCTAACTCAACCTCATTGCACTTCAGTATCAACCCATGTAACATAAAGTTAAGCCATCCTATTGGGTAAGTGACTACTGAAGCAAAGAAATGAAAAAGCAGTTAGCACATGATGTCCCCAATAAAAGTTAATGTACTTCTTGCCACTGAAGGACAAATGAGTTATGTAGCCAGAGAATTATCAATAGGAGCTGGATTGATGTCCCAGGGTGATCAAGATGGAAACCTGAGGTTTGCTTGAGATTTGAAGGACTAAATCACCAAGTAAGCACAAGAGGACAAGCTGTGCCAGGAAAGAGGTTCACTCACCGGGGAGTCAGAAAATCATAAGCAAAGTAAAAGTAAGGGAAGAGTCTGGCAACTGGGGAATGGCTAAATCCAGAGAAAAATCAGAGCAACCAGAGAGTATGACCCAAAGGATGAACTGAGCTAACAGCTGGTTGGGTCAAAAAGGACTTCCCATCCAGGGTTAAAGGACTCCTGTTACAATGAGCTGAGGGTTTGCAAGAATCCTGAGGAAGCTCAAGACAAAGCAACAAAATTGGGATGTTAAAAAAAATACCTTACCATCCTTGCCATACAGGTAGAAACTCAGAGGGTTAAAAAAAAATCACATTAAACCTGGCCGGCATGGCTCAGTGGTTGAGCATCGACCTATGAACCAGGTTCCATTCCTGGTCAGGGCACGTGTCCAGGTTGCAGGCTCAATCCCCAATGGGGGGCATGCAGGAGGCAGCCAGTCAATGATTCTCTCTCATCATTGATGAATCTATCTCTCTCTCCCTCTTCCTTCCTCTCTGAAATCAATAAAAAATATGTATTTTTTTAAAAAATCACATTAAGAATATTGATTTCACAGTTCACAATTTGTATTTTAATGATCATATTAATTAAAACAGGGTTATCCTAAACAAGTACATTCTGAAATATATATTTTTTACTATGTACAGTTAGAACATATGGTTTAAAAATCTTAAGAGTTATCTGCAAACATCTATGAGGGCAAGGCACAGAGCTCTCTAAATGAAATCCAGACCCAGATAACTTTTACATTCTTTGACTACATGCCTATCAATTTAATGACCAGGCCAGTCATTTTGAGGACAACTAACTGTATTGAGAGAATAAAATATAATTGATCAGATCATCTCAATTGTGCCTAATTGGTGCACAGAGCAGCTTTGCTTCTAACATTTTTTGGAATAGTACTGCTATAATTGATTTGTCAGGTATAGTCACATATCTGAATATAAAGAGGTCATCTAAAGTTCTTTTATGATTACACTAGAGAGAGGCCTGATGCGAAATCTGTGCAAGAGTAGGTCTTCCTTCCCCCGGCTGCTGGTACCGGCTTTCCACTGGCACCCAGGACCCAGGCTTCCCTCGCAGCCCTGGAGGTCATCAGGAAGGACATCTGGTCTAATTAACCTTTTATGCTTTTATTATTTTAGATTTTTTACACAAAGCAATTCAATAGAACTTGACATTTTATAATCCAAACAAATTGGAATGTTGAAATTCTCATCTTTTCATAAAAGGAAGGATAGAGACAAGTACTTCAAGATATTCGAGTTCTGATCCTTAGACAATTGCTTCTTTAATATTTTCTTCCATGATACTGTTTCTGTATTTTACTAAAATTTTCCTAACTATATGCATATCCCGTGCTCATATACTGATGAAATATAGCAGTACTATCTTGAAAAACAGGCAAGTCACCCCCCTCAATGTAGAGTTGCCAAATAAAATACATGACAGTTAACTTTGAACTTGAAATAAGAAACAAGCTAGGCAAATTGCCATATTCCTAATAGCTTACTAAAAGATTATATATTGCTTGTAATTCAATTAGGCACCAAAATTATGAATTGTCAATTATTTGATTGCCATTAGGTTCAATATCACTAGTTTCTTTTACTGAAATAACAGATGAGACATCTTAATAGTAGTGTTTTACAGTAATATATAATAGGCATGTGTGAAATAACAAGAAATATATACATAAGAAATATATATAAGGTTTATATATATATCTGCCTCCAGTACCTGATATAGAGCTCTCAAAACTCTTGCAAATATGGGTACTAAGATAATAATTTGTCATAATCTTTGATTCCGGTTTCTGACACAGAACTCCTAAGACCCTTACAATTTCCTGCATGATATGAATGTCTTTTGTTTTAATGACATGGGCCTTCATGGGCTCTTGGATGGGGACTGGTCACTAGAAATACCAATCTGTGATTAGGAGCTTGGAACCTTCAGCCCCATTCCCCATTCTCTGGAGAAGGAAGAGGGGCTACAAGTGGAGTTAATAATTGACAAAGCCTATGTGATAAAACCTCCAAAACGTTCCCAATGGTATGAGGCTCAGAAAGCTTCCAGATTGGTGAACACACCCAGTGTGCTCACCTTAACTCCACAGGGTCAGAAGCTTCTGTGCTCAAGTCCCTTCCACACCTCACCTTACATATCTCATCATCTGGCTGTTCATTTGTATCTTTTATTATATCCTTTACTGGAAGCCAGTAAATGCCTTTCCCTGAGCTATGTGTGCCATTCTATGAAATTAGCAAATCCAAGTAGGGGTTGTGGGAATCCAAATGTATAGCCAGTTGCTCAGAAGCACAAGTGACAACCTGGACTTGCAAATGGCCTCCGAAGTGGGGGTGTGGGGCACAGTGTTCCGAGACTGGGACTTTAACTCGTGGGATCTAATGCTAACTCAAAGTACACAGTGTCACAATGAGTTAAGTTGTAGGACACCCAGCTGGTTGGACAGAATTGCTTGATGTGTGGAAAACACACACACATTTGGTGTCAGAAGTGTGAGAGTAAAGGAAAACACAGGAAAGTTTTCCAAGACAACATGTCACAGGCAGTAAAATCAAACACTGCAAAAAGTGCTTGGGCTATGCTTGCAACAATTGCAGCAATCTTTGACTACAAAATCTGCTAGGTACAAAGAAGAAAGCATAAAGTCTTTAAAATTGTGCAGCTGGGTACGGTTGCCAGAGTTGGCAAATAAAATACAGGATGTACAATAAAATTTGAATTTCCAAAAAACTAGAAAATAAATTACAGATTTATATCTTGTGCAATATTTGAGATACACTTGTACTGAAATGTACTTGTTGCTTATCTTCACATCTAACTGATTGTCCTAATTTTTTTCTGGTAATCTCTTATCTGGGGTGTGTGTGTGGATGGTTGTGGGGCGGGGTGTGAACAGGCTTTACCTCTTTGAGGGCTCAGGAAAGTTGTCCCTGAGGAAGTGAACTGATTTTAAAGGACTGTGCAATGATATTTAAAAGTGTTATGGGAGGAATAAAGTGCTTTTCAAGGAGACCCATTGTGACTGTCCTAATTGCCTGTATTAAATTTAAGCATTATCCGATATAAGGTTTGATGATCTGGGTTAGCTTCATTTCACTATGTTTTGACTCTAATCTGCAGAGATTTTTTTCATAGTTCTTGACATACTATCTTTGTGATTTTAAGACTGTCTTGAGGATGAGACAATAATAAACTTTTAAAGCCAGCAAACCCATCTTTCCCTGTGGTATGCATCCAGCTCAAGGCCAGACAAATGCATTTTAAAGCATCAATAAGTGTTTTAAATATACATGAACATTTTAAACTGTATTTCATGGTCACAAGTCAATGAATATAAAATTGTTATGAAATAAATATATTTATTCTATTTTAATTCTGTTAGGTCTACTATTGATTTCACATTTACTCACATGCATAAAATATTCAGATAAATAATTATCAATTATTGGGGTGCAATTCAGTTGTGGGATCACACCTGCATAATTGTGGCTAATATTTGGAGATTAAAAAGCAAATACTTATTAAACAGAGACATAACTGTAACATACTTTGAGATCAAACTCATAAGCCCCCTAAAGTACCTCAAAGCTTTGAAAGTCCACATAAAGATGATTAAATGCTAGAAATTGGCATCAGTCTCCTGAGAAGCAGTTTAATAAAACAAGAATTACCAATGAATCTTCCAGGGGAAATCTAGGAAAAAATGCTTAGGAAAGACATATTGAGAGGTCAAAACTGGTGCCATGTATTCTCATCAGCTCTAAACCTACAGTGCATAATCGCTGAAGTTGGCACCTTACATGGCAAACAACTTGCTATGTACCAAATTGTGTTCCTCCAAATCCATGCATTCAAGCACTAACCCCCAGTGTGACTATATTTAGAAATAGGGCTTTGGGAGGTCATTAAGGTTAAATGAGGTCATAAGGGTGGGATCCTGATCCAATAGAATTGGAGGCCTTATAGGAAGAGGAAAAAAGAGATTATCTCTTTCTAAGCTCCTGTGCCAAGAAAAGGCCATGAGGGGACACAGCAAGAAGGTGGCCATCTGCAAACCAGAAAGAGAGCTCTCCCCAGACCCACCCATGCTGGCACTCTGGTCTTGGACTACCAACCTCTAATATCCTGAGAAAAAAAATTTCTGTTTCTTAAGCCGTACTTTTGTTTTGGTATTTTGTTATGGTGGCCTGAGCAGACTAAGACAGAACCTAAAAAAAAAAAAGTAGTAAACATTTTCTCATAGATGCCAGACACTGCACCTGCACTTCCCAGTTCAGTATTCATTTCTGAAACATCAGTGATTTAGAGTATGTATGTTTTGTAATCTCATCTTTTTTACTTCAAACTTGCCCTATTTCCCAACTAATGACAGGGCATTTCTAAGCAAGTTCATTAAAACTTATTTGAAATGAGACTAGATGATCACTATAAAGTTTAAGCAAAAGTACAATGAGTAGTGAATTTTAACTATATTTCCCATATCTCTTCCTTATCAATAAAATATGTGTTGGACCAAAGGTAATCTGAAATAGTAAAATATGTACTTAAGAGAACTTTCACAAATAATAATGAAAGCTGTAGGAGCATCTGATTAGATGCTATTTTGAGAACTCCAAATATACTTAGTAACTTGAGGTAGATGAAAAATGCTTGAATAATAGCAGGTGATAAAAGTTTGTGATCTCCAAAATATTTGTACAGTTTTATTTATGAACATATGTTTTGCCTTAAACATCCAGTTTAAAACAAAACATTTTCTAAGAAATAACAATTTCAAAGAACATTTTGGTGGGGACACTTCTTTTTAAAGCTACTGAGATGCTATCATTCAGATTCACTTATATTATTTCCCAAAAGAATGAAACCTCCACTATACAAGCCTTTTAGTTCAACAGAATTTTCTGCAGAACATAGACTCTTGATATAGGATGCCCTTTAAGCAAATAAAACAAAAGCTAAATACCAATGTATTAAAAATATGACGAACAACTTAGGTATCACAGTCTGGAACTTTCCCTTCAGCATTCTCACTGTATCTTATCCCATAGGCAGACCTACACGACAAGTCAAATTATAAAGTGGCTGTTGTATAATGAACTTAGAACCAGAAAAGGGGACTTGGTTGGTTGTATTAAACATTTAAAGACATCTACTAAAACAGACTCAGTTATTTCCACTATTAAAACCATAATGTCTTTTTACTAAACTCCCTTCTCTCTTGGATGAGACTGCATTGGCACTGAAAATATTTTGGGACTAAGATTTTACTGGATGAACAATCATCTTTCTGGAGAGACAAAATGCATACTTGACAGTCATGTTGTTGGACTTGAAATAATGGGAAGATGATGGTTTTGAAAGTCAGGCATTCTGGCTCTACTGCTACACAGACCTTCGGGCCTCACATGGCTCCAGGTTTATAATCTACACACTTAAGGAGAGTTGGTTATGTGATTTCCAAGGTGCTTTATGACCTAATGTCTTAAAATTTGAAGAGTTCTATGTTGGATAGATTAAAAGGTTGCTTACCACTTAGTGTTAATAATCCATTGAAGTTTCCTGCGAAATACCATTAACAGGACTTGTAGACTCACAAAATAAAGACAGTGAATTTATTAGGAATTATTTTGTTTTCCCTTGAGTTTGTATGTCCTCAATTGTCTTTCTATCTGTTCTTTCAAGCACCTCAACAGGGTCACTTGTGATTTCAGCAAAACATGAGCAAAAGTCTCTCTGTGGGAAGTTCACTACGGCAAGTTCTGCCTGTGATCAGTGAGTAGCTTCCTTCTTCAATAGACTGCCACGGCACTGCAGTGCCCAGAGTCAAATCTAGAAACAGTGACAAGTACAGCCTGTTCCTTTGCAAAGGAAGTGCACTCTCCCACTCTAAGCAAGCACCTGCACATCTTTCAGTCTGACTTGCTGATGACCGAGAACTGTGGGTGACATGGCTAGTGTTGACTTCCTCCTGTGTAAATCTGAACGACTGCTGAGCGATGAAAAAGTTGATTCTTCCTTTCCTCTCTACATTTGGAAATGCTTACTTCTCTGACAAGCAAAGACCCTCAGTCACGCCAGATAAAGTAACAGCAGGCAAAGACTTGCACCTCCTCCAGGCTGTTGGCTGCCACGGGTGCAGATCAAGAATGAAAGGTGATGAACAGTCCTTAAGAAATAAGGTGGTAACCAGAACAGCTGCCCTTCAAGTTTCAAAAAAAAAAACGTTCAGTGGACTAAACAACAGAGCATGAGATGACTATGTCGATAAAATAAATATTTCATTGCCAGGCTTAGAAGGAAACTCTACGGGGGACAGGAGGAGGACTAACCACCAATGTGCTGGCCCCTTTCATGATGGAGTGGATGCTTTCAAGTGAGAAGGTGCGGGTGTGTAGGGAGAGCTCACAGTGAGGTACAAACCCTGAGTCAAAGGAGGAGCACCCAGCTGGAGGGGGCGGGTGGTCCCAAAGTGAAGGAAACCCCAGGTTGGTAATCAGATAGCTGGGATTTTTTTAAAATATATTTTTATTGATCTCAGAGAGGAAGGGAAAGGGAGAGAAAGATAGAAACATCAATTGATCAATTGATCGGCTGCCTCCTGCACGCCCCCCACTGGGGATCTAGCCTGCAACCCGGGCATGTGCTCTTGATAGGAATCGAACCCATGACCCTTCAGTCCGCAGGCCGATGCTCGATCCACTGAGCCAAACTAGCAAGGGTAGGAATTTTTTCTTAATGTAAACTAGTCTTGATCCCCAAATTGCTCACAACACCTATATCGGTTGATAATTTAGTTTGCTTTGCACAAAATACCAAATGATGGCATGCAGAGTGTACAATCTATGTAGGGAGAGGATGCTTTCAAAGGCTGTTGTTATTCATTAAACAAAGCAAAGACTTATAATGTGTCAGTTTTAATAGAGAAAAGCTACAAAATAAGCTTTGGGGAAAGATCCTGACCTTGGGATCAGTCAGATTTGTGTTTAAAACTCTACCCTGCTGCTTAGCAGACATGAGATCACAGGCAGGTTACTTAATCTTCTGAGCTCCTTTCCCTCGTTTATTAAATGGGAATAATATCATCTACCCCAGATGACTTTTGTAAAAAATTAAAAGAAATGAACAATAAATAATGTCAAGTCCTAACAGTGCCTGGAACAAAATGCATAATCAATAAATATTACTCCTCTCAATGTCCTCTGACAGGGAAAAAATGATGATATCATTAACTACCCCTTATATTTTTTCTTCCTGCCCACATATTAAAAATATTCCAATACCATTAAAAATACTGCATATGAGCTTAGACTATGATAGCATTCCTCTAAAAACATAAATGAATCATGGGTACACATGTATATGTGTATATATTTGATACTAGAAAGGAGATAGGAGTTCCAGAAATATTTTAGTTTCTTAAAAATGCATATTATATGCTCTTAGCACCAATGTCATTTTCAGTCTTCTCTGTAAGGTACTATTTAGCATATTAATTTTTAAAACATCATGGCACCGAATAAACTAGTTTGATAAGTTCATACATGTAAAGTCATTGTTAAAAATAGTTTCCCAATGATTGGCCAGATATTTTTTTAAAAATATGTTCCTCTTAAAAACTATGTATTTGAAATGAAGTGGTGATGCAAAGAGAGGAATGAGGCAACAAACCACATTTTTTTTCTTTTTAATCTTTAGAAGTTTCTCTAATAATTAAGAAAGTATATTTAATTTTCATCAAACATACAATTTTCTTACCAAGACTTATGTGATGAGGGACTGTTAAAGTCTGCTTTAGTATATGGACTGATTTGAAACTTGCTTCCAATTATTGACACAAAACCACTTAGAAGATAGCTGTTTTGCAATTAATCTTTCATGAAGCTCTCTAAGGGTCGATGTGCTTGTATCAACCACCAAACATGTTCAACTCCCGAGACAACTGGAAGTTCCATGATTAATGTGACTTGATACTGTTCCTAACATTTACTGTATCCATCAATAGCGGTTAATGCTACAGCTTCCAGTAAGCAGACGCCTTACCATAAAATATCAAAAACACGTAGCCACGAAAAACAAAAGTGCATCTGTTCTCCCGCCACATATAAGAAATGCTTTTCCTATACAAACAAGAAAAATAGGTGCAAAACACAGTATAAGAAACTCATCACTATTTTTATGGAGAGGTGTGGCAAAGTGACACTAGAGAGGTAGTTTGGGTCAAATAATGTGCGACTAAGAGAAGGGGGTCCTGGGCCCTAGTCCTTGCTGACGCCCACTGTGGTTCCTTGGATGTGTCTCTAACTTGAAACTGGATTTCCAGCTCACAGCAGGAATGCTCTTCAAGCCAGTCGCTAGAGTGTAGGGCTAACATGTGGAACTCAGAAGCAGCAGCCTACATTGCTGCTGTGATGCAGCCTGCCTGGGTTCAAGTCCAACTCTTCTGCTTAATGCACTTCATGGCCTTGCAGGTTACTCAACTCTCAGTGCTTCAGTCTCCCTGTCCTCAAAACAAAGATCATAGTAATACCTACTTCACTGTGATTGGGAGGATTACATGGAAATTCATGGCCTGGGATGTAAAAAAAAAAAAAAAAAATGCAATAAATGTTAGCTTACTAGTATTTGTCAGTATGGAAACCAAGGATCCTTATAACTTTGATTAGATTTAGCTTTAAAATCCTAATCCTATAAATCATATTTCTCTCTCTACACATATACCCCTCAGAGACTTACTCTATAATCAGCAATCCCTGAGGCAACAGAATACATTAGCCAGAACCTGACCAATGCTCACAAGGCCAAGACCTCCTGCAGACTAAAGACAACATCTTGACCTTATGTTTCAGCTCCTGAGTCCTAAGGTGGAATGACCGCCTGACTACTTTCCCCTGAGACCAGACAGAGGGATGCCAGAAAGAATCTCACAGCAAGACCTGAAGAAATGACTCATTATCCTTACCTCACCTCCAATTTAGGAGCTCTCAGCATGGCCCCAACCTCTAACTCATGATGTCTTGTGAGTTTGCCCTATATAATCTGTAGCCTACATGCCACTGGGGAGTTCGGACTTTAGAGCATTAATTTCCTGTTCTCCTCAGTGGCACCATTCATCATAAAATAGCCAGTATTTCTCCTTTGCAACTCTCAGTGTCTAGTGTTAGGCTCTGCTAGTGCCCAGTGGATGAACTCTTTCTGCTCAATAACAGTACTAGTATTATTGTAAGTAGAAGTATTATTACTATAACCATCACTTTACTCTGATAAAAACTTCAGTGGCTTGTATAGAGAGTACAAGAAATACAGAAATGAAGAAATCAAGGGAACAAGCTGAAACCATAAAAATGCTAAATGAATGAATAAATAAATTAATTAAAATGTTTAGTAAAGTCACTTTTATGCTAACCCAAAGAATAAGGAACCACCCTCTAAATATTCCAATTTGTAATCTGTCTAATATTTAAAACAATCAGAAATCGAAAATTTCAAATCTTTTTCTTAAATTTGCTGAGAATTAAAAGAATGATCTTGGGTAATTCAGGAGATGATTATATAATGCCAAATAGATCACTTAAAATACATGAGAAGTAGAGCAAGGTGAGGGAGGGGGACTAAGGGAGAAAAAGAGAGAGGGGGGAGAGAGGGGAAAGCACATTTTTTGAGCACCAATCAAAATACACAAGAGATCCCACCTTGGGCTACTGTGGAAGACAGTTACTGGGCAACAGCTGGCTTGTGGATGGCGTCCCCGAGGGGATTATCACATGTGATTATTTCCAAGCTGCTACTTTCATCCCCTTGAGCAAAGGCCTTGCCTTCCACTCATGCTGACACTCAAAGCTTAGTTTTCTTCCCCAAGGAAACAAAGGGTTGCTGCAAGGGCAGCACTGCACCCACATGGGCCACCCGGCTGGGTAGGGGCGTCGTGGGGGCGTCGTGGGGGCGTCGTGGGGGAATAGAGAGGCTCCGGATGTTCCGCGCCACTAGGCAGATGCCATGGGGGGGGGGGGGGGGGGCGGGGGGAGAAAAAAAAAAACAAGTTAGACAGCATTTCTGCAAGTATGTGTAGTCTGGGGTTATTTACTTGCCGACATGGGTGTTTCAGCATAAGGGCCGGTTGTGAGAGCCTCCGGGTTGAGGGCTAGGTATAGTTCTCCAAACCTTTGCATTCGTGAGGGCTTGTGTTCTGTTTTGGAGGAAGCTAGTAAGACATTTTATGAGACATGGGCCAAAGAGGAGGATTAGGAGTAGGGATGTTAGTGGCCCCAGGAGAGGGAGGAGCCAGGGAGCTAGGGAGCCGAAGAATGCCATTCCCCCAGTCGCCTCCCTCTGCCCCTGACTTATTCTGTCCCTTAGTGTTTTTATATGGTCCTTTATTATTCCTGATTCATTGACAAAATAACAGCATTCTTCCCCGAGGAAAATACATGTGCCTCCCTTTTCAGCAGTGAGGAGATCAAGGGCCCTGCGGTTCTGCAGAGCCACAGCTGCCAGCGAGTCTACCTGCCTTTGCAAGGATTCAATGGAGTCACTTATGAGGGCCATATCTTCAGAGAATTCTGTGGAGAGCTTGTGATAGAAGTGTACTGAGGAAGAAATCCCTCCGATCCCGGTTCCCACGGCTGTTAGGACCCCTGTCCCCACGAGAAGGGGAACAAGAGCTGCTCTGTCCCGCCTGGAATGAGGGAAGGCCGGGGCGAGAGATGATTCTAGCTCACCTTCAGTTCTAACAGAGAGATTTGGTGTCAGGAAGACATAGAGACAGGGGGCTTGTTCAAGGTTCTCGGGGATTATGCGGAGGTCCTGAACCAGTACTGGGAGGATGGGGGAGTTACAGGGGGAGTTGATGGGAATGAGGAGCCCCTGGGTTTTTAGCTTGGTGATTATGGGGCTAAGGCCTAGCCGGTGAGTGCGAGAGATGGGGAACTGGGGGCAGTTAGGATAGGAATGAGGAATTTTCAGCTTTATGAGGGCTGGTGTATGATGCCTGGCCACAGAGGGAGTCTCAATATTCCAGACTCCAGGGTTTACTTCGAGTAGAAGAGGGTGTGAAGGAGGGGAGGGGGCGTTGGACATATAGTCCAGGAGAACAGCTATGAGAGGGTGATCCGAGGAGGAGAAGGTTATGGATGCATGGAGTTTAGTTAAAATATCCCGTCCCAGTAGGGGGACAGGGCAAGTTGGGATTATGAGGAAGGAGTGTGAAAAAAGGCGGTCTTGGAACTGGCAGGCTAAGGGAGTCGTTTGCTGGGGGGTTGAGGGGGACCCATCTATCCCCGTAACTGAGATCTGGGAAGGAATACTGAGGCCCGAATGAGAGGGGAGGACTGAGTAGGTAGCCCCCGTGTCTACCAAAAAGGAGATAGATTTACCCGCTACCTGGAGAACTACCCTGGGCTCGGCGAGGGTTACCGGAGTCGTGGAGCCAGGGCCACTTCATTCGTCCGCCAGCCCGAGGAGCTCCATTACTGGGTATACCTGGTTCTCAAGCCCCCCACATGGAGATGTAGAGGGCCGAGCCAGGGTCGGACAGTCCGACTTCCAGTGCCCGGAGCGTTTGCACAGAGGACAGGGCTTTGTCGGCGGCCGGGGCTGGGGGCACGATTTGGCCCAGTGGCCTTCCTTGCCACATTTGAAGCATGCCCCTGGTGGGGATCGGAACCCACCCTTTGAGGCCTGGCGCTGACCCGATTCCCCTGCCGGCCGCAGAGCCGTTACCAGGGCCTGGGTCTGGAGGGATACCTTTTCACGGAGCCGTTCCTGTCGGGCGGCTTCTGCCGTCTCCTCCCGGGCATTAAAGACTTTAAAGGCCATGTTTACCAGATCCTGTATGGGGGTTTCAGGGCCCTCCTCAACCTTTTTTAGTTTCTTTCTGATATCGGGAGCAGATTGGGAAATAAAGTGTGAGGCCAGGACAGTAGCCCTGTTGCGGGAGCTAGGGTCAAGACGGGTGAATTTTATGAGGGCTTCTTGAAGGCGGTTAAGAAAGAGGGCAGGGTTTTCGTCAGCTTGCTGGGTGATTTCTCTTAATTTGTCATAATTTACTACTTTATTGGAGACAGCATCCATCCCTCTGAGGAGGTATCTTAACATGGTGTTACGGTTAGTGATGTTAGAGCCTTGCCCGGTCTGGTAATTCCATGAAGGATCCTCCCGGGGAACAGCCTGCTCTCCTATGGGGACAGTGGAATCTACTTCATGGTCCCGGTCAGCCTGGTGTCGAGCCACGGTGATGATGCGTTCGAGCTCATCCGGGGTGAGGGAGGATGAGAGGATGACATGTATATCATGCCAGGTTAAGTCACATGTCTGAGTTAAGTATCGAAATTCTTTTATATATGAGGTTGGATCAGCCGAGAACGACCCTAGGCGTTTTTCAATTTGGGAGAGATCTTGGAGTGAGAAGGGGACATGAACCCGGACCAGACCTTCAGCCCCTGCCACCTCGGGGAGGGGGCAAAGAGTAGCCGGGGTCGAAGAATGTGATCGGGTATGAGAGGCAACTGGAGAGGAGAGGGAGGGCGGTTGAGGTTCGGGTTCCTGAGCCGGGGATTCCGGGGGAGGAGTAGGGGCAGGAGGGGTTTCGGAGATGGTAGGAGAAGTCGGAGGAAGGGCAGCCCGGTCAGGGGGACGGTAAGGAGGAGGAGAGGAGAGGAGGTCAATGAGGTCAGGGTTATCTGTTGAATCAGAGGTCTTTTGGGGAAGAGGGGCTGTGGGTGAGTCAGAGTTTTTGGAAGAAGGTGGAACAGTGGGAAGAGGAGGGTTGCTGCTGGCCAGGAGTATCTGGCGGGTTGAGCAGGGAGAACAGAGGTCGGGGCGGGAACGTATGTCCCAAAAAGCCTGGACGTAGGGGACCTCAGAATCTTTGCCCGTGCGCCGGCAGTAATTGTCTAAATCTGTGAGAACATTGAAATCAAAGGTGCCAGTGGGAGGCCAGCGGGACTTATTGTCTAGAGGATATTGAGGCCATTGTTGTTGCAAGAGAGTAATTAAGCGTTTGGCCTTGAGTGTCTGAGTGTACCCCAATTTGGAAAAATTTTTTCAGGAGACACCCTAGAGGTGTCTTGGGATCCGGCCTGGACCCTGAGGCTCCCATGGTTGAGGGGTTTTCCGCTCTCCGAGATTAGAGACAAAGCACCAAGAGAGGCGTCCCACCGATTGGTACAGAGTCCCGGCTCTGGGTTGGGGTCTGAAGAGGATCAAGGACGTCTCCTTTGTCCTCAAAGAGACCGGACAGTAGCCCTCTGAGGGCGGAGGAGTTCTCTCGGCACGGCCGTGACTAGGACGAGAGGCTCCGGATGGATCTCGGAGAGCAGGAAAGGAAGGGGGAAAGTTTTCCCGTGCAACTTACTGGAGACGGAGTCCGGGGGAAGTCCAGGCCGAGGTCCGGGGCGGCAAACCGGGGAACTGAGCCGGACCGGCCAATCGACTTGGACCCCGGCACCTCAGAGTCTGGGAGTTAGCCCGGGCGAGCTGCCGCTGCCCACTGCTTCCCAGGTCATAAGAGGAGACTGGGGCGAGGATTGTCCGAGTCCGAGACCCACTCCCGGGTTTCGGCACCAAATATTAGGTTTTACGCCGCCGCAAGGAAAAACCTTGAGTCCAAACAGAGACCAGATTAAACAGGCTTTATTGGGAGCACACAGGCGGGTTCACCAGCTCAGAGAGGGGAGCTGGAGAAGCCGTGCCAGACTGGAGCAGGGGCAAGTTTTTATGCTGGCAGAGACTGGTGGCAGTGGGGGTTTTCCGGGGTCAGGTGAAACCTGCGGTCTGTCCTGCGGTTTTGGTCATTTCCAGGAGCCGTTTGTCCGGCAGGGACTTGCCACCGGGGTGGGGCAGTTTCTGGACGTCAGTGTGGTGAGGTCAGTTTCTCACCAGCCCAAGAGAGGGAGGGGGTCTTTTCGCCCCCAGGGCAGGGTGCCAGCGAATACCGGACAAATACCACAGACAAATCCTTCAGATGGGGGGTATAAATTGGGAGTTAAAATTCTCTAGATGACCATTTGTTTCCAAAAGTCCATCTATGTATAACTTTCTAGAAGACCAGTTTATTAAACACAGAACCCCAATCTTTGAAGACCAGTTATAGCCCCCTAAGCATTTCTTGCCTCTAGTAATTGATCTGTCACTGGAACATTAATTTTGTTCCAAATACCTATTTAAAGCAGGCTTATGTAGATTGACTATACAGTTCACACTGCAAACCCATGAGTTAGAAGCAAAAGGTAAGTACAAAGAACTTTATTTTTTTTTAATTCAACATCTGTAGGCTCAAATTAAATTAGAGCTTACAATAAAAGTCTGACAACGCTATTCTGCATAATTAATCTGAAGTTCAGCACTCTTAAGCTTGCTAATGCAGAGCTGCCAATAGTAATGAATTGAAACTGAGTGCATGATACGTATTTTTTCAAATTACAGCAATTGAAATATGCATAAAATGTACAAAAATCACACCTGGAGTGACTAGGTAATTTATTCCAGTAATTATTTCAGTAATGTTCTTTTTTTTTTTTTTTTTTACCAAATATTTCATTCAGAGCTACATCCATTATTTTCCAACAAATTAAAAATAATAGAGCTAATAAATCACCTAAACTAAGAAACTTAGCATTGTATAGAAAGGGTTATGGCCTCAAGTTCAGATGAGTGTGTTATGCCCAGATTTCAAGATTCCCAAGAAACCACATCAGGGAGCCATCCAATCCGATGCAAAAGCATAAGAATCTGTATTTCAAGCTAGCTTGAGCTCTCCATCCACCAGACTCACGGACACATCGGCTAGCCAAGTGGCCAAGAGACAGAACCCCGCCTAGAGATGGTTTTTAAAGGGGGGGGGGTTGGAGTAAGGGGAGGAGAAAGGACTGTGCTCTGCCGATTGGCCAGGTGCAAGTCGATGTCTTGTTCCTGGGTGTGGCTAGCAGAGTCTTAGACTTCTGAGAAGACGCTCCTTGCCAAACACGTGGCCAAGGTAAGATGGAGGACGTAGCCCTTACCCTGGGGCAAGGTGGAGGGCCTAGCCCTTGCCCTTTCAGAATGAGGTTGTCTCATTGCTTGGTTCTCTCTTTTTATCTGTGCATCATTGATGACTTGCAAGTAAATTAGGGAGAAGAATTTTAGATAATCGTCAAGTCCCCTCCCTTAATGCTTTTATACTCTCAGAGAAAACCACCAGACAAGTTAGTAAATGTGAAGATTCTCAGCTAAAGGGATGGGAGATAGCATTGTAGTGTAGTACAGATTAACTTGATTTTTTTAACTAGCATGGCTGGGCCCTGGCTGGGTAACTCAGTTGATTAGTATCATCCTGATATGCCAGCATTGTGGGTTTGATCCCTGGTTTGGACACATATAAGAGTCAACCAATGAATGAATGAGCCCAAGCTCCCAGTCATCAGGGTAAGTAACCAATACCCTACATTGTACTGTGTTGCCATTATTTGGGGGATATTGTATTTTCACATCCCATGTCTACAAAACACTCATCTCCTGTTTCTGGTGAGAAGAGGAAAGCCCAACATGAAGGCTGCAAACCTTAATTACCTAAATTACATAAGCTACTCAGCACTTCCTTATAAAGTAGGTTCTGCATTGGATGATTTTGCCCAGCTGTAGGTTAATGTAAATGGTCTGAGAACTTTTAAGGTAGGCTATGCTAAGCTATGGTGTTTGGTATGTTAAGTATATTAAATGCATTTTGACAATATTTTCCACTTTACAATGGGTTTAATCCAATTGTAAGCCAAGAAGCATCTGTATAGTAAAATTGAAGCAGGAATTTTGGGGTAACATAGGCAGGCTTAGGGCTTTTTAGAATTGGGGTCCATGGAAAAGCATGGGGCTGCAGACTGGGAGAAGGTGCATTTCCATAACACAAGGAAGCCAGGTGCACTTACATCTCCATAAGACCAGGGAGCAGCAACAGTGGCATTTACATAAGACAAGGGCACTGGAAGTAGCCAGGAAAGGTCTATATTTACAAAATAAAGAGAAGGAAGCCCTTCATTCAGATGGAAAAGAAGAAAGCCCAGAGAAATGGAAGGACTATGAGGGAGGAGGGCCTTGGGAGTCACTATAGTAAACAATTCGAAGGGGAATATTGACCAATCAGAGGGGATATCAGGACACAGGAACTGCAGCCTTTATAAGCCATGGGGAAAAAGAACTTTCCCCCTTCCTACTTGGGAGTCCATCCTATGGGACTCTTCCCCCTCCCTACGTGGGAGTCTGTACTTGTTCTTCAATAAATTTCCATCTTTGCTGTACCACTTTCTGTCCCTGGATTCATTCTTCAATTCCGGCGGACAAAGAATCCGGGTTCCAGTCCAAAAATTCGGTATCAAAATGATAGTGGCAACATCTAGGTAGGTATACTGGTGTTGACTCTAAACTTGTCTGTAATTTTGAAAATTTTTCATAGTAAGGTATTGGAAAGGGAATGAGTTTAATAAAAAGTAGCCCAAACAAGATGACATTGTGTTTGCATCTTGAAAACTTTACTAATTAGAAACAAAAGCAAAACTTGGCTTCATAGATAAACAGTCTAAAATTGGAAGAGGAAAAAAAAAGTTTATTTTTTAAGTGCTCTGTAAAGGCAACTCATTTCTCAACTGTTGGTATCCAAATATGCTCACTCCCTTCTGAACACTATGAAAAACAGGAGTTTCACACATTAAAATGAGGAAAATCATTTTCCTCCCACAAAAGACCAACTAATTGGGGTAAAAAAATTACCATTTACATCTTATTAATAAAACCTTAATGAATTATCCATAAATAAAATGTAGATTAGACTCAGATGATAATTCCAGATTTCAGAAATTAAATTCTGGAACAAGGAACTTTCACTTCACACTGACCTGAGAAGATATTTTCAAAGAAACAAATGTAGTAGAGAATACTAGTATACAAACAGCTGATGTGTCTAGAGCAAGCACGTCAAACTCAAGGCCCATGGGCTGCATGCTGTTATGCCCAGATTTCAAGATTCCCAAGAAACCACATCAGGGAGCCAGCCAATCCGATGCAAAAGCATAAGAATCTGTATTTCAAGCTAGCTTGAGCTCTCTATCCACCAGACCCACCGACACATCGGCTAGCCAAGTGACCAAGAGCGAGAACCCCGCCCAGAGACCAGTTATATGGGGGGGAGGGGGTCGGAGTAAGGGGAGGAGAAAGGACTGTGCTCTGCCGATTGGCCAGGCGCAAGCCGGGTCCTGTTACACAGGATGTGGTCATATCTATGACGCACACTTCCCTTGATTGTCATTGGTTAGTTTAAAATCCCGAGCGTGGCCAGCAGAGGCCTGGGCTTCCGGGAAGAAGGCCGCACGTGGCCCCAACATGGAGGATACAGGCAAGATGGAGGGCATAGCCCTCGCCCCTTCACATGCCTCCTTTATTTGGTCCATGTTAGCCTTTGAGTTTGACATCTTTGGTCTAGGTTAGCCATCCCTTTCTTCCTGGTTTTCACTCCCATCTTCTAATGGGCTGCCTTCTAGGACAGGATGGCAGGTGTGTGCTCCCTTGCTTGCCTTTGTAATTCCTACCTGAACATTCCCTAACATACTCTGCTTCTTTGGAGACCCAGAATTTCCTGGAACATCTCAAGAACTCCGACAATCAGAAAAGACCCCCAGTACTTTCCTGGGGAATCCTTTACGTAAACCCTGAGCAGGTAACACACTAAAGATTGGGCTTCATTCTTTTGAATGGACCTGAATGTTTCTGTGGCTGCTGCTCACCAACAAATGGACAATAGCTCATTTTCAGGTAAGACTGAATGCTTTCTTTTAAATGAGGGTTGAATTCACAGGTAGAGAAGAGAAACATAGCTGCTGAAGATTTATTCTGTTTCAGAAGATGGTATTTTCATACTTTTAAGTTATTTTAGTTCATGTTTATCCTGACCTACTATCCCATAGTGAAAAATCAGAGCTTCTTTCTTAGGATAATTCACTTTATTAACACCATTCTTCAACTAAGAAAAAAACAAAATCTTAGTATCCATTTGCTTTGTGTTGGCTGTTTTTTTTTTCTCCAGACCTACATGTAATTCAGCATTACATTGATCTGTTACTTATAAATTCAGTTTCTTATTCAACAAATATTTATCAAATGCTCATGTGTCAGGTATCGTATAATCACCAGAATACACATAATATAAATTTAAGTAAAATAATATCCCTGACCTTTCATTCATTAAAGGAGGAAGATATGTAAATAAATAATTTCAGTAATAAATGAGGCAAGTATTATCCTTCTAGTATGTTTCAAATTCTAATTGTATTTTAAACAGTTCCCATTACCGAGGCCATCAACAAACACATTTTAACATTTTTTAATGGTATCTCTTGATCTCCCCCGAGTTATAAGGGCAGAAATGAAGTTAGATCAATCTGGATAATTATACTGCTGTTCACTGAAAGCAAATACTACTGCTTTTCAGGTTTGGTTTTTTGCATTGTGATTTCTGGTACTGAGTTCTGAAAACCCTTGGAATTTCCTAAGTAATGAAGCCACAAAGGTTTATTATTATGTTAATAAGGTGGTTTAGGGACCACACCTAAGGATGGGGGTTGATTCTCAGTGAAAACAACCATGTAATTATTATTTTTAAAATATATTTTCATTGATTTCTAAGTGAAGAAGGGAGAGATAGAAACAAAAATGAGAGAATAATTGATCAGCTGCCTCCTGCATGCCCCCTACTGGGGATCAAGCCCACAACCCGGGCATGTGCTGACCAGGAGTCCAACCAGGGCCCTCTAGGTGCATAGGATGATGCTCAACCAACTGAGCCACACCAACCAGGGCTCAAAAAGTTTTTAAAGATGAAATGCATTGTGTCCTCCCGACCATGTATCAGTTTACTCTTTTAAGTTTGAATGCAGGTTTAATTTTCTCCCCTTTAAAAATGTTGCCTAGCCGAAACCGGTTTGGCTCAGTGGATAGAGTGTCGGCCTGCAGACTGAGGGGTCCCGGGTTCGATTCCGGTTGAGGGCATGTACCTGGGTTGCGGACACATCCCCATTGGGAGATGTGCAGGAGGCAGCTGATCGATGTTTCTGACTCTCTATCTCTCTCCCTTCCTCTCTGTAAAGAAAAAAAAAAAAAATGTTGCCTATCAGGCAATGGTGCAAAGTTTACTCATTTTTGTTTTTGTCCAAAATGGGGGTTACATGGGTTGTGATCAGAATTTAAGTAAGAGCAATAATTTTTTTTTCAGATATGTGTCAGTATTTAATAGACTGCACTAATTTAAATAATAACATTGTGAGTTATGGCCAAAAAGTCTGAAAGGCACTAGTTTAATGTACTGCAATATTTAATGTCAATAAGTGACACCATATAATTCATGAAGCAAGCCCAACAATGTAAAAAGCTGTGTTTTTCTCCCTTCCCACTTCACATGACTGAAGTAACTCCCTGAAGGTCAAAGTCTAACCTGTTACTATGTGCAGTCCTTTTCTTTCCAACCATCACTAGAAATACATTTTGAAATTGTCATTCATGTTTGAACTTCATTACTTCTGAAGGCTAGAGCCCTTGTAAGGTAGAAGTCATCAAGCCAGTACAAAGCAGTGCAAAGGCTGGAGGCTACAGGACCTAAACTGTTACTGCTCTAGGTCAGGTCTGCCTTTGCCTTCGGGCACATCTTGCAACAGCTTCTGGAACATGGGCTGCCATTCTATTAATCTGAAAACCAAGCCTTTCTATATCTCAGGTTGCATTTTCTCCAAGGTGCTGCAGGCAGACAAGGGCAGAGCAAGGACGATGGGCCAGGTACAGAAGGTCACCAGGATGAAAAGCCCCAGGAGCCTAGCAAGAGACAATCAATTATAGGTGGAACCTGGCCCTCAGGGTGCCTTTTCCCCCTCTAACATATGCTGGTCATATGGTTTGGACCCCCTGACCTTTTCTCTCTAGAGATAACATCTAGGCCTCAGTTTTATTTCAGCTCCAGGCCCAGATAAGCAACAACCAGTGACAGCTAACCTCAGGGCCAACTGCATTGCATAATGACCCCCTGCCCTGATGCCAGCCAATCAATCAAAGGAGACCACAACCCTGACAGGACACGCCTGGAAAACTGCTGAGTATTCTAGGAAGAACCTTCCCTGGGACCGCCCCTAAATTCTCTACCCTTAAAGCCCTTAGGATGGAGGACCCAGTGGGCTCTCCCTCCTCGGAGTATGCCTGTGCCTTTCCCTTCCCCCGACTCCCCCTCCTTACCATTGGCTTCCTCATTTTCCTCACCCCCAAAGCTCCAAGGGCCCTTCCTTCACCCCCATAACTCGTTTACTAAGCACATTTCTTCTACCTCTGTGATCTACCAAATAAATATCCTGTTACAGTTTGGCTCTTGCTCTGAATTGTTTCCTAGGAAGAACCCAAGTGCCCAACGTTGCTAAACCCAGGTATGGTCTGACCCCACTGCTCAGACAACTGGTGCCATCCCCACCACCTACAACAACAAGGGTAGTAAGCTCTCTTCCTAATTGTCTACATCCATAAAATGTACAAAGGCAGTATGAACCCTAAATGTATATTATGGACTGTAGGTGATAATGACTAGTCAATATTGGTTCTTTCCATTATAACAAAGGTACCACTCCAGTGGGGAATGTTGACAATGGGGTTGAATATGCAAGTGTAAGAACAGGTTATATGGACCATCTCTGTCTCGGCTGCTCAGTTTTGCTATGACCCTAAAACTGCTCAAAAAAATAAAGTTTAGTATTCTTTTAAAGGTTGTTACAGAGTAGAAAAATTTTTTAGGCCTGCTTAATTACCTAGCCACCTCAGCAGCTTGACAGCCTGTGCAAAGTTTCTAGGAACTGAGCTCACACACCTGAGCAACAGCCTACAAAGAACAGACAGATCAAAATTAAGAATAGTCCTGACCTTTAAGTTACCCCGAAATGAATAACAGGAGGATGGTGAATAGCTTGGCTAAAACTACGCAATTAGCTTTTGTAACTTGGCTTTGCTTGCTATGGGAACCTGAATACGGATGTAGTTGTCCCCTTTAAATATTGGACTCTGCAGATGGTCGTGGCCACTTCTCTCTTGGGTTTCCCAAGTGGAGGAGCGGACACTGGCCAGTCAATAAAGGCTCCCTAAATTTTAATCAGTCTGGAGTTCTGGTCATTCTGTCACTTGCCCTCCACAACAAGGGGACTTTAAGTGTATTTTAAAACACTGCCAATTCTCCTTTTTTATAGCTGCTGATGTAGTGTGGATTACCTAGGCCTTTGGCTTCTCAATTTCCCTCATTCTTTTATCCATTGAGTAAAATATTTCATAGATGGAAGACAAGCACATCTTTTCATCCCAGTATTACAAAATAGAAAGAAGCTAGGAAAGTTCCAAGATAAGTGGAATGGGGAAGCTAAGACAGATGGCTAAACAGCAGTTTGTATCCACCTAGTAAATCCTATCTTCCCTAAACCAAGGACACTTGAGTAAATGGTTTGTACTTCTCTTCCCAATCCAGAGGATAAATAGCTTAAATCACCCTACTCATAGATACAGATAACAGAAATCCAATTAAGTGCCATTGCCAATCACACCCAAGGAGAGAATAAATCTCATTTTGATACATCACCTGGGCTTTATGAACAGTCATGAAGTCCAGGAACCAAATAAGACAGACCCCAATGAAGAATAACATTTATTCACTATTATTAATGGTAAACACAGCAATTAACTAATTCAGTAAACACTAAATTCTAACAGGGAAAATTCCTAGACTATGGGTAATCTAACTCTTTATTCAGAGTGAGAGTGATATAGTGAAAAGAATGAATATTTATAATCAGAGAGAACTAGTTTGAACCTGATGTCAACTCTGAAAAGCTCTTTAATCTTGGACAAAACATTTGACTGCTGTCAGTCTCTTTGCTTTTTGCAAAATGCGGATATAATCTACATTGCAGAGTCATAGAAAATATTAAATAAACTGACATGTGTTAAGCATATAATCTATACTAGATGCTTTATGGGCAGGTGGTTCATCATCATTGCTTCCCTTTTCTTCCCTTTTCTCTCAAACTGCCAACACCGAGCCATTCCTTTGCTTATGTTTAAGTTTCACTAGATAGTGGTCAACCAAAGGGAAATTAAAAAAACAACATTATAGCTTGAGTTTATAGAGTAATTTGAGTGGTTAAGCTTAAAAATGACTCCAGAAATGTACTGGTACAAACAGAGCTTTTCATGCTACATTTAGGATTATATCAGGTTTCCTTCCCAATCCTTATTTTAAACCCTGATATTAGTGGTGCCACACCATCTAGTTGTTCCTTTTCTTGTCCAGTCTTATCTGAGGCACCATCCCTAAGTAAGTTTAAAGGCTGGAGAAAAGGTACAATGAACATTTAGCAGGCATCACCTTTGTGCCAGGGCATATTGACAAGGCACTGCAGTTGCAGAGTGGGTGGAATAGAGGTACAGAAAACAGAATAATTCTACTGTTTTGTATCAATAATATTTTTGTGAAGTAGGCTTTTTACTTTATAATGTTTTCCAATGTGTTTCTTTCGAAGTTTATTGTGAAAACAATTTGGGGGCATTCCAGGCAATGATTTAAGTTGGTACATGTACAAAGAGAAACATAGGATTAAATATTCAGTACTTTTTCTCACAAGGGGTTGAAAGGAAATCTCAAATTTAATATACTTCTGAATGATCTGTGAATAGCATTCTACACATTCTACATAGAAAGTCCCCCAGGTGAAGTGTGTGCTGTACTAAGTATGGAAAACATGTCTACAAACACAGTATTTTCTTTCCCTTCTATGTAGTTTAAAATGTAAAACTATGAAGGCAATATTTCTGAAATAGAACAAAAGTCAACTATTCATCAAAGCAAGACTTTTAAATTGCAGGGAAGACAAGCTATCATTTCTGCTTTTCATTTTTGTTACTTACATCAATTTGGAGAGAAGCGTTTATCCCTGGGGACACATGGGCTTCATGTGAATGAAGTGTCAAATTGTGCCACAATATCAATGCATACATATTAATGAATACTCTTGTAGGTCTCAATATATTAAAATATAACAATTCCCTTGGAACTCTTAATTTTAAACAGCAATAATATAGGTTTAAACAGTCATTTACCCCTTGTCCAATTACTCTACTGGCTACATAAATCTTATAGCCAGCTTCCAATCCATGGAACTACTGCCCTAAACTGTGAGTTAAGATATAGGGTACAGACTTAAGGCATTGCCTCTTCCTTCATCTGGGAAGATCTGGGCTTCATCAAATAATAAAGCTCCGAATACTGAGTGTAGTTGTCAAAAGAGAAACATTAATGTCAAGGGATTCCCAGTTCAACTCATTAGAGGCCTGTTAGCTTAATACACACTTGATCCCTGTCTTCAGGTAACTTCTAGTTGAATTCATTGGGATTATTATAATACCTCCAAAAATCTCCCTTTCAAACAGAAGGTCAAAAAAGCATATTCAGGTATGGAAACCACTTATTCACAAACATCAAATTCAAGTTAACAATGACACTTTTTCAACAACCAAAAAAGGTAAAAGAGTCAAAACTCGAAGCTATCATAGTTTCATGAAAGAAACAACTTCTAAACCAAAGACTGGTTGAGCCCCAGGATATATACTCATTTGGGTAAATGCCTTTACTTGGAGAGATTATAGGTCAGGCAGAAGGAATTCTACTTGCTTACTTAATATAAATCACTTACTTTTGTGCAAGATTGAGATTTAATATTAAAGCAATTCTTAGCAAAGAGATAAAGTGATATATAACTCCATTATGTCTATGAATGTTTTTACAACTCTAGACTATCAACATTGAGAAAATGTAGATAGAACGCTAACAAAGAATATATGCATATATATTTTTTCTTATTGCTCTACTTTCTCCATGAAAACAAAGTACAGTTTTCCATAAAGAAGATCCATCTTGGAGCCAAGAGATAGCCTGGATTTAAATGTTATTTTTTTATATAACATTTTACCCCTTTTTGTACAACATTTTGCCTCTTGGTATATATGTGTAATAATATGCAATATAGGCACAAGCCCATCTAGATCATGAGGCTGTTACAAGGTATACATTATTCCATGTAAAATACCTATGAAACAGTCCATGTTTAATAAGTATGAGTATAATATAAAAATAAATATAATTATGCAGTAACTTCTTTGAAGGCAGGATTAAGTTTTATATTCTCCATACCAACTAAAGCACCAGGTATATTGCAATTAGAAGGTGAACTGTGCACAGTTTGGATTTGAAAAAGAAAAAAACACACAAAAGATTTCTAGAAGGGCATTTTGATGGCAAACAGCAATAACTGAAAACTATTTCATGAATAATTTAATATTATCACTTGCACTGACATGAAAACTCTAAAGTATAATCCTGCCCTGAAGAAGGCAAGGCTACAAACACATGCTTACAGCTCAACCATACTGTTATAAATGGCAATGGTGGCCCAGGGAGAAAATGCGTCTTGTCAAATTACATAGCTATAGAGCGAAAATTCAGTGAAGGATCTACAGTTGATAATACAGGAAAATGCCACTGGTTAGGATAGCAATCTCTACTTTGCATGGACTACAGAGTATATTTTTTAAAATGCATATTTGATTAGCAGCAGATGGTAACAGCAGGTAAGATTTGTGTACTGAACAGAGAGCCTCCTTATACCTTGTGCTTCACTTGAAGCAATGGATCTGAGGATAGCTGCTCAGTCTCTTGTGGTAAATAACATGGATTTTCACAGTACTTCCCTACCAAGGATTTTTCTTGTTTTGGCTCTGACTCTAAAGCAATTGTGAGAAGGTGGGGTTCTCTGTTATTGCAAAACATCCCCCCAAATCTATTTCTGAATTCAGATCAGTTTCTGATCACTCCTGTGGCCCATCAACCTAATTGATCTGGAAATATGAGAGTACATTTAATTATTATTTATTTGAAAGCTAACACCATCTGCCAGCCAAATATTATGATAAATACTTATAAGGGTCAAATAAGATGATTAAATTTAAATCATAAACCCCACCCAGCCTCATTTACTGAATTTTCACCTTATGGGGTGATTGTTAGTTAGTGACAACATCATATTGAACTTTCACCATGCCCCAGCAACACTATTTTTATTCGTGAGGCATGCACAGCTCAGAGAGATTAGGACGCTTATCCAAACTGAAAGATCTAAAGCAGGTCACTTATCTAGTACCAACATAGTATTGATTAAACCATTAATACTATGGATTTTGGAATATTACAGTTTAAAAGCTCTGCCCTGGCACTTCCCGTGTGATCTTTGGCAAACTGATTTTCACACCAACTAGTAGGATCATGTGTCCTGGTTTTCCCCCAAACAATCTTTCTTTATACCTGCTGTCCCAGAGTAAGTAGGAA
The DNA here is from genome assembly GCF_028538775.1 of Myotis yumanensis. Lineage (NCBI taxonomy): Eukaryota > Metazoa > Chordata > Mammalia > Chiroptera > Vespertilionidae > Myotis > Myotis yumanensis. The sequence continues at coordinate 28,842,175 of NW_027223764.1, read as the reverse complement.
TAGTGCTCTCATTTCGGTTTGGACACTAAATTATATAGCCATCCTACCACGAAGGATCAGCTTTCCCCAAGTGTAGACAAGGAAAGAAAAGCACTCATTAGAACATTGCTGAGAATCAATGTGGTAAAAATGATAAAGCTCTTAGCATAGGATATGGCATGCTATAAAAAACACAAACACACAAAAATATGTAATTTTATTAATCAATGTGACACCAATAAATTTAAGGAAAAAAGATTTTCTGCCATTATCATTATCACCATTGTCATCATCATCATCTAGTAAGACTGTTCTGGTGAATTGGGGGTGGTGGGTGGCACAAAGGTTCACTTTACAGCAGTGCATGGTATCCATATGACATATCTGGTCATGTTAACCATCATCACTTAGTTCTGGGGGTGTCTGCTAAGTTTTTCCACTATAAACTTACTATTTTTCCTGTTCCATACTGTGTTCATTAGGAGTAAGTCAAAATCCAGCCCATAATCGAGAAGAGAGAAATAAAGTGCCAATTCCTGGAGGAGAAAAGATGTACATTTATTTTTGGGAGTTTATCTATAAGAAATATTTGCCCTTTCTCCATTTATTTTCTTTCTTTCTTTCTTTCTTTCTTTCTTTCTTTCTTTCATAATTTACATAATTATGGACTCATGGCTATCTAGTATACAACATGCTTTTTAAAATATAGATACCTTGCTATAGGAATACCTAGCTATTCCTTGCCTTCTTGAAATACCCCAGTGGCTTTCCTTTACACTAAAATAAAATCCAGACTCTTTATGCCTCTGATAAAGCCTATATAATAGACTTAGTTTGAGATCTTGTCTCATACCACTCCCTACTACCTAGTCTTGCTCTCCCAGCCCAGAAGGATACATGGCTGCACTGGCCTTGGGTTGAACTTGTCACGTCGTTCCCCTGTTCCCACCCTGGCACCTGAAAAGAACTGGTCTCTACCAGGAATACTCTTCTCTCTGATCTTTGCATTCAGGTCTCATCTTTTCAGAGGAACCTCCCTTGATCACCTGCTCCAAAGTAACTGACTTATACTTCTGATAGCATTCATTATAATTGGACATCATTATTTTAATGCATCAGTTTGTTCCCTCCCACTAGAATATAAACCCTATGAGAACAGGAACCTCATTTCACCACACCTGGTACTCAGAAAGATATCTAGGGCATAAGAAATAACTAATGTCCAGTGGATGTAAACATAAACAAAGGAAGGGGAGGACCAGGAGACCTGAGACAGAAAGATCAATTAGGAAAACACTATACTAATCAAGGCAGAAGGCAATGAAGACGTAAATTTCAAAGGCTCAGAAGTGCTGTCCATGCTGTTGAACACAGGCTCATTCTCTCATTTCTAAAGACGTTTCTCCCTTCTTCCTTGAGGATCATAAATCTCCAATTCTGATGTAGAAATTTGCCTGTAGTGAAGCAACAAAGCTACATTTATATTATATCAGCACAGGAAGTAGTTTTCAAAAATAATTGGCTGCCCTCTAGGCTCCGTATCCCTCGCTAGCTGGAGAGATTCTTCCTTTGGCTCAGAGTTCATCTGTACACGGAACAGAAACAGACAAAAGAAGTGGGGGAGGGAATGTCTGTTAGGTATCATCCATCTGCTCTCTCTGTCTCCTTAGGTCTAAATCTGCTCCATTTTCAGACCAAGGCACTTGACCTGAGGGCTGACTTTCTTCATGGGCAATTGAACCCTCCTGCCCATGAGTGTGCCCACAAGGCCTGCCACTGCCTCCTCTCTGCTCACAATCCGGACAGGATTCTCAGACTTTACAGAAAGCAATATCAATGACAAAAACTGCCCCACCTTTACATCAAGGGAGGGAGGGCAACAGAGAGGGGAAACCAACAAATAAAGCACTTGTTTTAATTCCATCTTAATCCCATGTGATCTTCGAGTGTAAATTTAAAACTGGTCTTCTTAAGGCAGTGGTTCTCAACCTGTGGGTCGCGACCCCTTTGGCGGTTGAACAACCCTTTCACAGGGGTCGCCTAAGACCATCCTGCATATCAGATATTTACATTACGATTCATAACAATAGCAACATTACAGTTATGAAGTAGCAACGAAAATAATTTTATGGTTGGGTCACAACATGAGGAACTGTATTTGAAGGGCCAGAAGGTTGAGAACCACTGTGACTTAAGGGATAGAAGAGTAGTAGAACCAGTAAGACTAACACAGGGATGAAGACCTGGCATTTCCCAGCTTCTCACAATCTTACCTACCGCCATCAGAATATGACCTGGGAAGTGACCTTGCTACTTGCAATGCCCTGCTTATATCTGCCTCTGGGCTTTACATATTTCTTTCCTTCCTCCTGCAATATTTTTGATCCACCTCTACCTAGTTAACTCTTATTTATACTTTTGGTCTCAGCATTGTGTTCCCTGGGGAGGTGTTTTGGTAACACTTTAAAGAACCAATAATACCACCCTGAACTTCTCTGGTCCTGGCAGTCAGCACACTCTGTTCCTAGTGCTTGTTTATTTTCTAGCTTTCCCACTAGACTCATAGTTCCTTACGGGTGGTGACTGGCTGATCTGTTTATCCCCAGTTCTTAAATGAAACTGTTAACTCAGAATATGATATCATTAAATCTTGGACTATTTAATAAAAAATTATTAGAAACATATATTCTTTTCATTTTTACCTTCCATAAATAAATTATTCAACGGAAGGCACTGAATCACAAGATGAATGTTTAATGGACTGGTCTCAGTTACTTTCCAAGTAGTTGCTGTGATTATGCCCCGTGTACGAAAAGTTGAAATTCACAGAATGCTTTCAGTCTCCATTGTGTCAACGGTTCCCAATGAGCAGTTGCTATTACCTGACTAGCTCTTATTGTTTTTTTAAGAATTTTATTTTTTTATTAAAATTTTTTCCAGTTGTACTGAGGTATAGTTGACATGTAACATAGTATGAGTTTAAGGTGTACCACATAATTTGATATGTGTATAAATGGCAAAATGATTGCCACCATAGGCTATTACTGCTTGCTTGTGCATGTGGCCACATCTTAGCTCCTTTTAACTTTCAGCCCATTCATTTCTAATGAAACATGTGGAGGATCAGGATCTGAGCCACCAAACAGAACTTTGAACTCTTGTTCAATAGAATACTGAAAAGGAAACTATTTAGAAATAGAAACTTGATCCATCAGAATTCTTAGCAAGGGCTGATATCTTCCTTCCCTCTTTGAACGCTTGTCCTCTTGGATAAGTAACCTGGGAAACCCTGCGTTTCTACATTTCCATCTACCTAATAGTAATGCTGTTATAGAAATATAAATTTTCCTTTATCCATTCTTTAAAGCTTGCTGCATTATGAACTGCAAACGATATATTTTATGAGGAACAAAAATCATGAAATAGTATCTCTAATCTTATAGTGGACACCAATCAGAAATCAGATTTAGTATACAGGCAGCCTTTCTGGAGCAAATCCATTCTGTTTACAGAGGATTATCTAATTAACTATGCTTCCCATGAGATTGAAAGAGCATCACTTGTCCTTTTTAAGAAGAAAACCTACATAACTAGTAAGTATAGAGAGCAGCTTGCTGAATAATGCATAGTTTTTTAGTATTAACAACTCAACAGCTATATCCATACTATTCTAATTGTTCACATGGTGCTTGTCACCTTGGCAACCTGATGCATAGTAGCAGTTACATGGGAACACATGTTGTACTTGTTTCAGACGTCCCTGTTATATAGCAAGGTCCTGGAAACCAGGAGGCTTCATGCTCAGTCTGGGAATCCTGGGCTAACACAGTAGGTGACCTGAAAACCTGTTTCCAGGAGATGTCCTAAATGCAATGTTTAAAAATATTTGGGGCCCATTGTCTGGTCCTACAAAACCAAAGACCTCATCGAGATCTCGGGGTACAGGAGTATCCAGATGCCTGGGCTTAGTTTTTGTTGTCATCCTGTTTTCTTAATCCTCACCTGAGGATATTTTTCCATTGATTTTTAGGGAAAGTGGAAGGGAGGAGGAGAGACAGGGAGAGAGAAACATCAATGTGAGAGAGACACATCAATTGGTTTCCTCCCATAACCAAGGTATGTGCCCTTGTTTGGAATCAAACCTGGGACCCCTTAAGTACACTGGCTGACTCTCTATCCACTGAGCCAAACCAGCCAGGGCCTCTGGGCTTAGTTTTAAATGTGGGTGCTAGAATGATAGGGAATGTTTGACTACAAAACAAGATAAAGCCACTCCAATATCTTCCAGTGCAATTTTCAGAAACCTGGATTATGGTACGTAAACTCGAAGAGTTAGGTTTCTGCTTGATAGTAAAACAAAAGATTGAATCACTCATGGAGGCATGCGGAAGACAAACCCTCTTCCATTCTCCTTAGGGGCGGGAGATAGGAACTGGCAAGAAGCAAGCCGTAGCAGCAGGTGTTAGAAGTAGAGAAATTGTGAAGGATCTCATTTCACAGGAGAAGTGGTAATAACGTTGCAAACCAAAGAGTATAGGCCAGTGATGAGAGACATGCTCAGCATCCACATGCAAAGCCTCAGCATTGATGGGAACCGAGCTTTGGGAAGAGAAGATGAAATGATTTGACATCCTAACCATCCCAGGAGATGTGCGCTACCAAAAGTCAAGGGTCTGATGACAAGTTTGCAAAGGCCTGGGGGTGTGTGTGCGGGGGAGGATTTCATACAAGCGTATACTAAAACATCTATATTCTTAGTGAATACTATTAAAGGTAATAGGCATATGAATATGTTTTCTAAGACTGCTTCAAACATTTTCTCTAATGAAGTGCTTTTATCATGGGAGGGAATGAGGAGCACAGGATAAATAGTCCAACAGTAAAAACAGACATACCAGGCAAATATACCGCCCCCCCCCCCATTATTCTATTTGCTAGTCTTCTTATCCATAGGAAACTGAAATTATTAATTTCTTAGATGTCCTTTGATAAATACCATATGTATACTAACATATCAGCTCATGTATGTATACACATCCCAATTCAGGGGTAGAGGGAGAAGAATGGGGCATACTATACCACTGTCCTGTGCCTTGCTCCTTTTTATTAAAATATGCATTTGAGATATTTCACAAGAACACATATAGATTTCCCTCATTCTTAAAATAACTGCATGGAATTCTATAAAAGGGAATATATTTTATAATATATAACTATCATAAGTATAACTCATCTCACTTGCTGCTGGTATATATGCTGTTTCTAGCATTCGTGATGACAAACAATGAATGGTGCCTCCCAGCATTTCAGTAATGGTGAGGATGGGGTCATGGTCATTATCGATGTATCTGACATTTTCTAAAATCGTGGCATATACTGCAGCACACAAAACTCTTACTGTTAGCACCTAATACATTCATTCCTCCGTCTACCTCTGTATGTCATTTCTTTGCCTTCTCCATCTCCTTCTTCTATCTTTCAAGAGATAAAAGAGACCCTCTGAAACTCTATTCCTTTTTCCTTAAAAAAATATTTTTATTCATTTCAGAGAAAGGAAGGGAGATAGAAACATCAATGATGAGAGAGAATCATCTGCTGGCTGCCTCCTGCACGCCCTCCACAGGGATCGAGCCAGCAACCTGGGCATGTGCCCTGACCTGGAATTGAACCATGACTTCCTATTTCACTGGTCAATGCTCAACCACTGAGTCACACAGGCCGAGCAAAACCCCACGCCTTTTGACTGCCCTTTTTCTCTTCCTACTCTTTTCTTTGTCCTAAACGTGCCTTAGACTTCTACTTTAAAGGGGGATCACTGTAGGAGGGTAACTCATGCTTCTCCCATCGTGTATGCATGGGGCTTGTGGCCACTTTTCTTCAAATACGATGAGCACTTTATACATGTAAGAAATAAAAATAACAGTTTGCCAATCTACTGAATTCAAGTGGCTCCCTTGTAGAGTCTAAATAACATTTGGAATTCTAAATAATGTCTGGATGTCTTTTTCTGAAGAGATAGTGGAAACTATACAAGAATATTGCTGTGCTGTATAAATATTAGCTGGACCCAATACTAATACACCAAACACAATCACTTGCGTTACATAAACCTGCATGCGCCTGAGGTGTGAATAATGTTTGGGAGTCTGCAAAAACACTTGGATATTCATCAACCGAGTTTTAAAGCTAGAAAACATTCCATCTGTTTTAATGGGCCTATTGATAAATTATGCCTTTTGAACTTCCAAACATGAAATGTGCCACTTTAAGTGTTTCTATTTATCAAAGGATCGTATATATCTTACTTCACATATATTTCTTTCTTCAGAGTGACAGTTTCAGTGTGAAACAGCTTAAATTAATAGCCATCTCTGTTTTACTTTTCCTCTCTGGGAGATAATTTAGAGTTTTGAGGCACTCTGCTTCTATAAGTAAGCAGCCGCAAACGATTAGAGAAGAATATAGCACAATGAATTTTCTTGACAAAATAATATATGAGCTAAATGGTGCCTATTAAATCACCTGTGCCACCGGCAGCCGGTTTTAGCGCTAAACAAATAAATGATAAAATAAGCCCTCACGAGGATTTTTCAATATTCTGTCATGTGGTTATAGATTTCAGAGTTTCTTCCTGTCAGTTTCATGCCGCATTTCTTTACACAGCTGACAGGCAGCTGACAAGGCAAGAAAAGTTAGAAAATCTGGCTGGTGGTGAAATTAACAGAATTTTTCCTTTGGGGGAATAAAACATTAATTCTAACTTTAGAAAAATAAGTTAGAACTTTCAGGAATGAACTATTTCCCTTCAACTGCCTGAAGTCATATTTGTCTCTTACTTGCTGTAAAATCCTGGGTAAACTGTCTAGCCCATCTGCGTCTCAGTTTCCTCACCTTCATTAGGTTCTGGTGCAGGTTGACACTTGGGTTGCGGGAAACGAGTTAAGTCGGCTCGCGTGAATTGCGCGTACTCCGCGGGAGCCGTCTTAAACTCGGTTCATATAGATTTGCGGTGGAGTGCGGGAAACGTGTAAACTCGGGCCGATTGTAACTGCGTATTACCAAATATTTCATTTCAATCGAACCCATACTTCAAAAGATATAGGCATTTTAACGCGCCATCTTATATTTTGGCGGGAAATTCACCCGCAACCCAAGTGTTGAATGTGCAATCCTATATAATAAAAGGCTAATATGCAAATTGACTGAACAGTGGAACAACTGGTTGCTATGATGAGCACTGACCACCAGGGGGCAGAAGCTCAACGCAGGAGCTGCCCCCTGGTGGTCAGTGCGCTCCCACAGGGGGAGTGCAGCTTAGACAGAAGCTGGGCTCATGGCTGGTGAGCACAATGGTGGTGGTGGGAGCCTCTCCTGCCTCCGTGGCAGCACTAAGGATGTCTGACTGTCGTCTTAGGGAGCGGACCTAAGCAATCAGTCAGACATCCCCTGAGGGCTCCTGGACTGTGAGAGGGTGCAGGCCAGCCTGAGGGACGCTCTCCCCCCACAAGTGCATGAATTTCGTGCACCGGGCCTCTAGTTATGTATAAAGCACTTAGTAGAGTGCATAGCATTGTAATTGTAATAATAATAGCTTGGTCTCAAATGGCTCTCTTTTAGGTTGTGGGATGAATATTAAATAGGGTGGTTAAGAGTCCATATTTATAAAAATAAAAACACCTAGAGTTTTAAAATAATACTGCTGTATATTAAATCCTTCATTTTCCAAGTAATACTGTGAAAGGCATTAACATTTGACAGTAATTGTAATGCATAGGTAGAGGTGGAAAAACTATTTAGAGAGAAAAGAATAGAAACTCACTGTTCCCTTGGTTTATTTGCAATCTTTGCCATTCTAGATTTAGTCATTAAAATGTTTACTTCTATCTTCACTCACAACTCAAACACTCTCCCCCAATTTAGCTTTACCATCAATCCATTCCATCTGCTTTCTCACTCACCCACCTAAACTACTGACGGCTACCTCCTACATGAAGGAAAAACTGCTGATGTTTTTTAAAGGAAGTAGACAAGAAATGCTACAGTTTTGAGGTAAGCTGTCAGAACTGCCTTGAAGCCATCAGGAGAGAAGCCAAAGGCAAGAGGGCTTCATTCTGTCTCCTATGGGGAATAGGGGGGTGCAGAGTGCTGTTCTTTCCGGAGCACAGATCTCATCTACCTAGAACATCAAAACATATACATTCCATTCTGAGTGAAAGAAGGAAGTCAGAAAGCAGTGGACATAGTAGACAGCAACTACAGAAGAGTCTGTTGCTACAACTACAGTTGTAGTTTACAACTACAGAAAGTGTGTGAATAAAAAAGGTCATCTTATAAAGCAAAGACTTAAAATAACTAGTTAGTGAGGCCCACAAAATAGGACAAAGTATTACAAAGGCTTGACTCGACTGTCCCTGGTTAGACTGATGGCCAAAGGTACTCATGACTGCATCATTTGTTCAAAGTACAAATAACATGTGAATTTAGTTGAAATATTTAATTTAAGCAATAAACTTGGTTATATTTTATTCACACTATTTTCAAAAAAAAACATGCTTTTTTTAAGGTAAAAGTTTAAGAATTCCAACTAGAAATAATAAGCTGCTCATTAAGTCAATGGCCTGGCAACAAGATACTATCTATCAAGAGACACTAGATAGAAGTGAGAGGGGCTATCAGAGTTATACCAGCTTTGAGTCTGAAGAAATCAGTTATAAGTAGTAATGCCTGTCCTCGGTATATATAGGTGTATATAGGTAAATAAAACCTAGCATGGTAAAGAGAAATAGCAGTCATTTTCTTAGTAATAAAGGGAAAAAATTCCCTTTTCATCTTGAACCTCAGCAAGAAGGTCAATGGGTAAACAGCAGTTATATTTTCATTTTCTATATACCTCTCAGGAAATCAAACAAATCAAAAATGCATTTGGAAACTGTCTGCTCCTATACTGTGTTCTCCATTTTGCCTGACAGAAAAGAAACTCCTCGCAGGCACAGCTGTTGCGCCACACATTTGAACCTGAACCCCATAAATCCTCAGTAAAAGTTCAAGAGGAAAGCTATTAAAAGTTTCTAGTGAAAAGTTGTAGTGAAAGCAGGGGTCACATTTCAGTTCACATTGAAACACTCAAGCTGTCAAGCTCAGTGCCTACCTTCCACACAGCCTGTGCTCAGTAGATATTTACAAAATAGGTGATAAATCCATTTTAGTTGCTAAGAAATAACAGGATTCCTAGGGAATTGTCAGGCCAGCGTTGATCTGAAATGTGTGAGGTAAGTTTCCTTCCTGCCTTCCCCCATCTCCTCCCCAACTGCAGACACCTGGTCTCAGGATTCTTGGAAGCTGGCCTCCTGTGGAAGTCCGGCCACAGAGAATGAATGCCGGCAACAATTGCTCAGGCCTGGGACCTTGGCAGCGAACTCCAGACACATTACACCGGCAGGGAACCTTCTGCACTTTCTGTAGTCTCCCTGCAGGCATCGGCTTCTCTTTCCTGGACCCCTCATGGGCTGTGGGTTAACACACACAACTCCACTTTCAGGGCTGACAAAAGACTGAGCTCCAGAGGAATAGGTCACTTGCACAGGCCTGTCTCCCTGCAGGCACTTGCTTTGTTCCCCAGAGCCAGGAGGGGATTGGCAAACACCTGGAGGTGAGCAAGAGGCAATTCTCTCATTGTACTGCTCTGAGACAATGCATGTGCAGCTATTTCAAGGTAAATGTCATATGACAGTGGTGAAGATGATAATAAATAGAAGAATTGTTATTAGTTATTGTATCATTAAATTGTCAAAGAATATTTTATATGAGAATAGTTCGATATATTAAAATGTATACTCTATTCACCTTCAAGAAAATCATCCTATATAATAAAAGGGTAATATGCAAATTGACCCTAAGAATGGAATGACCAGTCACTATGATGTGCAATGACCACCAGGGGGCAGACTCTCAATGCAGGAACTCTCCCTGGTGGTCAGTGCACTCCCACAGGGAGAGCTCTGCTCAGCCACAAGCTGGGCTAATGGCTGAGAGCACAGCGGTGGTGGTAGGAGCCTCTTCCACCTCTTTGGCAGCTTGAAGGATGTTGGACTCTGGGGGAGAAGGCCTAAGCTGGTAGTTGGACGTCCCCCGAGGGCTTCCAGGCTGCCAGAGGGCGCAGGCCGGGCTAAGGGACCCCCGCCCCATGCACAGATTTTCGTACACCGGGCCTCTAATATATATATATATGAATTTTCTGAAGATTGTTAATGTGTGACTAAGTCAGTATTTTAACATTTCTATGAAAATTACCCATTTGGGGAGACGATATTTTTATTTTTGCAGACACAGAGGGAATGACTTAAAGGAATGTTATGGAAAACTTCTGATGGTAGACACTTTGAGAATGGCTGCCTAGTTCACAACAATCCTTTTAACTGCTCCTCTCCCTAACAAGGGTATGCCAATAGGAGCTACTTTTGGGGATGGTCATTGAGGATAGACATTCAGCTGCTAAAAGGACATCTGCATCAGTGCTTAAAATAATTGAAAACCTGTACCTGGCGATTAATAGCTACTGCACTGAACCCCTAAGTGCCCTGTCCTTGACCTCTTCGAAGCCCAGCAGGTAAAGGTAAAGGGGGTTAACTCCAGGCACTGCAAGGGTCTGTAGGGTCCCTCCCACTGCAGCTGATTGCTGGGCCCTAGCACAAAGTTGATAAAAAGTGTCATCATCACCCTGGTCCCAATCCCTTTCCTATGTTGGCTTAAATCATAGATGGACATCAAATTATACATGGGCTTTCTGTGTTCTCCCTGCAGGCAGAATTAAATCATAGAGCTGAACCTTTAAGTACTCTTTCTCCCAGGAGCTGGAATCAGCACTCAGAGAAGAAATCCTTCTCTTTGGACAAATCTATAACGAGTTAGTCAAAGCCTATAGATGAGCCCCCTTAAATAACAGCGGGCCAGGGAGAGAAACCAGAGAGATCTGGTTCTTCAAGCAGAGGAGAGGTATGTTGTGTGTAAGTGTGTTGTGTGTGTGTGTATGAGAGAGAGAGGGGGAGAGAGAGAGAGAGAGAGAGAGAGAGAGAGAGAATGGGAATAGAGCATTCTGAATGTGTTATAATTGCCCATTTCCTAAAGATGACTCATGACTGCGTGTTGTGCCTTCCCCCAACCAAATTCATATGTCAAAACCCCAACCTCCAATGTTACTTATTTGGTTGTGCCCTGATCCAATATGACTGGTATCTTTGTAAGAAGTGGAAGAGACACAAGGGATGTGCACACAGAGAGGAAAGCCCATGTGGGTCCACAGTGAGAAGGTGGCGGAGAGGCCTCTGGAGAAAGCGAACATGCTGGCATCTTGGTCTTAGACTTCCAGCTTCCAGAACTGTGAGAAAATAAATTAATTCCGCTTGTTTAAATCACCCAGTCTATGGCATTTTGTAGTGGCAGCCGGAGCAGACTAATCCTCTGCATGTAGGTTCTGAGAGATAACAGTAAGTAGTTTCCCCTCATCTGCAGTTTCGCTTTCCATAGTTTCAGTTACCGGAGGTCAACTGCAGTCTGAGAATATTAAATGGAAAATTGCAAAAATAAACTATCACAAGTTTTTGATTGTGGACCATTCTCAGTGGCATGATGAAATCTCACGCTGCCCCACTCTAGCCCTCCGAGAACGTACTCATCCCTCTGTCTGGTGTAGCCACACTCTATGTCAGTGATGGCGAACCTTTTGAGCTCGGCGTGTCAGCATTTTGAAAAACCCTATCTTAACTCTGGTGCCGTGTCACATATAGGAATTTTTTGATATTTGCAACCATAGTAAAATAAAGATTTATATTTTGATATTTATTTAATATATTTAAATGCCATTTAACAAAGAAAAATCAACCAAAAAAATGAGTTCGCGTGTCATAGGTTCGCCATCACTGCTCTATGTGCTCTCCTCCCTGTTCCCCACCTCCAATGGTCACTCCATAGCTGTCTGGGTTATCAGATGGGCCCTGGCATTTCAGCGCTTGATTCCAAGTAACCCTTATAGGAGCTAACACTATGTCACAATGCCTACCTGCATCACTCACCTCACTTCATTTTACCCATAAGCATTTTACCCACTCATATCATCAAAAGAGGGTGAGTAAAGTACAAGATATTTTGAGAGACCACATTCACATAACTTATTGCGGTATATTGTTATAATTCTTCTATATTATTAGTTATTGTTAATCTACTATGCTTAATTCATAAATTAAGCTTTATCATAAGTATACATGTATAGGAAAAGACATAGTGTATATGGGGTTTTGTACTATCTATGGTTTTAGGCATCCACTGGGGGTCTCGGAACATATCCATTGGACAGATAAGGGGGGGGGGGCAATCATATTAAAATCCCACCATTACCTCTTTTGCATACCATGGTTGGAGTTGTTTTCTGTACTTGTACCAAAAAGCGCTAGCTACTAAATTCCCACAAATATTGGATTTTATGTTTTTTTCTAATTTTTGACTCTGGGAACTGAAGTTTTGTGGCCAATTTGAAATGGCACTCTGAAGTAACATTTCTCAAGGATTCATAACATGTGATCATTCAAAATACATTCTGTCACACTGTTGTTTTAGCAACCTGAGCCCTCAATCAAATATTTTAGGAAGTCCTCTTTCCTGTGACTTGGTACAAATATAGGCTCATCCTATAGGCTAATTGAGCCTCCAAAGAAAGATAGCAGCCTAACTTCTGAAGCGCATCGCCGTTCAGACATGTCTCTGATGCTGGCTAATGGATTTCTCTGGTCACAGAAACAAAGATCCATGAGTTGTTCATCTTAAACCTAAAGGATGTCTTTATTCGAGAACTGGTTTCAGGACTTGTACTTTTCTAAAGTTCATGCTTCCTTCCCCTCTGTTCTTTCAGGTGACAGCCTGAAGCAAGAATAAGGCAGCTCTGCTTCTTGTCTAGTTAGTTATGCACTTCCATGTCTGAATAAATGGCCTATGTCCGCCAGGGCGCACTCCGAAGTAGTAGTCCTAATGACGTCCTGAACAGATGCTCAGATAGGCAGCCTGTGTGCCAGGCCTGTGCAGTTTTGTATCAGCCTGTATGTTCCACAGACCTCAGGCAGGCCCTCTTTAAGAAAAAATGAATCCGTGGAAATTCAGCCACTAAATATTTGAAGAGTGCATTTCATTTAGTGTAAGAACTTAATGAACACCAAAATGAGCAGTACAATTCTCACTGAAGTGTCTAATGGGATAGCGCCTGAAAATGATCCATGTTCAACTATAAATCTACCGTAAGTTAAAATGGCAATGTTATCCAAGGTGATCTCTGTACAGTTTTAAAAATAATATATTCTGAAAATAGACCATTAGTTTACCCAGTCCACCCCTTTAAAGATAAAAATGAAGATATACACAAAACAAAAAACAGCATTAGACTAAAACTTGGGTTTCTTTGCACTTAAGATGCTGCTTCATCTACTACTATTAATTCTACATAGCAAATGTAGGTTGATAATTACTGCACAAAATAAGAAATGATCACATTTGCTATATATTCCACATAATTATCTAATACAGGTGATATTATTCTCATTTAAATGATGGAAAAATGGAAGCACAGAGATTTGTCCAAGGCTACCCAGGTACTTGAGCTAGACAGTCAAGCCAAGTCTCTCTAAAATTAAAGTCTGTTCTTAACTCCTTCACTCCACTGTCTTTCAGAGTTCTGCGAGCATAGTTTGGAAGGGAAAGTCTTTATCTAAATCCCACTACAAGCTAGGCCAGTAAGTAGGCACCTGACCCTCGTGGAGTCCCTTGTCTTCCCTGGGCCTCATTCCCCCCCACCCCCATCTATTTTCAAAAATGAAGTTGAACTCTGTCTTTCCAGAGAGAGCATTTGCTTCTGTCCAATCTCTAGTCCTGAAATGGCATATTCCTGGTAGTTCCAAATTCATGAAATCTTCCTCTTGCCAATAAAAGCCATTCTTCTCATGTATAAGTAAATTAAATCATTATTTCTCTGTATGTTGTTTCCTATTAAATACATTTTTTAAATTGTGGGGGGGAAATGTCATGAAATGACCTAATTTGGGATTTGAGAAATGTGGGTTCTTTCATTTTATGAAAAACACATTCATTACCTATCTAACTGGGTGCTTTTTAAAAATTCTTATTTGATATTTAACTATAGCCCTATAAATTGAAAAAAGTAACATTTTTTTCCAAATTGCTGCAGTCTTTACATCGTATAGTCCATCTGTTGTCACAGTACTGATTGTGATGTCAAAATTGCAATTAGTTACACTCAATCAGGCAAAAGGCCAAGGGGGATTGTGCCCGGGCCCCCATAACCTGTGATTAAGGCACTCATTGTGAAATGAGAAGTTTAAAATCAAAAGACCTGATCTTAGGCTGTAGCTCTGCCACTCCCTGGCTATGTATCCTTGGGAAACTAATGGAATAATGTAAGAGCTTAAGTTCTTTGAGTCAAATTATGTGTGTTAACATTTTGTCTGTGCCAGTTAAAATGAGCACACTATTTAACAGCTTTGTGCCTCTATATTTCTTTAGCTATAAATTCAGATACTATGGCTGCCTATCTCAGATGGGTTGTTGAAAGTATTAAACAAAACAATATTCTATAAAGCATTTATGAGAGGGCCAGCTCTGTATTAAGTGCTCAGAGTTGTTATGAATAGTATCTGTATTTTGAGTGAGTCCATTGTTAGGTAAAGTTTTAGGTAATTGTTTTCTAAGTTTCCACATCTTTAGAATTAGTATATAAAGGTATGCACCCCACAGAATTGTTGTCAAGACCAGATGAGAGAACCTAAAGGAAAAGTGTTTTGTAAGCTGAAAGCATTAAATTAACCATTTGGTAACTATGTAATCTGGAATAAGATGATCTTGCATTAATTTAAAAAATATTTACTGAATGTTTGTAATATACAAGGCACTGGGCTAAGCAATATGAAAATAGAAATGAGATATGGGTTCTATGCTTAAGTGGTAGCACAAGAATATTGGTACCTCTAGTACAAGAGAAAAGATGATCACTACTCTGCTGTGAAAGAAAAAATGTCTGAGGTTAGCATTGAAAGACAAAAGAATTTATACACTGGAGGGGCAGGGGGAGATGAAAAAAGAAAGAGACAAAAGAAAAAATTAACAACAACAACAAAAAATAGTATGAGTAAAAGCTAGGAGGTTGAAAAGCACAAATCATGTATGAAACATAACAAATGAGTGGCACAATCTAGCCAAAGGAGAATAAGAGAACATGTGAGTAATAAGAATGAGGCCATGTTATAGATGTTAAATGTAGAAAGACCAACTGCCATAATTTAGATAAAATTAAAATAAACTAGGTTTGTGCACCGGTAGGGTCCCTCAGTCTAGCCTGCAGGGATCAGGCCGAAATTGGCTCTCTGACATCCCCCAAGGGGTCCCTAATTTCGAGAGGGTGCAGGCCAGGCCAAGGGACCCCACCGGTGCACGATCGGGGCCAGGGAGGGGCCACGAGAGGGCTCCAGGGCGTGTCCAGCCCGTCTTCCCAAGTACTGATCAGGTGGACCAAAGCAGCAAGCTAACCTACTGGTCGGAGCATCTTCCCCTTGGTGGTCAGTGCACATCATAGCTACCGGTTGAACGGTCGCTTAGGCTTTTATATATATTAGATTAAAAAGAATAGTCCAAGTGTAACAGTTATCATTGCAAAGAACTGTGTAAGATTAGTATTCTTAGACCTCTGCCATTATTATTCTCGGTCCATGTTTCAGAAAGAAGAAAGTCTGCTGACTCTCAGATCAAATTTAGATTCATGAATCTGATCTTTAAGACCTTGTTGTAATTTGCCCCAAAGACTATCTTTGATCACCGCTATTCACCAACTCTCTATTTGTTTCCTCTGAGAGTATCAAAAACACCAGTTTTCAATTTCATGTCTTGGCTATTTCTAGCTCTTGGCTTATTCTCATCTTCTGTTAATGCTCATCTGATTATGAACCATCCCTTTAATCCCAACCTCATCAGGAAGATGTTCCTGGTGATTACATGTTAGCACTCTTCTCTGTCTCTAATATTTCATATCTATTTTATCAAATAGTAACATGGAACAAGTCTCACTGACCTAGGAATAAAATGACAAGGGTTCTGGCAGCAGGTCCCCATTCTGAATTGGGGCATGTTATTTAATGCCACAGATTTCCTCTTGGGTAAAATGAAGGGTTTGTGAATTAGCTACCTCTCAAGTCACTTCCCATCATGGATTCAATATATAATGAGTACCCACCTGTGCTAAGCTTTGTCCTAGATGCTGAAGATATGATGGTGAAGAAGACAAATGATTATTTTCCTTTAGTTCAGTGGTTCTTGAACTTTAGCCTGTATCAGAATCACCTGGGAAGCTTGTTGAAAGAAATTTCAGAAAGCACGTGCACACACTTGCACACACACATCACTCCCACCACCCAAGAGTTTCTGATGCAGTAGGCTTGAAGTCAGGCACCAAAGTTTGCATTTCTAAGATGTTTCTATATGATGCTCATGTTGGTCCAGGAACTACACTTAAAGAACCTATGTTTTAGTGCAATGTCTGTCTTTTTCCCTGTTGTATTGCTAGAACCTAGAATAAATATTTATGGAATCAAAGGACAAATATAAGGCACTTTGTTCATTAACAAAGAGGACTCCAGCTCCTTCCTTGAATAATGCTATAGTTTAGAAAATCACAATTCTAGTAAAAGCTAGAGGAGTTACTCTCATTAAAAGGTACAGATAAGGAATGGTTTATATCTTAAGGAGAACTTTGTGGAGGACGGCATTTTGATCTATCCCTTGAAGGTCGAATACACTTATTTCAAAAATCCTGTCATAGCTAAAAATATTTTTAGTACCTATCTTTAGAACTTGTCCATTACTCTATGGTAATTTTTTTATTTTTTAAATTGATTTTAGAGAGAGGAAGGGAGAGAAGCAGGAGATGGAGAGAGCAACACCAATGTGAGAAAGAAATATCTATAGGCCATCTCCTGCATGTGCCCCAACTGGGGATTGACCACCCTCCCCCCCCCCACCCCCCCAACCTGGATATGTGCCTGACCAGGAATGAAACCTGCCACTCTCTGGTGTACTGCATGATGCTCCAATGAGCAACACCAGCCAGGGCTGGTGAATAATGTTTTAATGCCCACGAAGCCTATAGAATCTTTACATTCTGATGTAAGAATTGATATGTGGAAATATTTACTATTATATTTTGGCCAAGTCAGGTCAGAAAGTTAGGTGATTTAGTTGCATAACGCTGTTCTTGGTTGAAAACAAGGATACCACTGAGTTAGAAATGAGCCCTGAAACAATTTCAGGGTAGGAGTTTAAGAATCATTTTGAAAAATGGAGGCCTGCCAGTTTAGCTTCTGTAAGTGATTACTTTGAAGGACAGCTCCCATTTGGCCATATGCCCTGTTGTATTTGTTTAAAAATCACTCTTAGTACAGTTGATATTTTGATTTATTGAAAGAATTGATCCCTGAATGTGTAAGATGTCATGTGCATTTTTCTTCAGAGTGTATGTCATGCTATAAATATTTAAAGTTAAAACATTATGGGAACAAAGAAAGTCATAAAAAAATGGAAGTTCTTCCAGGTTAGATCTATGCTGGTAACAGAAATGTACATTGGTTCCTAAAAATGCTTGGTAATTCTAGGCCACTCAGTTCATTATAAGTAATAATTTATGTGTCCTGAGCATTGAGCTATGTGCTGGGTCACACTGGTCCTCTATGAATGGAGCCATATCAAACCATTCTTCTACTTTAAAAGAGAACACAGAAGACCTATGACCAAGAGCACAGTCTCATAGTCATGCTTCTCTCTGCCTGTATGTTCCCAGAGCTCCTCAACTACTCGATTTAACCATTGTTTAAGGCCAGGATATCTTCAATGTGGCATCAGCAAGTACTAGTGGTATTAGGTCAGCATTAAAGTAATAATGAATTTTTTGTTAATCTTCACCCAGGGATATTTTTTCCATTGAGTTTTAGAGAGAGTGGAAGGGAGTCAGGGAGGTGGAGGGTGGGGAGAGTAACATTGATGTGAGATAGACACATTGATTGGTTGTCTCCTGCACACACCCCGGCCAGGCCTGGGGAAGAAGCCTGCAACTCAGGTATATGTGCCCTTGAACAGGAATCAAACACATGACCCTTTAGTGTGAGGGCTGGCCCTCTAACCACTAAACACACTGACCAGCACTAAAAAGTATTATACTTTTTTAAGACCACTAATATCTCATACTTTTTAACAGAGTGTACTATATGTAGGTTGGCCAGATACAAATGAAAAAAAAAATTAAACACTTCAAGTCCCTCTGTTTAGATCAGTGATGGCGAACCTATGACATGCATGTCAGAGGTGACACGTGAACTCATTTTTTTGGTTGATTTTTCTTTGTTAAATGGCATTTAAATATATAAAATAAATGTTGGGGTCCAACCCCATCAGGTCCAGGGGTTCCCAAAGGTGTGGACGGAGTCGGCAAAGAAGGAATGACACGGAGACAGCGTTCAGTTGATCAGCATAGCGAGGTTCTCCCACCAGGTTCTGTTTTTTTTCTCCTCCTGTTACATCTGTATTTATACCAGTTGATTTTAATCCTATCCATTCTATTCCAAAGGTTAGGGCAGTTGTTATCTCCATTCCAAGGTCACTACTCTATTGTTCTGTTAAGCTACAAGGAAATAACTGAAGGAGATTATCCTAAGTAAAGATTATGTAGCTTAAGCGTGATTGTTCATAGTTAAAGTGATTAGTTACCCGCCTGGCACTTAGTTAAGGGGTTTTATTCCCTTCCTTAGTCCTGTTAATCCCTAACTCCAGGAAAAAATCCCCACCTGGGAAAACAACCTTTCTCAGAGAGGTGACCTTGGTTAAAACACATAGCGCTAAGAAGGGGAGCAAACATATTAAGAACAGTATGCCATATACGCCAGGTCCCTTGAAACATATGCTGTGCAGATGTTTCTTCCCTGCAGCAACCGTGTCAAGCAGTAAGGATGGACCGGCCTCCAGCAAATAAATAGCAAAAATATAAGTCTTTGCTTTACTATGGTTGCAAATATCAAAAAATTTTGAAATTTTGATATATGTGACAGGGCACCATGGTTAAGTTAGGGTTTTTCAAAATGCTGACATGCCGAGCTCAAAAGGTTCGCCATCACTGGTTTAGATCAATGATTCTTAAAGTGGGGTCCCCAGACCAATGGCATCAGCATCACTTGTGAACTTGTTAGGAAGGCAAATTCTCCATTCTCACCTCAGAAATACTGAGTCAGAACCAGGCAGGAGAGGTGAAGAGACCCAGCAATCTGATTAAGCCATGGCTCCAGGTGGTTCTGATGCCTGCTCTAGTGTGACCCCCCTGGGATATAAATAGCAGCAGCAAGTCAAGAAACTGCCAGAGAAGCAGTGCAATCTTTTTAAATCTTCATAATTTATTCCAATAGCCTATTACCGTCCTCATGGTTACTACATTTAACATACACACAATTACACACATAATCGATGTCTAAGTTGTCCTCGACAGAATGTGTGTAAAAAAGCCATGGCTATGCCGAACCGGTTTGGCTCAGTGAATAGAGCGTCGGCCTGCGGACTCAAGGGTCCCAGGTTCGATTCCGGTCAAGGGCATGTACCATGGTTGCGGGCACATCTCCACTGGGGGGCGTGCAGGAGGCAGCTGATCAATCTCTCTCATCGATGTTTCTGGCTCTCTATCCCTCTCCCTTCTTCTCTGTAAAAAAAATTCAATAAAATATATTAAAAAAAAAAAAAGCCATGGCTATTCTCTAAAGAGAGAGTATGGGAACAAGACAAATAGACTTGTGTTTAGTTTTCCCAAATGATATCTTTCTTAACACCTTCACCCCTGCTCCACCTCCAATGAAAGAATCAGAGGGAAAAACATTGATAGCAGTCACTATTCTATTTCTTTTGATGGAGCAGGAAGATTTTATTAGGTGATATACACTTTTATCACTTGCAGATATCAGTTATCATGAATAAATAGCTATGCCCAAGCCTGTTTTAGAGAAAAATTAAAACATTTAAAGGTAAATGAAGGCTTGGCCTTATTTGTAGCTAAACCTTCATATTCATTTCAGATCTATACATTAAACTGTATATGATATACACCTATGGTACATAACACAGTTTTTGATGAAATTTAAAGTTTCATAATTCCTTCAAAAGGCATATGTGAGCCCTGCCATCATGGCTCAGTGGTTGAGGGTCGATCTATGAACCAGGAGGTCACGGTTTGATTCCTGGTCAGGGCACATACCCAGGTTGTGGGCTCAATCCTCAGTTTGGGGCGCGCAGGAGGCAGCCAATCAATGATTCTCTCTCATCCTTGATGTTTCTATCTCTCTTTCCCTTCCTCTCTGAAATAAATATTTTAAAAAAGGCATATATGGAATAAAATGATTCTCTGTTTAGGAATTAAGTCTTAGGCTTTGGAGCAGTGCAGTTCATAGACATGTAATCCACGTATGTAATTTAAATTTTCCTAATGAACCACATTTTAAAAACTGAAATAAGTGATATTAATGTTAAATCATATTTTGTTTAACCTTACATATTAAAATATCCCTTCAACATGTAAACAATATAAAATTAATGAGATTTTACATTTCAAACTATTCTCTTCAAAATATTGCCTGTGTTTTACACATATAGCACATCGCAATTAGAATGTTATATTTTAACTGGATACACTTGATTTTTAGATTAAATGTAGCTTATCATTGCAAAAGTAGATACTATACCTAAGTTGTTTCAAACATACTAAAAAAATTCCCAGTAGCCTAACTATTACTTTTCCTGTGTTACTTTTCCATTTTGATGTTCACATTAATAATAAATAAAATTAAAAGTTCAATTTCTCAATCAAACTAGCCACATTGGAAGTATTCAAATAGCTACAGGTGGCTAGTGGCTACCATAAGGGGCAGCGCAGCTCTGGAGCTATAATAGACCATACCTGTGTAGAAACTCTGGCTTTGCCATTTACTGGCTGCTCAGCAAATTACCTAGCCCTCTACAAGCTTCAGTTTTGTTAAATGGGGGTGGGGGAAACACACACAAATATACACAATTTCTGCCATCAAAACTCGCAACAGACTGAAATAACTATAGTTTGCTCTTCGCTTCATGGAGGTGAAATTATTGCATCAGTTTATAACAATCAGAACCAATATAAACGCCTACAATATACTAGTAAGAATTTCTCAATTTAATTTATACTCTGCAGCTGCAGCCATAAACGTTATTTATTATTCATCGTTAATATTATTATCGGTTAAAGAAAAAAATAATATTATGAATAGCTCGACTGCAGCCTGCATGCACAGAGAAAAACTTGCAGGGGCCGGCCACCGAGCCACAGCGGTTAGCGGAGGGAGAGGATGGGGGCGGGGATGAAGCCGCGCACACTTTCGGCTTGTGTTTCTGGGAAGCTATTTTCCAAAAATATTTTCCTATTCCCTTTGTAGTTTAAGGAGCAAATCCGAAATGTGCTTAGAAACGATTACACTTTCCTGTAGCTGACAAGCAGAAACGGCTCTATGGAAACACCTGTTATCAGAATAAAGAAAAGGCAGCCCCACGCGGCTTTCGGTTGGCGGTTTCCCGCGCGGGCGAACGGAAACCGACGGGCCCTTGACGTCAGGGAGGGGGCGGAGTCTCTTGTTGCCATGGTGAAGTCTCTGCGGCCATCTTTACTGTGGTTAATGCGCACCAAGCTTTTCCTGGCGAGGAGCGGTGCCGCGTCAGGAGTCTACGCAGTAAGAGACGAGAAAGGAATCGTGCGTCTAGGTAATAAGTCGCTGGCAGAGCCGCGTAGACGAGGGACAGAAAGCATCAGCTAGTTTAGAGGAACGTACAAGCGCAGATTCCGCGGGCGGGCGGAACGACTTCGGCGCCCCGGTGAGGTTTCTACCCGGAATTGAAGAGCCCCTTCCGTTGCTCAGCGGAAGTGTGGGTCGGAGAAGGACGACTCGCAGGGATCCCGCTCGCCGCTGTGTGCACGGCCGGAATCATGTCGAGTTTGTCGGTGAGAGACCCGGCCATGGATCGATCGCTGCGTTCCGTGTTCGTGGGGAACATTCCGTATGAGGCCACCGAGGAGCAGTTAAAGGACATTTTTTCGGAGGTTGGTTCCGTTGTCAGTTTCCGGCTCGTATACGATAGAGAGACGGGGAAACCCAAGGGTTATGGCTTCTGCGAGTACCAAGACCAGGAGACCGCGCTCAGTGCCATGCGGAACCTGAATGGGCGGGAGTTCAGCGGCCGGGCGCTGCGGGTGGACAATGCTGCCAGTGAAAAGAACAAGGAGGAGTTGAAGAGCTTGGGGCCTGCGGCGCCCATCATTGACTCCCCCTATGGGGACCCCATCGATCCGGAGGACGCCCCTGAGTCAATTACCCGAGCAGTCGCTAGCCTGCCCCCGGAGCAGATGTTTGAGCTGATGAAGCAGATGAAGCTCTGTGTCCAAAACAGCCACCAGGAAGCGCGAAACATGTTGCTTCAGAACCCGCAACTGGCTTATGCGCTGTTGCAGGCGCAAGTAGTGATGAGAATCATGGACCCAGAGATTGCTCTGAAAATTCTGCATCGCAAGATACACGTTACACCGCTGATCCCAGGCAAATCTCAGCCTGTGTCTGGCCCTGTCGCTGGTCCTGTTGCTGGACCTGTCACTGGCCCCGTCGCTGGCCCTGTCTCTGGCCCTGGCCCTGGGCTCTGCCCAGGACCTAATGTGTTGCTGAACCAGCAAAACCCTCCAGCTCCTCAGCCCCAGCATTTGGCTAGAAGACCTGTGAAAGACATCCCTCCTCTGATGCAGACCCATATCCAGGGTGGAATTCCGGCCCCAGGGCCCATGCCAGCTGCAGTTCCTGGACCTGGTTCTTTAACTCCTGGTGGAGCTCTGCAGCCCCAAGTTGGAATGCCAGTGGTTGGTCCTGTGCCTTTGGAGCGGGGACAGATGCAGATGTCGGATCCTAGAGCTCCTATGCCACGTGGACCCATGACTGCTGGTGGACTACCTCCTCGAGGGTTGTTGGGAGATGCTCCAAATGACCCGCGTGGAGGGACTTTGCTTTCAGTCACTCACACTGGAGAAGTGGAGCCCAGGGGCTATCTTGGGCCACCTCATCAGGGCCCCCCCATGCACCATGCCCCTGGTCATGATGGCCGTGGCCCTTCCTCACATGAGATGAGGGGAGGGCCAATCACCGATCCCAGAATGCTAATTGGAGAGCCCAGAGGACCGATGATAGATCAAAGGGTTCTCCCTCTGGATGGTAGAGGTAGTAGAGACTCTCGAGGGATGGAGACCCGAGCCATGGAAACTGAGGTCTTAGAGGCACGAGTGATGGAGAGAAGAGGAATGGAGACCTGTGCAATGGAAGCCAGAGGCATGGATGGAAGAGGAATGGAGATACGGGGCCCCGGCCCCGGTTCAAGAGGCCCTATGACCAGTGGAATCCAGGGTCCTGGTCCCATTAATATGGGGGCAGGTGGTCCACAGGGACCCAGGCAGGTCCCAAGCATTTCAGGGGTGGGAAATCCTGGAGCTGGCATGCAAGGAGCAGGCATGCAAGGACCAGGTATGCAGGGAGCAGGCATGCAAGGACCAGGTATGCAGGGAGCAGGCATGCAGGGAGCAGGCATGCAGGGAGCAGGTATGCAGGGAGCAGGCATGCAGGGAGCAGGTATGCAGGGAGCAGGCATGCAGGGAGCAGGTATGCAGGGAGCAGGCATGCAGGGAGCAGGTATGCAGGGAGCAGGCATGCAGGGAGCAAGCATGCAGGGAGGAGGCATGCAAGGGGCAGGCATGCAGGGAACAGGCGTACAGGGGGCAAGCAAGCAAAGTGGAGGCCAGCCTAGCAGTTTTAGTCCTGGGCAGAGCCAAGTAACTCCACAGGATCAAGAAAAGGCAGCTTTGATCATGCAGGTTCTTCAACTGACTGCAGATCAAATTGCCATGCTGCCTCCTGAGCAAAGGCAGAGTATCCTGATTTTAAAGGAACAAATCCAGAAGTCTACTGGAGGTTCTTGAAATACTTCATAGTAATCCCAGAAAGTTTTTTTTTTCTTTTACTTTTTTTTTTCCTAGCATGGAGAATGGGTGCAAAAAGCTGACTACTGCATCCCCACAGGTGAATGATTAGGGCAGAACCTAATCTCTTTTGTTGTTCTTGTCTTTTTTTTTTTTTTTTTCCCCTATTTTTATTTTTAATCGGGAGGGGGAGGAATGGGTCTGTTCACTTTAATTCACTGTAAATATACAAAAATAACTGAAAAGGATACTATACCAAATAAGATTACAAATAATATGCAGCAATACTAAAAGTGCGTACAATGTGTTAACTTCTTTTAAAAACAATATTAAATAAAAAAATGTGAAATCTTTACAGAAGACGAAAAGATAACCTGTTAAAAAGATAATTTACCAAGATAGTTTAAGTGTTTTGGTTGTATAAGAAAACAAGTTTACCTCCAAAATATAAGATCCATTTTTTGGTAAGTCAAAATACAAAAACCTATTTTGGGGGCAATAGAAAGTTGTGTTAAGTTAAGCATTCTTTCAGTGTTTTGGAATTATTTAGAAATGTTAGAGTTAACAGGATAAATCTAAACTTGTGGTATTGGGATTGTTTTTTTCTAAAGCTGTGCTACCTGAATATCAAAGAATGCATCTGGTGTGATGTTTCATTTATCTCACCTTTCAGAGGCCAGTGATATTCTGGCCTGGCTTGAAAATGATACTTTACTGGGACAGTTCTAGGAATAACCAGGTTACTTAACTCTCCTCTGACGAGACTCAGTATATCTCTCCATACCTTCCTATGTCTCAGTAACTTTGAGCCCTAAATCTAAATCTGAGTTATTCTCTCACATCCTTCCCTAAGATCAGTGTCTAGGGACCAGTTTATATGAGTGAATTATAGACCACATTGGGCTTTTCATAAATGGTAAAGGGCTTCCTTCATGCAGTAAAACTCTGCTTCTAGCTTTTATATGCAGATGCTTCCATCTGGTCAACCAGAAACAGGAATTAAAAATCTTAGTCTCAGCAATATTTAACATACCTTTTAGTTTTCTTATATCAAAATCTATTTGTGTATCACCATCTTATCAAAATAATCCAATCCCAGGTAGGTAGGTAAAATCTTGTAGCCTGAATTCTCTGCTTAGTGGTTATTAATCATTGCTTTTTATAAGGCATAAAGCCACTTAGTTCTAGTATAGGTACCACTGAGACATAGTTAAAAATCAGTAGAAAGGTGAAGCTTATCACATTTCCTTCAGAGCTACTACCTAATTTATTTTGAAGCCTTGAGAATGTGGACATATAAAGTATAGCATCAACTACTACTGAACTGAATATAAACACCCAAATAACCAGGTGATCTTACTCTGGAGAAAAACCAACAAAAACTAATACTAGTTACGTAGGGAGAAATGTCATTTAATACAAGGAGAGAACTGAGACTTGGAAATGGATTATTTTTCCTTTGCAAGGTGTATACATCTTAAATGGGTATAAAGTTTTCATCCATATGCTGTTTCCACTTACCCATTTTTTACTGTTGTTTATACTGTTACTTTTCCTGTGTATCCTATATGCTCCCCCTAGATTGGAGGGGATAACTCTACATGTGTGATAGTTCTGTACACTAATTCACAGAGTTGGCTTGATCACTTTGAAATAATAGTTTCTTTAAAGCTTTCTTTGAAGGACTAAAGGAAAACCATTAAATGTTATGTTCTTTGTTGTAATAAAATGTCTGCATTGTTTAATGAAGACTTAATAAAAAGAATGCACAATACCTGATGTTTATTTCTAATGACTGCATTGTTTAAGTGGTCTATTGAGAGATCTGCAGGGCCTGAACACTTTTTTTTTATTTTAATGAAAAAGAACTAAAATTGTAGGAATGAATGGGAATCCCTTTCTTAGATTTATTATCTATATTGTTCCACAACTGAAATAAATTCTGTGGTTGGTATCAGTAGCAACATCTTGGTGGATACTCAGACATTAGACTTTCCTTTTATTTATGTTCCCCACAGAGAACTCTTCCCTGTATCCCAGAATCACCTTATGGGTATCTTCATTACTGACAGCACTTTCATATTGCAATGCACTATGTTAAATTTTACCTTCTACCCCCCATTCCCACTTCTAATAGACCAGGAACTCTGAATGTAGACTGTCATTCATTTCTGTAGCAAAAATCGCAGGTGAGAACGAAGGACAAAACATTGTATCAGAGTCTTAGGGGGAAAAAAACTCCATTAAGAGCACATAAATTTTCGCAAAAAGGGGAAAAAGGGATTTAGGTTGCACACAGACCAAATGAACTATAACCACTATTTGCATTAGAAAATAAGCCAGAAATAGATAATAGAAGCAATCTCCTTTACTTTGGTAAACCTAATAGGTTCTTCCTAATTCACTGCCTGGTTGTCCCCAGTATTAATGAATAGAGCCTTAATTCATTTTGATAGTGAAAAATACAAGCAGTGTGTGTCTGCTACTATTAGTTTTACTACATAATGGTTGGTTAGAACCCCTGGCATCCTGCATTTCCCAAATTTGGATAGACTGCAAATGAAATCACAAATTCCTAATAGCAATAGTTGAACATAGTGGATGAAACACTGATTTGCAAATGCCTATTGAGCAGTATGTTTCTTGGGAATAGGGAATTATCAGATTAATCATCTAGTACTTCCCCTTTTTTATTAGTAACATCAAAATGTGTTTTAATGTCTGCTGATATCTTTGGCTCAGGACTACTTATTTTGGGGTATCAGTGAGATACAAAGCAATGTGAGTCTCGGCTGAAGGCTGGCAAATTCAAGTGAGATCATATGTGACTTTTCAACTAGTCAGAATTCTAATCGCAGAAAAGAAAAAAAGAGAAAAAGCCCTTAATCACAGCTTGCAAAGCTTTTGTTTTTCCATGCTGTGATGGGATGTTAAGCACATGGAACCTAATTTCCCATGGGGTGTCAGGCCTTTTTCTTAGATCTGATGAAGTCTACGGATAATTATGTGCAACAACCTACTGTGGCAGAGAAACTGAACTATCAGTTACATCTCAGTCTTCTCACAAAAGAATATGTCAGCCTCTCAGTGCTTTACATTGTCAGCTAATCTCTAGACAGACTTCTGGTTGGAGCTTTGCTTTTCTCACCAGTCCCTTGTCAAGAATGCTCAATAGTCAATCCCTAGCTGGCTTGGCTCAGTGAATAGTGTCGGCCTGCTGACTGAAGGGTTCCGGGTTCGATTCTGGTCAAGGGCACATGCCTGGCTTGTGGGCTCTATCTCCAGTAGGGGGCGTGCAGGAGGCAGCCAATCAATGATTCTCATCATTGATGTTTCTATCTCTCCCTTCCTCTCTGAAATCAATAAAAATCAATAAAAAAGAATCCTCATTAGTCAAGAATGATTTATTTTAAGGAAATTATTTCTATTAAATAGAAAAATTAAATTTAATATTAAATGGTGTATTAGACAATAGCTAGTATATTTCATATATATTTCTTTTTTTAGGAGTAACTATTGCTTTTGTATACTTTTTAAAAATTTATCTTTATTGTTTAAAGTATTACAGATGTCCCTCTCTTTTTCCCCATTGATCCCCTCCACCCCACTTCTGTCATGGTCAAAGAAGGTTCACTGTGGACCTAGAGGTGCATGCTGAGGCCCCAGGGAAAAAATCTCTACCTTTCTGAAGTAAATAAAGGAGACAGACCCTCTATTAGAAACCATATGGAAAAATGAGAAAACAAACAAAATTCCTGTTCCTTCACAGATAATTTAATGAACATTAGGGTTAGTGGGAAACCTAACAGAAAACACCACAGTTGACATTTCTGTTGTTTGGGGAAATCACCTGAGTTTGCATTTAGTCTATATGTGTGAACTTTTTTTTTTTCCAGGGGTGGAGAGGAAACTATGTCAAATTGATTATAAATAATACATGTATACTCATTATACATTATCTCACGTCAAAAATTGTTTCAGCCAAGCTGTAAAAATTATCTCAGAAAACCTGAATTGTTTTTGGCTACTTCTTCCTGCTCATCCCTGCCTCCGTGAGCTCCTTGCAAGTAACCAACCCCATCGCCATGTCTCAGGCTGAGTTTGACAAAGCTGCTGAGGAAGTTAAGCACCTCAAGAGCAAGCCAGCAGACGACGAGATGCTTTTCCTCTACAGCCGCTACAAACAAGCAACTGTGGGTGACCTAGATAAAGAACAGCCCGGGATGACAGACCTCAAAGGCAGGGCCAAGTGGGGTGCATGGAATGAGCTGAAAGGAACTACCAGGGAAGATGCCAGGAAAGCTTACATCGGCAAAGTAGAAGAACTAAAGCAAAAATACGGAATCTAGGGACTGGATTTGGCTGCCAGCCACACTTTTCATCTAAATTGGTAATCATGCCTTGTTTCTCTAATACCATGGACGAAGTGAAATAATGAAATTAACCCTCTTCCTGAACACTGTCCAGGATATGGCTCTAAGAGAATAAGGAGCTGAAATAAATGGTTACCCGCCTTGCTGAGTAGTTTTTATCTATAGATCAATTAAAAAAAAAAAACTGCATTTGTTACTTTAAGAAACAAAAACAAACCTTAATTGTTTTCCAATCCACAAATCTTATCATCATCTTGCTAAAATACATTACTATCCAGTCAAGAATGTTACTGACTTCATACTGGGGTACCACACTTCCCTTTGTAAATGTCTCTCTCCATGATCCTGAAATATTTCCTAGATAACCTCACACATCTTATCATTTAGTAGACAAACAGCAGAACTCCCAAAACCATCTACTTAGCATAATGCTTCCTTGAGAAGTAAATCCTCAATAGAATTCTGCTGCTAAATATTTTTTTAACCTTACCTTATCTAAATATCCCTATACTCCAAAAAGAAGGAACTGGTATAACAGGAGCAGTTAACAGTATCTGCCCAGCATTTGTTCTGTTATTTTCAGTAGATTTATTGGAAATGGTAAAAAAACTCTACTGCAATTTCTGCCTTAAAACTTTGTATTTGAACCTGATCCTAATTAAGGGTACAGATTAACCAAATCAACATTTGTAAATTAAGCAAAATAGGATTTTCTTCCCATTAGAAAAATTTTAGTGATTAAACGTTTCTAGCAAACAATTTGTATCCAATCAAGGCCTTTCAAATGGTGATGTTAACACCCCATTGTGAGGCTGCGAAGATGACCTTAGAACATGGGAACCTCTCATTGTCACGTGTATTCAGACACTTGTATTCTAGTTCTTAATTTGGATCTTTGTATAGAGGGGAAACAAAACTTGCTTAATTAGAATATTTTGTGAAGTGGAAGTGAGATGATTTATAGAATCATTGATGGATGGGGATTTTGTTGTCACTATTTTCAGATAAACTCAATTTAGCAATTCCCTCCCTCGTGAGTGCTTCTGCTGGGATATGCAAAATACTTGAGCCTTGACGAATAATAAATAGCCTTGATCTGAAAAGGGTGCTGAAACTGCCCCTCCTGAGGAATAGAGCTGGATAATCTTGGGGAGTGGAGAAAAGAGGCTTTTCTTTGTCTCCTGTCCAATCTCTTTCACCCACCCAGCCTTGCTCACAAGGAGAGGGAAGATGGATGAGCTGGCCAATGACATAGCCAGAGCCGGCCAGGGCAGGGTTGTGAAACTGACGACCTATCAAGGCCAACACTGCTGAAGTTTTGCAAATTATCAGGGCTGGACAGTGGTGGTTCTGCACAAATGTACTCTTCAGGGGAGAGAGGGAAAAAGGGGGCGGAGGGGGAGACAGCTTAAATTTTTTTCCCACTAAATCACCTAAAACCACAGACCTGACCCAAATACAGGATCATGGCTGCCACCTCAAGCAAGCAGCACCCTCTCCTGCTCATCTTCAGGCACCCAGTGTGTCTTTGGGTGTTACCTGCCATAACACTGAAGCAGTAATGGCGAACCTATGACACGCGTGTCAGAGGTGACACGCGAACTCATTTTTTTGGTTGATTTTCCTTTGTTAAATGGCATTTAAATATATAAAATAAATATCAAAAATATAAATCTTTGTTTTTACTATGGTTGCAAAGATCAAAAAATTTCTCTATGTGACACGGCACCAGAGTTAAGTTAGGGTTTTTCAAAATGCTGACACGCCGAGCTCAAAAGGTTCGCCATCACTGCACTAAAGGCTTTTGTTTTGATAAGGAGAGGGGGGAAAATCACTTGCATTGATATAGACATAAATTATAATTGTTTAAAACATTTTTACTCTAAAAAGGCATTTTTATTTACACAGTGATCAAATGTTTTGAATTGCTGGAAGAAGCCTATCACAGTGGAATTTCTGACATTAGCCACAAGCTTGGGGGACCAGGGAGATGCCTGCTTTTGAGAGAGGGCAGTGGTAGCAAGGGTATTTCAAGTGCTCCAGAACTAATACAGTTTCAAAGATAAGGTCCGTGCCCTCTTCTGGAAGGCTGGGTCACAGTTAACATGTAAAAAGCATTTAGCAAGAACCTACTGAATGCCAGGTACTTGACATACATCATCTTAAATTTCACTGATGTCTAGAAGCAATATGAAGAAATATGCTCATAGAAGTTTAGTCTGCCCTGAGCCACCTAGCTTGTAGGATGTAGAAGCACCATCAAATCTGTTTGTCTGACTCCCAAGTCCTGACTCTCCTGCTTTAAGAAGGAGACAGTAGAACAGTTCCACACTGAGGACTGGATGTGAAGGAACATCAGGCATCATTTCCACTGAGTGAGGAAGTTCATCACGGGTCTACAGAGAGGTGATGTGTAGGCAACTGTGAAAGATGTATAAAATCAATCTTTTGTCCTTAAAATGTTCTTTTTCTTCCATGAACCAATTAAATGGAGGACATGGTAGACTAGAGAGAAAAAGACAACACACTTGAAATATTTATGTGGAATAACAATAGATTATAAGAATTCTATAGGATCCTCACCCTAGCAAATGTGGCTCAGTGGCCTGGAGCCTCATCCTGTACCCCAAAAGGTGGCGGGTTTAATTCCCCATCAGAGCACATAGGTTTTGGGTCCCATCCCCGGTACAGGTAGGGGTGCATTTTGGAGGCAACAGATCGGTCTTTCTCTTTCTTCTCTTTCTCTCTCTCTCTCTCTCAAATCAATTTTTAAAAAAATCTATAAAACTAAATATGTTATTCTGTATAATTCTGGTTAACAGCTAATTTAAATGATCATGTGACCTATTTTTCCTGCGACCTATTTTTGCATTTGTATTAATATATAATATAAAATTTAGCCATTTTAAGTATATGATTCAGTGGTTTTTAGCATATTCAGAGTTGTGCACCATTAATACAACCTAAATTTAGAACATATTCATCACCCACAAAAGAAACCCTGTACTCATTAGCATTTACTCCCCACTCTCTTCCCTCCCCATTTGGCCCGAGGCAACCACTGATCTGCTTTCTGTCCCTATAGATATTATGGATATTCCATATAAGGTGAATATTTGTTTGTGTGTGTGTGTGTGTGTGTGTGTGTGAATAGCTTCTTTCACTTAGCATGTTTTTTACGATTCATATACTGCAGTATTTTATTCCTCTGTATTGCCAAATAATATTACATTGTATGGATATAGAACTTTATCCGTTCACTAGTTGATGGATATTTGTATTATTTCACTTTTTGGCTATTATGAATGGTGCTATTAACATCTGTGTGCAAGATTTTGTGTGCTTTTATGTTTCATTTCTCTTGGACATATACCTAGGAGAGGAATTGCATATGATAACTCTATGTTCACCTTTAGAAGAACTATTTCCCAAAGTGACTGCACCATTTCACATTCCCATAACAATGAATGAGGGTCCAGTTTCTCCATATCTTTGTCAATTTCTTGTTAACTTCTTCTTGATTATATCCACGTGTGTGTGTGTGTGTGTGTGTGTGTGTGTGTGTGAGAGAGAGAGAGAGAGAACTGGTATCTCCTTGTGCTTTTGATTTGCATTTCCTTGGTGGCTGATGCTATTCAGCATCTTTGCATATGCTTATTGGCATTTTAAATATCTTCTTTGAAGAAATATCTGTTCCCTGTGATCTACTTATTGTAAATAACATGGTTTGTGAATTCAAAGTTTCTAAGCAGATAATCAGATGACAAAGTCTCTAAAACATGAAAGAAATCTGTTCTTTTGTGATATAAGAACTTACCTGAACTAGGAGGAGTCGATTGCACTCATAGAAGTGAGGGTTTTCAAATATATTCTAATACCCTTTGGAAATAGAAGATAATACTTTTCATGATATATATCAGTGGGGTTCAGGACACTCTTCCCCAAAGTATGGTACCTTGGCATACTGAATACTTTAAGCTGAAGAAGTTTGGGGGAAATAAAATAGCAGAAGCGGAAAGGTCACTCTGACTGTCTCCTGTCCATCTCCCCTGAAACAGAAAGGAACACTCTTATCTCTGAAGATAAAGGAATGCCCCAAAGAATCTTGGTAAACAGATCTTGCTAAATTTTCCCAGCTCACTATAATTACCCTACACTCCGTAACCTATGATACTCCTCCCCCATTGTGCCCTCTTCTTCAAACAGAATAGAAGTACACAGGCCTGTTTCCTCAGGTCTTCCTTTCCTTGTGAAGGCCCCTGTGTGGTGCAAAACTTACATGAAATAAATTTGGTTATGCTTTCTTCCCATTAATCTGCCTTTGTCAGTTTAATTTTCAGACTCAGCCAGGGAGACTAGGAAAGTCCAGGAAAACTGTTTTCTCCCCTATACTCTAAAGACATTAGTTGAACCTGAAGGGAAAAGAGGGTGCTTCTCCAGGGGAGAAAGGCAGTGTTGTAATAAAGAGCTCAGTCTGCCAGTGTTCAAATTCTGACTCTAGTAGTGCTACCGGTGGGACCCATTTCTAGGTTTCACTTTCACAATCTGTACACTGAGCCAACTATCTCCTAGCAGTGGTCGGCAAACTCATTAGTCAACAGAGCCAAATATCAACAGTACAACGATTGAAATTTCTTTTGAGAGCCAAATTTTTTAAACTTAAACTATATAGGTAGGTACATTGCTATTAACTTAATTAGGGTATTCCTAAGGCTTAGAAAGAGCCACACTCAAGGGGCCAAAGAGCCGCATGTGGCTCGCGAGCCGCAGTTTGCTCACCACTGTCCTAGGGCAATGGACAGCATTGATTGATAATGCAGTTTGCACCACGTCGACACATAGTAAGCTCTCAATATGTGATATGTGATAGATGTTGCTATTATTCCTTAGAAAATAAAGCTGTGGCCCTAGCTGGTTTGGCTCAGTGGATAGAGTGTCAGCCTGAGGACTGAAGGGTCCCAGGTTTGGTTCTGGCCAAGGACACATGCCCGGGTTGTGGGTTTGATCCCCAGTAGGGGGCATGCAGGAGGTAGCTGATCAAGGATTCTCTCTCACCATTGATGTTTCTATCTCTCTCTCCCTCTCCCTTCCTCTCTAAAGTCAATAAAATAAAATAAAAATAAAGTAAAACTGTGGAAATAGAAGCCATAAGAGCAATATGAAAACATGAGCCAGCTGTTTACTGCTTTGTGAATGCTGAAAGAAAGAGAGAAATAGAGGATGATTAGAATCAGCTCAGCTACGAGGACCTGCACCTCGTAGGAAAGAAAGAACCTCCAAGAGAAGTCAGTTACCAGAGAAGGAGGTGTTTTAAGATAGAATCTGTAAAGAGAGCATAGATTTAGGCAGGGAAAGAAAACTGCTACCTCTCTCCTTTACCACTCTTCTTATATATCCTTATGTAGTAAAGCTGTATTTTGTACAAGAAACATAACACAAAGTTCACAATGGTGAAGGCAATCTTCTGCTGAAAAAAACTCTCTAACAGCCGATTCTGTTTGACCCAAGAGATTGCAAACTCCCTAAATCCTCTGAAATGGTATCAAAGTTTTATCTAGCTTGAACTTTTATGGCTTGTATATTTCGATTTCTGATAGCTTTATCTAGTACAATAGAGGACAGATTTTCAAAACGTGTTTCCTTTTATCTAAAGCAAACTTTAATAACCATATAAAAAAGATTTGTACGATTTGTTGTGATGTTATATATAGGACCCAAGTATCTTAAATGTTTGTTTTGTGAAATATTCATGCACAGCTTAGTCCTTCATGCTTTCAAAGATGGTACACGCCAAGCCAGAGTATCAACTAAAAGTTTCAGAATAAATGCACCAAAATATGATTTAATTAATCCTCATATAGTATTTTGTGTTTTACACATATCTAGTGTTTCTGAGTCTGACTTAAGAAAATTACTACAATACTGAATTACATTAAACTTTAAAGTTACATAATTTTTTGGGGGGGCATGGAATGCAAGCTTTATTCAGGAACTCAATTGAGTAGCATTTTAAAAATGTTTTTATTGATTTCAGAGAGAGGAAGGGAGAGAGAGAGAGAAGCATCAATGAGGAGAGAAAATCATCAATTGGCTGCCTACCAGGGATCAAGTTGGCAATCCAGGCATGTCCCTGATCGGGAATCATACCATGACCTCCTGGTTCATGGGTCGATGCTCAACCACTGAGCCATACCAGCCAGGCAATGAGTATCATTTTTTTACATTCACTTGATATTAATTTAGCTAACACTTTTTGGTTTTTATAAAGAGATTTATGTAAAACTATTCATCATGTTTTGGAGAGTATTTACTTATGACTACTGTATTTCTGCTCAAAATTTTACTTATAAAATATAAAAGCAAAATAGGTAATTTTCCATTTTATAAACCAATTACTACAAAATTGATTTAAATAGAATATTCTATATCCATGCTTTCAATATGGCAGCCACTAACTACATGTGGCTATTGAAAACAAATTGTGGCTAAATTTTAAGATCTATTCACTTTTATTTAATTAATTAACTGATTAGCTGCCATATGTGGCTAGTAGCTAATATATTGGGTAGCACATAGAGAATAGGAGTTATTTTATAGCTGGATGTCACTTGAGGTCCTGGTTCAAAATCATAGGTGACTCAACTGACTAGTTATTTCCAACACTAATTTGCAGTATTAACAGAATCATTAAAACTCCCAGTCCAGTGCTAGTGCCCATGTACTTAAAGAAATGTACCATTTCATTTTTAATAGATTCTTGTACAATCTGTAGTACTCAGAAGACAAGAACTACAAGTGTAACTAGCTCATTGTATTCATTTATTTTTTTAGTGAGCACTTAACTAATGCCCACCACGTGCCAGACAATAACGATTCAGAACAACTGGAAAGGACCCTGCCACCATTAACTGCTCATTTGTTCAGTGTCTACTTCATCCCAGGTATTCTGAGCATTGCTTTGCTCTGGAGGAGGGTAGACAGTCCAGAGAGGAGAACCCCCAATAGGAGGCAGTGCAGAGTACTCCAGCATCGTTGTGCTGTAGCAGCACAAGTAAAGCATCTGAATCTGTAAGCGATTAGAAGAGTTTTCTGGAACAGAACTTGGTTTTGAAGACCAAGAGGAGTTAGTGAAGAGCCATTCTGGGCAGAGGATTTGTATGAGCCAAGACCTTGGAATGAACCTGCAACCCAGGAAAATGCCCTAGCACAGTGTTCTCACAGAGCTAAGAAAATTGTTTGGTTTGGTGAGGAGGCGAGTATGAAGTAGTCGGAGATAAGGCAGGGCCTAGATTCTCAGTGCTTTGAGAGATATGTTTAAGAATTTGATCTTTGTGCTGAAAGATTTAGGGATAAACTCAAGGGCTTTAGGGAGGGAAGTGGAAAAAAAAGGAAATACATTTGAGAAAGATTTTTCAAAAAGAGACCAATTATGTTAAAAAAAAATTACAGGAATCCAGGTGGAAAATACCTTTGAGGCTCAAAATAATTCACAAGTGAGATCTTCATGAGAACTAATAGAGAATGGCTTTTGTTTGTTTTATTGATTGATTGATTTTTTTTTGAGAGAGAGATATCAATTTGTTGTTCCACTTATGTATGCATTCACTGCTTGCTTCTTGTAGTGCCCTGATCAAGGATTGAACCCACAACCCTGACATAGCAGGTTGACAGTCTAACCCACTGAGCTACCCAGTCAGGGCTTGTTTTTATGAGAGTCAGACATTTAGCAATGCTAGCCAGTAGGAAAAAGACAAGAAAAAATACAGACAAAATCGATAGGTCACTGCTTAGGCACTCTGCCTGTAAAACAGGGCCTTGTGCAGAGACTACTGACTCAGAACTGCACATAAAATACACTTACAACTTAATAAGATAGATTTTCACAGATATACAGCAACAAAACACTTTTTTGTTTTTTGTTAATCCTCTCCTAAAAATATTTTTTCAATTCGTTTTTAGAGAGAGTGAAGGAGGGAGGGAGAAATATCAATGTGAGAGAGACAGACAGATTGGTCGCCTCCCACACATTCCTCAACCAGGACTAGGGATCGAACCTGCAACCCAGATATATGCTCTTGACTGGAATCAAACCTGTGACTCTTTGGTCTGTGGGCCGTCATTCTAACCACTGAGAGGACTGGCCAGGGAAGAAGAAAGACATTTGTAAGAAACAATAGTTGAATATGAGGGAAGACTAAAATCTAAATATCAGTAACCTTATCTTCAGCATTGTATTTCCAAAATCTAGAGTAATAGTTGGCCCAGTACCATGTGCTCAATAAATACTTGTTAATATTCATAAATACCAATAAATGAATTGTATCATAAAAATCAGGCAGAAGAATTAGGAGAATATTTAGAT
This sequence comes from Myotis yumanensis, assembly GCF_028538775.1. Taxonomy (NCBI): domain Eukaryota; kingdom Metazoa; phylum Chordata; class Mammalia; order Chiroptera; family Vespertilionidae; genus Myotis; species Myotis yumanensis. The sequence goes on along the minus strand of NW_027223764.1, from coordinate 28,805,355 downwards.
TACTAGTTCACCACACTCATCCCACAAATCATGAGTACATTTTATTCCAAGACAATGACCATGGTCACCCTGCAGCTCCTGAGCAGTGTGAAACATCTCATCTAGGCACTGTATCGGACCTGACCATACTAGACACACCTGGATCCATTTTCTGGAGCTCTAAGGCTCTCGTGTCTGCCGCTTGAATAAGCTGCCTCCAAACAAGACATTTATCCATTATATGGCCTCTTTTCTGGTGAATGTGAAACAAATACAATCCATGAAACCCTTTTCTTATGCAATGTCACCTCTTCCTAGAAAACAATGCAATCTGTGTAACAACCTGGGCCTCATCCCCAGAGATCCAGATTCTAGTAGATTTAGGATGGAAATGGTGGTGGTGGTGTGTCCTAAGAGTTTTTCCACTTTGATTGATTTAATCTATTTTTTTAAAATATATATTTTATTGATCTTTTACAGAGAGGAAGAGAGAGGGATAGAGAGTTAGAAACATCAATGAGAGAGAAACATCGATCAGCTGCCTTCTGCACACTCCCTACTGGGGATGTGCCCGCAACTAAGGTACATGCCCCTGACTGGAATCGAACCTGGGACCCTACAGTCCACAGGCCGATGCTCTATCCACTGAGCCAAACCGGTTGGGGCTTAATCTATTATTTTAAAAATTCTAATCCCAGCCACATTTGACAATTCAAAATGTGTGACTACCACACATGTAATTATTCCCTCAAGTGAACGGTGAAATGTACATATAATCTACTTGCTTTTGCCAGAAGCCTTCCCAGGCCCTCCTATCAGTGGCTTCTCATGCCAGTTGCTGGCAGAGCATCAGAAGGTCAAGATCAGCGTGTGAAGCTGGCTGCATAGGTGTTGCCCTTTATATTCGCTAGGTTGTTCTTAAGCCAAATTTGAGAACATGCTGAGAAAGCAAGACCCATTTCTTCATGAATGCACTCAGCTCTTTGTTTTCGAATGAGTGTCTTAGCAAATTGTTATAGCTAACTGTGCCAACAGTGAGCACAAAAGCCCTCTCCCTGATCTTTAATTCTCTCTACTTTCTTCTTTAGTCAACTCACAAGGAAGGCCATAACATTTGCCCAGACCTTATGATGCAAGATTAAAAAAAAAAAAATCTCATATCAGAGAGTTTGATCATGATACAGAAATATGGGATATTCTTTGCCCTTTGCTCACCTACAGTCCTGCCCAATTTCCTCTTTTTCCAATTGGCAAGTTAGGGCTTTATTAAAGATATATTTAACATACACATACATATTGAGGTTATTTTCCTAGGCTGTTATCAAAAGCTAGCGACTCTCTAAGAATAAATAGATGATGAGATCCCGGGTTCTGCCCCAATGACTGGCATTATCTATGGACACTGCAGCCACTGAGTCTAATTACAGGCGGGGTGGGGACTTCTGTAAGCAGAGAGAAGTACAGTTCCTGCCATATGAGTCTAAGCTGTTGCTTTCTCAAAGCCACTGGTGAGTGTATTGATTAAGGTACAAAATCCTCAGAGTTCTGTTGTGGCACACTGGTTCCTGAAAATGCACTCTACCCTTTTAAAAATAAAAATAAAATAAAAATGCCAAAACCATTACACACTGCATTTGTAAAGAAGGGGCAGTTGAATAATATATTCTTCCCCAAAGCACTTCCACTTAAAAATCTAAAAAAACATCTTGAGAGCTATAATCAGCAGGAATACCTGCAAATATTCATCAAATAAATAAAATGCACAATAATGTGCATAACAACCAGCAATCCAGATGCCTAGCAACAGTAAGGTAGATTCATCATGGTGGATTCATTTAATGCTGCGGTTCTCAACCTGTGGGTCGCGACCCCTTTGGTGGTCGAAAGACCCTTTCACAGGGGTCGCCTAAGACCACCCTGCATATCAGATATTTCCATTACGATTCATAACAGTAGCAACATTACAGTTATGAAGTAGCAACGAAAATAATTTTATGGTTGGGTCACAATGTGAGGAATTGTATTTAAAGGGCCAGAAGGTTGAGAACCACTGATTTAATGGCATTGTAGACAGCAGTAGCAATGAAAGAAATACAACCAGGTGCAACCACATACCTGTCAGGGACATAATGAGCCAAAGAAGCCAGGCAGAAAAACTCATGTCTGTGGGCAAAAAAAGGGGCCACATACTAAACCTGGAAAGCTCCGGGGAGGCCTGAGCCTGAGTGGTCGGCCTTACTAACCCAGAGACCTAAAGGAGCCACACAGGATGGTCTGAAATTAGAACTTCCTAACTGAAAGCAAGTCATGGCAGGTGGTCATGTCCTAGGCTGGTATCTTCCTTGACAAAGGTCAATCTTTACCTTAACTGAGACTGTCTATAGTCTTTGTGCTTCCAAGATAATACCTTTGGAATGTCAGAGTAATCCCCCTTTTCCAGATCCCTCAGGGCACAATCTTATACCAGCGAGGGAGACCACAGAGCCTCCTCATTGTTATCCTGTTCTTCTGCTCACCATCACTATGTGCTGCAGATGTTAAATGTTAACTATCCTGTACCCCCCAATGTAAAAGAAGTATATGTTTGTTTGATTTACTTTTTACCCAACCTCAGAGAGTTCTAAGCTTTCCTTTCTCCCACCTCCCTAATCTATCACAGTGGAATTCATGTAACCGAACCCCTTACATCTTCCCCTTTGATTCTGATATATAAAATAAGAGGTAAAACTGCCATTTTTCAGAGCATTTTCTCAATCCCTTGAGATTTTGCTTCCCAGCAATTGTCAGTTTGGCTCAAATAAACTCAATTCTGTATAGGTTTGGATGTTTCTCACGTTGACATATTGAATTATTCCATTTCAAGAATAGGACAATATAATCTATGGTGGAAGGAGTTGGAATAGTGGCTACTTCTGAGAAGAAAGGGAGAGATAATTATTGGGAAGGGGCACAGAAAAGGCTTTGAGAGCTTAAAATGGTATAAGTTACACAGGTGAGTTCACTTGGAGATTATATATATGGTTAATCCTCATCTGAGAAGAGGGAGAAGGGGAGAGAGAGAGAGGGAAAGAGGGAGGGAGGGATGGATGGAGGGAGGGAGAGGGAGAGAGATCTCACAATCAGAAGGAACCTGCAATCTGGGTATGTGCCCTGACTGGGAATCGAACCAGTAACCTTTCGGTGCACAAGATGGTGCTCAACCAACTGAGCCATTGTGGCCGGGTCCACTTTATAATATTTAATTGAGCTGTAGGCTTATGATTTGTGTACTTCCCAGCATTTTATATCTTAATAAAAAAGTTTTAAATTGCTTTGAAGCTCATTTATTTTAGAATGATTATTTAATTACATTTGCCTTGAATCAATGTCAGGAGATAAAAAGAGAATAGACAATTTAGATTAATGAGACACCTGCTATTACTTTAAAATAGTTGTCACATAAATCTCTTCAGTGAACTGTTTCTGGCTCAGTTGTGACCACCGTAAACAGAGCAAGAGTGTCAGGCAGGAAAAAATCAGTATTTAAACATTTTTACATTTAGCAATCATGTTTATAGCAGATAACACAGTTCAAGAGGGGAAATGGAGGTAGAATCCTTTTCAGAATAAGAGTCTGTTGTAGTGTCTTTTCCTTACTTTACTCAGGTGCTTAGGGGGCAGGGTTGGGGGGCAATGTTGAATTGAAATCTTTTTTATTTTTGTTCATTAATAACTTTTTGGAACTTTGAGTGATATATAATGGCTTAAATGAGGATTTACAATGCTCATAAAATTTAGGCAAAGGGTTCTTTGGTTTTTTGGGAAGTTCAGAACGAGTCACCCCAAGATGTGCTTCTGTGGTGTGCAAATTATTTTGAGCAAAAGGCAAACTGAGCTGCAGGTTCAAGTGAAACTTCTGCCCCTTCCTAAACTACCTATAACTTGAATTTGGGGCCTTGCCTATAATGAAAGTTTATCAGAGATAACCTCTTTTTACCAATCTATAAGGCAGGACAAACTTCTATTTACTAAGCATCTGCTCTTCTTAGCATCCAGAAATGATCCTTTAAAGTCCCCAAGGCACCCTACCTCATCCCTGGCTCAGGATGTCTTATATATCCACATTCGCTTTCTCTCTCTGAACCTCCTGTGCATGTGGGGTCTCTGACTCTCACATGTATCTGGGGTTCCAATACATATTTATGCATTGAATTTGGTTATTTTCTCTTGCTAATCTGTCTCATGTCTATTTGATTATTAGACCAACCAGAAGAACCTTGAAGGTAGAGGAAAGTTGTCCCTCAGCCACAGTTTCTTTGCTTGGGCTGAACCAGGGCTTCCAACAGAATTTTCTGCAATGATGGGAATGTTCCTCTGTGATGATATGACATCCACTAGCCACATACATGGGTTATTGGTTACTTGAAATGTGCCTAGTGCAACTAAGGAAATTAGTTTTTGCTTTAATATAATTTAATTAATTTAAATATAAATACAAATGGCCACATGTGCCTAGTTGCTACTCTATTGGATAAAGTCCAAGCCTTGGTAACTGTCTGGTCCTACATTCCAAGTCAGTAACCCTTTCTGAAATGATAAAAGTATGTTGAAATGACTGGAGCAAAACAAGGATTTACTGGGAAGATTGTAGAGAAGATAGGAAGGTAGCCCTAGCCAGTTTGGCTCAGTGGAGAGAGCGTTGGCCTGAGGACTGAAGGGTCCTGGGTTTGATTCTGGTCAAGGGCGTGTACCTCAGTTGCAGGCTCTTCCCTGGCCGAGGCTCTGCAGGAGGCAACCAATCAATATGTTTCTCTCACATTGATATTTCTCTCTCTTCCCTCCCCCCTCTCTAAAAACAAACAAACAAACAAACAAAAAACCTAAGATAAGGATTAAGAAAAAGACAAGAAGGTAGGTGTGGTTTATTGACTTGCACTGTAACCAAAAGGAAATGGATTTCTCTGGAAAACTTGTTGAAGAACTATAGAGCCTCAAAAATCTTTAGGAATATTAAATGGGGCCTCAGAAAAAACGCACACACAACTTTTAACAGTTAATGTATCCTGTTAAGAACAAGACAATGAGTCTAAGCTAGAATTGCTCGTGCTAAACTATGTCACAGAGGCTTAATTCCAGTTTTGGCTTTCCCATAAGTGGGATCTTAAACCAGTCAGTGAGGAATCACCTGATTAGTACTAGTTAGGAAACCTGACAGACCCTGCCACTCCATAAAGAAAAGTAACCTTGAAGTAACCAACCTGATTTTTTTTTATTTTTCTTGTACAACTCCCTTTTCCTCCTTCCTTCTGCCTAGAAAAGTCCTTCATTTTGCACAGCTCCTTCCTACCTGCTGGATGGAATGCTGCCCTATTCAAATTGATTTTTGCTCAAATAAACTCTTAAAATTATAATATGCCACAGTTTCTCTTTTAACAACCCAGGTTAGCAACCTTACATACCTATAGAGAGGAAACAGAGGTGAGGGCTAAAAGCAATGGAGTAGTGAACCAGAAAGCCCTTGACTAGGATTTGCTAAGTAACTGGCTTCATCACACTGGTCATCCTTAGCTCTCAACTTAGCAAATGCCTTTGACCAAGTCAGTACTAATGCTCTGGCTTCAAGGCTGTGGCATGTGGGGGACAGCCCAGTGTCTCAGACACACTGGAAGAGAAGTTGGTCTTGTTCTTTTGGATTTGACATCGTTTAAATTTTTGCCTTTATAAATGATGCCTTGACCTGCATAAAATTGCAATTTTACTTCATTTTATTTGTTATGTGCAGAAATTAGTCTTTCTCAACAAGGTCAGCAAGACATGCCTCCATCACTCATATCTTACCCATTTCTACTGTGGCAACATAAGTATCCTAGTGTACCAAATCACAGGCGTTTTCTGTCATCTCCCAAATAGTTTAGAACATAGTGAACTTAATAGAACAGTGACCTTTTAAGCCACTTTTATGGTTTCTGGGGCAGTGTTATGATTCACATGCTCTCTAGCAGTAAGATTGATGTCCCGGCTATGTCTGAAGGATTAAAGCTATAAGTAAGCTCAAGAATTTCTTGTAAAAATTTTTCCTCACTGAAAACGACTCTGTCTTTCTCTCAAAGTAGAAATATACTAGTCTACTCATTTTTAGACAGTTAAGAAACATTTACTTCACACACACACACGCACGCATGCATTAGAATAAACTTACAGACAACTCTGCATTAAATACGCTATTTCTTCAACTCTAAAATCCCCTCACCATCTATTTAATTCACATACTAGCACATATGCATCAGGATATATCTGGAATCAACATGGAAAAGGAATTTGCCAGTTTCCAAGTAGGAAAGCCAGTACGACAGAATTATTACTGCTCAGCCAGGTTAATTATATATATATTTTAAATGATTTTATTGATTTTTAGAGAGAGAGGAAGGGAGATGGATAGAGAGAAACATCATCAATCAGCTGCCTTTTGCATACCCCTTACTGAGGATCGAGCCATGTGTCCTGCCCAGGAACGGAACTGGTGACCTCTTGCTTTGCGGGTCGACACTTAACCACTGAGCCAAACCAACCAGGCTAATTATATTTTTAATCTATGCTAGAATGTAACTGGTTAAACCACACTGTCACTTTGATTTATTTACATTGGAAGTAGTACTTGCAGTTAAATTTCAACATACATTTGTATCCCTAGTCATCTTTTCAAATGTCTCCAAGAAGATTATAGCTAAATAGTGTTGAGATACAAAGTTATTCCTTATTCAAAAGACTGCCTATCATTTATCAGACAGCATAATTGAAGGCAGTAAAAACAACCAAATTTCTCAGAACATATCACCAAGTTTTCAAAGTTAAAAGAGTTAGGTATAATTGAGTTATACATCCTGATGGGCCCTCAGTCAGGTGCCAAACATCTGTCAAAAACTTCCAGCTCACCTTTAAGAGAGGCTATTTAAATTCTAGCATTGCATATTTTAATTAAGGGAACAAATGAAACAGCAAATTGAACTAAATAGGAAAAGAAAGCAATATGCATCTCTATAGTCTTATTAACTCTTTAAGCACTAAATGGTTAATAACACATTCCAGGTTATAAAAACCAGCATATCACATGGATGTTCTGAATAGTTGCTTATGGTTAAAATATCTATATCCTATATAATAAAGATGTAATATGCAAATTGACCATCATGCCCTCACAAGATGACGGCGCCCACAGCGGGGGGTGGGGCCAGCTGCTCTGAGCACCTGCCGCTGGAGTCCCCTCAGCCCCGCCAGGGGCCTCGGGTCCTCCTGCACCTCCCACTGACTGACAGCTCACCCAGGCTCCTCCAACGAGCTGCCCATCCCTCTCTTCTTCCCTCCCCTGAAGCTAAAGCCTGACTGTGGTGTCAAACAAATTGGAAGTTATAACTCATGTCGTTGAGAGTATCCTCCGTTCCTCAGCTGGGGCTGGCTGCTCTGCACGCCTGCTGCCGGAGTCCCCTCAGCCCTGCCGGGGGCTTCGGCTCCTCCTGCACCCCCCATTGACTGAGGCTCAGGCAAGCAGGGCCAACTGAGGCACAGGCAAGCCTCAGATGGTGGCTGCCTAGCCACCCAGGGCCAGCCCGAGGCTCAGGTAACCAGGGCCAGCTGAGGCTTGCACTGCGGGCAGTAGCAGCAGCAGAGGTGTGATGGGGGTGTCACTTTCCTCTGATCATTGGGTTGCCTCCCGCCCCTGAGGGCTCCTGGACTGTGAGAGGGGGCAGGCTGGGCTGAGGGACCCCCTCCTCCAGTGCATAAATTTTCATGTGCTTGGCCTCTAGTAGCTATATAAAAGCCTAAGCAACCGTTACAACCGAATGACCAGTCAACCAGTCGCTATGACGTGCACTGACTACTGGGGGGCAGATGCTCAAAACCGAAGCTGCCCTCCGGTGGTCAGTGCACTCCCACAGTCAACCTCCCATGGCAGGCCAACCTCCCGCAGTCCCTCCCCCCCAACAGGCTGGCCCCAATTGGCCCCTCCCACCTCTCTCACCCCACCCCCCTGCCAGCCGGGCCTGATTGGCTCCGATCAGGGCAGGCTGACCAACCTCCCACAGTCCCTCTCCCCAAGCTGGCCAGCCCCAATCACCCCAATAGGGACTGGGCCAGATGACCCCAATTGCCGCCCAGGCTGAGGGACCTCACCCATGCATAATTCATGCACCGGGCCTCTAGTGTTAAAATAAATGACTAGATTTCAAATGTTAAACATATCTATTCAAAATTTTGATCACTATACTACCAACAAAAGTATTCAATTGGATAAATATATGTGTATTTCTATTTCTGATGGAGCATATATACTAAAAAAAACCCTTACATCCAAATATGAATAAAAGAAAAGAAAAGAAAGTCCTTCAAAAACAGAGATTAACTGCCCTAACCAGTTTGGCTCAGTGGATAGAGCTTTGGCCTTCGGACTCAAGGGTCCCAGGTTCGATTCTGGTCAAGGGCATGTACCTCGGTTGCGGGCACATACCCAGTGGGGAGTGTGCAGGAGGCAGCTGATCGATGTTTCTCTCTCATCGATGTTTCTGACTCTCTCTATCCCTCTTTCTTCCTCTCTGTAAAAAAATCAATAAAATATATATTAAAAAAAAAACACAAAAAACAGAGATTAACCAAAGATCTTACCTATGGACACAGACAGTAGGGTGGATAGTTCGAGACTACACAAATATCTTGTGTGTGTGTTTTTAACACAATTTAAAAAAATTACATATGATATTTTGACCAGTAATTTCACTATCACTAATTCTAACCAGTAACAATTGTTACTGTGATTTACCAAAATGTAATTTTTTACTTCTACCATCACTTTTATATTTATTAATTAGAGTTCTGTAAGAAAGCTGTTTTTTTTTCCTTCTGTTTATTCAATTATTTATTCACGTCCAGATGGACTCATGGATATTTATTTGATGTTGTGGGTTATAACTCATTATTATCATTATTTATTTTGTCACTCGATTGTCTAAGATTTGGTCCTTGGCAGCTCTTGCAAGTTGGCTTCTATATTCTTACAGATTGCCATGGCCACTTCCAAGCATGTCTTAGTTTCTGGCCATAGGAGAGATGCCAGGCACTCTTGGACTTTCTTTACACTGGTGCTGAAGTAAATATTTCTCCAACTAACTCTGGTTCCCTTTATTGGAGCACAGTGTTGAGAAACCAAAACCTGGGGGATAGATGTACTTGTTGCTATAACCCTGCATATTTTAAGAAATGGAAATAAAATTGTACTCTTTTTCCCCATCTTCAGGACCAGCTGTGATGGAAGTAATGGAAATGATGACTGTCAACAGTCATAGAGCAGAATCCATCCAGCTGTAACTTTTGGTTGAATCCAGGGACAATATTTGTGCCTGTGCTCTGTGCTGGCCATGGAGGCCTAGAAACACTGGGTAATCTGCTCTTGTCACTTGAATTAATGAAACACATAATGAAATATAGGACATGCTCACAGATCACTTCTGTGGAGCCAGAATAACATTTTCTATGCCTAGAGAAAACAAACAAACAAACCAAACACCTAAGTCTTAAACTATAGCAAGTGGCACAAAATTTGGCAGATACTCAACCTTATTCTATACTAGGGGCCTGGTGCACGAAATTTGTGCACTCGGGGGTGGGGAGTCTTTCAGCTTGGCCTGCACCCTCTCACAGTCTGGGACCCCTCGGGGGATGTCCAACTCTCCTCGGAGGCAGGAGAGGCTCCCGCCACGCTGCTGGTCTTGCCAGCGTGAGCCTGGCTCAGAGCTTCTGGCTGAGTGGTGCTCCCCCTGTGCGAGTGCACTGACCACCAGGGGGAAGCTCCTGAATTGAGAGTCTGTCCCTTGGTGGTCAGTGTGCATCATAGCGACCAGTCATTCCACTGTTTGGTCGATTTGCACATTAGCCTTTTATTATATAGGACTAGAGGCCCGATGCATGAAATTAATGCAAGAGGCTCGGCCGGCCCTCACAGCCCCGGCTGCCTTGGCCCTTGCAGCCCCGGCTTCGTCTGGAAGGTTGTCTGGACGGTCGTCTGGACGGTCATTCTGCTGTTCGGTCTAATTAGCATATTAGCTCTTTATTATACAGGACAGCTCCCCATTCAGCCCTGAGTCAGAAGACAATGAGCTAACTTAAAATCACCAACCCTTCTGACATCCTTTCCTCAAGGATGGACTCTGAAGTTTTCTGTGCCAGAGTCTGGGCTCCAGCTCGCTGACTGTAGACAGAATGCTCTTACTCGCAATAGCTACAAGCAGGAAAATTGTAGCAGATTTGAAATTTAAATGACCTCAGGCAATGTGTTGACCTAAATTTTCTGCCAGTGATTTAAGAGGCATTCAGTGGCTCCAGGCAGGAACAAAAAGAGAGCTGAGACATTCTCCCTATGGATAATCTCAAGCAACTTCAGGCCCGATTTTGTCTTCAGGTCTCTGCACATAACTCTGTAATGTTTTCATCTTGGGGAAATCAACAGGACCTCTGCACTGTGAACACAATATTGAGCTCACAATAGTCGGTGCTTAGGAAAAGACAGATGACGCCGGAGCCTGAAGTCTTTGAAAGATTCGGTAAACAGAAAATAGTACTTTGGAGATAGGCAGGGAAGACAAATAAATCTTAATACATCTGAGGAGCACAGAAATACAAATAACACATGGCCAGGAAGCCTAGCTGAATAAAATCAATACTCAGAGGGACTGCTAGGATGCTCAGTAAATAGAGTGCTTCTAGTCCTGGAATTCTTAAAAGTAAAAGAAAAAGTGAGCTCCAACAATATGGTTTGTATAATGTTGAAATGCTACTCTTTTTGTCCTCAATGAAGAGTTTTGCCTATATCTGTATCAGCCATATAATCCTGAGTATCATTATTTTACAACACCCGAGTTACAAATTCCAAGTTAGCATGAATAAGGCATCCTCAGTTCTAAACAAAAGAATAAAGGCAGTACATATCTTTAAAAAAGAATGTCTTCCTGTTATTCTACTTCGATATCATTTTTTAAAGGAACTATATACTAAATAATGTACTTGAAAAGTAAAAGAAATTTGTCGTACACATTCATAAGGAATGCAGTTGTTATTTCCTGAAGCAAAGCAATTGACTTTCTTTGATTCTTGAAAAACAATATGCATCAGTAGGTGTGCTGTAAATATTATTGATACATTGGAAGCATATTGGCATAGAATTAATTATACTTTGCAGTGTTTAGTTTTTAGATATTGTTTTGCTGATAATAGAAATGAATTTTCACAAGAGTTCTACTGAATTATATTTATCAATAGCTTTTAAAGAGCCTGCCAAGGGCCCATAAACTCTCTGTCTGCTGAAATATCTAAACAACAATTGCATCTGCTCTGTGGGTGGATTTATAATATGAAGTATTGTCCCAGCAAAGCACCGAACTAGCAGATATTTCACTTCGAGGGTAAGTACCATTTACAGCTCATTATTCCACTGCAGTGCTTCTTGGAGGAAGAATAAAAGGTGATCTGTCCATAATACAGCTCTCAAGTAAGTTAAGCAGAAGGGAATAGAGAGAAGGCCACTCATTTATATCAAACTTATGTTGCAAGAATTCACTTGCTGTTGCCTGTCAAACAACTAGAAACCTTAAAAAACAGCCGTTTCCATTTAATTCCCAGCCAGTGCCATCTAGTCTTTAGGTAAGTTTGCTTATATTCCTTTGTATGTGCCAAAAGTCATCAAATAGCCACTTAACAATGCTGGGCTTGCGGTAGGGAAAGAGGCCAAAGATAGCTCTGATTTCTCTTGATACTGTCATTTAAGCGGCAGAGATGGTGGCCTGGCAATGCTTGTCAGAATCAACAGGAGGTAGGGCTTGAGGGACAGAACACAAGAAATGGACGTCACTATCCTTCTTCCAGATAGAATAGAATTTTACTATTATGTGAGAAATAAAAGCATAAAAACATTGTCAACTCCTAATTTCCATTCATTTCTCTGTCTTCTAAAAGTATTGATCATTTTACCTCATTTAAAGGTTACTTGCTTTCATTTTTTTAATAATAAATGTGCTCTTATAATCACAATTTCTCAGGACATTGCTCTCTGGTGTATTTTTATACACATGTGTTCATAAATATCTCTAGTTCTCTGCCTCTACTTATCTATTAATCAACCGATACATTTTTTTCTCTTCTACAAAAACAGAAGTTCCTTGAGGTCAAGGACAATAGCTCTTATACTTTAGTGTTGTACTTAGACGAGAGGTTAATATCATGTCGTTTACAGAGCAGGCATTGGAACACTGGATTTTTATATTTTTAAAGAAAGGAAGGATGAGAGAGAGGGGGAGAAATGAAGAAAGGAAGAATAAAAAGGAAAAAAAACTGTTGAAATAACACATTTCAAAAATCATAAAATTCATTGGCTAATCTCATTTCTCTTTATTCTCTGAGCGTAAGTATTTTAAAAATAACAAAATGCATGATTAGGTGCAAAAGAGAATCTCTGCTAACAAGAGCGAGAAAAAAAAACATAATACATGTGCCTTACATAAAATTTCTTCTATGGTGGGATAATGGTTTATTGATCATAAGGTCTTTACATCAGGACCCAGATGATTAGGCAAGAAAACATGATCAGCTATCATTAGTAAAACGGCAATTTAGCATAATATAGGTCTTAATTTTTAATATTAATCAATTAAGTTGGGTAGGCAGTGTTAAATGATTTCATTGTCAAACAATCAAATCATTTCATGCTGCAAATGAAGTATCTTATTATTTTAATTTTTATCTGTTAAAAATGAACTTTTATTTCTGTCTAATGCTTGCTTTAGATTTTTCTGTCACTTAGATTTTATTTGCTCCACCCATCTATATCTTCACATAATGCAAATTAATTGCACCCAAATAATGATACAAGTTGTTATAAATGTGAGTTTCATGGGATTCTCTTTTTTCTTACTTTTAAATTACATTATTAAAAAAAGTTTAATTAAAATTTCTGGGTGACATTGGTTAATAGGTTTCAAGTGTACATTTCTATGATACATGATCTGTATAATGCATTGTGTGCCAACCACCCAAAGTCAAATCATCTTGTCACCGTATATTTGACCCCCTTTATCTTTTACTACTCCTCTACCCCTTTCCCTCTAGTAACTACCATACTATTGTCTGTGTCTACCAGTTTCAGTTTTATATCTCACATTTAAGTGAAATCACATGGTCCTTAGCTGTTTCTGATTGACTTTTTTCACTTAGCAGAATATTCTCAAGCACCATCTATATTGTTGCAAATGGAAGTATTTCATCTTTTCTTATGGCTGAGTAATATTCTATTGTATATATGTACCACATCTTTATCCAATCATCTATTGAAGGGCACTTTGGTTGTTTCCATGTCTTGGCCACCATGAATAATGCTGCAATGAAAACAGGGGTGCACATATCTTTGCAACTAAATGTTTCCAATTTTTCGGGTAGATACCCAGAACAGGGATTTCTGGCTCCTATGGTAACTCTATAGGTAATTTTTTGAGGACCCTCTATTCTGTTTTCCATAGTGGCTGTACCAGTTTATATTCCTACCAGCAGTTAATGAGAGATCCTTTTCTCCACACCCTCTCCAACATTTGTCATTACTTGTCTTGTTGATAACAGCCATTCTAACAGGTATGAAGTGGGATCTTATTGTAGTTTTGATTTGCATATATTAATAGCCAATGAGGTTGAGCATCTTTTCATATACCTATTGGCCATTTGTATGTCTTCTTGGAAGAAGGATCTGTTCAGGTCTTCTGCCCATCTTTTAATTGGGTTGTTTGTTTTGTGTTGAGTTGTAAGAGCTCTTTAAATATTAACCAATTGCTGGAACTACTGTTTGAAAATATCTTCTCCCATTCTGTTGGTTGCTTTTGTTTTGTTGGCAGATTCTTTTGCTGTGCAGAAGCTTTTAAGTTTGTTATAGTCCCATTCATTAATTTTTGCCTTTACTTGCCTGTGGGGTCAAATTCATAAAATCTTCTCTAAGATCAGGTCCATAAGTTTAGTACCTATGATTCAAGTTGTTAAAAAATGTGAGTTTCATGAGATTTTCCTTTTTTAGCTAGTAATAGAAAGGAGATTTGTAGTCAGAAGTGACAACTGACTTGTATAGCAGAACACTTGTGGATCAAGTGGCTGATGAGGTGGATCAAGTGGCTGATGAGATCTGGAGCACAACAATGTTCTATTCCCAACTATGGCATCTTTTAAATGTTCACAGGTCAGACGCAGGTTGATATGTTCTTATAAAACAAAAGAAACCATACTCAGTACTTGCCCTATTAAATGAAACTCACATTGTTGCAAAAGAAGATTACAGGGGTGGGCAAATGTAGGTTTTCAGTTGTCCATATGGATAAATATATAATAAATAATAAATAATAATACTAGAATATACTCTGTATTTTGCATACAACTATAAGCCTACTATGCTAATCCCTGTATTTAATGTATCTTCCTAATTACCCTTGAAATAAGTATTGTTTTCTTCATTTTAAAAACCAGAGAATTGATGATGAGAGAATTTAAGTACATATAGAGTTAGGATTTTGCCCAGCCAGTATGGCTCAGTGGTTAAATGTTGACCTATGAACCAGGAGGTCATGGTTTGATTCCCAGTCATGGCACATGCCCAGGTTGTGTGCTCGATCCCCAGTGGGGGTCATGCAGAAGGCAGCCGACTGATGATTCTTATCATGGATGTTTCTACTTCTCTCTCCTTCTCCCTTCCTCTCTCTGAAATCAATAAAAATATATATTTTTTAAAAGTACATATAGAGTTAGGATTTAAAGCAGTCTGCTTTGTTCCAATGCTTATTCCATTTTTGAACAAAGACATAGTTGTGAAAACTTTTTGAACCAAGAACCATTTTCAACAACATAGGTGAAGGTATTATACTAAGTGAAACAAATCAGAGAAAGACAAATACCATATGATTTAACTTTATGTAGAATTTAACAAACAAACAAAACAGAAACAGACTCATAGATACAGAGAACAAACTGAGGGTTGCCAGATGAGAGGAGGGTTGGGAGGCTGGGTAAAAAAGGTGAAGGGATTAAGAAGTACAAATGGGTACATATAGACTCGAAAAAACAAAATAAACATATGGATAAAATAGAAGAAGAGACATAGAAGCATGAAACAAACTGAAGGTGGGGTGGGAGGGTAGTTGCAGGGGAGTGATTGACCAGGGAACTTGTATGCATGACACATGGACACAGACAATAGAGTGGTGAAGGCCTGGGAGGAGCAATGGGAAAACAAACAAACAAACAAACAAACAAAAAAACAAACTGACATCTGTCATAATTTCAACAATGAAAATAAATTTTAAAGAAAGAAGTACAAATTGGTAGTTACAAAATAGTTACAGAGATGCAAAAATCAATAATATTGCAATAACTATGTATGGTGCCAGGTGAGTACTAGAATTATTAGGGGTGCACATCACTATATAAATATCTAACTACTATACTATGTACCTGAAACTAAGATAAAATAATATTAAATATCAACTGTAATTTAAAAAATTTAAAAATAATTTTAAGGAATTTATGGCCATCTCTATTTGCTTCTCTTGTACTTTACTCACACAGATATTGCACTTTTTAAAAAACTATATTTTATTGATTTTTTTACAGAGAGGAAGGGAGAGGAGAGGGATAGAGAGTTAGAAACATCGATGAGAGAGAAACATCGATTCAGCTGCTTCTGTACATCTCCTACTGGGGATGTGCCCGCAACCAAGGTACATGCCCTTGACTGGAATCGAACCTGGGACCCTACAGTCCACAGGCTGACGCTCTATCCACTGAGCCAAACCGGTCAGGGCAGCTATTGCACTTTTAATAATCTGATCATATAACAATTGTACACAAGTAAGGTAAAACAAGTTGAGAAAAAGTCTTTTCCAACTCTATTACCTCATGGCCCTCCACTTGGCATATTTTCCACATATATTTAATCTAATATCTTAAACAACAATAAAATTGGGTCTTATGCCATATGTTTGTGTCAGGTCATGTGGCACATAATATACTGTGTGTGTTCATTGTTCAAAAAGGATAAAAGGAATGTAGTAGGAAATTATTTTAAAGGTTATTTTTTATTTCTATTTTTTCTTGTAAAACAATTATCTTTATTTTGTAAAGTATTACAGCTGTTCCCCTTTATACCCCACTGACCCCCTCCACCCCACACCTGCCCCCCACTATTAGTTTTATTGAAAAAGGATAAAGACATGGAAGACCATTTCCACATAATCCATAATGACGAGTTGCTGCATTTTATACATTTATCTACAAAAATAAACACTTAAAATTCAACTTCAGCTTTTAAATATCGAGTAAAATAGGAATCTCACTAAATAACTCTTTGATTGAATAAAAATAGCCAAACATACTGAAAACAATGGTTTTTGAAGCAACTATAACTGGGGGAAATAATTGTTGCATTGCCATCTATTCATTCATCTTGCCATCCATCCTCGTGGTATTTATTGAGTGCCACTTAGGTTCCAGACACTGATCTAATTATGTAAATTCAAAGTTGAATACACAGTCCATATCTGGGCTTTTCTTATACATAGAAGCCACTCAGTTTGCTAAATCTACCAAGCACTTTTTTTCGAAAATCCATTCTAATAACAACATTTTTGCTCATAGAAGGAAACACACTCATTTGCATACTAATATGTCATTGCTGTTCCAATTAAACTAAAAACATTTGTGTTTCCTTGAATCCAAACGAAAATAGAGGACTATAGCAACAGCAAAAGTGAGCAAATGACATTTGCAACAGTAATGAGAGATGTTCTTGTAACTAAATACTTTGCGATCACAGAAGTCATGAAGCGTTGCAAACACGGCTTGCCTCTCTTTTTAGCTACTGTCAGCCACAGCATGCATCGCTAAGCGGGCCACAGGCATGAAGGTGTTCAATTAAGCGGCTTAAGAAGGGTCATTTTTCATTTCTAGTTGTGAATCTACACTATCACATTTTCAATAATGATTTTTTAGAACCGTTCCAAATGTATTCGGAAGTTGCTGTGTGGTCAGTTCCCATTATTCAAACTGGGGTATCAAGGATAGAATAAGGGTGAGGGGAAAACATTCACTTCATAATTGGGCTAAAAAATAACTTTTACCACAGCTGAATCATGTCTTTTTTTTTTTTTAATATACCATGATAACTTCCATGTCTGTGATGTCTTTTCACTGCCTCAAAGTCATCTAAATCCATGACCCATTGTTAACCCTTTCACATTCGAATTCTCTTTTACCCCTCTCCTGAAACTGCTCTGTTGACCAAGGGGCTACAGAGGCTGATGATGATGATGATGATGATGGTGCTAATGGTGACAGTGACTATGATGATAATGATAATAATGGTAATTGTTATTAATCAACTACCATTCTGACATCGACTGTTCTCAATTCGAACCCTCTTCTTCAGTCTTGCTATATTTTTGTTACTGCTGTCTTCTTGATTCTAAAAAGACTTCTCTAGCACCATTTTTTTTAACATTGCCTCCTTAGGGCCTTCTTTGAGATCTATGTCTCTTTTTTACAACTGATTTTAGAAAATCTATTCTTCTCAGAACAGCACATCTCACACTTTAATACATATATAAATCACTTGGGGACCTCACTGATCGTCCATGTTCAGACTCAGTAAGTCTGGAGTGAAGACTGAGTGAAGCCAGTGAACACGTGAAATGTGTCCAGTCCCAACTGATGCCTGCTCTCTCTATAAAATACTCAGCAGGATTCCAAGATCCTAGTACGAAAAAGGAATACAAACTATGTCATTACTATTTTTATATTGACTACATGTTGAAATGGCATTTCAGATATGTTGGATTAAACAAAATAACACACAAATTTACATGTTTATGTTTACCTTCTATAATGTGCATGATTAAAAAATGAAAATTACTTATGTGGAGGACATTCCAAGAACTAAAAGAAGTTTGGGATTATGGATCTCTGGCTTATCTGGCTCCTTCCAAGGCCTCTGAAGGGCTCTAGCAAGTGTGCCTTTGTAATTGTGTATTCTTTTCCTTAAGCAGGACACTCCAAATTGCATAGGCTTCAAGCCTCATAAACCTGAATCTGCTTTGCTGATTACACATGAGATAATTTACTTCGAGGCCTTCAACTCCTGATACTGTGCAGAGAGATAGCTACATCCAGGCCCCTAAATTTTCCTGCCCTTCAGCCTCGTATCTTCAACTGCCTGAGTCATCCCATTTTAGTCATCACATCATCATAACCTTTTAATCTGCCTGGAAAGAATTATTATTATTTGTGGAAAATATTTGCTCATGCTGCTCTCACAGACAGATGGCTCAGCAGCCCAGGCTTGTAGACATCCTATTGATTCTCGGAGGGCTACCTCAAGACTCATCTCCAAAACACATCAAACTATTCCAGATCACAATGATCACCCCTGTAGTACATCTGTGTAAACTGTCATCCTTTTGTGTGACTTTTAAAGGAAATATTGCCATTTTAGAGTTTAATCTATGCTTATTCTCCACTGTGTCTGTCTGTAGTCTTCAGTCCCAACCGTTTTCTGTATTATACAAGCACACATTATACAAGCACCTTTACCCTGTGTTTTACTGAGAATTTAAATTAGTAGAAAATGACTTAAAACAGGCAAATCAAATGCAAAGTGGACAGGAGGCATAATAGATGTGGAAAATATCTTGGTGATCTCATTCTGAGAAACCCATTGCCCCCTGTTGCTTTACACATTTCTCCAAGAGAGCATGAATCATGGTAGAGGATACACGCTTCTAGTATTGAACTCTTGGTCCCTAAGGCTTGAGTTTCTGCTCTTCCCAGTTACAACTGAACCATCATCCGTTCTCCATGTGGCAGCAGCCACTTCCTACGGACACTGACTGTTTCCTGGGAAGCTGCAGACCATGCAGTAGTGATTGTTCACATAAACTGTTCATCACCATTAATACCTGTGAGAAACAGAGATTGCTCCCACTGGAACTTAAGCCCTGGGACTGTCTTGTTCTTCATAATGTTCTCAGCATCATCTTGAATAAACATTGCAAGGGGGACCATGATAAGTTAGCTAGTAGCCTCTAGCTTGTCTTCTCTAAACTTTTTCCATATCAGAGAATCACTTTTTTGTGTCATTGTATCTTCCAAAGGTCCTGTTACATATTTATTCTGTCATGCCCCATTGTCTATTATATCTGACTTCCCAAGCCTTAATGTTTAAAGCGGTTTGTTTTCTTATATTCATTTTCTCAAAAAATAATAGGCTTAAGAAAGGTAGAGTCAGTCTGCATACATTTGAATCTGAAGGAGTATATTTTTGTTAAGAACTTTATTACATGACTTGGTTTTAAATCCTGACTCTGCCAGCTGCAAAGTATTTGACCTAGAATGAATGCTTAATCGCTTTTAGAGCATTAGTTTTCCCATCTGTAAACTGGATATAAAAATAAAACTACCTCACAGGATTTTTGTGAGGATTAAATAAATAGTATATAGAAAGTACCCAGCATAATGTCTGATATAAAGTAAGTGTTTGATAAATATTAGTTTCCATTATGAACAGTAATAATGAAAGCACCTCTCAGAGGCCTTGAATATAAAAGTTATTTATAGACCAAGCGAAATTTTCTTTATCAGAATACATTGGTATACTGATTTCTATTATCCACTCATTAAGTTCCTCCTCTCTCCAGATTGTGTAGTATATATGTGTAGCATGATATACCTACACAAACTATATATCTAATCAATCACCAACTTTGTCATTCTAAATAGGAATATCCACCAGGAAATAATATATAACTTTAATATGTATTATCAAAACCCATTATCTGGGCTAGGCCTAATCTTTCTTAATTTTTCCTGAAAAGAGAAAGAGATAATAAGCAGTTAAGGAATATCATTTTGTAAGTAAATACTACACCAAGATAACTGGTTTACTAGGAACGCAGAACATATAAAGGAGGACAAGCTCTTGTCAACTGGATTAGATAATTAGCTATAATATTGTACGTTTCAAAGGTAACACAGCCCCCACATGAAGCAAACATAAAACACCTGAAAGGGAATCATATTAAGTTTTTAACAGAAATTCAAAAGCCTGCTACGCCTTAAAATAAGATGCCATCAACACGATTTAAACTTTTTTTTTTTGGAGTAAATCAGACTTCAAAGGACACTGAGTACATTTACATATTTAAAAGACAAGAAGATACCAAGAAAAAGGGGCCCTGCAAATATCTTGTCACCTTATCACTGCTCTATTACCGCAGATGAAAGACCACAACAAAGATAAAAAGCAACACACACACACACACACACACACAGATTTAAACTATCACTAGACAATAAATGAGAAAGCCTTTGTAGAAAATGGCACCTTACAATTTCACTATTAAAGTCAAACTCAAAGGTGACACAGTCCCCACATGAAGAAAACACAAAACACCTGAAGGAGAATCATATGAAGTTTTTAACTGAGACATTCAAAAGCTTCTATCTGTGGGTATCCAGGAAGCCATTTATGCCAACTGTTGTCTTTGAGAGACTTGCATGCTTAACGTAAGAAGAAAACATGGTGAATGGGTTCCCCAGGTACTAATCCCTTCTGATGTGCTCTAGCTCCATTTGTCTGCAGGCCTGAGAGGTTTTCTAATTGAGGGAAGTCGAATTTTGCCTCTGGCAGAGGTCACACCTGGGAGCCCTGGCAGCTGATGGGGGAGAAAGCACACATTTCCAGTTGCTCCTCAAAAGAGACTGTTCTCACCTTTTTGAAGTTATGCTCTGAGCGTAGAGAAAGAAAAGACTCTAAGGGTTCTTCCTTTCACTTACAGAAACATGGGTGTTTAAGAGTAAACCATGACAAGTCAGAAGGCAGAATGGGAAGAACAGATGGGTGCCATCGGGATCAGGAAGAATTCCTGATTCTATCTCCTCAAGCTGCTCTGATCAGTTGCTGCTCTTATTTTAGCTCAAGCTTATTTTAGAGATGGGGTGAAGGAGTGACATAGTGGCGGGGGGAGGGGGGAGATATAGTAAGAGACATCAATAGGATGTAGTATATAGTGCTGGACTAAAATTCTGGCTCCATCATCACGAACCGTGTAACAGAATCATGTTCATTAACTTTAAGTTGGAAAGTTTCCCAAGAAAAACACCATGAAGTTTCCCAGAAGTGAAAGACTAATATCACACTCAATTACAAGTCTTTTTTTTTCTGTAAGAAAAGATTTACCTTGTGCACATGCAGTTACAGAAAAAATAAAAATGATTGAGTAGTCTGTCTTATTTTTAGTTTAATAACCCCTAAGACTGAGCTGTCACTAATTTCCTTGAGATTCTATCTCATTATTAAGACCTCCTATTGAAAAAAATGAGCCAAATATTTAAACTAAATGTTTCTATTTTGTTTAATATTTTATGTGTGAAAACATCTGTTAAAATTTCTTTTTCTTTCATATCTTGTTTTATTTTTCTTCCAACCTTTTTGGGGATGCTTATCAGGCAGAAGTTGTTTCCTCAGAAGCTGAAAGATGACCATCTTTCACTCTGGCTAGTGGTACTGTTATCACTTTAGTTCCTCATGTTGCAGCAGACTATATCGCCGAGGAATTTTTCATTCTGTTGTCTGCTCTAGAATTTTAAAGATGTGGGTCAGCTCTGAGCTATCTTCAGAACCAGGCTTTGGTGCAATTCTTAGAAATTGCAGCTGAGAAATCTGACCTGTTTCAGCCAATGATTTCTGGTCCCTTCTACTCCCTGAAAAAAAAAAAAAAAGGAAAAAAGCCCTATAGCAGAAAAAGGTTGAAAATTTACTGGTTTCCATAAAGCCAGGGCAATTAAATTGAACAAGCACCTAAAGTCCAGTGGTTTCCAAAATTCTAAGCTAAATTGTGTCAATGTTTCTGATGATAATATTAATGAATGCAGTAAATGTAATAAAATATTTTGTATCAGTTACTGTGAGAAGTTCTTTATACTGTACATATGTTCTTACTGTTTTATTACAATGGGAATATTCCCATTGTATTTTTTTACAAAATTTTCCATGCAAATTTCACTAAAGATAGTAAGATATGGTAGAACTAACATTTAAATAAATCAGTCTGAATTCTAGAGCCACTTTCCTTAACCATTATCTAATATTGTCTCCTGGACAAAACATTATATAAAAGTATTTAAAGCAGACTTTTCAGTTTCTCATATTTATGGAAGGAAAAGACTACATTTCCTGAGCAAGGGTCCTGGCCTTTGCTCAGGGCATTTGTCTTTCTGTCTCTCTGCAACTATCATGTTTCATTCATTCTTCAGGATACAGTTCAGGCCTTTCTGGAAATTCCATAGCTATGGCTTTCTGTTGTATTAAATACCTGATGATTTTTCATAATTCCATTTTGTGACGTTTTATGACATGATTTAAATGTCTAAGAAATCGATAGGTATTATATTTTCTTCACTTTTTCTTAAAACCCAATATCTTACCAATCCCACAGGAAGCATAAATACCAACAGATAAATAAATTTCTGCAATAGCACAGTTGGGTTTCAGACAAAATCATTCTTTGAAAAGAGTTTGGGATCTTCAAAGACCCTGTAAAATGGCAGAGAGTCCTTCTAGGAGAAGGATGGCTAATAAAAAAATAATTTATTTGCTAAAGGTGCTACTAGCTATGGGTAAGCTCTCTAAGTATTCCTCCATCTATTCTCCTACTCCTAACCTGCTCTCACAGTTTCATTTCAATCATTTTTATTTGCTTCCTTCTGACAGTTTATTCCAAAATGGTATTTTGTCTGGCAACATGGGAACAGAAGAGATGGAATACACACATTTTTCAAAGTAGTATGGATGGATTTAGACCGCCTCCCCCCACATTAAGAGTTTATATATAGATAGGTAGAAAAGACTGGAAATTTCCCAAGCAAGGCTCACTTGCCTTTGCTCAGGACATGGTCTTTCTGTTGCTCTATCAGATTTCATTCATTTTTTCAGGATCCAGTTCAGTCTTTTCTGGAAATTCCATAGCTGTGGTTGTCTATTGTATTAAATACCTGATGAAATCAAATGTTTCCATGAAGAAAAAAAATTTTTTATTTTTTTCTGCTAGTCCTTCAGGGAGATCCTACTTTTTAAAAACTATAAGAGGAAAAAAAAAGTGGAAGTTAAGACTGCCAGTAATTCAGAAAACAGTGGAGAAAAGCTGTAACTGGTTTGGGAAACAAGGTACCTTTGTATTCTATTCTTTTTTTTTCTTTTTTTAAAAGATATTTTTATTTATTTCAAAGAGGAAGGAAGAGGGAGAGAGGTAGAAACATCACTGATGAGAATGAATCATTGATTGGCTGCCTCTTGCATGCCCCACACTAAGGGGTCAAGCTCTCAACCCCGGCATGTGCCCTGACCGGGAATCAAACCATGACATCCTGGTTCATAGGTTGATGCACAACCACTGAGCCATGCTGGCTGGGGTGTACTCTGTTCTTTAGTTAAAATGCATTTCTTCTATTTACTGGTTATGCTGATAGACAAAAATAGACTTAGATACACTTTTTTTTTCAACAGCATCATCTTCTCTTAATCCAGTGATGGCAAACCTATGACACGCATGTCAGAGGTGACACGCAAACTCATTTTTTTGGTTGATTTTTCTTTGTTAAATGGCATTTAAATATATAAGATAAATATCAAAAATATAAATCTTTGTTTTACTGTGGTTGCAAATATCAAAAAATTTCTATATGTGACACGGCAACAGAGTTAAGTTAGGATTTTTCAAAATGCTGACACGCCAAGCTCAAAAGGTTCGCCATCACTGTTAATCATTAGTCTTGACAAAGCATTAGGTTTGGGTCTAAGGCAAGGTTTTTGAGGGATTTATGATATATCAGTTGGGCTACTTTTCGATCTCCTGTCCCCCAGGATCTGGAGTGGACATTTGTCATTGTGTGCCCTTCCTCATTTTGCATCCATTCTCTCTTTCTCACACCAGTGAGACCAAACTTGGGAAAGTTATTCTCACCCCACTGTGACAGTCCTAGGGGGGAGAGGGGTGTACCAATCTAGGAGACTGCCCTCTGCTTTGGGCCTCAGAGGAGCTAGATCCTCCATCTCCCTTTGCCAACAAAGATGAGGGATGGGCATGTAACTTAAACTTGGTAAAAAGGGCTGCTCTCGTCCAAGGGGTGAAACTTGCTTGGCTCACTAGTGCAAGAATAAAGGGAACAGCTGGACAAAATACGTTGCACTGCACATGAGTGGGACAGTTTCTGTGACTAAACAAATTAATACTTCCTGTTCCCGAGGATCTCATATTTCTTTGGTTGCCAGTGCCTTCCCAAACCTGGTCTTCTAACCTACCGTTGATTCTATAATCATTTCCAATTCATTCCTTTGTGCTTATTAGCTAGAGTTGATTTCTGTTTCTGTAATAACAAAAGGATACAGCAACAACAATGACAAATACAAATCTTATTCTTGGGAGAAAAAACAAAAAACTTGTTTAGGACCTTTGTAACTTTCCTCTCCTGACAAATACTCATACTTTGCTCCTCACTAGAGGCCAGTGCACCGGAAGCTGCCAGGTAATAAGAGGCAATATATAATGCCCTACAAAGGATGCCTCTCCAACTGCTGAATCTCAGCAGGAAGTTTCTGCTTCATTATCCTGTTGGAAGCCTGTTTTAAAATGGGCTGCAATATTACCTGAAACTCATGATTGAACATTTCTTCACAAAACACCTTTCAATGAATCAAAGATGTTCCACTCCATTAACGGCTCACCAGAATGCTGAGTGTTTGAGGAATGGGGCATGATTCTTAAGGTCAAAGAAAAGCACATTTAAATGTCTCTTTGACCACAAAATAAAAAATGCTGTTGGTATTTTACTGCAAGGTTTTCTGTCCAACTCCATGATCCTGGAGCACAAGGACAACTTGATTCTTTTATTATTGAGACTGGTGTTCAGAGATTGAAATTATACTCATTAATTTCACAATCTGCCATTCATCATTGTCCTGCATATTATGAGTAATGTTATTGGAATTATTCCATACACCACAAATCTCTTTATCTCTGCTTATATTTCATCTGAAAACAAAGTGATTTTTGTCATGAGATTAATTTTTATGTTATTGTGAGAGAGACAATTTGGCTTAGTGATTAAGATACAAACTGTAGCCAGATCCAGCAAGAAAGAGACAGATAGAATTTGGATATGGACATGAAACAATGGGAGTAAGGAGGTGAAGTGGGCTTCCCAAGAAGAGGAAATAACATAAGCAAAGCTTAAAGGAAAACATAATAATAGCAGATATCACCGAGTATTTAATATGTGCCCATATCTGTTCTAAATGCTTTGCATATGTTAATACATTTTATTATCACAACTCTATGCAGTAGGAGCCATTATTATTCCTATTTTACAGATGAGAAAACCGAGACACAGACAGTTTAAATAACTTGCCCAAGGTCACATGGTTAGAAGTTGGTGAAACTATGGTTCATAGTTAGGCAGATTTCATAGTCTGTACTCTAGAAGTTAGCCTATTTAATACTACCAATCGGCACTGGAGTGTAGGGTGTGTTAAGGGGGATGAGTAGGTTGGAAAAGTTTATTGCATATCCTGAATAAGGAGTTTGAATAATATTCTGAAGTTTTTAAGGGGTCATTAAGGCTTTATTGCAGTGGATGGCATGATTATAGAGTTATACTTTAGGAAGAATCTGTCAGTGGTGTAGAGAATGAGTTGAAGGGAGAGTAGACATATGATTATCAGTTGGGAGGTTATTCTCATAGCAAAGACAAAGGCAGAGAGAGTTTAAATTACACAAATTCTTTGAAGTGAGAAAATAAGTTCAGGCTAACAAACTATTGAGGCCTTCCAATAGTCCAGGCATTGGTAAAACTTAGATGAATTTTACCTATGTAGCTTAGTATCCCCCATAACACCCTGTACATGATAAGCCTACAATATAGTTTGTTGAATTAATGAATGAACACATATTGGGGGTAACTTCAGAGAGCATGCCATGTGGTGTAAAGCTAGAGGCAGTCAGAAGGAAGAAGTTATGGACAATATTCATTCCTGATACCCTGGGCTAAGAGTCCATCACACAACTATACTTTGATATTTCTCATAAGAAATCTCACTTAACAAGCATATTTAATTAAATCTTATAAGAATCCTAGAGTCCAGAATAAAATCTATGGCCAAGGAAATTCTATAATCTACTATGGTGCTAATATAGTTGAATTCGAAAGAGATTCTTGTACATCTAAGCCTTAGTGTTTTGCCTATATTCTAGAATATTCAAGGGTCCATTCCCTAATAATTATATATATATATATATATATATATATATATATATATAATTTTAGAAGTAATGTCTCAAAATCTCCAAATTCCACAGTATCTGAAAATTTAAACAGAATTACAAGTAGAATGTTTACCTGTCTTCTATTAAGTATCTGTGCATTAGCCTCCATATTTCATGATAGGAATTTGTTTTTAAAAATCCCACTATACCATCTCCATGCTAATTCTCTAGTAGTGAGGTTACTACTGTACCCAGTGAATGATCTGAAGAAAAATAGTCCATTATACAATACATATCACTAAGAAATTGAAAGTTCTGAACTCGTTATTTAAATCAGTTTTCCCTTATAATACCAGAATAAGATAGAATGAAAACAAATATTACTTAACTGACTTCCCCCTTTTTAGAATTCAGTCACTGAGAGTTAACAGCACAATTATCTAGAAAACAAAATCAGGAAGTGGGCTTTATCTTATATAGAATCATGAAGAGCCATGTTCTGTCATGGTAGGTTGTGCTCATTAGAAATAAAGATTCTAACTATCAAATTATTTCCTGTTACTTTTGCATTCTAATTCAGCATTGTAAATATTTTCTTAAAATCTTAACTGTGAAAAACAAGCCCAGTTTAACCTGAAAAATATCCTCCTATGCAATGTCCATTATGTGCTGGACAGAGGTTTCCTCCTCCTTGAGCCTATTTCTTCTTGGTTAGTTCCATCCGCTACACCAGCGGTTCTCAACCTGTGGGTTGCGACCCCTTTGGGGGTCGAAAGACCCTTTCACAGGGTTCGCCTAAAACTATCGGAAAACACATATATAACTACGTATTGTTTTGTGATTAATCACTATGCTTTAATTATGTTCAATTCATAACAATGAAAATACATCCTACATATCAGATATTTACATTACGATTCATAACAGTAGCACAATTACAGTTATGAAGTAGCAACAAAAATAATTTTATGGTTGGGGGTCATCACAACTTGAGGAACTGTATTAAAGGGTCGAGGCATTAGGAAGGTTGAGAACCACTGTGCTACACAGTCTTCTCTATTATTAGGACACTAGAGGTCTGGTGAACAACATTTGTGCACTGTGTGTGTGTCGGGGAAGGGCGGGGGGGGGGGGGGTGGGGGGGGGTATTCCTCAGCCCAGCCTGTGCCCTCTCACAATCTGGGATCCCTCTTGCAGTCCAGGACCCCTTGCTCCTTACAGCCCACCTGCAGTGGAGGCAGGAGAGACTCCCGCCACTGCCACTGCGCTCACCAGCCATGAGCCCAGCTTCTGGCTGAGTGGTGTTCCCCCTGTGGGAGCAAACTGACCACCAGGGGGCAGCTCCTGTGTTGAGCGTCTTCCCCCTGGTGGTCAGTGTGCATCATAGCGACCGGTCGTTCTGCAGTTTTGCCTTTTGGTAGATTTGCATAGGAGGGTTTTTTTTGTATAAGATGTTCAGTCTCTCTCTTCCTGTAGCTCCCAAATACAGGTCTCTATGAAACATGAATCCAGTGGAACTAGAGACTTGAGACTGAATAAAGTAAAATTCTTCCAGGCTCACTGCCTAATTCCAATTACTCCCTCCTTGATTTAGTTTAGATCCTGGGCATGTGGCCCAGGACTTAATTTCATGGTTATAATAAATCATGTGCCCCATCAGCAGTGTCCTCTTCGATCTAGATTTATATACTTATATAGAGTCTAACAAGTAACCCAAGAAGGAAGGAAAAATACAGAACTTCTAAACGGTGCTGAAATAATTTCTTCACTGATGATTGAAAGCTTATTCAAATTCCACAATTGTTTTGTTTTTAACAAGTAGATGTGTGCCTATTAAGAGAGTATTTATGTACAAGACTGGCTTCCTCATGCTTAAAACGTGCCGAGAAATTTAGAACAGTAAACAGAGATGAGAAATCAAAATAATGAAAAGTTTGAAAGTCAAAGAATTTAAGATTATCCAACTCTCAGTAAAAGAAAAAAAAAAAGGGTAATTTATTAACTTTTAAATATATCAAAGGTATGAAGAACATATCCACCAACTTTCTAGTTTTACCAGATATAACTAAAATGGGTTTAATTTCAAAGACACGACATATGGAAAACTCTCTAATTACAAAAAAAATGGTAGTAACATCTGTTTTTAAACAGTTTCCTAAGGTACATTGTGTTTTTTCTATCCTCAAAACAAAGTTAAGAATACATTATAATTGAAATTCTATCTTGTCTAGAGATGGCCTGATTCTTACATAGTGTAAGTTTAATGAGAGTATTTTCAGTTTGTAGAACATGAAATAATTTTGTAGGAGTCACAGATTCTTATTAGATCCATGTCTATTTCCAAATGATGATCAAAGATTACAAAAATTTGAAACCCATATAGTTAAATTTCATTTTTGTGAATTTTAGGTGACTTAGAATGTTGCTATTTAAAGGCCTATAGGAGAATTCACAGCATCAGCATCCCCCAAACTTGTTAGAAATGGTAAGTATGGGGCTCCAGACCTAACTTACAGCATTATAATTTTTATTTCAGTAAGAAACCATGGTGTCTTACACACACACACACACACACACACACACTCAAGTTTGGGAAGCAATGATGTGGAAGGTCCAATTGACTGGATCAGCTAAATCAAATTCAATTCTGTTGGAATCTATCACTAACGTGCTTTGGAAACATTTCAAAGCTATTTGTTCATTGGTAGTCAGCTTGTTAGGAACTGATGTTTTATAATGTCCTTGTGGCTTTCAAATCATAGGTTCCTCAAACCAAAAAAGAGTTTAGCTGCCAGCCACTACTACTTATTTTCCAATAATATAACAGTTTATAGTATTCATTTGAGACTATTATGAATGTGATGCCATAAGATGATTATAACACTGTACTAAAACACAGTTTATAACATATTCAATCAGCAATAGGTGGATAGAAAAACCTAATGGGAACATAACTCTGTGTTATAAACATTACTAAAGGTTTCATTCAAGTTTCACTGATGTGTCAGGCCTAAAAATAGAGCACTTATTGGTGATCAGATTGCATAAGCAAAGATTACTATATAATCTTTGTTTAAACATAAAAAAAGATATGGCCATGTTTTAGCTTAAGCATTTGTACTTAAATGGCCTTCATATCAGTTCATCTAGGTGAGAGTTATATGGGCTAGAGCACTGATAATGTATTGTCTATTACAGTGTCATTTAAATTGTGAATTTAATAGTGTAGTAGCCTTAGAATTTCCAATTTTATGCCAAGTTTTAATGCAATATTATGGTAAATTTAAGGTACTGTGAATGTAAAAAATATTTTTTACATTAATTATCATTGAGGAGTATACTGAAATAACAGAGACAGAACTATCTAATATAACCTATTTTTCACAGATAATTTAAGTTAACTCACTATAATAGTTTTGGATATAAAAATAATTTGGACTGGCCTTGGCCAGGTGGCTCGGTGGGTCGGAGCTTTGTCCCATACATCAATAGGTTGCAGGTTTGATTCCTGGTCAGGGCACATACCTAGGCTGTGGGTTTGATCTCCAATCAGGGTGCATATGGGAGGCAACAGATCTCTCTCTCTCTCTCTCTCATTTTCTTTCCTCTTTCTCTAAAATCAACAAAATTGTCCTCAGGTGAGGATAAAAAAAATTGCTCTGAATTTTGGAAGGCAAGTCTGATTTTCAATTAATTCACAATTTAAAAAATAACCATTGGGACTGTTAATCGGAAATAGAATCAGCAGCTGATATTATATCATATGAGTTGCTCACTCAGCCCCCATTTTTCTCATTGTTGTCCCTAACAAACCCTGATTTTGTTCCGGTATCTATCCTTCCTACCACCATCCAGATGCCACACAGGAAGCTGGCTCCTTTACACGATTATTCTGTTAGTTATTCTGTTTCCCTTGCCAATGATTAGTTCAGAAATGGGGCCAATGAGGTAAAAGTGCCAGACTAGTAGCTTCTGGAAAATTCTTCCTCACTGTTCCCCCGAGCATCTGGTCATGACTCTCTCCCTCTTCCTCCAGATTCCATTGTCTATGGATACGAAACTTGTTTATTCAGCCATTGATCTGAGATGGAAGAAGGTAGAGTCAACAGGATCCAAGGAGAACAAAGCTGGAGCTACTGAATGGTCGACCCTGATGCTCCTCTACCTCTGAAATTCCAAATATGAGACAATTTCCTTATTCTTTTAAAAGTAAGTTTCCTTTATTTGCATCAGAAATCACTTAACTAACACAAGTAATAATGCCCTTAACCAAAAGGTATAAACATCATTTAATTGGTGCTATTTAAAATAAAAATCCTTTTGTTAATTAGCAAAGGAGTAGTAATAATATAATACCTATTATAGTTCAATTGTGGCCAGTTTTATGTTAAGCCTAAAGACTTTCTTTCTAAAAGAAGATAGCTCTTAAAATCACATCATTACTAACAGCAGGAACTCAATTCTTGTTAAATATATAGGTGAATTTAAAAGCAATTATAAAGCTTAGTCTAGAAATCTCTCCTCAAAACTAAAGAATTTAATTCATTCAAGTATTTATTGACCACATTTATTAAAAGCTCTACAGCAGTGGTTCTCAACCTTCTGACCCTTTAAATACAGTTCCTCATGTTGTGACCCAACCATAAAATTATTTTCGTTTGTACTTCATAACTGTAATGTTGCTACTGTTATGAATTGTAATGTAAGTATCTGATATGCAGGATGGTCTTAGGCAACCCCTGTGAAAGGACCGCCAAAGGAGTAGCGACCCACGGATTGAGAACCACTGCTCTACAGGATGCAAAGTATTTAGTATTTTTTTTATTTAATGACATGCTCTTTCTTTCAAGAATTTACTCTTTATTAGATGATTTGCAAACATCTGTGCCAATCATGTGCCAAATATGAAAGAGGTACAGAGTGTTAAGGGGTCCAGAGTAGAGAGAAGTCACTGCAATGTGGGGGAGAGTAAGTAGAATATCAAGGTCAGATGTAAAACACAAGTTGTGTTTGGGGAGGACTGAGTCACCGGGCTTGACTGGAGCAGAGTGTGTATGGAATGAAATAGTGGGAGGTGACTCCCAAAGGGAGGCTAGTGTCTGATGTGAAGTACTCTGAATACCATGCTTGAAGTTATGAACTTCCGTAAGCATGAGATGAAAACCAATGAAGGTTTCCAAGAAGTCAGTGGTATGACCTAATACACACTATTGATATTTTGGGCTGGAAGATTCTTTGTTGTAGAAATGTCCTGTGCATTGTAGGATGTTTAGCAGCATTCCTGGCCTCTAGCCACCAGATTCCAGTCCTACCTTGAGGTGTGATAACGAAAAATATCTTCAGACATTGCCAAATGTCCTAGAGGTATGAAGTTGTTCCACAAAGAGAACCACTAATGTAGGAGTTACCTAAAGAGAGATTCCTGTGGCAAGAGCACAGGCATCAGTGGCTACACAGTGGGCTTTGGGTGAGTTCAAATAAATGAAAATTAATTGATGAGAATGGGAACAATTCAAGGTGTGGTGGGGTCACTATCTCAGGCAGACTTATCTAGGACGGTGGCAGTAAATGGGAAAGCCAACAAGAATCTATATATAGTGTTAGCTATATGACTAATTCCCAAAGTATTCCCGAACTTATTTGACCAGAGAAATCGACACAATACACATCAATACCCCATGGAGCACACTTTAGGAAATGCTGTTACATGATTAAGTTTAAATTTAAATTTAATCACTTTTAATTGTGATACATTAAAAATCAGTAAGGCAAAGTTAACATTGTGATAGTTAACACCCTATTCTTTAGTACCCTAAGATCTGAAAGGGCGAGGGCTAGGCCCTCCACCTTGCCCCAGGGTAAAGGCTATGCCCTCCATCTTGCCCCAGGGTAAGGGCTACGTCCTCCATCTTACCTTGGCCACGTGCTTGGCAAGGAGCTTCTTCCCGGAAGTTTAAGACTCTGCTAGCCACACCCAGGAACAAGACATCGACTTGCGCCTGGCCAATTGGGAGAGCACAGTCCTTTCTCCTTCCCTTACTCCAACCCCCGCTTTAAAACCCGTCTCTAGGCAGGGTTCTGTCTCTCAGCCACTTGGCTTGCCATTGTGTCGGTGAGTCTGGTGGACGGGGAGCTCAAGCTAGCTTGAAATACAGATTCTTATGCTTTTGCATTGGATTGGCTGGCTCCCTGATGTGGTTTCTTGGGGATCTTGAAATCTGGGCATAACAAGATCGGAGTGTTCTGTGTATTCATTGGACTTACTGTTGCTAACTGGTTCTATTAATGAGAATACAAAAAATATTTTTTGGTTCCAATTCACATGGACAAGATACTGTGCTTAGAATATGTAGGATAGAATAGAATAGATTCTAGGACATGGACTCTTGTAAAGGAACTCACAGTTGGCATGAGGCAAAAATCATGGAAAAAATACAAGGTAAGAGAGAAAAGAGTCTGGTTCAACATAAACAACATGGGCCCTGACTTAATATCTAAATCAGGGGTCTTCGAACTATGGCCCACGGGCCACATGCAAATACAAATATGTATTTGTTCCCATTTTGTTTTTTTACTTCAAAATAAGATATGTGCAGTGTGCATAGGAATTTGTTCATAATTTTTTTTAAACTATAGTCTGGCCCTCCAACGGTCTGAGGGACAGTGAACTGGCACCCTGTTTAAAAAGTTTGAGGACCCCTGAATTCTAAATAAGCTGCAAATGGACTGGAGAGAGCACAACTCTAAACTCCAGAAGAGGGAGAAGGCCCTGAGAACTGGAAGGGTTCACTCCTGAGCACCTAGTGTGCTACCTGGACCAGCTACCTGCTGGTGGATAAAATTTCTAACTTCTAGCCCTAACCGGTTTGGCTCAGTGGATAGAGTGTCAGCCTGTGGACTCAAAGGTCCCAGGTTCAATTCCAGTCAAGGGCATGTACCTTGGTTGCGGGCACATCCCCATTGGGGAGTGTGCAGGAGGCAGCTGATAGATGTTTCTCTCTCATCAATGTTTCTAGCTCTCTATCCCTTCTCCCTTCCTCTCTGTAAAAAATCAATACAATATATATTTTTAAAAATTTCTAACTTCTAGGAGTTGGTTCATTCCTGTTCACAGAATCAAAAGACTTGGAACTAGATCCTGAGATATGAGGGCTGTTAGATCTAGAGGAGAAGGGACATTCGACTCTGGCTCTAAGGTCAGCTTAGTTAATGTACATGAGACCTGTGCAGTCTCACAGGCCCCACACTCAGAAGGGCCCTGTGCTGGATTTCATGCTCCGCTATGGTCTTGAAAGTCTAAATAATTGGGGAACCAGGGACCCCATGGTTTCATTGTGCACTGGGCCTCATAAATCATATAGCCAGCTCTGCCCCATCACCTTCTCTGCTGGTTGTGGACAGAAGCTCTTATACATGTTAATTTTCCTTGACACCAGAATTCTTCAGCCCAGTATGTTATGCTCTCCTTTGAACGTGCCCCAGTTAAGTGTTAATTTACCTACAGAATGATAGTTCGGGAAGGAATATTTTAATTATCTGTGGGAAACAAATTCATCAAGCATGTTTCTTAGTAACTAAAGAGTTTACCTTATGTTGAAAATGATTATAAACAGGCTTTGGAGATCACTCTTAAGAGAAAAAAAGAAGTTAGAGTCATCATACTGACTAGTAATTTAAATAAGATTAGTTGTAGAAAGAAGGCATCAGAAGTGCTTAGTATATTAACAATACATGGAGTATCTACTGATTATTTCTTCTCCTTGAACAGGAATGACTCACCATTGGTTCCTTTTGTTCCATAAACAATACAAGGGAATTACTGGTTTCAAAACAGAAAATAGCAGCTCCCATCTTTTATGGCTATTGTCTATTGCAACTTGAAATTGCATTTTGAATCCCAAGGGCGAAAGACAAAAATGTAGGGAGTTGGTAATCATCACCAATTGATATATTGATGAATTAGGCCCTCTAAAGATATTGCAGGCATTCTTGCTACTGGATATAATTTACTGCAAATATGAGAAATGAGAACATGTATCTCCTGGAATACTATTTCCTGCATGTAACATTGTTAATGCCTAGAAATGCTCTATTTTCCTTCATTTCACAACTTTCATTTATTTTTTGAGGCAGCTAAGGGCTAGGTGACACACTTTTCTGTAATTGAATATTAAATGTCACCGAACAAAACCCTTATCGATAAAGCAGGGATCACTTGGCAGTTCAAGGAAAATGATTAAGGAAAAGTATTTATAAGGCAATTTGACATTATCAACCACTCTAGGTTCAGCAGGAAAATATAATTAAGGAAAAAAATATCTAGTACCACCTGCTTTCTTTCTGTTCACAGAGAAGCTGTGAAGATAAATGAGTACTCTGAGTTTCATGGAAAATAAATATTAATGTATTATTATTATTGTATTAAGTGAAGGATATGTTCTTGAGATAAATTATCTTTACTTGATTATAATTTTAAACCAGCCCAGACTTTACAGAGTGTTACATGATGCAGCACCACAGCTTAAATTCAGTTAATAGTGTATTGAACGAATTCTGTTTATTAAACATTTATAATTTTCTTTGAGGTCTACTTGGGGCAAGGGTGGCAGATGAAGATATGCTCATCTCATTTCATCACCAAAACTTTAAACTAAGTGCTAGATTTCTGTATGATTCATCTTGTATCTCCCCAAGTTCTTAGAATTAGCCTTGATCAGAGGAGACACTCAATAAATATTTATTGAATGATCAATGATAGACATAGTAAGAGATTACATAGATTTAAAGTAATTTTGAAAAAAAAAAAATAATAAAAAAAAATAAAGTAATTTTGGGAGCTGGCTGGTGTGCTAAATGGTTAGAGCATCGGCCCTCACACCAAAGGGTTGCAGTTTTGATCCCCAGCCCCATTTGGGGCACATTTGGGAGGCAACAAATAGATGTGTCTCTCACATCAATGTTTCTTTTTTTAAATTTTATTTGTTATTGATTTCAGAGAGTAAGTGAGAGAGATAGAAACATCAATGATGAGAAAGAATCATTGATTGGCTGCCTCCTGCATGCCCTGGGATTGAGCCTGCAACCCGGGCATGTGCCCTAGACCGGAATCGAAACCGGGACCCTTCAGTCTGCAGGTCGAGGCTCTATCCACTGAGCCAAACCAGCTAGGGCAGATCAATGTTCTTCTCTCTCTCTCTCTCCCTCTCCCTCCCTCCCTTTCACTCTCTAAAAATCAATGGAAAAAATATCCTTGGGTGAGAATTAAAAAAAATTTTTTGTAGATTTAAAAATAGAAATATACCTATGTAATCAGATAGTGTGATTTTCTAAAATATAACCTAAAAGGAAAATTATTTTTATTGCAGAGAAGGATAATTCCAGAACAAAGTGAAGTGTGGTTGAAAATAAGACATAGACTCCCAAATGTGGAATACATACAGCAGATAAAAATACTGTGCAATGTATCACGGTGGAAAGTAATTATAAATTGGCAGAGAAATAGTAAATGGTCAAGCCAATTTCAGACTGAGCCAGGCTTATCCTTGCTCTCATCCTATATCCTGCAACACTTGTTCCTGAAAATACCTCCTCTCTCTCCTTTGTGTCTTCACCAGCTCTCTTTCTGTTGTCTTCCCCACTAGAATACAGACTTCTTTCAGGCTCTCTTGTTTTCAACAACTCTCCCTTGACCCTACATGCCATTTTAACCATGACTCCATTTTTATATTCTACTTCACAAACTTCACGAGTTTTCTGTTTAATCACCATTTCCACTTCCTACTTCCCCACCTTACTACATAAATTTGCTTTGATGATTTAATATTTTAATGTAATCAAAAGGCTTAGAAAAATGCCTGGAACATAATAAGGGCTCAATTAATATTAGCTGCTATTATTGCCATCATCATCATCTTTGTATTTCTACTCTAAGTATCTTGCTAAATTAAGTACGTTTACTAACAGAATCTCTATCATTCAAGAAACACTATAATTGGATAATAATAATTAAAACATTATGGAATAATAAAAATAATTATTGAGTCCTCTTTATTTGGCAGGCCTTTGTGATAAGAGTGAATGCAATCCTCATTTTTTCTCTTCAATCAGCTGCCTATGGGTGTTGCTCACTTCATTTTACTAATGAAAAACCAAGACTCATTGAGGCTACAACCCTCCACACTTGAGCAAGGGTAATTTCACAGCCAGGGGATGGATGGATATACACACACACACACACACACACACACACACATAATTTTTTTTAACTTACACAGACTTGAAGGCTTGATATTAGTAGTGCTTAGAATGTATAATATACAAAGTGATTACATCACCCTTTTCTCTCCTTTAATATATTTGCTCTTCAGAGGTAATTGCTTTCTAACACTTTGTAATCTATCTTTTCATAAATGTTTATGCATGTAAGTATACAAGTTTACGTATGCAGGTATATAGCTGCTGGGGTCCAATCCCAGCGGGTCCAGGGGTCCCCAAAGGTGTGGACGGAGTCGGCGAAGAAGGAATGACACGAAGACAGCCTTCAGTTGATCAGCAGCCTAGTCAGGACCTATAGCCAGGATCTCCAGCCAAAGTTCTGGTCAGAGTTCTGGTTAGGAACTGGTTAGGAACTGATGAGGATCTGATGAGGATCTGATGTTTATTGTCTTGTTACATTCGTATTTATACCAGCCGATTTTAATCCTGTCAATTTCTATTACAAAGGTTAGGGCGTTTCTTATCTCCATTCCAGGGAGTAAAGATTATGTAGCTTAACTATCCGCCTGGCACTTAATTAAGGGGTTGTATCCCCTCCCTAACCTCAGAGAAAAATCCCCACCTGGGGAAACAACCTTTCTCAGAGAGGTGACCTTGGTTAAAACACATGGCGCTAAGGAGAGCAAACATATTAAGAACAATATGCTATATATGCCAGGTCCCTTGAAACATATGCTGTGCAGATGTTTCTTTCCTGCAGCGACTGTGTCAAGCAGCAAGGATGGACCGGCTCCCGGCATATAGCTACATGCTTTTATTGGCACAAACAGCATCCTGCCTTAGAAGCAATGATCTAAAGCTTTCATTCGTCACTCAACAAGACAATGATGATGATAAAGATGACAAAAATATGAAGGAGAATGAAGAGGCAGAGGAGGAGGAAGAGAATGTATGTTAAGGTAATGCTCATTTTACAGATCAAGAAACTGAGATATAAAAGATTAAGTAAGTTGCCTATGGCCAATAGCAGTCTGGCTCCACAGCCATGTTTCAACTATACTATACTTTGAAGATTTCCATAGCAGCACATAGAAGCCTGCCACATTCTCTTCAGTTGCTTACATTTCATTCTACCGCTATATGTTATAGTTTTCCCAGGTTCCTAGTAATAGATGTCCATTTCCCACCCCCACGCTCACCCTCACAAGGTTTTAAAAATTATAATCTATGAAAGTTTAGGCTTAGTAATTGATTTTACCCATATTACACAAAACAAGTCAGATGGAATGCTAAATTTGTGTTAATTTTTCTAAATAAAATAAGTAATGGGCTTTATTTGCCTATCTTCTTAGTTATAGATATCAGATTCAACCTTTCTTCAGTATACATTTGTTTCACAACCTTTAATTATAGAAAGCCTAATAGACAATGCCTAGTAATACCAATATTGAAATTGATGCATCTGAAATGTCATGTTCTTATTTTATCAGGTGCTCAGTAAATTTTGAAAAGATAATAATCGGTACTTGTTTGTCTTTTGTTTTCATTTTGCCTATTAACTGGTGCTTTAAATACTGCAATGCCTATCCAAACAGGTTTTTGCAAGAGCACCGTGACATAGCTATTATCAGTTAATCAGGCTCCAAAAAATTAAGATTTCACCCTTCACCCACTTCGTCAGTGGATTCTCATTCACTAATATATGCACATCATTATTAAGCTACTGTGTATTCTTCAGCATATAAGTCTATTTTCTGGAAATGATTTTCAGAAGAAATTGGAACTCAAAGGATTGCATATTTATAGATAGGTCAAGTTTAAACATAAAATGCTATTGAAAAATGCTTTTTTAAATATGCTCATATTGATTTGAGAGAGAGAGAAAGGGAGAGGGAGAGAGAGAAACATTGATGTGAGAGAGAAACATCCATCAGTTGCCTTCCACACACACCTCACCTGGTGACTGAACCCACAACCTGGGCATGTGCCCTGACTGGGAATCCAACCGGAGACCTTTTGGTGCACGGCACCTGCCAGGGCGCAGAGTGTTTACTATAGCCTGAAACACTGTATCCTAACCACCGGGTATGTCATAGATGCCAACCAACACCCTTGCAAAATGTAAGCTACTTAAATCCCTCTCATACCAAACAAGTCTTATAAGCAAAATATTCACATTTGGACAAAGAGCTGACATTCAATTTATAAGCAAGATGGTAGAGGGGAAGCGTTTTATAAGTCTGTGCTGAAAAGGCCCTAGGGCCCAGACTATGGGTCTCTAAATAGAAGAAATGGCTGATTTTGGCCAGGTTATGAAACATACAAGTTGAGTCTGGAATGTCTTGTCACATCTTATAATAGGAAAGCTGTTAGCTTTGACTGGCATGGCTCAGTTGGTTAGAGCGTCATCCTGGGAACCAGAAGGTCGCGGGGTTGATACCTGGCCAGGGCACATACCTAGGTTGTAGGTTTAATCCCCAGTTGGGGCACATATGGGAGGCAAACAAGCAATGTCTGTCTGTCTGTCTCTCTCTCTTTCTCTCCCTCTCTCTCTCTCTCTCTCTCTGAAATAAATGAATAAATAAAGCTGTTAAAGACTAGATCCATGTTAAAAGTCTTGAAATGAAACTTGAAGAGATCCATCTGACCTAAGCAGAAACGATTTGAGCATTATTAAGAACTACACTAAATCAAAATACATGAAACTATTTAAATCCACAAATTCTCTTGGTCAAATTATTTCATATAATAATATAAAGAATGATAGCATCAGAATATCTGAATAATGAATAAATAAATATAGACATTGAACATCAACTACTGCTACCATTACATGCATGCACAAAAAGACAGACCTATGCCTCCTGAAAGGAAGAATAAATGCAGCTGATAAATGAAGTAGTCTCACAAATAAAAAATAAGAATCAAATCAAACTCTTGATCAGGGTCTAGACCAGGGATGGGCAAACTTTTTGACTCGAGGGCCACAATGGGTTCTTAAACTGGACCGGAGGGCCAGAACAAAAGCATGGATGGAGTGTTTGTGTGAACTAATATAAATTCAAAGTAAACATCATTACATAAAAGGGTACGGTCTTTTTTTTTTTTTTTTTTTTTAGTTTTATTCATTTCAAACAGGCCGGATCTGGCCCGCAGGCCGTAGTTTGCCCACAGCTGGTCTAGACCCAACTTCCAACTTACAGAAAACTCAGAGGTTGGTCAGAGGATCTATGACAAATTTTTAGATAATTAAAAATTTGAACCTTGACTGAAAATTTGATGATTTTACTAATTTATTATTTTTTAGGTATCATATTGGTAATAAAAAAGAAATCACCTTTTGGAAATACATCAACATTTTACTAATGAAATGATATAATACCTGGAATTTGTTTCAAAGCAATATGAGAAGTAGGGGAAAAGTTGGGGATGGGGATTGTGGGAAGCCGCCTATTGTCTTCTCTAGCAGAGAGGTGTGGACAGGAGCCCAGAAGGCTGGTGACCCTTGAAGCCCTGGCAAAGGTCAGGGCTATGCACCCACTGTTTAGTGGAGACAATGGTGGCTGAAGCCACTTTCCCATCTATTATCATGTAAATCCTTGCTGATGGGATAGTCTGCCTGTTACTAGAACTTGCCTGCCTAAGGGCTATGGGTGGATCCCAAACTCAATAAAATGATGGCAAGGCCTGAGCACAAGCAAGTCCAGCCTCTGGGATGGGCTCTCGCCTGGCCCCCCAATTTCCAAATTATCTCTTGTCTTGTCTCTTTCATTTGTGTGCGGCCTCTCTTCCAGATCCTGAACCCTGAACCATGCAGGATGTGGGGGGACATACACAGGGATGTTGGAGGATTGTCTTTTATTGGTTAATAGTTATTAATACTAAGTGATGGGACATAACATTTCATTAGGTTATTTTCCTATTTTTATGTATGTTTGAAAGTTTCTATAATGAAGTTTGGTTTTTATTTTTTTGCATCAGCACTTAGAAGTGCTGGAGAATTTGACACCAAAATCTTTGGAGATTAAAAGATTAAAAACAATTGCATTTAAAGACAGCAGGAAGTTACTTAAACACCAAAGAAAGCTTTTATTCACCAATGCACTCATCAGGGGACTCTTCACAGTTCAGACCAATTAGCTATCTCTTCACCAGTCAGCTGGATCCAGTTATGTCAAGCTTGTCATTTTACAAATGTAAATATTACTTGCTTTAAAAGTCAAGTTTAAAAAGCTGCAAATGCATTAGAACTATTGATATGAATGATTTTCTTCCAATATTTATCAAATGTTAACAAGTTTTAAAGTATGATCAAAACTTCTTATAGATATGTGTGTAATAAATTAACATGGGAAATGAAAAAGGGGAAAGACAGCCAGGCATAAACCAAGAGGTCACTGGTTCGATTCCTGGTCAGGGCACATGCGCAAGTTACAGGCTTAATCCCTTGCAGTGGGTGTGTAGGAGGCCCGATAGATGTTTCTATCTCTCTATCCCTTTTCCTTCCTCTCTCTCTAAAAATCAATAAAAACATTAAAACACACACGCAAAACAGAAAACAAAAAAAAAAGGGGAGGAAAGACAATAGGTCTTATTTAGGATGCCAAAATTTTCAACATTAGTATTGAATCTCTTTGCCATTAAATCCATTTTTCATAAAAAAAGAATAATTTGATTTGATTGAGAGAACATTTTAAGGGATAAAAACACAGTTGGGTAATATCATTGATGAGTTGTGCTTAAATATGACCCTGTGACTGGCAGGCTTAGTATACAAAAATTAATCAGCATTCCATTGATTAATTTTCTTTTAAAACTCAAGCACAAACATTTAATAATAATTTAAAAAATCACAATTTCCATCATTACATCTAAGTAGTTCTAAAATAACTGGGCTTTTTACCAGAATGAATTAACTGATTACTTGAAAAGGAAGGGGAAAAAAAAACCAAACCTAGCAATATTAGGAAATAGAGATTTAAGATAAGAACATGGATTACTTTAGTTTCAGAAACAGTATTTTTTTCTTGTGATTTCATGTAGCTCAAAATGCAATTTGGATTAAAGATAACTAATTCTTTCAGGGTCAGACAGAAAACCAGCATTCCCAGACATCCTCAGTATGTTCAATCAACAAGTTCTGGCCAGTCCTATTGTAATAGCCATTTAACTTGCTTTATGTCCCACACAGCCCTGGGTCTTTTCTTTGTTCTCTAAAAACTAGCATGGCCAAGATAGTATCAATATGTATAACCAATAGATCCAAATTTCTAAGAGAAGTCTTAGAATTATTCTAAGAAAATACTATATATAAAATTTGACTACCCTATGTTTTACCAATGGATCTCAAAAACATATGGGATTTTGACAGAAATGCAGTTAATAGTTATGTCCTTGCCCAAAGAATGGGAAGCTGATTTTTTAAATGACAGTTGTCAATGGAGGGATTAATGGGACAAAGAAAATGAGGAGAATAATTAACAACTAAATGAATGAATGAATAAAATAAGGAGGGGCCACATATGGACAGATGATACCAAGGTGTCATGACCTACAGATGATGATCAATTCGACTCTGTTCATCATTACTGCAATGACTTGAACTTTTAAATATTTACTTATTTTTTAAAACTATTTTTTTTTTATTGATTCCAGAGAGGAAGAGAGAGTTAGAAACATCAACGATGAGAGAGAATCACTGATCAGCTGCCTCCTGCATGCCCCACTCTTGAGATCAAATTCGAAACCTGGACGTTTGCCCTGACCAGAACCGTGACCTCCTGGTTCATAGGTTAATGCTCAATCCCTGAGCCACACTATCTGGGCTCCATTCATGGTCTTTTAAGAGCAGAATTCAACCTACTGCAACCCCCTTGAGCATAGCCCATTGCTTTCTCCTCCATTGTTGCTTCTGGGATACAAAACTAGGATAATTAAAACACACACACACACACACACACACACACACACACACACGTCATTTGTGATTCTAACTTAACCATATTGCAGTATTGTGAAAGCTTTCCCCCCCTGGTTATCAGATTCTTTCACCATATTCATATCTTTAACCACATCCCTTATTTTCACTTTAACCACATAAGACATGCATTTGCCAATGTGACAATCTATTATAGTAATGCAAGTGCACAAATTCAGCAAACAAACAAAAAAGATGAACATGTGAAAAAATACAAAAGGCTAATGTCTATTTAGAGAGGAGACAATATTTTATCCCATATTAATTCTGACCAAATGTAAAAAGAGATGAAACCATCTACTGCTGAATTGCTAAAAGCAATGTACATAGAGAATTTGAACTATTCATTTATAGCACTCCGAAGCCTAATTTTTAAGCTTGAAGGACTCAGTGACTTTAAAACAGATCAAAGCTTAGTCCTTAATCTCTAAAGAGACCCTAAAATAATAGGATGATTTTGATATCTTTCTGCAAGCATTTTTTTCCAACTTTAAGAAAAACACAATTCACAGCTGCAACAGGAAAAGTGAGAAAGTTAGAGTAGTTAGTACAAGTTAGTCCTTGGTACTTTTATTTTTTATACTAACCTTGAGGACATGTTTAGAGGGAAGAAGGGAAAGGGAGAGAGAGGGAGAGGGAGAGGGAGAGGGAGAGAGAGAGAAGAGAGAAGAGAGAAGAGAGAAGAGAGATCTGTTGCCTTCCATATGCTTCCAGATTGTGATCAAACCCGCAACCCAGGTATGTGCTCTGGCTGGGAGTCAAACTGGCAACCTTTTAGTGCATGTAGTGCATGGAATGACCCTCAACCAACTCAGCCACTCCAGCCTGGTGATACTTATTTTTCTATATGCTTTCCCCCCACTTTTCCAGCCAGCTAACATTATCCCTGCGTAAACATACTCCAGCAAGTCAGAGAAGAAAGGAGAAAATAGAAGTTAAAAAAGAAAAGATCAGGTAGATCCAGAGGGAATACAAATCTTTTAGCTTTCCTCTAGCAGCTTCGGATTCTTGACACCATAAAGCAGTGTGTTTTCAGAGCCTGCTTCTGCTTTTAATAATTTAGGTTTTAGATATTCCTGAATACTAGTACATGCAATGATGTTATAAGCAGGGTGGCTGCCTATATGTCATAGACTCCATTTCCCCCTCTCACTAATGTTTAAAGTAGGTCCTTGGAAGTGGTGTGGTAGAAATGACAATGTTGATATTGAAGGTATGACAACCATGAGAGCAACTCAGTTTTATTGAGCAATTACTATGTGTCAGGTATTTTGCTTTGGATGAACTACCTCATTTCATCTTTACAACAATTCCTTGAGGAAGGCACTAGTACAGTGACTTTATAGATCCAGCGATTAAGACAGAGAGATCAATGACTCAAGGTCACAGAGTTAGGATAAGGTAAGAAGAGAAGAAAATTTATACTCTTAAATTAAAAATTGATTAATTCTCATGTTGCTAAAGATTTATAAGCTTCATAAAATAAATAAAATCTTTTATTATGGATATATTATTTCATAATTAATTCTTAAAAATAGAATTTAAATAAGAATTCTGATTTTAACTTTGATTTGGAATTCAGTAACATAAAAAATACATTTCTCACAAGTAACTTATTTGTTCCTTTAACTAAAAAAACCCAAAAAACTTTTTATGTTTTAAAACTTGGCTTCCAGAAAGCTCAGAATTAACTTTAGCTTTTAATTAGTGGTGTCTTGCTCTAGTCTATTGTTTTAAATTTCCCGCGTCTTATTTTAAATATGGCTTATATAAGCCTTCAATTTTTATCTGTTCTATTCTAAAATATGTTAAAATTATTTTTAAATTACAACTGCTTAAAAAGGCCAAAGCAATTATTTAAAAAAGATTACACCACTGAGGGTCAAGCCTTAGCTTACCTTCTTATTCCGTAGCATGTAAAGATGACCATTGTTCTTATAGAAACTTGCAGCTTTCTTTGAAGAGGCATGGCCTTATCTGTCCCTATGAGACATTTAAGTGCTTCTGATTTGGTTCATTAAAAGTGACCGTATCTTTCCTATTCTTAACCTTAATTAGCTAGTTGACTCTCTACATTCTATTTTTACTTAATTGGGAAATAGTGCTTCTAATGTGTCATTATTTCCAGTTAACACACTGAACTGAAAAATAATTACATCCTGCTTCCTTGCTTCCATGATTCTATTCTAACCAGAGAAAGGCTCTTCTACCTATATTATTCACTTCTTTTTATTTATTTATTTATTTATTTTACAATATGTTTTTATTGACTTCGGAGAGGAATGGAGAGAGTGAAATAAAAACATCAATG
This sequence comes from Myotis yumanensis, assembly GCF_028538775.1. NCBI lineage: Eukaryota > Metazoa > Chordata > Mammalia > Chiroptera > Vespertilionidae > Myotis > Myotis yumanensis. Next base: position 28,760,519 of record NW_027223764.1, on the reverse strand, counting down.
ATGAGAGAGAAGCATTGATCAGCTGCTTCCTGACGCTCCTACTGAGGATCGAGTTTGCAACCAGGCATGTGCCCTTGACTGGCATCGAACCTGTGACCTTCAGTCCAGAGCCCGATGCTCTATCCCCTGAGCCAAACCAGCTAGGGCTCATTCACTTTTAATTCTTGTGCTTGTATTATAACACAGAATTGCCTAGTTATCTGTTACTCCTTTTGAAGATGACAGGTAAATAAAGTACATGAAAACCAGAGACAACTTGGGACAAAGTCAATGTCCTGTTTTGCTATGTACTTTCTAGACTAGAGCATTTAGCATGGTGATGATGATGAATGAATAATAATAAAACCCAATCACATATCAAATATTGAAACATTAACTATATATCTCTCCTTGTGACTGCTTAATACACTGGTAAAGCACCTTTCTTCTCACCAGCAAGCTTTAGATACCACAAGTTCACACATTTTAGTGACTCTTAGCAATACAGGAATTCCTTGAACTATGTATTTATGCCTGTGATTTCACAAAAAGACTTCCATTATTATTCTAAGAAAAGAAGAGGTTCCAAAATGAACTATACATGTCTAAAATAATAACACATTGCTTGTCAATTTTTCAAAACCATCACAGAAAAGGAGACCCAGAAAGGTCATGATAGTTCTACTGTGAACCTCTCAGTACTAGCTAATAGAATTATCAATCACAATGCTAAATCGGTATGAGATCCTAATTGGTAAAAAAAATCCATAATCCTTATCTCTAGGCACACTGATGATCATTCATCTCCCCCCCTTTTTTATCCACCCACACTTAGATCCCTTCATTATTTCATATTTGCAAGGGTCTAGGCCAGTGATGGCAAACCTTTTGAGCTCGGCATGTCAGCATTTTGAAAAACCCTAACTTAACTCTGGTGGCGTGTCACATATAGAAATTTTTTGATCTTTGCAACCATAGTAAAACAAAGACTTATATTTTTGATATTTATTTTATATATTTAAATGCCATTTAACAAAGAAAAATCAACAAAAAAATGAGTTCGCGTGTCACCTCTGACACGCGTGTCATAGGTTCGCCATCACTGGTCTAGGCTGACAATCGCTCCTCATTGAGAGTTTTGGAAGGAAAGCTGGAAATGTGGACACCATACTGAGTATCACAAAATGCCCAGCCACTACACGAGGCACTACTTGGAGCCAATATGATCTGTTGCTACTTTAGGATTTAAGGAGGGGCGTCATCTTGTTCTTTATATTCAACCATTTTCTCAAAAACAATGGGACTCAGGGAAAATCATCAAATAAATCACACTGTTCTATTTGCTACCTGTCATATCGAAGGTTTTGATACAGATTTTTAAAAAAGCTAAGAAGGAAAATGTAAGAAAAACTGATTACTAAAAAGTCACAAAGAACAACAAACAGAATAAGCCAGCAATGGGGCAAGTAGATTTCTGGGTTCTGACTGGGCAGGTGGGTCAAAGGAAAAGCCCCTTCTGTTTACCTGGGTGCAGGCTCTTGGGATGGCCTAAAACTTTTAGTTCATTAAATATTTATTGAGAACTATTTTTGTTTTTCTTTGTGTTTTCTAAAAAAAAAAATTTTAGATTTTTTATTGTTTTCAGAGAGAAAGTGAGAGGGAGAGAGAGATAGAAACATCAATGGTGAGGGAGAATCATTTTGATTGGCTGCCTCCAGCACACACCCCACTAGGGATCGAGCCGACAACCTGGGCATGTGCCTTGACCAGGAATCCAGCCATGAACTTACGGTTTATGGATGCTCGACCACTGGGCAACACTGCCTGGGCTATTTTTATGTCAAACATAGGTGCATTATCATGGAGGATATGTTTAACATTAATCACCTTACTCTTGCGCTCTCAATTCCAACTACTGAAAATTGTAAATAAATAAAGCATAAAGTGAGTAAATAATTACATGACAAATAAGACCCAATATTGTTTCATCTAACCCTGGTAATTTATAGAACTCATTATAGTGAATCGATGGCTTTGCTGTTGGCTACTGAAAAAGCTACTGGCAAAAGCCAAGCCAAGCTCCGGCCTCCAGAGTCCCAGGGTAGTGTTGTTTTGTCTCTTAAAAATAAATGGTCAGAGATATTCATAAGCCAACAAGAAGGGTATGATTATAAAAAACAAACAAGTATCCAAACTCATGCATTTAAAACCTTTTCCTTCTATAAAGAACTTTAGGGAGCTCACGTTTAAAAACAAAATGAAAGTAAGACTAAGCCATCAAACAGTTTTCATCCATTCATGACATTTAATGAATTTCTCCATAAATGCTGAGTGCTACCATCTAGATTCCCCTGTTTTATTTACTCAGTCAAGCTATCTCTTTAATTAACTATGAACTTGTTTCAATAGCTTTATAGGAATTCATTTTTTTCCCCACTGCTCTATTAACTATGCAAAAAATCAAAAGCTGAAGATCTGTCATTTCTATTCTCTTTATTTTGTGACCTTGGACTATTTATTTAATATTGTTTAGCTAAATTGTTTCCTTGTCTCTAAAGTATATGAAGAGGCCAGGTGGCAAGTGATAAACCAAGTGATTAATTTAGACTCATAATTACTATTGAATTGATGAACACAAGTCACATCCATTCTACACTGAGTTTCTTGGAAGAGAGAAATTCTGTGTAAAAGCAATTCACATTAAGTCATACATTGTTTACAGTGATTGTGCCAAAATGGCCATCTGTCCAGGACATTTTAAAAAAATCTAATTATAATTTGGCAAATTGATTGGATTTTCCTGACCAACACCCAAGTACTGGCCAACAAGTGTCTTTCATGGCACATTACCCAAGTAAATTTTGACCATTGATATTTTAGGAGAGAAAATATCCCTAATGCTGATTTTATCTAATAGTTTCTTTTAAATCTGAAACAACTTTCTTACAAGTGTTAACTTTTTACCTGATTTTGACTAAATACTTCAACATTAAAAATGATGCTTTTATTGGCTTATGTTCACATATTACATTTCATTCGCTTTCATATTGTTGGCAACTACATACAATATAACTTCCTTTTTTTATTATTGAAATAAGTAAGGTCACCATTTCATTGTCTTTCCTACCTCTTTCAGCCTAATTACACCTAATTTATGTTTCATCACTTCTATTAGTTGCTTCTAATAGAGGTATTTTACTCTCCACACAGAACTGAAACATAGGGCAGGCTACTATGTTCTGCATAATAGTAAGAGCGCCAGGTATTCTAATCATCAAAAAATCTACAGCTGAGAGTCATCAACTGGCAACCAACAGTCCAAGATGAGCTTACAGATAAGTTTTATTTGGCCTGCACAGTGTTACCCCAAAACCAAGCCAACACTTTAAGTCAGGATATCCCTTGTTAAAAATCTGAATTTGGCCCTGGCTGGCTGGTTCAGTTGGTTGGAGCATTCTCCTATACACCAAAAGGTTGTGGGTTCAACTCCAGTTAGGGCACATACCTAGGTTGTGGATTTGATTGTGGTCAGGGTGCATACAGGGACAATTGATTCATTCTCTCTCTCTCTCTCTCTCTCTCTCTCTCTCTCTCTCTCTCTCTCACACACACACACACACACACACACACTTTATAAAATAAAAAAAATATATATGCCCTTAGGTGAGGATTAAAAATAAAATTGTTTTAAGTTACCCAATTTAATTTACATGTGCTTTTGAGTTTGCAATGATTGATTTAGATTTTCCCTTACCTCAGAATTGTCAACTAGAAAGTTTGAGGGGTAAGAATTTGTTCAAATGAAGAGTAAGTCCACTATTATTGTCAGGATGGCAATACCATGATACTATTCTATTTTTTCTCTTAAGGTAGAAAGTACTAGAAAGTCAATGAAACAGACACAGAAAGATTTGAGAGAGTTATTTTTCTGCATATGTGAGCGGCTGCCTCTGGACCTTCACTCAGGCCATTGAGAATTAAACCGACTCTTTGTATACCTCTGACTGGCAACCATGGGAACCTCAGAACCTCTACTCAAATCTAAAGGTCGACTGCTAGCCAGAATCATGTACTAATCATAGCTGAGCAACAATGGTCCAAATCTAGTGATTAAAAATCTAAATGTAAAGGTTACACGAGGTTAAAAACAAGATCCATTTACTTGAACAATAGTCTCTAAAAGAAGGAATTTTATAGAGGCTGCAATACTTGTAACTTACTAAGGCTCTAAGCATCACCCCCTACAACAGAACCAAGAAAACTATTGTTAAAACAAACAATGGATGCAAGGACACTGGGGGGGTGGATGGGGGGTCAGAGCATATGCCGGTGGGTAAGGATGGCCAGGGGAAGGTCAATGGGGGAAAAAAGGAGTCATATGTACTACTATTTGTAATACTTTAAACAATAAAATAAAATTTCAAAAAAATAAGGAAGAGGAAAGGAAAAAAAAAGAAAGAAAACATTTACTCCTTGTCTTAAGGACTCACCAAGTTCTGAATTATTTTTCCCAGCCCAAAGAGACATGGAGCAGTAGTAAAAAAAAAAAAAAAAAAAAAAAAAAAATGCACTCTCCCATAAAGCACCACAGGACAATTGGAGCCTTACATGAAACACCAGCCCCGACTCAACCATTAAGAGAGCACATTTTTCACTACTAGCATAATTTTGCACTCAATTTTCCTTTCAATCTAAAGTAAATTTTAACTTCAATTTTACTTTTATTCACAAAGTAATTAGAAAATGCTTTACAGTGAAGGAAGATATGAACTTGGCATGGGAGTGCTGATAGATAGGATTAACCTGGCTGCCCCACATAGGCGATGATTTGAATGGATGATAATGTAAGAACAGAAGGAGAAAGCAGCTTGCTTCACACTCCTAAAGCTGTCTGTACTTATTGTATTGGGTCTACATACGCACACACTCGCAAAAGCAATGGAAAAAAATTTGCCCTATTTTTCAAAACTCTTTTTATATAATTCAAAGACTAAGTCGTTTCTGAGTTGCCAGCAGATAGAATATTTGAATGACAGCATTTTTTCCTGTTGCACCCTAAAAACAACCTATATATCACGTGTGGTACTCTTTTTTGACAAGCTGGAAAGCAAGCTTGTTCTTTCTAATCTGCTAGATTTTCTCCAAAGAGTACAGCAATCTGTGATTCTGGAGAAAATAAAAAGAAACTTCTAGTATCTGCTCTTTTGTCCTTTAGAGAAACTGCTTTCAAACTTTTTTGACCAAGACCCAGAGCAGAAACTATATTTTACAGATTTCCCTCGTATACACATAATTGAAACAAAGTCATGAAATGATACATATTCTTACTGACTCCTCTGCATTCCTATATGTTCAATTATGTTGCAATCTATTTCATAAAGACAAGAGTGCCTGTTGTCCCCATTAAATTGATTCTGTGACATACTAACATATCTCATAACTTGCAGTTTGAAAAACTTAAATAAACAACAACAAAAAACCCTTTTGCCTTTAGAGGTATTTACCAGCATGTTTCTATTCAAGTTATTAACTAAATGGTGAAGAGAAATAGGAAAGATTTTAAGATGTTGACCAAAAATATAAACGGTAAAAATGCACCTCAGAGCTACGTTGAGAGAAAACACATATACTAATTTACGACTGAAAACAAGACCACAGAAAAAAGTGTGACTTTTAGCTATCATTTTAGAAGTCTTTCTAGGTGCTTGGTACTGCGCTAACAGCTTCTACATCTTCCAAGTCTCAGAAAAACACTAAGTCATATATTATAATGATCCCCATTTTGCATATTAGAAACAGGGAATGTGCAGGTCTGACTTCAAAAAGGCTATGGTGTTCTACCTCCCACTTGCAATGGCTATATCCCAGGATCCCAGCAAATAACAAAGCCAGAAAATACACCTCATAAGTAATAAACATTTTAAAACAAGAGGCATCTATCCATCTGGTCCACAAACTATTTGACAGGAGTTTCATATATGGAACAAAAGCTAATCAGGAGGGTTTCCGTAATGAAAAGAGAGATCAGATGGAACCCTTATTCACCCCCACCGGTAAGGAACATGAAACAATTACATGCTGACACTCTGCTGAACTAGGCTCCACTTTGCAGCTAAGGAAGACAAAGACAGAGTAGAGTTCAACCAATCTGCCCAAGCTTTCACCCATAACAATTATTTTCCCCCATGTAACCCCATGCCCTAATTGAACTGAACTCTTTCAAGTCTCCCAAACCCACCTGGTTCTTTGTGTGTCCATAACTTTGCACAAGTTTTTCTTTCCTTGTGCGTCATCTTTCCCTCCCTTCTCCAATTAGCTTATTTCTTCAAGACTCAATTGAAAGGCCACTCAGAAAGTCCTTTCTGACTTCTTCTTTCCACCCCCCGCTTCCTTTCCTCTATAATAGCGCTAATTTATTATATTTTCATTGTCAGCCCATGTATTGGTCAATCTCTTGAGGCTGAGAGTATGTCTTTCATTTCCATACCTCCAGTACATGGCAGGCATTATGGTAAGCATTCATGAAATGCTGGCTGGTTGAATGGATGAATGGATGAATGAGTAAATGTGAATAATCCAGTGAATTAAAAAAAATAACTCTGAAAACAAAAGAAAACTACATGTCACCTAAATGAGTAAAATAAACATTCAAAGTTCTACTAATCAAAAACAGAAACCTGATAGAAAAACCTCCCCCCAATAAAATTTCCAAGAATGAACCTAACCTTAACCAATTAATCCCCTATAATGCTATACCAGGTTTAGCTGAGCAGGTAGTAAATGATACAGTATAAAAGAATTACAGTAAAATAAAAGAGCATTAAAGTTGGCCTCCAAGAGAATATGTATTGTTGCTATATAAAATACCAAAAGCAGAAGAAATATAAAATTTTGCAAATCAGTGCTCATCATGATTATTTTATGGGATTTTATGGGCTGCTTAGACAAAAGTTAAAAGTCGAAACAGAAGTCTAAGGGGGGCGGGGGAATGTTCTATTTAGAGATTCTACAGAATGGCTTTCGACAATTATTTTTAAAATTAAACTAGAAATTTATTTCCATAGCAATACGCAAGTAGGATTTTAAAGACCATATTGGTCCTTGTTTGAACACAATGCATAGGAATATGCACCATGATAAGGAGCAGCCAATTACCCGAAGGACAAATGTTATCTAAAACAACATTATACATCTCACACTTTGTGCTCAATGTCGTTATTTTTAATTATAAAAGCTCATTAAAGACTGAGTGAATGTCAATCATCCAATCTCAGAGGAAGTTCTGCTGCTTTGTGATATGCATGACAAGTGGTGACCAAGTCAACACCACGATGATAGTATTTCTTCTGTATATGTCAATATGATGTTAATTTCCCTTCCCCTTGTAATAACTTTGATCATATAATATGCCTATAAATATGAAGACAAAAAATAGCATTTGACTTCAGCAATGCTGTGTTGCAAGAATGAAATGACTCTTCAAGTCCAACATCAGAGTTGAGCAGGTTTCACTCAATCTTCAAAGGGAAATAGATGGTAAGCTAGAGTGAACAACAGATTCTGTGAGAATCTAGAGGGGCAGAAGTGCAATGGGAGTCGATGCTGGTCTGGCAAAAAGCTACAGTCCAGAACATAATTGGCCCTCTCACTGTCTGTCACTCTCAGTTCTAGGAAGAGCCTCTGGGAGGTTTATTTGATAACAGTATCTGGAGAACCACAAAGGGACATTAATCTACACATCCCTCTTAAAAATGGAATAGCTTTATTGAAGCACAATTTATATTCCATAAAATTATCCCATTATTAATGCATGATTCAATGATATTTTTAGTAAACTTACAGAGCTGTGCAACCAACACAAAGTCCAGTGTTAGGACATTTCCATCACCTCAAGGAGCTCTCTCCTGTCCATTTGGAATTAATTTCCATTCCAGCCACCAGGCAATTTTTTATTTTCTTTCTGTCATGATGGACTTAATTTTCCTAGACATGTTTCCCTAATGGAATTCTATAATCTGTAATCTTTTCCATCTGGCTACCTATCCTTAGCATATTGTTTTTGAGGGTCACCCATTTTGCTGCATGTATCAGTTAACCATTACTTTTCATTGCCAAATATCATTCCACTATATTGCCAAATGACATTCCACTATATGGCTATACTACATTATGTTGATTCATTCGCATTGAAGCACATTTGGATTATTTCTACTTTTTGACAACTGTGAATAATGTTTTCATGAACATTCATGTACAAGTTTCTCTTAGATTTTTCTAAGTAGAATTGCTGGGTGAGATGGTAAATTTATATTCAATATTTTAAGAAACCGCCAAACTTTTCTCCAAAGTAGTTGAACCATTTTATAATTCCACCAGTAATGCATGAGAGTTCCCTTTTCTGCATATCTTTCCAAAGAGATATTATTTTCTGTCTTTTTTTAGTACAACCATTCTAACCTACATATTCTTAAAGGATTTCCCTCCTAAGAATTTCCCTCTACTCTAAATTCTGCAATATATATATATGTTATATTTCATTTCTCTGAGATACAATTAAACAAATACCCCCCCAACCCAATTAAATTGATTTAAAGGGAATGGAGTGTGATAAGAACAAGAGATTTCATAGAAATAAAATAAAAAGGCTTTATTAAAAATACATCCTTTTATAGGTAATAAAAATTATGAAATGGCTTACTTAAGCTTTGGTTTTACTGAAAGCAAGCATAGCCCAGCCAGTTTGAGCATCAACCCATGCACCACGAGGTCACTGTTCGATTCTGGTCAGGGCACATGCGGACTTAATCCCCAGTAAGGGGGCATGCAGGAGGCAGCCAATCAATGACTCTCTCTCAGTGATGTTTCTATCTCTTCCTCTCCTTTCCTCACTCTCTAAAAAATCAATAAACATATTTAATAAAAAAGAAAGCACACAGATAAAGGGGGTTATGACCCCACTGTACTCTATGTGCATCATTGCTCATTTGGAATACAATGTGCAGTTTTATGGTTGAAAAAGGAACACAAAGACATTGTAGAAAAACAGGAAACAATGAGGAAGAAAATAGAAACCCATCATAATCCCACCACCATTTTTATTTTGATAAATTTCATTGTTTTTTTTCTACATGTATACTAGTATATGGTATATTTAACATATATTTTATCACAACTAAGATTATGTTTACATGTTATTGAAAATCATGAGTTTTAACATAATTTAAACATTTCCCATTGTCAAAAATTGTCTTCTGAAGCAGAAAGTTTGCAGAATATTCTATCATGTGGATGTATCATACATAACCATTTCTTTTGTTCAATATGTTCTAATTATTCCCCAATGTGTGTGGTGCTCTGAGGAACATCTTTGCATCCACAACTGTTTCCCAAATCTCATTTGAAGAGGGACAGTAACAAAGTTCCTCTAGAAAAGGACAATAACTCAAGACCCTGAGAATGTTCCGCTGAAAAAGGAAAGGCTTGAAAGATTATGCCCAGTAGAAAGATTTGGAGTGTTGACATGCTCGAGGAATTAGATCCTCAGAAGCTTCAGAGATAAGAAGTAAAAACAGGAGTATTCAATATTAGAAGGCAGATTTCTGTTCACTGTAGAGACCAAAAACAACAAAACAAATGGAAGCGACAGAACATGCAACTTATTGGAGTAGCTTCCTTCCTCCTCAGCTTTAGTGATATTCAGTATGAAAGAGGGTCTATTCTTACACCATAAATCCTGAAAGAACACTTCTATCCAAATCACTTCCGGAGAGGAATTGGTCTAGGAAGCAGGTGTTCATCAATCATTACTGCTAGCCTTTGGGTGCACGTTACTCCACCTTCAGGGTTATAATTCTCTTATGTCAGAATAAAACCCAAAATATATACAATATATTTTGTGTGTGTGTTTTTTTAAATAGACTCTCTAACATAGGCTTGATAGAGTAAAGGAAACACTCCTATGTCATTTATTCCGCATTAGGGGAAAACTAAGAATATTTGATTGACATCCATTACAACTCTTAAAAAGTTTCTGAATAAACTCATCATCCATAGAGGCTCATGATTTGTGGAATGATGTTCAGGATATATTTGTAAGCGGGGACCAGGGGGGGGGGGGGGTGATGGTGGGGGGGGAGAGTAAGTATAAGAACAATATAAATGGCATGATAATCTTTGCATTTCCAGGGAAACAGAAACAAAACACAGCATAACAAAACTTGAGCACCATCTGTTAGAATGGTCACCAGCTTCAGGAATGCAAAGAAAAGTGTAAACTCTGTAGAAAGAAAGATGTGGGAGAGGAGCGAAGAGGCGTAGGAGCTGTCATCATGAGAATCAACTTAAATATGAGCAACTCTTGATGAAATGTTTCCACTTGCATTCTCTTCCGACTTTTCTCAAGAAATGGAATGCATATGTCACAATTCCATTAAGTTTTTCCTTCTAAGGACTGAGATTCTGTCAACTGTAGCTTGCTCCTGGAGCTGAAATTGCTTCAGCTGTATTGTGTTTAATGCAAATTTTTTTCTCTGACTCCACATGGCTTTTTGAGAAGCCTGCAATATTCCCACAGATTTCGATGCGATCTGTCAGAACTCTACAAGTATGGAGATATTTGTAAATGTTCACACATAAGGCTGACAACAACAATGTTTCTATTAATTATGCTGTGCTGTTTTTTTTTTGTATTTTAAACTGAGAGAAAATTGGGTAATTGTTCTTGTTATTACAGAAGCCAATCATGACTCACACTCTCTCAGACATCAGTATTACTTTGAAGGAAACATTTCATTTTCTAGTAATGGATGAAAAGAATCTCAGCCATGTGCATGAAATGGGGTAATAAAATCACATTGAAAAACCAAGCAGACTGTATGTTCAATATCTTGTAGTTTGGGAAAGTGAAGCCCACAATAAATAATTTCCTCAAAAGGATCAGATTGGCTTTCTTCTTCTTTTTTTCCTCCAATCTTTCTGGATTTTTTTAAAAAAGTATTTTTAATTAAACTTTTCAGTTGACAATCTACACTAATAAAAGAGAAACATGGTAATTAGCGTACGACTGCTACCCTTCCCATTGGCTAATCAGCATATCCTTATGCAAATTAACTGTCAGCCAAGATGGCGGCCGGCAGCCAGGCACTGAAGCGAGCAGGGAGGCTTGCTTGCTCCAGTGATGGCGAACTCCAACGTTCCCCACCTAACTTGCCAGCCTCTCAGCTGCAACTCTAAGCAACTATGTACTATGTTGCAAATAAGAAGCTAAACAAAACCCCAGAAACCAGCCGGACTGAAAGCCAGCCTGACCGCAACATTGTATCGATGTTTTCAGCAGCGAGGCCTCAGAGCTAAAGCTGGCTCAGAATAAAAAAAAAAAAAAAGAAAACAAGGAGCGGTTGGGAGCTTCAGTCACCCGCTTCCGGAAAACAGCCCTCAGCCCCTCACCCAGACTGGCCAGGCACCTGAGTAGAGACCCCCACCCTGATCCAGGACACCCTTCAGGGCAAACCAGCTGGCCCCCACCTGTGCACCAGGCCTCTATCCTATATAGTAAAAGGGTAATATGCCTCCTGGCACCGGGATCAGCGGAGCAGCGAGGCTCCTGGCACCGGGATCAGCGTGACAGGGGGCAGCGCCCAAACTCCCTGATCACCCTGCAGCTCTGTGTGTGACAGGGGGTGGGGCCACAACCTCCCTATCCGCCCTGCTCTGTTCCTGACAGGGGAAGGCGCCCCAACGCCCTGATCAGCCCTGCTCTGTGCCTGATAGGGGGGAGCTCCCCAATCCCCTGATTGCCCTGTGGCTCTGTTTTTGACAGGGTGCAGTGCACCAACCCCCTGATCGGCCCTGCTCTGTGTGTGACAGGGTGCAGTGCCCCAACCCCCGCCCCCCCCCCCCCATGGGCCCTGATCGGCCCTGTTCTGTGGGTGATAGAGGGTGGCGCCCCAACCCCCCTCCACGGGCCTTGCTCTGTGTGTGACACGGTAGAGCCATAACCTCCCCATTGGCCCTGCCCTGAGTGTGACAGGGTGCAGCGCCCCAACCCCTTGACCCGCCCTACTCTGTGAGTGACAGGGGGGAGCCCCTCAACCCCCTGATCGACGCTGCTCTGTGTGTGACAGGGTACGGAGCCCCAACCCCCCTGATGGGCCCTGCTCTGTGAGTGACAGGGAGCAGTGCCCCAACCCCCTGATGGGCCCTGCTCTGTGAGTGACAGGGGGCAGCGCCCCAACCCCCTGATTGGCCCTGCTCTGTGAGTGACAGGGGTCAGCGCCCCAACCCCCTGATCGGCCCTGCTCTGTGCGTGACGGGGGTGGTGCCGCAACCTCCCCATCGACCCTGCCTTGAGTGTGACAGGGGGCGGTTCCCCAACCCCCCAATAGGCCCTGCTCTGAGCCTGACCAGGGGCTGCACTTAGGGATTGGGCCTGCCCTCTGCCACCCGAGAGCAAGCCTAAGTCAGCAGGTCGTTATCTCCCGAGGGATCCCAGACTGCGAGAGGGCAGAGGCCGGGCTGGAGGACCCCCCTCCCCCCCCCCCCAGTGCACAAATTTTTGTGCACCGGGCCTCTAGTGGTTAATAAAACCATACAGGTTCCAACTGTACAACTTAATAACAGATCATCTGCACATTGCATGATGTGGTCACCACCCAAAGTCAAGTCTCTTTCTACCACCATTTAACCACCCCTTTATCCTCTTCCATCTCCTCCCACCCACCCCTCCCCCGTTCCCTCTGGCAATCACCATACTTTTTGTCTGTGGCTATGTGTTTTGTTTTTTTATTCTTAACTAGAGGCCTGGTGCATGGATTTGTACACTGGTAGGGTCCCTTGGGGTCTGCACCCTCTTGCAATCTGGGACCCCTTGGGGGATGTCGGACTGCCAGTTTCGGCTCAATACCCAAAGACCAGGCTGAGGGACCAGGCCTCTAGTATGCATATAAGATCTTCAGTTAATCTCTTCCAACCCTCCCCCCACCCCTTTCCTCTGAGATTCATCAAGTCTGTTCCATGCCTGTGTGTTGAGCACCTGCCCCCTGGTGGTCAGTGTGCATCATGGCTATCAGTAGAACAGTTGCTTAGGTTTATCCTATCTAATAATAGACAAACATGGTAATTGACCATACCTTCGCTATGCCTCCTTTGGCTAATCAGCGAGATATGCAAATTAACTGCCAACAAAGATGGCGGTTAATTTGCATACGAAGGTGCGAAGCAGTGGAGCAAAGACTGAAGGCGGCTCCAGCCAGAGCAGCGAAGGCTTGAAGGCGGCTCCGGCTGGAGCGAAGGCCTGGGTCCCGGAGGAAAACTGGTGCCGGAAGCCAAGGGAAGGGAAGGCCTATTGCATGAATCTTTTCATGCAACAGGCCTCTAGTCTATATATAGATTCCTTCACCTTTTTCACCCAGTCCCTGAACCCCCTTCCTCTCTAACAGCCATCAGTCTATGTATGTATGAGTCTGTTTCTAATTTGTTTGTTAGCTTATTTTGTTCATTAGATTCCACATATAAGTGAGATCATATGGTATTTGTCTTTCTCTGACTAGCTTATTTCACTTAGCATAATAATCTCCAGGTATTGGGATACAAGTCAGATAGCCAGCAAGCAATGTTCTTGTACCCATCTTTTGTCTATTACAATAAGATTTTCTATTTATAATTCTCTGGGGAAGAAAATACTGTATACTTTTAATGAAAAGTACCTATGTTAAACTCTGCCACTTACCAATATTTAATCTTGTTTGTAAGTAAGAATTTACTTATTTTTATCTCAGTTATGAACAAAATATTCCTTTTCCATGACCATTTTTATTTAATGACCATGTCTGTAACAGACTAGTAATTCTAGTATAGATTCCCTGGGGTTGTCATTTAAACATTTGATGACTATTCATATTCAAATACTGTAGTTCTCAAAGACTTTCTGTGGTCTTTCAAGTTGGGAGAAGTCAGAGGATCTGCTATGAATATAATAGCAGGATTCATTGCTCTCTGAAAATTCTGGGTAGAATACATTCTCAGAGAAGGTGGAGCAGCCTAAATAAAGGTTAAGAATCCTAAAAGACACAGGACCCAGACTTCCAGTTTCCTTCTTATTACTAATCCAAGTTCTGCAGGATGACCCTAAATTTTGGGACCAAGGCTCATTCTTATTTTCAAACTAATATGACACAGTATGTAATGAAGAGGGGCTTGATATGTATGCCTATGAATGGATTTTGTATATTTTTTGTAGGAGTGCACATTAACTTAAAGCAGCGGTTCTCAACCTGTGGATCGCGACCCCTTTGGGGGTTGAAAGATCCTTTCACAGGGGTTGCCTAAGACCATTGGAAAACACATATATAATTACATATTGTTTTTGTGATTAATCACTATGCTTTAATTATGTTCAATTTGTAATAATAAAATTGGGGGTCACCACAACATGAGGAACTGTATTAAAGGGCCCCGGCATCAGGAAGGTTGAGAACCACTGCTTAAAGTATTAACTTATACTTTGACATAGCCAAATAGCATCAGATTTGGTATATGACAAATAGTTTTTTAAATAAACAAATTCAGCCAATAGAGAATGAGGAGAAATGGGAAGAAATATTCAGGGCTGACGTCCTGGGAAGTCACATTTCAATCACCTATGATTCTGGTTCCTAAACAGTAAACCAAATCAAGATTGCAAGTTTGACTTAGAAACTTGTTAATATTGAATTTCAGTTAAAACACATTTCTATCTTTCCCACAGGCTGCAAAAGGAAAAATTAGTGTATCAGATTTTAAGAAGTATAAGTGCACTGAAGCTGAGAAATATTCATCAGTGTAGCCTATTGATATAGGAATCAAATCAAATCAAACAGGTATAGTGACAAACATTCAAAGCAGCAGATCAAGGCGATAGAATTCGGGAACAAAATGAAGGTAACATTCTGAGTCAGTTGATTTAAAAAAGAGAGGGGGCCCTAGCCGGTTTGTCTCAGTGGATAGAGCAACGTCCTGTGGACTGAAGAGTCCTAGGTTCGATTCCGGTCAAGGGCACATACCCGGGTTGTGGGCTTAATCCCCAGTAGGGGGTGTGCAGGAGGCAGCCGATCAATGATTCTCTTTCATCATTGATGTTTCTATCTCTCTCTTCCTCTCCATTCCTCTCTGAAATAAGTAAAAAGTAATATAAAAAATAAAATAAAAAAGAGAGGGGGTTCGGCTTTTCCCTCATTTTAAAGAGAGGCCTACCTCTCTGATGGGATGAAAAACTTGGCAAGATTCTTTCATTGACACTGAGCAATAGAAACTAGCTGACCTGAGAGACTCAGATGGCCAGTATAGTATCTTTCTGGCTAATTTACTTAGTAGTCCCTCAGATTTTCAAATGCTTTCTTGAGACAATGCATCAGGGAAAATACACAATTACCTATGTAAGGTAAAGACAGACATAAAGATGTTCAACAAAGTGATACCCACAACACCAAAAGCTTTTAGCAGACCTCAAAAGCTTTTTACACTGTAAAGGGGTCCAGAAGTTTGCAAACTGCTGATCTATAATTCAAATGACCTGATCTCTGATCTCACTTACCCAAGAGAGATGCAGTAATTAATCTTAAGGAGCAACCAACCTAATAACAGCCAAGTGCCCTTGAGAACCAACTAAAGAAGCAGCCAAGGGCATCAAGGCCATGTCATGCATCACTCAAGGCAGAATTTCAGCCAACATGAAAGGCAAGTAGGAATCAGGTTAGTAGAATGGTTAGGAGCACAGTCTCAAGAGTTGGAGTGAATTCTATCCCTAGTCCATAATGTGACAAAGAAGGATATCGAGTTATTTCCCTACCTTTCTGATGAAGTCATCCACAGCGATCCAATCTTGGATTCAATGCTTACAGTATAGTTCTGAGTAAGTTGTGTAACTTCTTTGTGCTTCACTTTCTCATAGGTAAAATTAGGATAATAATTTTGCACCTAACTCTTCGAATCACTGTGATCATTATGGGTTACATTATGAAAGATTTAAGAGCAGTGCCTGGCACATAGTAAATGCTTCATGGGTATAAACAATGGGAAGATTAAAATTAAAGTCACAATGAAAGAAGTGATTAGGTCAACCAATGGTCCGAGAAATTATGGCCTGAGAAACATGGGCCTTGAAGCCTAAAATGGTTTAAAGTTGGAGAGATGATGGCAGCACCATCACTGTGTTTTTTCTTTTATCTAACACTGCATCAACATAGAACAGGGAGCCCTGGCTGGTGTGGCTCAGTTGGTTGAACGTTGCCTCATGCACCAAAAGGTTTCGGGTTTGATACTCTGTCAGGGCACTTACCTAAGTTGGGTATTTGATCCCCATAAGGGGTGTGTACAAGAGGCAACCAATCAATGTTTCTCTCTCTCTCTCTCTCTCTCTCTTTCTCCCCTCTTCCTCTCTCTCTCTCTCAAATCAATAAACATATCCTCAGGTGAGGATAAAAAAAAATGGGATAGGGAGAATTCTTCCTCATGCATAAGGAGGTGGTCTGTGACCTAGTGCCTTCAATATGTCTGAGTGAAGAGCTAATGGCC
The DNA here is from genome assembly GCF_028538775.1 of Myotis yumanensis. Classification (NCBI taxonomy): domain Eukaryota; kingdom Metazoa; phylum Chordata; class Mammalia; order Chiroptera; family Vespertilionidae; genus Myotis; species Myotis yumanensis. The sequence goes on along the minus strand of NW_027223764.1, from coordinate 28,743,992 downwards.
ATAGACTTTTAAAAAATTTGATTTTGTTTGTATATTCAAAGCCATTTTAGGTGTTATTGAGAGACTTCTTGGGTTATCTTTTAAGACTTTCTACAATCTTCAGTTCAGTGTTACAAATATTCCTAGAACATTTATTATGCCATATATTATGCTAAAATTGGGGAAACAAATTTCCCTAGAGTCTGTGCATCTTCACGCGATGATCTACTCAAATAAAATTGTGTTTATGTTTGTTGAAACATAAAAGGAGAAAATAGCATCTCCTAAACATACCTATTATTCAGATCAATACTCTGTGAGTTTGTCAACTTACATGAGCCATAAAAAGACTTCAGCTAGTCACTGTGTGTTTGAGAAATCCCAGTCTAAAAGGAACTTTAAGTTATATAAACAACTACAGATAGGGCTCATAGACAGGAGAAAACTCAGGTGAAACTTCTTTAACAATATCCTGCTAGATGACATTGTGTTTCTTCTCTTCCCTCTCCTAGGAAGCATCATAAACAAGGGACTAAAAATGACCCACCTGCACCGGTATGAATGTGCTTTAAGAGAGTCCTGATAGCAAATGGCAAATTACCTATTATCTCCAAAATCCTTTGAAGCCTCTTTGGAGAGAATATGTAAATGGTTCTTTCTGCCTGCTCAGAGGGGTCTAGCTGCCCTGTCTGTGATGATAATGCAATCACCTGAGGAAAACATAAATTCCCTAATTAACATCAGAGCCCTGGGAAACTTTGCATATGAAAGGCAAACCCATCCAGGCAGAGCCCCACACAGCTATCAGAACAAGAGGTTTTGGTTCCGTTGATTTGATTGGCTCTTAGTGTCTTATTTCCTCTTTTTTTTCTTCATTTCTTATTTGCAGAGTCTTCAAGGCCAAAATCTCCTCATTATCTTTCAGAGAATCTCCCCCAGCCTGTCTCTAATCAAAGGAACCTGGAAAGACACAGTCAGGTTCAAATGTCCTTCACAGGGCAGGCTGACACACTAATGTCAGGGCATTAGTCAGGGATTCATGAGACCGCACATTATTACGTGCCCACTTGCTATTCTATAGATAGAATTAATTCACTTGGGACGTTTACTTTTTGACTTCTCCTTTTCCCCCAAACCTAATTACCCAATCTTATTAATTTATACAAATTGTTTATCAAACCAGTCCCTTTCTCTTCTCTTTGCCTTGCCACTTCCTCTGGAATTCTTATCACATCTAGTCTGTTTACTTCTTCTAGACCCAGTGATTTTAAATGCTTAAGTGATTTGAAATGCATACAATGTCACTCCCTTGCTTAAAACATTCAATGACTCTCTATTGCCACCGGAAATCCAAAGCTCTATGTCATCCATCAGTCCAATCTCTCTTATGCTCAAGTTTCTTTATCTGTAAGGCAGAAGCAATACTAGTACTTATTCATAGGGTTGTGGTTAGTACTACAATGAGCTAATATATGTAAAATGCTTAGAATGGTGGTTGGCATAAATTAAGTACAACATTTGTCTGCTGTGATGGCAAAGATGATGATGATGGCAATGATGACCATTTTTCTTGAAGGCATGGCTGTGGGCTCTGAAGATGGTACCCCTTTCCATTCTCCACCTCTTTCTTTATTTTCTTTCTTTATCTATTTCTTTCAATATATTTTTATTGATAACTAAATATCAACACAAAATTAGTGATGCAGAAGCTCATACTATTACTAAGCATTTTAGTAAGAGTTTACTGATTGGATATACAAATTTAAAGACCATTTTTACCATATAGAATGTCTATAGCAACATTGGATTTGATGCCATTGTAATTAACCTAGTTATTTTTTTAAAATATATTTTTATTGATTTCAGAGAGAAAGGGAGATAGAAAGATCAATGATGAGAGAGAATCATTGATCGGCTCCCTCCTACATGCCCCCTACTGGGGATCGAGCCTGCAACCTGGGAATGTGTCCTTGGCCGACGCTCTTTTCCCTGAGCCAAACTGGCTAGGGCAAACCTAGTTATTAATAACAGGAAAGGAACAAAGGGAAGATAAGACATATGCCCAGTAAAGTTGGGGGTGACAATGAGAAGGTACTTTCTTGTCAGTCACATCTGGGACCAGTCATTGGCCAGAATGGTCATGGGCACTGCAAGGTGTGGAATTTGGGATATTTAATCCCCTAAACAAAGGAGTTTGCTCTCTTGGTTTCTCTTGGTTCCTCTCTTGGCTGCTCGTGGGACTCCTGTTTTAGGGAGCGGACTCTCTTGGCTCTTCTGCATTCATCCATGACTCCCCACACAGTGAACTAATAGACTATACTAGCCTGATGCTGAACTGGACTTAGCTGCAACATTGGATGGACACTTGACACTGGCTTTGCTTCTACCTCTACTGAATCCCCAACTATATTTCTTCCAGGACTTGATGAAGGAGGATGGGAATTTGGAAACCCAGGGATGGAATTCCACACACATAATAAATCACTTATCCTCCCATCTGAGTGTCAGAAAATTCTTTTTCTCGAGATATCATAAGCACTTAGTAGGGAAAGGGATACCCCAACTTCCCCAATAACAGTTTCAGGCCACTTTTAGCATTACTGGGCTTTTCATCAGTGAGACACAAAGGGAAATACCACGCCTACCAGGGTTCTCTGAGAAAGCTGCTACACTATCCTTCCAACAGTGATGTAGGCTCATTCAGTTACACGGAGTGAGGCAGTACAACATCCAAGAAAATTAGTAATCAGCAGCCTGGCATGGGGCATCCTAGTCACAGTCACTCTCTTTAGATCATTCTTTCCTGAATATTGGATCTCACTTCAGGAACAATTATTTTCCTAGGAACACATGCAAAAAGAACCTACTTTAGATTCATCCATTTAAGAAATGATGATGGAAAAATGTGCTTTGCCCTCGTAAAGCACCTCTTTCTAGCTTGCTGTCAAAAGACTATAAAACATTTAAACTACTAAACAGGTATACTTTGATTTGCATTCTAAATTCTAAATGAGTATTTTAATATCCCCTTTCATCCAGATGACTCTGCTAGCTTCTGGTTTATCTTTTACAGATGAGGCTAACGTGTCACTAATTGAACACTTCAGCTGACCTTCCTACACCAAAACATAAATGAAAAGATTAGTTCTTTACAAGGTATATCTTATGTAATTACTCTGTCTTCCTTTGGAACCTTCACTACCACGTTAACCAGAATAATAATAATAATAATAATAATAATAATATCACATGATACACATACTTCTCATATGTTTCTACAGCAAAAGACAACACTAAAACAGTAATGCATAATGAACCTCTCAAAAGAGCACCTCTTTCAAATCTCAGAAAGCATTACCAGTTTGATTACCAGGTTTAGATTAATATAAAACATGATATTCATAAGCTATTTTTATGCAATTTTCAGTTATCCAATAGTCTAGAGCAGTGGTTCTCAACCTGTGGGTCGTGACCCCTTTAGGGGTCAAACGACCCTTTCACAGGGGTCGCTTAAGACTATCTTGCATACCAGATATTTACATTATGATTCATAACAGTAGCAACATTACAGTTATGAAGTAGCAATGAAAATAATTTTATGGCCATGGCCGGTTTGGCTCAGTGGATAGAGCGTTGGCCTGAGGACTGAAAGGTCCCAAGTTCGATTCCAGTCAAGGGCATGTATCTTGGTTGTAGGCACATCCCCAGTGGGAAGTGTGCAGGAGGTGGCTGATCGATGTTTCTCTCTCATCGATGTTTCTATCTCTATCTCTCTCCCTTCCTCTCTGTAAAAAATCAATAAAATATATTTTTTTAAAAACAGAAAATAATTTTATGGTTGGGTCACAACGTGAGGAACTGTATTTAAAGGGCCAGAAGGTTGAGAACCACTGGTCTAGAGAGTTAGAGGGGGAAAGTGTTAAAATAGATTTATTACATAAGAAGAAAGAAACAGATGTGGAAAATACTGAATAAAGCCAATGATGAATTATTTTAAAAATTTATTTAAAAATTACTAGGTAGAGCCCTGAAAAATTAAACTACAAAAAATAAACCAAAAATGACATCAATACTTACAATACATTTGAACAATGGTAAAATATCTTAAAGCGCCATGTGCCAGGTCTTACACTAGGCACTTCACATGCATGGACACATCTAGTCCTTAACGTAATCTATCAGGCAGATGCTATGAGAAGTATGTGTATTTCACAGATGTGTAAACGAGGCACAAGATATTAAGTTAACTTTTTTGTTCACAGTCCTTTTAAAAGCTTAAAATATATCAAGGATTAAACAAATTGGGTATTAGTGAAAAAATAATGTGCAGGGAAGTGGTGTGGTAGGAGGGACGGTGGTTGGAAGGAATGGGGGGAAAAAGGCAGAAACCAATCTTCCTTGATCCTATGTAGACATGATGCCTCTAGTTTTACAGATATAAAAGACAATACGTAATGTCTCAGAAGGGACACAGAACTAGGGCTCGCACCCACATCTTTGATTTTACAATCTAGTGTTCTTTCCACTGTAGCCACTCAACATGACAGCTTTGCTGGTAACTGAGGACAGCTATCATGAAGACAACAGGGAGCAGATTGTGAACAAACTTCAAGGTCAACTTTTCTAAGTGGCTTTCTCTGACCTTAATACCGTCTCCTCAAGTCACTCTGAAATCACATCACATGCGTCAATCTGAAATTGCCTCCAACATGCATTTAATAGCGTATTATTTGCCCTGCACTACAAACTATACTCCATGAAGGCAGGGACTTGCTTTGCTTATTCATGGTTGTATATTAAGACCTCTGGTATTCTAAGAACTAGTTAGACACTCACAGATTTGTTGAATGAATGAGCGAATGAATATATGATTGAAAAAGCCTAACTGACCAGGCTTTCAGGCAGAGCTGTCTGATATTGAACAAATGACTTAACTTTCTTTTATCTTGTTGTAAGTGGATGGAGTCACAGTTGATTTGTGGCTTTCCAGTTGAACTCTCAGCATTCCAGGGAAATTTTCCACCTCTCTCACTCCTCTCCCTTCTTCTCATGTTCTTCAGTGTGGCTTAAGCCTCTTTCTTTTGAGGAAAGAACTTGCCAGACAGAAAGTTTAAAAATTACAGAACTAGTTGTTTTCAAAGTCCCTTCCATGGAAAAGTCCATGTTTCCAGTGTATCTGATAGTTGAATGAGTAAGCATCTGAATTCTTTAAGCCCAAAAGTTAGAGGTAGTCTTTAAAAGTGTTTTGTTTTTTTTCTTAAAAGACTATAAATTTTAAAAAGTATACTTGGGAACAAAAGTGCAAACAATTATACATATCATCTATCTCAAACTTTTAACCAGTGCCAATTGGCAACAGCAAAGCTAATGTAATTATCCTCTTCTGCCTATTTTCCAATAAAAACAAAAACAATCTGAAAAAAATGTATCTAAAGTATAAAAATATACAGGAAAGATAAAATAAACAGTTCACAAATAGTCTACAGATAAACATGAGCTTACGGTGAATAACTTGAAGGATTTCCAATTCATTTCCTTTAGGCCCCCAAATTAGCCTATATAATCTGTGTTCAGTGTAAACAAATGCCCTTAAAGTAGCAATAGTTTTTATTTACCAGTTTCGACTGAAGTGATGTTTCCACTTCAAGTCTATTCTGATGTTTGTGTTGAGTAAACCCCCAGGCTAATGTGGAATGATCACTCACTGTGGAGCTCTGTTAGAAGGATTCCCAAATCATCTTACATCTTTAACTCTGAAAGTGAAATGTCTTGAATACAATTCCAATTTACAAAGGCCAAAGAGATGAAATGCCAGACATTATGTTGCATGACTGAAAAGAGGTAAAGAAAAGGGAAAAAAAAAAAATCTGTGACAATTGACAGGAGCTGGTTAAAATGTTTTGTCATGCGAAGAGCTGTCAATATCAAACACTAAATCACAACTCAGATGACTATCTGCAGCCTAATTTGGGAATCCACTCAAACTCTAACACTGTTCTCTTATTTCTCTTATTTTAAAATCAGATTAGATCATCTAAACCTCTGCTTTAAAAACCACTCAATAAGCCACTTTATTTCTAAAATAATGGTGATAAAAAATGACACATGGTCAACCAGAAGGTGGAAACTTCCTTTCACTGAGCAGGCTCTGAGAGTCACATGGCTCACGCTGACTGGGCTTCTTCCAAATGAGAAAAGGCAGGAGAGGAATAAGGAAGCAACAATGTGATAAGGGATCTGGACACATCAGTGATGTGCTGGCAACATCGCCTGCAGTGTGGCACCAAAATAATGGAAGGCAATTTGTCTGCTTCTCCTTGATTACTTATAGATGAAATCTTTCAACAGCAAGAAAAACTACATACAGAGAAAGAATAACAATCCTTTATGTGATAGCCCTTCATTTTAGATCTTTAGCCACCTTTCTTTATATTTTCCTAAAATATGTATGTATGACTGGATTTTTCAAACAAATTAAAATTTAGCCTTGACAATAATATTTATTTAATCTTGGGTTCCATCACATATATTGGGACGTAACCTGTGCAATTATTCCCCAAGAATTTGGGGATAGAATCGTGAATAAGTCACACAAGATTAGCAGAAAACTGCCGACTTTACTCCAATGTTTCTTAATTACCATAAAATAAAAGTGGATTACTTATAACACAGAATAGCTGGAAAGGATTTAGAGAATCTGCCCACCTGTCCATCCTTCCTTCCTCCCTCCCTTCTCTCCTTCTTACCTTCCTTCTCCTTCCTCCCAATCCTCTTTTCCTTCTTCTCCTCTCCTACTCTCTCTTTCTCTATCTCTCTCTTCCTTCCTCTGTCTATAAAACAAGAAAAAGTTTTCCTAATCATCTATATCTTCTTCAGATTTTACAAAGGACCTAGACCCTAGTAAGTGACCAATTAACACAATATATTGCTGGTTGATCAAATTTGATGACAATATAATGCTAAATATATCCATTTTATATCTATTGCCCAGCACTCCTCTGGAGAGATATCATGATTATCAGATGCTCATATAGCTAATGGTGAGAGAGTTAAAAACAGAACCAAGGTGTCCTAATTTCGAACTTCATCCCTCCCAACCCCACCAATTTGAATGAGAAAAACACTCAGCAACAAGAATCTTTTTATTATCCATGACATGAAGAAGACCATAATCATCAGTGTGGTTAAGAAGACTTTGTCCATAATTAGGAACATATTAAGACACAACATGCTTTCACATTCTTCAAATTCAAATGACCCATTCAAGGCTAAGATACAAATAGGAGAAGTTACAATATGAAATACATGAAAAGTGAATCATAAAACAAGGATGGAAAGCCTGTCACTAAGCAGTTATGTAACTTGAAGGGAGAAAAAGCATCACTAATCTGAGTTCACTAGCATTAGGGAAATCATTTTCAGAATAACAGTATGAACTTAAGTAAATTGCCTTTAGACATTGGTTTTACTACACTGCAGACTTCCAAAAGGCATTTTAGAAGTACATACATATCCATGCATGTACACATACATATTTGAAAGCAAAATTATGGGGGGGGGGGGCTTGCTGAAAATAAAGAAGCATTTTGTAGTCATAGCAACCACAATTTTTAAAAAAGCAACATTAAGGAAGAAGAACTCACCAAAGAGCTACATCAAGTTGTTATAGCAACCAAAATATGGCTTTACAGAAACAAGTTTGCAATAAAATAGCCAGAGGGTTATACTGGTAAAGGACTATTATAAAAATATATCTTTGGAGACCAAAGGTTGAATTTTTACCTTGTTCTAATCAGGACTCTTGTCCCCTGCTTCACTAGAACAAGACATGTTCTCAGGCAGTCCTCCTAACAAACACACAGCTGCTGTGGCAACCAGAAAATATACAGTTCTGTAATGCCTGATAATAATTAGTAGGGACAAAAATGTGTTCATCAGTTCTAATAATTTAATCCTTTCTTAATGATGAAAAATATTAAATGAGAAGAATAAAAAGTACTCAAATGGGGTTGTCTGGGGAAACTTAGGAAGAATGGGTCTAGAACAGGGTCTCTCAACTTTGACATGACTGACAATTTGGATCAGTTAATTCTTTGTGTGTTTGTTCTGTATCTTATAAGACACTTAGCAGCATCATTGGCCTCTAATATTAGGTATCAGCAGCACCACCTCTCCCCTACAAGTTGTGACAACCAAAACTGTCTCCAGGCATTACCACATGTTCTCTGGGGAAGGAGATGGTAGCCAAATTACCTATGGCTCACAACCTCTGATCTAGAAACATTTCACCCACACTGTCCTGAAACACCTGTAAATTCAACAAATGTAGAAGAAATTAGCTAGTATGTCAATCATATTATCCTATGAGGGCAAATCTTTTGAACTCCTTTAAGTCTCTGGACCAATGCATTATCTGACTTATTCTGGATCATACATTTTATTCTTTGCTTCCACTTTCAACAGTTCTGTCACATGATGTTGTTTCTCTTCTGAAAACCCTCTACCTCCTCCTATTTTAGAAGCACACTCACAGATAAGCCTCTGTGCTCCTCCATGCATCCAAGACCGGAAACACTAGAGTCAGCCCATTCCTTTACCTCTCACCCTTTTTAATTTCCACAGTTTTTCCTCCATTCATCCTAAGATTTTATTTGCATATATATATGTATATATATTCTCCTAAATGTTCACCTCTCTAGTCAACTACCAGAATTCTTCACAATCTTTCTTTATTGACTTTACTGTCACTTACTAGTAGGTGCTATTGAACATTTAATGATCCACTTATTACATTAAACATCACACAGCACAAGATTTTATTGAAACCCAGTGAGTTAAAACAATAAGAACACATTTGCTCAACCTTTATTGAGTGACTAATCAAATGAAAATCTTGGTCAAAGGGATAAGAAGGGTAGAAGAATGAAGGTACAACTCCTTGCCAAAGGCAATTCTCAGTACAGTTAGTAGATGGGAACTGCACATGGAAATCCCCTTGAAAGCAGGGACTATTTTTGTGACCTTGGAGGTACCACAGTGCCCAACCCAAAGCACATGATAATGATCAGTGTTCGCCTCTTTGCTTGAAAGGCCCATGCAGTTACATAAGCTCAGTTTTTTTTTATTTTTTTAATTGCATCATTTTAACTTCCTGTTATAGCATGAATGGCATGTGGCTATTAAGATTATAGTGGTGTATTTTTTCTAGGTTTTTCCATCAACTTTATTTTATTATTTTCTCAGATATATCCAAATAATTATACAAAGCAGTTTTGGAGACATCTATCTTTTTTTAAAAAGTTCATTTCTATTAAGTTTTATATTGGTTTTCCATAAAATTCTATTCTTTTGTGAAAGTCAAATTGATTCAATGGGTTTATATAGGATATAGATATATAGGTATATAGGTATATATACAGATATATATATATATATTAGAGGCCTGATGCACAAATTTGTGCATGGGTAGGGTCCGCCAGCCAGCCCCAATAAGGGTGGGTGGGGGGGCGATCAGGGGCAGGGCCAACCGGGGGAGGAGCCACAGGCGGTTGGTGGCTGGCCCTGCCCCCTGGTCAAACTCCTGGTCAAACTCTGGGTTGAGGGAACAATATGCATATTAGCCCTTTATTATATAGGGTCGTTCCAAAATATGCTTACACGCATTTTGAATAATTATAAAGGCAGTGTTTATTAAAATGTATTTTATTTTTAAAATTGAGCTATCAGCTATTAAGGTGTATATACATTTTTTTGGAATATATATATATATATACATATCTCTTTCCTATTTTCTTATTATGCTTTCCAATACAAGTCTCACTATTACTTTCTGAAATATCACACAAACTGCTGCAGACCTTTAGAAAGCTGAGAGATAACACAGTGTGTGTCCATTATTGATGTTCTTTCCACAGGACCCTGAGGCACTTGACTATAGTCTGTATGGAAAATTTTGGAAAATAGTTAATTTATCTGTCAGTCTTCTTCATTGGAAAATCTGACAAATAAACAACCCAGCAATAAAAAGCTTCATTTAATACCATTTGAAAACTGAGATATGAAGAAATAGAAAATATGCCAAGGGATTGATTGGTCAGAGTATTGTACTCTTAAATATCATATTTAAAACAGATTACTCCTTCACATTGCAAAGACTATTCTTGACAGCACTCAAATAAACGAGACCTTGAGAACTGGAGTGACCACATAAAGTTGTTACAGGTAATGCCAAAACCTCATGTGATAGGTAAGTGGGCATGATTGGAACGAGACAGCATGCATTCTCTGACTTACAGATCAGTGATTAACGGTTTATTAACAATGAATTAAAGGGAAAATTTTAAAAGAAGAGTGTAGTGATAAGTACTTTTGATTTTATTCTTGCAAATAAAATTATGATTTTCTTTGAACTATAGAAGGTTAGTTTAGCTTTCTAGCAAGAAGAAAGCATATACCAGCTCGGATAAAAGGGAATTTGAAAGGAAATTGGAAAAAAAAAAATCACACTTTTACATAAGCCAAGATAAGTCCTATTAAGGAAGGCTGATTCACTGGAAGCTTGTTCCAGGGACAACAAACACTCTTTCTGCCATCAGACAAAGTAAGTAATCAGTCCTACTGTATAAGCAGTCTTTTTTTTTTCATACATTAAACACACCAAACAGAAAAATTAGTTACTAGAGCCTGGTTCTGTCATTGAAATAGCACTGACCACTGCTAATCATTAATTCAGTTTGAATAGGATGTTAGGGACTCCTTTGTAAAAAGGCATTTGAGAAGTGATTTAAAAAACTAGCTGGTGGTGTTTTCTTTTATTTTATCTGTTCCCTAGCTTTCAAGCCATCAAATTGATTATTGCTTTACAGTGTATTTCCAGCTTAGAAAGCTGAGTGATAACACAGTTTAGAAAAGCCAAATGGGAGAAAAACTGCTACACTGGATTCTTAAAAATATCCCACAAATCTGTTAAAGATAAAGATCTGGATTAAAATGATAGGTAAACAAAGGCAGGACTGAGCTGTTTGAAGGAGGGAAAGAGGGAGGAAACAGGATTCTTGGTCTCCCTCTGCACTCTTCCCAATGGCCATCTGAAAGATTTATTGGAAGACTACCGAGTTAATATGATTTAAAATGATCATGTCCCTTGTTCTCTTCCATTTCAGGTTACTTTTCATGACAAAATGGGTTTCCGAGACCTATAATGACTGAGTAGGTCACAAAAGCAGAAGAGAAGAAGCCATTGAGAGGAGAGTGATACCACAGGCAAAAGTTTCTGGATTCATTGAAAATTGTGTTCATTATTTTGTAACCCATTCAACTCAATTACTTTTTGAGTAGCCACCTCATGCCAAATATTGTTGTGCTTGATAAAGGGGATAAAATGTTCAGCAAAAAGGATACATGGTTTCTGTCTTTGAAGATTTTATCATTTTTTGGTATCGTATTTTTCCTTGTAACATGCAATAAATACCACTCGAATTCACCTCGTCTGACTCAAATGTAAATAAACTGGTAGACTCTAATGGTATCATTATGTTGAACACTATTTTTCAAAGATGGCTCCCTGATCGCCTTCATTGGGATTATTTAAGATGTTGGTTACAAATGGAGATTTCAGAGCCCTATTCCAAATCTACTCAATCAGCAGTTTTGTGAGCCATGCATACACTCAGTCCTGGACATGGTTGTCCGGAGGCTGGGGTAGCCCAGCTGGCAGAATCTGACATGAGACTTGTAGAACTAGTGTCCGGCTCTCCTGCCTGCCCACTGAGTTGCTTGTTTGTCCACTTTCAAGAACAGATTTTCTGCCCCGGTTCCTGCCTAATATTCCGGTTCTGCTCCTGAACTGGGGCTTTAGCCCGACACTCTGGAAGAATGCTTGGTCCCAAATAACCATCCTAATTCATGGATACTCCATTTCCTAGAAATTTTACCCTGTCCCCTATGTCCCTTGGTAATATGTGGTTCGGTATCAAAGTGAGTTCAATTCTGCTCGGAACCAGATAGATCATGACGAACATTATAGATTTATAATCCAGTCACTTGCTAATCAAAATGTTATACACAGACCAGATGCGATTCAGTGATTGGCAAACTGCAGCTCGCAAGCCACATGCAGTTCTTTGGCCCCTTGAGTGTGGCTCTTCCTAAGCCTTAGGAGTACCCTAACTAAGTTAATAACAATGTACCTACCTATATAGTTTAAGTTTAAAAAATTTGGCTCTCAAAAGAAATTTCAATCGTTGTACTGTTGATATTTGGCTCTGTTGACTAATGAGTTTGCCAACCACTGCTATATACAACATCATCTGGGCAAGTGTTAGAAAGTCACTCTTAATCCCCAACCACACCCACTTGGTAGGCTGTTAATGGCTCTCAAAGACATGTCCATGTCCTAAACCCTGAAACCTGTGATACTACCTTGTATAGTTTTTGCAGATGTGGTTAAGGATTTTTAAATTACATAGGATTATCTGGATAGGTCCCCATACAATCACAAATATCCTTATACGAGAGAGGCAGAGGAAAGGAGTGAATTGGCCACAAGGAAAGGAATGTCAGCAGCTGCCAGAAGCTGGAAGGAAGAGAGTTTCCAGAGGGCGTACAGGCCAACTGACGTGCGGATTTCAGCCCAGTGAGACTAATATTGAACTCATAGACTATACAAGAACACATTTCTGACATTTAAAGCCACTCAGTTGGTGGCACTTTGTTATAGCAGCTGTAGGATACTAATACACTACTGAATCAGATTGCATTTTAATAAGATCCCCAGGAGATTGATATTTACACTAAACTTTGAGAGTCAGTGACCTAAGCTTACTAGAACTCCCAATCAAGTCCAAGTTTGCCCTCACCTCTTTGGTCCATTTAATATGGAGAGTCTGCCTCTTAGGGGGGTCAGTCTAAAGCTGGGTCAATTTATTAGCTCAGTTATATCCAGTTACTATTAGTTCCAGTTCCCACTTGACCACTTATATGCAAACATGATTGCAGCTAATCTCATCTAAGACACAGGAAAGAATATTTAATAACCGATTATAGACCATTTTAGTGGTACTACAAGGCCAAAATGGAATAAATTACATAAGCAGCACTCTCCAAATTCCTCATATACTCTCTGGAAATTGTACACATTTTTAAGTGGAATCGTGGCATTCTTCTGCTTAAATTATACCTATACTTTATTAAGCTAACACAATCATTTTCTGACAAAGCAAAAGTATAATTCCCTAATATAAATCTGTATAATGTTGATTTCAATATCAATGATAATGTGATGACTTAACATTAAAAACTTGTGAAGCCTTAAAGGAGCAAAGCCATCACACTTCAGAACAAATATACCAGGTGTACCGGTTAATAATGCGGATTTTTTCAATAGATCGAGTTACACATACGTTGATATGTATGCGATTTGATACGTATGCTATTTTGTTGTATTGCTCCTTCAGATGACCATTTGTTCTGATCAATATCACACGCATTTTCTGAGCAGCATTTCAAAACGCACAAAGAAGTGGAAAATTGGGTCTCTGAATGGTTTGCCTCAAAACAAGAAAAGTTCTATTTGGACGGTATCCACAAATTACCTGAAAGATGGGGGAAATGTGTAGCTCGTGATGGACATTACTTTGAATAAAGCACTTTTGATGTTTCACTTGAAATTATCGTGTTCTCTTTAATTACAAAATCCAGGTTATTAACCAGTACACCTGATAAGTGCCCCCTTTTCAAGTAGCAGTATCCAAAGCTGGTGGCCCTAACTATTTGAAATTTATTATGTAATACTTGTGAGGATTATCTGAAACACGCATGTTTCATTTATGAGGCAAAATATACAAACCAGTTGGGATTTTTGAGATAGATGTTAGTCAAGGTTAATTAAAAAAAAAAGGTTCTCTTTTCACAACAATGGCAGTAAGTCCCCAAAATCAATGTGTACTGACCAATTAACCAAGTGAAACTAAAAGTCAGGGTGGGAAGAAAGGGAGGTAGCCTGGATCTATTATGAATGTATGGTATCTGGTGTTCTTGATCGATCCTAGAGAAAAACAGTGGCCATGTAGTCCTCTCATAGAACCCCAATCAATAATTGTGAATTCTGGTGGGCAGGAGATGGGCCTCTTACTAACTCGGTCAATAGACAAGAATTGATCCTGGGTCTATGACACAGTAGGTCTGAACTATGGAGGTCAGCACAAGCACACAGTCCTGCTCCCGAAGATTCTACCTTTTAGGGAGGAACTGAGATTATACACCCAGAAATGAGAAGAGCACTAGTAGGTCCCACCTGCACACTGTGGCAGGAGTTAAATATGGGCCTCACTAATTGTAATAACTCACCAAACCATTCAAAAGCAATGGTCAGAAGACTTTACTTGGGTTTCATCTTATCGGTCAATCTTTTCAGAAATTCTTAATAGAGAAAAAGGCAGCTTCTTTTGTTTGCTCAAACCTTATTGTTATTTCACATCCAACCTTTAAACAAATGGGAAAATGCCTCTATTCAATTTTTCCCAGTCTGAGTCCTTTCCCAAGAGCCTGCACAACTACAGACATGTGTTTTTTTGCAGACTAGCCTCCTGGCAGAACTGTCCAGCCTACTATACTAATTAAAATTATCATGGCAAATCAAAAGCTATATTGAAATGCATTTTTTCTCCTAATAGGGGGAATAGAAGTTGTTAGGTTGCTGTTTTTTTAATTTGCTTATTGTCTTAAAAGGGGCTATTAAGTGGGAAATGAAAGCAAATACCTGACCCAAGCAATGCAATCTAATACAATTTTCTGGAATATTTAATTACTGGACTCCCTAATTACAAAACCAAAAATGTTTTGCACAAGTAAAAATTTATATTCAAATCGAAAACCATGCTATTTGTGCAACTGTGCACCTAAATAAATATTCAAATGAGAATAAAAAAAATGATCTCATATGAGTTTTTGCTGGTAGTTGCTTTGTAACCACCCCAGCAGCCTGCATTCCAGTTTGGACATTATATTGCTGCGCATGCTAATCTGAACACCTTCTGCAGGGCTGGTGGCAACTTAACTCTTCTCTAGTTTCTCAAGTTCTAACAAAGTGCTAAAAGCAGTGGCTGCTTAATGGATATTTACTGATGACGTGGATATCTATGAGAAAAATCCTCAAAAATCAAGTCTAAGCTCAAGTATGCTAATTACTTAGAGGGATTTTATTTTGTCCAATGACAGAATTGACCTTGAATTTCTTGATAGATTCTAATAGATGAGATGGTTTGTTCTGTGGTAATGTAGAGGTGTTCCATGAATAGAGACCAACTAGTCACGGTCAAGTTTTACATGTGAAACAAGTCTGTGGATTTCTACTCTGAAAATCTGTTCCTGAAATTCAAATATGTAAAAATATGAGTTTCTCTCTCGCGCGCACACATATTCACACACGCACACGCACACACACACACACACACACACACACCTTTTCCTTACAAACTCCTGTATTATCAAGCCACTTTGATGCCATTTTTATACTGTCCCTTCCATGTGCTTTGAGAATACCCCCATCCATTTAGCCTTTGTCAAACAATCCCCAGTCAATGCCCTGATTATCAGTTATTTCAGGGCTGGAACTGCATGTGTCCACATTTCTGGTACCAACCAATGTTTGGCAAAGAGTACGTTTCAATAAAAATCTGAGGAAATGAGCAAAGGCACCTCATTTCCTTTTCCTTTCTCTAATTCATATTGGGGAGCTAATACCACCCCATCCTTCAGGTCTCAGTGTTATATTACGTAAGGGGAACAGGAGGAGAGCACAATGCCTAAAGAGCTCACCACGCTTTATAAACACACAGCCGAGCGTTATAAACCTCTGTGCCTGATGGCACAGCTTTAGATTCCAGCTTCACATGCAGAGTGCTGACTGATACAATAGCTGAGCAGTGTTGTGGAGAAGAGAATTGATTTTACTAATGCATGAAACAAGTGCAGCATTTTTATGCTAAGCAATTAGTTTTTGGCAAGGAAATCTCCATAGAAAGAACTTTTTTTTTTCTTGGTGGCAGAGCAATTTTCTTCATTAGAGTAACATATTCTTTTCACAATCTAAATGTTTGGAGAATGCATAGAAGTAAAAAGAATAATATCCTCTTTATGTGACTTGTGACACCACAGTAGATGACACGTGGGAGGGAACAAAAATTAGCCAGAAGTTTCTAAGACTTTGATTCTAGTTTTGAATATGCTGCCTATTCTCTAAGTGCAGATGGTGTGTATGTGGGAGGGCTGGGGTGGGGGGTGGGGAGATGATGTCACTTATGAAAACAAAGAAGGGAAGCTCATTGCTAATTGATGTTGCTTTGGTCTCCTACTAAATCTAGATTTTCAAGTTTGACCTCTTGGATGTGTTTGTGACAGAAGCTGAAAATAAATAATATCTCCAAATCAGTCACAACTATATTGGTCTGATCATCACGAAGCAGGAAAAAAAACACACACACAAAACACAGGCTCTTAAAGACCTTGAGAATTTATTTAACCTTCACTCATCAGAAAGTTGGGCTGCGCCTAAATCATTCCTCGATGATCTTCATTTTATCCTATTTCTAGGTAATTCCAAGTACATCTGTCCATTCTACAACATTCCTACTTATAGAAAATGTCTTTCTTCAATTCAAACGTGGTAACTTTAAGTGCTACAATTTTCTCTTCTTATGGTAAATAATACATTTTTTCACCCTTTCACCATTTAAATGTCATTTTGACTTCCTGACTCCCTTATAAGTTTTGCACTTGAATGTACAATAGTATTTCCAAAGGAAAGAGGAAAGGCAGGGTGCCTAGCCTGGTGAATGTCCATTACATTTATGTATATATGTACTAGTATGTATGTATGTATGTATATTTTTTCAAGATTATATATATATATCACAAAAATTAAAATGTTGGATTATTCTTTTTGTCAGACATTACAACACATTCCCCCCAACCCCACCCCCCGGAGGTTACCCAAACCTTTTGCTATGGATGCTGACTCACATGAGGTGCCCCCCCCCCCCCCCCCATAGCCTTCACCAGCAGTAGCTAGCAAAGTAGTACGTACATAGCAGCTGGGTAAACATTCTTGACAGTTGACTATTCATGAAAATCCAGTTAACAACTTGCCAAAAAAGTATTTCCTCTCTAGCCTGTCTAAAGACAGGATCCCAGACAAAACAATAGTTCATCTGGGCGTGCTCATATCAACAAAGGAAAGTAACTATGTTCCTGGACCACTACCAAAGATGATAGTTATAAATAATGTTATAGATTTCTTAGCCTCTGGACTGAAAGTTCAATTTTCATGGCACAGGAAAAACCTCTCTCTGCTTACCTTCTTACTAACCAACTGCTATTGAGCTGATCACTTCAATTCAAAACCTTAGTTGATTTACTAATCATAGATCAGCTTATTTCAACCAAACAGTGGGCCATATGTTCTTTTAGAAGTCTGATTATAATGAGAATTTCTGTTTTTTTCCCAAATCACCTATAAATCCTACAAGCAGTTCCCGTTGTTTAAAATAGCAAAATCCATTTAGATAAGAGTGCTTTGGACATATAAACACCTTGAGAAAAACCAAGGAATACAGATGTAGACTAGCTTGTTGATCAGAATCTTGTGAGCACATGATTTACAGGTCTATTTTGGGTCCCTATTCAGAATTTAAATTATTATATCTAGAGCTAAGGCTCAGAAATACCATTTTAAACTGCAGGTGATTCTTATATTTAAATTTCTAAATCTCTGTTCTAGGTGAAAGCTTCAAGATACTTTGACCCAGAGGGAAAGATGAAATTTATAGAGTTAAGCCAAAGGAGTGAATCACAGTGTTTTCCAAGATGCACCAAAAGCAAAGTCTGATGCTAAGAAAAATGTACACTCTATACTGAGTGCCTAGAGTTATGGCCAGAGAACATTAGGACTTAAAAGATGTTTGCTGGTTGAATGAATAAACATATTCTAGTTTTTGACAAGTTTGTCAAGAAATAGTCCCTCCAGGATATGGCCAATGAACTTTGCAGTTAATTCAATCAGCATCTATGAATCATTCTCTTCTTGACTTCCTAGTGGTTACCTTGGGGAAATTTTGACAGTGCAGCAATCATATACAAGGGAATAATGAAAGCAAATGTCTGTGTCTGTATTAATCCTTATGCATTTTGTTCAATTAGGATAATACATGAAGGGGACTAACAGTATCTGAGCATTTTCTTGGTTACTTATGTCCATGGTTTATTAAGTAATCCTAAAAAATAATTATTTGAGGTAGAATGTGTTATAATTCTCACTTGCAAATGAGGAGACTGAGGCTCAGAGATGTTCTTAAATGTGCCTATATCAAACCCAAAGTTTCTGGAGCTTGGATTAGTAGATCCACTTTACTTCAAAGCCTTCTCTCTTGAACCATGCTTCCAGTTGATTGGTATTTAAATGGAAAGCAAGCTATGGATATGTAAATCTATTATATGAGAGTAATCTTACTACACTAAATTGTATATTTTTCCATACTAAAGCTATACTATACAACTATTATGCATAATTTTGAATATTAACATATTGGAATTCAATGGCACGTAGGCTGCTCTAAACTTTCCCTAATTTATCTATATACTAGAGCCCCAGTGCACGAAATTTGTGCATGGGTAGGGTCCCTAGGCCTGGCTGGCGATCAGGGCCATCAGGTTCCCCTCTTCCCCGCCTACCTGCCTCTTCCTCCCCTTGTCACATGCACGCTGCCACCACCACGTGGTTCCCCACCTCTCCTTCCCTTGCTCCCTCAGTGCCCTGCTGCTGCTGCTGGTTGCCCGCCATGTTCAGCACCACCCCCTGGTGGCCAGCACACATCATAGAGAGCCATCGAACTCCCAGTCTCCTGGTCGAACTCCCAAGGGGACACTTTGCATATTAGACTTTTATATATATAGATTTAAAAGCCTTAGCAACTGTTACGACAGAATGAACAGTCGACCAGTTGCTATGATGTGCACTGACCACCAGGGGCCAGACGCTCAAGGAAGCCCGACATACCCCAAGGGGTCCCAGGTTGCAAGAGGGCGCAGGCCAGGCTGAGGAACACCACCCCCCAGTGTACAAATTTTGTGCATCAGGCCTCTAGTCTTTTAATAAAAGGCAAGAATATCTTAAAAAATATGGACTCTCTATGGACTTAGTAAAATGTTACTTAGCTTTGGGTAAAGAGCTAAAATCCAGACACAGAATGGGGATTTAGTATATGAAATGGGTCATTTACTTCTTGCAAACGATATAAATACACTTTAAGCAAGATCCAAACTGCTGCTATTCATTATAGTTATGCTTCAGGAAAGTTCCATTTCTGCAGTTTGATTCTTTGTTTTTCCTTCTGGAAATGAAGCTCACAGTCTTTATATTTGGAAAAAGTGGGTTTAAATTATAGAAATTTTTCAAGATGGAGCCAGCTCTTACATTTCTCAGATGACAAAAGTGAAGCCTGTGTAAGCACACAAATATTGAAGGGCAAAAAGAGGCAGAGGCCCTTTTTAGTGATGTCTGAGTTTAGAGTTTGTGAGTTAATCAAAAAGTTGACTGTCATATTCATATTTATAAAACACTGTCACATCTAAATAACTATATTTCTCTTGAGAAATGCTTAGTCTATCTTGAGACATGAGTAATAACATCGGTCAAGAACAGGGAATAGAGATACACCCGTTTACTCATGCCTGAAACAGCTGCTAGCAATTGAAATATATTCATTGAGTCTCCTTAAGATTAGGAATATCAACTATCTTTACTGTGTTAGTAATATTTAAATTGGCTAGAGAAAATGAACATAATTTGGTTATCAGCCAGTGGGAAAAAAATAGCATAAATACTATCTGTTAATAGTAAGAAAATTACTTTCTTTGTGCTCAAAAATCTTTAAGTAGCTGTTTTTAACATTTACAACTCTGAACTAAGCAAGGACAGAACTGCTTCTCCTGGGGGGCTTTCATACAGTTGAAGAAAGCTAACACTTTACGAAACTTTTTTAAATACGAGTGGTAAAAAGAAAATTCTATCATTGCAGGATACACGCACATGTACACACATAAGATAAGATACTACTATAGAATGTGTTGATTTTAGGCCTCAATATAATAAAACACCCTATGAATATATCTTATGTCAATTTCTTATTTCACCATCTTACTATGGGTCTTCCATTACTTTTCTGGAAAGGCTACAATAGTGTTCTAATTCATTTCTTCTAACTCTTATCGACATGTCATCATTTTATACTAATTCTTAAATATTCAGTGACTCCCCATAGCCTAACAAATTAAAGACAAGTGCTCTGCCAGCTTGGCATTCAAGGCTTCCACCATTCAACCATCACCTGTCTTGTGTACTTGTTTTCTAGTTCTCTGTTCTGGGTCAACTGGTATACTCACTCTTATTTCAATGACTTTCCCTTTCCCATTGTTTATTTTTGATTATGCTATTCCCTCTGGATGGACCCTCTGTCTCTAACAATATTCTCTTTCTATCCTTCACACCTTAAATGAGTCTTTTTTAAAACCTTTCTTAAAGTCACAAGGTAGTATACTAGCTCACCCTGTCTTGAGTTATGTTGAGTGGATGCTTGCCTAACCTGGGCAACCAGATGGACAGAAGCTCTATCTTTTTCACCTCTGTACTTCCTGATGAATGACAGATAGATAGTAAATGTGATATGTGAGGTAAGATGATTTGGCTAAAGGTATAACCTCCATTGATATGTTTTCCATGCCATGGGCTTGAATTGCAAAGTTACAGGCAGTAAGAATCAGTATCAAGGTATGGAAAGAATTTCCATGACAATTTGCCTCTTCTTTTAGATAGATAATTTCTGTGCAGTAAAAATACAGTGTGAGACACATATGTAATTTTAAATTTTCTATCAGTCATGTTAAGAAAAGATTAAATGAAACAGAAGGTTTAAATTAATTCTAATACATATTTTCTTTAACCCAATTGTCCCAAATATTTTCATTTAAACTAAAATAAGTATAAAAATACTCATGAGATATCTCTTTCTCCCTCATTATATATATATATATATATATATATATATATATATATATATATATCTTCCAACTTTATATTCTTTAATAAACTTCTCCTTGGAGAAAGAATTTAAGTAATAATGAAGGAGAGAATATCATGAAAAAAATGGTTCATTACTTGAATTTCACTGTTGACACACCTTTTTTAAATAATTGTTGATGTTTATGTGAATCCCACCTTAATTTGTGAACTTCTCAAAGATAAAGACCAAAAGTCTTATTAAATGGAGATTTGATTACTTCATTTTAATATATATTTGCTAAAAAAGAGTTATTCTTATCATGTGTCTTCTTCTGGACACTGGGGTAAATCCCTCGACCAAGAAATTAAATAATGGAAATGAATCAAAGTCTCCCCAAATGCCTAAATAACTCCTTTTTGTATCAGATGACTTTTGCAGATGTTTAAAATCCAGCAGGTCATACTGGTAGGATGCTGCAGAAAGAGAGGCTTTGGAAAGAGGAGACCAGGTTTTGTCTCTGCCATTTTCTAGCTAAACTATCTGGTGCCTCCTTTGAGCGGGTTTCCTCAACTGTGAAATGTGCACAAGAAGATCTATTTTGCAAGATAATGATCTGGATTAAATGAGAGAGCATATGGAGATATATAATTGAACTTTATCAGGCACTCACTGGAGATCTGTTCCCTTATCCTTCAGTCTGCCCCTTCTCCTTCTCCCCAGACACTCCATAAATGTTGACTTTGTTGAGTGTTGCCATTCCTGGAATTATTATGGCTTAATAGGATCGCCTGAAGACCAAGAAGTATTCAGACTTAGAGACAAAATAACTTTCTGGCATGATGATAGACATGCAAATAACTCCAGACGCAGTGGGAACTATGAAACTGGAGACGATGGGCCTATGAAAATGGAGCTCTGTTGAACTTGGTATCAAATACCCTAGGACTTTTCCTATTGCTTCCTATTCATGCTACATATTGTGGAAGCTTAATTATACAGTGCATTCATTTTTTGATGGTCTTGTAAGTTAGCCTTTTCTTCCCAACTAGGTACATTTGAAAGCTTTTGAATTTAACAACCTACTAATCTACTCCTGGCGTCCCAGTGGGGCCCTGGGCACAGAGTAGCTTACAAGGTAGGCATTTATAAGCCACTTTAGTTGATTGACCGACACCAACAGAAGGATTCTATTCAAACAAAGACTATTGTATTGCACTTGGCAAACAAGGTCCACACCATTACAGGGAGTTACTCAGAGGCTCAATAGTGTTATTAAAGCAATAATGGAAACACAGTAATTAATGGAAACTAATTAATTCTTCAAAAATATCATAAAAACTTACTTCTGAGTGAAAAAGAAGGAAATGGAAGTTATTTGACTACCAATGTCTGATTAAGTGCTAGACTTAGGGACAGAATGTGTTCCCTGGAATTCCAGTTCTTATTTAACGATAATTTATATCTTATTAAGAGCTGCAATACCCGAACTAAACGGAATTCTCATTTCAAATAAGAGAGTGAGAAAAAGTTCCTGTAAATGTTATATGATATGCCACATCATTAAATATTGTGAATTAATCCTACAAAACATGAAAGCTTTACAGCAAAACTTAATTTATCCATGCTGCATTACAGTATACATGTAAACCTTAAAGGTACCTAAAAAATAATCCAACCTACTTGCATTAAAACAATTTTCTGCCTCAGTTAGCACCGTTCCAGTAATTGTTTCAAAATTAACCTGACTTTTGCTCATATAATTTTAAGCCATTGAAGACCAGGGTGAATGGCATACTCTGTACTGTATATCCCACTGAAGAAAAAAAACAATTTTATTATCCCCTATGCTGTCTCATCTGCATCTCTCTTTGCTCCTAGTTCTAAGTTTATTAAGTATGCAAATTTTAGTTCTTCTTTTGTGCCTGAAGATTGTCAATGATACTATCCTTGCCTGATCAACTTTGTATCCTCCATAGCAATTAGCAGGGACTTGGAAACGCACACACAGAGAAATTTATGTAAAATTATTAGCACATAGCAATGATTTCCACAATTATACATCGAGGTATCAAGCACCATTCTAGGTGCTGCAGATATAGCACAAACAAGACGAACAACACCCCTGATCTCATGTTACTTATTTTTACTGGGTAGATAATGCTGGTTAAAATAGAAAATCAACTGACAGTGATAAAATAAAGAAAATAGATTTAGCTATTAATAAATGGTTTGAGGAAAGAGAGAGGATGATATGTTAAAGAGTGACTTGCATTGGGATCAAGTGTACTTTACATCGGTGGTTAAGAAGGACCTGTTTGAAGTCAAGATAAACTCAGAAATGAAAGATGAGAAACTCCCAGGAAAGTTTATTTCAGGTGGTAGAAATATTTTGTGCAGATGCATTATATTATTATTTATTTTTTATTTTTCCCTTTTTAAAAAAATATATTTTTATTTATTTCAGAGAGGAAGGGAGAGGGCAAGAGAGATAGACACATCAATGATGAGAGAGAATCATTGATCAGCTGCCTCCTACACGCCCCACACTGGGGATCGAACCAGCAACCCAGGCAAGTGCCTTGACCAGGAATCGAACCATGACCTCCTGGTTCATAGGTCGACACTCAACTGCTGAGCCACACTGGCCAGGCTACTTTTCCCTTTTTATTGAATGTATTGTGGTAGCACTGGTCAACAAAATTATATAGGTATCAGGGCCCAGCTGGCATGGCTCAGTGGTTGAGCATCAACCTATGAACCAGGAAGTCAGGGTAGGGCACATGTTGATTGTGGGCTGGATCCCCAGTGTGGGGCATGCAGGAGGCAGCTGATCGATGACTCATCATTGATGTTTCTCTCTCTCCCTCTCCATTCCTCTCTGAAATTAATAAAAAATGCAAAAAGAAAAAATTATAGAGGTATAAGGTACACAATTCTACAACACATCATCTGTACACTGTATTATGTGCTCACGACCCTGGCCAAGTCTCCTTCATTACCATTTATCAAGTGCCTTTTATACAAAACGGTATAGTACTTTTATATTTTGTAAGCACATCCTCTCATATACTTTAAATCATATCTAGACTACTAATAATATCTAATGCAATGCAAATTCTATGCAGAGTTGTCATACTGTATTGTTTAGGGAATCATGACGAGAAACAAAAAGTCTCTACACATTCAGTGCAGACACAACCATTGTTGGCCTAATTGCATAGCATACTTCAGCAACAGCGTAACATTTTTATTTTCAAATGTTTTTGATCCATAGTTGGTTGAATTATGGATGCAGAACCCACAAATACACAAGGCCAACTATCTTTCTAGAAAATAAGATATATATGACCATACTTTTAAAAATATATAGAATGTAATATATAATCCTTAAAATATTGTACCTCTATGCTTTTTTCATATAAAAACAGGCCATGACACATTGTTAAACAAAAAGTGGTTTACATAACAACATGCATAGGTAAGATCTCATCCATATAAAATTGTTCACAAATGTATATGTATCTGCATGTAAATATGATATCTTGAAGGGTATGTATAGGAAGTTATGAATTTGGGGTGAATTTGGAAAATGTAGTGATCAAGAATTCAGATGCCTAAGTTCAAATTTCTACTACTTACAAAATGTTTCACCGTGGGCAAGTTATTTAACCTCTCGAAGCTGCCATTTTAACATCTGCAATCTGGAAATAACAATGCTGACCTTATGTTGTAAAATTTTAGCAAATTTATTACTTTTTAAATATATTTTTATTGATTTCAGAGAGGAAGGGAGAGGGAGAGAGAGAGGTAGAAACATCAATGATGAGAGAGAATCATCGACCAGCTGCCTCCTGCACACCCCCTGCTGGGGGTTGAGCCCGCAACCCAGGCATGTGCCCCTGACTGGAATCGAACCCGGGACCCCTCGGTCTGCAGGCCGTCGCTCTATCCACTGAGCCAAACCAGGTAGGGCCCACATTTATTATTTTTATAGAATAAAATATTACTGAGCACATAGAAATACCTAAGTAAACATTTGTTTTTATAATGTTCCTTTATTGTATTATTTTCATAATAGTGGACATCTATTATTTTTATATAATCTATCTTAATTGTTTTACTTAAATACACATGTAAGTAAAAATTACATATCAATTACATAATTAACATCCAACATTTCAACATATCTATTTTTAAAATTAGACTTATAACTAGTGTTAGCACATTAGAATTAATTTTTTTTCTCAACACCCAGCAGCACCTAGCCTAGGCCTGTTGCACCCACACCCTGACCATCAGCCCTCCCAGCAGCCTTTCCTACACCTGATCTGTGCTTCTTCTAGAACCAAAGCTGCTCTCTGAAATGTCCTCCTTCTCAAATGTGTGCCATTCCTCAGGAGTTGAAGAACAGCCCTGGGTTAAGAATTATGAGGCCATAGGTGGGCTCAAATAGAAAAGTGATGAGTCATAAGCATGTACATGTGCTTGTTGATTATGCTCCAATATAGTTTTTATGTATTCACTTTACATTGTTTTCCTGGTAGGTAAGGATGAATGGAACTAGTTACAATGGATTATATACATCTCCAATACAAAAGAAGAATCAAGTCTTCTCTTTAGACTAGCGATTCTCAACCTGTGGGTCGCCAACCTGTGGGTCTCGACCCCTTTGGGGGTCGAACGACCCTTTCACAGAGGTCGCCTAAGACCATTGGAAAACACATATATAATTACATATTGTTTTTGTGATTAATCATTATGCTTTAATTATGTTCAATTTGTAACAATGAAAATACATCCTGCATATCAGATATTTACATTATGATTCATAACAGTAGCAAAATTACAGTTATGAAGCAGTAATGAAAATAATTTTATGGTTGGGGGTCACCACAACATGAGGAACTGTATTAAAGGGTCACGGCATTAGGAAGGTTGAGAACCACTGCTTTAGACCAAGGTTAAAGTTTAAACACCTCAGGCCAGATATGAAATTTTTTTCTGTGGTGTTCTGGAAAAAGTATCTTAATCCAAGAAGTGACTCCTGTGGTAGAGATTTCTGTTGGTATAGGAAGCTGTTGAGTAATTAAGAAAGAGTAACACAACATTCGCAGAGCCATAGAGCACCAGGCAAATTGCACACTCTGCCCTTGGGTGGTACTGGTCTTATTTGATTCTCATCTTAGACTATTACTTTCTGGAGACATTTAAGCAATAGGCCAACTTTGTATTGAATAAAAGTAAATAAAAATGCAAAGAGAAGGCTAAACGAAACTTTCACCTTAAACTGCACTCTCTCTGGTCACTTTGTAAAAAAGCCAAAAGCATTGTGAGACCACAGTCATTGGAATAATACGAGCAGCCTGTACTTTAATAAACTTTTGAAACGATGCTTAGTTTCTTGGTACCGCATATGCCACTGTGTAGAGTTCTCCTGGAGGGACCCACAGCTCTCACACTCAGCCAGGATGGCAGGAACTTAAGGAGACACCAGCTCTCAGAACACTTCCCTATTCCTTGTAAGTGATCACATCATCTATCATGTTATCAAAAGATCAGAGGGCAGGTAAGACAGTTAGTCATCCCTCCTGCCTTCACCATCTACTCTTCCAAAAAAATGTTAATCCCTGAAACACTGGTCTCCGCTCTTTAGTTACACACATGTGGACCAGTATAGGCAGGAGGTACTTGTATTCTCAACCTAGATTCCCCCGTGTGATCTCATGCATACAAAATGTGCTTCAGATTTCTTAACTGAGAAAGTTATAAAATCTGCTTTGGTTTGTTTGTTTGTTTTGTTAATCCTCACCCGAGGATATTTTTCCATTCATTTTTAGGAAGAGTAGAAGAAAGAGGGAAAGAGAAACATCGATGTGAGAGAAACACATCCATTGGTTACCTCCTGCATGAGCCCCGCCAGGGCCTGGGCCTGGGAGGAGCCTGCAACCAAGGTACATGCCCTTATAAGTGCCCTTGACCGGAATCAAACCTGGGACCGTTTGGTCCGCAGGCCAATACTCTATCCACTGAACTAAACCGACTAGGGCATAAAGTCTGTTTTGTATGTAGTAGCCTCCCGCCTCCACCCCGCCCCATCTGCAGTTTTGTTTTCTACAGTCTCAGTTACCTGTAGTCAACCATGGTCTGAAAGTATTAAATAAAAAAATTCCAGAAATAATTCATATTTTAAATCATTTGCCCTTCTCAGTAGCATGATGAAATCTCACACAGCCCCACTCCATCCCCTCCGGAACATTAGTCATCCCTTCATCCAGTGTTTCCATACTGTATATACTGTTAGTCACTTAGTATCTATCTCAATGGCCAGGTTGACTTGTCGCCATGTGGCAGTACTTGAGTTCCAGCAACCTTTATAGTAGTCTAACACTACATCACAATACCTACGTCATTCATCTTTCTTCATCTCATCTTAAAGGCACTACATTATCTCACGAATAGAGGTGAATACAGTAGAATAAGATACAGTGGGGCCTTGACTTAACAAGTTTAATTCATTCCGTAATGGAGCTCATAACTCAAATTACTCGTATGTCAAATCTTAAAGTGAATGAGTGAGACACGTGATGCTGGGTGGCGTTCACTGTGACGTTCGCTGCGCCAACTAGCAGTGAGGTATCTGAAGCTGGCTCGTAACCCGAATTTTAGCTCGCAACTCAAAGCAAAAAATCGGCCGAGAGACGGCTCATATCTCAAAAAAGTCGTTAGTCGGGACACTCGTAAGTCAAGGCCCCACTGTATATTGAAAGTGACCACGTTCGCGTAACTTTTATTATAGTGTATTGATATACTTGTTCTTTGTTGTTTTTAGTTATTGTTCAACTCTTACTGTGCTGAATTTATAAATGAAACTTTATTACAGGTATGCACGTATAGGTAAAAACATAGTAGGTATAGGGTTTGGTACTCTCTCAGGATTCAGACATCCCCTGGGGGTCTTGGAATGCATCCCCTATGGATAAGAGGGACTCCTGTACTTTTAATATTTATTACTGACTGTGTGCCAGACATCATCCTACAAATTTAACAAACAAAGAAATTAAAGGTCAGAGAGATGTATTAACTTGATCAAGATAACTTGTTACAGTAATGATGACACAATAGGGACTGAGTGTAAATCCCTAAACCAAATGAATCTAAAGGCTCTGTATGTTGACACATACAGAGTCTATTAGAAAGTTGAATGTTACCATTGCTTCTGTTATTAGAGATAATACATGGCTTGTTTCTCCCTCATATCTCCCCTTCCATAGCAATGAGTGATTTAAAAGCATTTTTGGCAACATATCAGCTTTTCAAATGGCAACTGGAAAGACCATAGTAATCATGTACCTTCCCATTGGAAAATTTGAAATTAGTTATAACATCTAAACATTCTTAAATTGGATCATATTTACAATTGAATCATCTTTTTGAGAATTCAATAATAATTTCTTTTACTAAAATAAAAATGTAAATCAGGTTGTCATTGCAAAGCATCAGGATGTAGGCCACAGAAACAAATCAAAGACCCAATAGGCATTTGGCATTGACTTCAAGTATGAATCAACATGCTTTCTCTTCAAAATTTTTAACCGAAAAGTGTTTTGAATCCCTGGGATCAGAACTGACAAAAGTAAAACTGGCCTTCTTTTGAAAGCATTTAGAGACTTAGATTTATAAATGTGTGAATACACACTCCATTGCTTAATATCACAGTAAGCTGCTAAGTGCTTCTTGTCTAAGCTATTCAAGAGAAAGGGAATCGGAAATACTAAAGAAGTGTTTGACAATTCAGCTTAATGCTAAGCCAAAGCCAGTAGTAACTGTCAAGGCACTTACACAGAAACAATGTCTATCTGCTTTGAAACTGACGTGGGTCCTCTCTTTGGTTCAGTGTTCACTGAGCATAAATGAAAAGGCTTTTACCAGGTTCAACATGTAAAGTATTTGTGCCCACTAACAGAGTGCTTAATATGCCCTAGCCAAGTAGGGGGGGCTAGATTTTGTGGGTCTGAAGATTCTACAATTTTGGGGACTCCCTTTAAGTACAAGATTATAAAATTACACACTGGGCTTTGAAAGTGCCCATGCCAGTGAGGGGCTCTGAGTTCAAGTTTTACTTACTTCATAAAAAAATGGGCTCTGTCTCCAGCAAAAGATTCTTTTTGCATCTTCTTGCATTCACTGATGAAAAATAGGATTTGTTTGCAAAAGAACCATTACAATTATTTTATGAATCTAAGCAAACCAATTTCAGCCAATCAAGAAGACAGTTTACATATTATTCAGAGTTCAATAATGGCATCCTAGTTTTAGTGATTAAATACAATATGTATTAATTCGTATTTGTTCCATCCTCAGCATTTTAAAACAGGCATTAAGAATTCAGAGCAACATACCTAAGTTTACAGTGTAGTTACAGGTGTATTTGTATTTGGTGGGTAGTGGGAGAAGTCTCAGCCTCTGTCTACCAGTCTTAGCAGTTGGTTATGAATCAGATACGTAAGATAGGTAAAGGGATATGGGATTGACTCAGTGAAGATATTAGGTCTCTTTATAAATAGTATAAGGTAGAGTAATATTCTAGGAAAATTAGAGTTCTATGAATTAGGTAAATGAAGCAGTTACCTGCATTTTTAAAGTCTTAAGAATACCACCATTGTCTAAAAATTGTTAAGTCATGCAAATGAGTCTTTTCTTTTTCTTGTAGTTTTGACATTTTCTCTTTATCTTTTTCATTGAATTTATTGGAGTGACACTGGTTAACAAAATTATATGGGCTTCTGATGCATAATTCTACAACACATCATCATCCACCCCACGTCAAGTCTCCCTCCATCATCATGTATCCCACCCACCCCCACTATATCCTCCTTCACCCCTCACCCCCTTCTCCCTCTGGCAATCATCACACTGTTGTCTGTGCCCATGAGATTTTTCGGTTTTCCTTCTTTTTTGTCTATTCCTCCATCCCCACCTAGTCCCACCCCTGCCCCACGACAGCTGTCAACCGCTCTCTTTCTAAGGAGTCTTTAGATGTGTTCTGCACAATACTGTCTTCAGTTCTCCCATTATGCTTGGTGAATGTGTAGACAGTTGAGTTAAGAGTGCCTCCTTCTTAATTCCAAAGAGAAAGAAAAGAGAAACAGCATGTTGCGATGGAAAAAAACACTAGGACAGGCATTAGAAAAATTAAATCTTGTCTAGTGGTTCTCAAGCTATAGCACATCAGAATCACTTGGAGAACTTGTTCAAACACAGAATGCTGGGTCCCATCCACAGGGTTTCAGTAGGTGTAGGTATAGGATCCACAGATATGCATTTTTAAATTTTTTAAATTCTATATAATTTTAAAAATACATTTTTATTGATTTCAGAGAAAAAGGGAGAGGGAGGGATAAAAACATCAATGATGAAAGAGAATCATCAATTGGCTACCTCCTGCACGCCAGCAACCCAGACATATGGCCTGACATGGAAGCGAACCATGAACTCCTGGTTCATAGGTCAACGCTCAACCACTGAGCCATGCCGGAGGGCAATATGCATTTTTAAAATGCATCCAAGGATATGTTTATTGTTTTAGAGAGAGGAATGGGGGAAGGGAAAGGGAGAGGAAGTTAGGGAGAAAGAGAGAAACATTGATCTGTTGCTTTCCGTTTGCATCCTGACCTGGGATTGAACCTGAAACCTAGGTATATGCTCTGATATGGAATTGAACCCACAACCTTTTGTGTACAGGGATGACACTCCCACCAACTGAGCCACCCTGCTAGGGCACATGTATGCATTTCTAATATGTTCCTAGCCTAGGTGATACTGATGTTGCAGAACTACACTTTGCGGACCACTGATGAAGTCCAGTGTGTGGCTCCATTTTCTCATCTGTAAATGGGGATGTTGACCTTGGTGAAGTCCAGGGTACCTTTTAGCATTCCTTTTTTTAGATATATAATTCTCTGATTCTAACACATTGCCTAGCCCCAGTCCTGGACCCAGGAATCACATTCTTTTGTGTTTATTCAATTCCTCCAGTGCCCTCTGTAAAATATGGAAGACTCAGTGTAAATGCAAAATTTCACATAGTACAGTATACGGCTGATATAGTAATTTCTGACAAATAGCTCAGATTTCAAAATTGGAAGGATTGTCAGGAAATCTTCAAAGGAACAGGCTCTACTCAAAAATTTATAGAGGTAAAAATGGAAACCATCAATATAACAAATTGCTTTTGGAAAATTTAAGAAACAATTTTGTATGTTCAAATGTGAAAACCCCAAATTGCCTTATACTGCTTTCTCTTTTGCTAGAAAACAGCAAATATTAAACTTGATGTTCTCTTTCTTTCTCCCTCTCTTTTTTCTCCCTCCTTCCCTAAAGAATTTCCTAAGCCTTTCAATAAGCAGATATGAAATTTTATGCCTGTAAGCTTCCTCAAGGCTTTCAGTATATGCAAATTGATTTGTATATCTCTCTGCAAGATGAAAGCTCCATAATAACATACATATACATCATCTCATTAGATAAAGTACCAGTGGAAATCTAAGATCTGCTGTATGGAAAACATGAAATCCTCCCCCACTATAACCTATAATCTTTATTATCTCAAATATGCCTGCTAATAAAAAGCATTTTATATTCCCTAAGTAGGTGTAAGAAGAAATCTCCCATATCAATATGGTCCTCTTATAAACTTTACCTAATTATCAGCATGAGTCCCAAATTTCTATCTGCCTACATCCAATACCTCATGAATATACCCTTCTATGTCTCTTAAAGTAGACTGGCCCTCCCTTACATACACATTCTTCCTCTCTCCTAGGGTCTATCTTTGATATAACATCACTATCACTTTATATCTACATAGCACTTGGCAATTGGCACACAACCTTCACCAATGACATCTCATTAGATTCTCAGAACAATCCAATGAGTAATTAGGACAAATATTATTATGCCTATTTTATCCAAGAGAAAATAATAATTTTGAGATATTTATACACTTAGATATCCTAAATATAGTATTTCTTTGTCTGCTAATTCTGTTCTTTATAATAAACTTCCCATGTTAAAAAAAATAAGCATAAGTCCCTGGCCAGTTTGGCTCAGTGGATAAAGCATCAGCCTTGAGAACTGAAGGGTTCAGGGTTAAATTTCAGTCAAGGGCACATACCTAGGTTGCAGGCTCGATCCCAGGCCCTGGTTTGGGCACATGTGGAAGCAACCAATCCATGTGTCTCTCTTATATCGACATTTCTCTCTCTGTGTCTCTCCCTGTCCCTTCCACTCTTTCTAAAATCAATGAAAAAATATCCTTCAGCAAGGATTAACAAAAAAAATATCATAAGGATACCAATTAAAATTTTTTAAATATATTTTTATTGATTTCAGAGAGGAAGGGAGAGGGAGAGAGAAAGATAGAAAGATCAATGATGAGAGAGAATCCCTGATTGGCTGCTTCCTGCATGCCCCGCACTGGGATGGAGCCAGCAACCTGGGCATGATCCACTGAGCCTATTCACTGAGTCAAACCGGCTAGGGCCCAGTTTTTATAATAATTATAAATATCAGCTAATATTGATTGAGGACTGTTACTGGTCAGGCACATGAACTTTGACCCTCATAACAGCCTTAGTTATTTAGGGGACGAATTATATATCTTCATTTTTACAGAGGAACAAATCAAGGACAGAGCATCTAACTTTACTAAGAGTCCATGCTAGTAAGTGGTGAAGCCAGATTCACACTCTGACACTGGCACCCCAGAACTTATACTAGGAAATAGTAGTGGCATAGTCTAATTTGTAACTATATATATATATACACACACATATATTGTATTGAAATAGAAATGTACATAGAATTTTTCAAAGCTGAGGGATCCAAATTTGGTGGGTTCAACTTCTATGAGAAATCGACACAACTCTAAAACCATAGAGAGACTGTAGGACAGCCTAGTGTTAAAGGAGACAAAGCAGAATGATTTAAAAAGCCATATATATATATGTACTAGGAGCCTGTTGCATGAAGAGATTCTTGCAAAAGGCCTTGCTTCCCCTGGCTGCCTGTACCAGTTTTCCTCCGACACCTGGGACCCAGGCCTTCGCTCAGGCCACAGCAGAGAAGGCAAGCCTCTTCAGTCTTCAGTCATCTTCAGTCTTGAGTCTTTGCTCTGTGCCTGCATATGCAAATTAGCCACCATCTTCGTTGGGTTAATTTGCATACTCATCCTGATTGGCTGGTGGGCATAGCAGAGTGACACCAATTTGCATGTTTCTCTTTTATTAGTGTAGCTGTATTGTTCTGGCTCCATTTTGATTTCCCATACATCAATTTTGAAAGGATATCCACAGCTCAGGATGATGTGGGATTTCATTTTTTTTTTTTTTTTTTTTACAAAAACATCCTAAAATAGAGACTTAAGAGAACATTCAACAGGTCAAAGTAACAATGGTTTAAGTATGTAATTTAGCATTTGCAACAAGAAAAAATATATATATACACACACATACACAAACCATTCATTATACCTCTTGCATGCCTCACACTCTTATAACATATATATTGCAGTTTGGATGACTGCATCAGGACTAGAGTCATAATTATTACATCATTTCACTAGATTCAGATTCATCTATGAAGAGAACATTAAAATGCTCTAGAAAAATCAAAGCTATAGATGAGCAGTTGGAAATTAAATGGGTTGTAATGTAAATAAACCCTAGTAGCTAGAAGAACTTGCCTGCTATGTGCCAGAGTTGTCAGTATTTACATGCATTATTTTATTTAATACTCATAGCAGCTATATCGAGGAAGCATATTTTTGTTTTGTTTTATTGATTTCAGAGATGAAGGGAGAGAGAGAAAGAGATAGAAACATCAATGTTGAGAAATAATCACTGATCAGCTGCCTCCTGTACACCCCTACTGGGGATTGAGCCAGCAACCCGGGCATGTGCACTGATGAGAAATTGAACTGCGACTTCCTGGTTCATAGGATGATGCTCAACCACTGAGCTACACTGGCCGGCCGGGCAGGAAGCATATTTTTAAAACAACAGCCAATGAAACAAAAGCAGAGAGATGATGGGGCCTGTCTAAGGCGGTGTGAGTATACTTTGGGTGGGTTTCTGAAGCTCAGAATGCTTTGGTCCATGTATTAGCTGAATGATTCTGGCAAGTTGCCATACTATCCATGATGAGGTTTTCTCCTCTTAAATAACAGCACCTGCCTGGAGCATTTCAGATGAAATGAGTTAAAGTATATTAAATATGTAAAGCAGTCAGCATAGAAGGTATTTTACAAAGGGCATATTTATTACCACTACTATAATTTTATGGCTAATGATGTAGCCCAGCAGAGAGGGTAGATTGCCTTTGTCCTTCATATACTCAACAAATAGTGCAAAGTTCAGCATATTTTCCTGTGTATTTTGCAGTTTCAGGAAACTAAGACAAGTACAGCAACCATTGATTTGTAAGAAGCCATCTCAGAGAGGCAAGCTTTCCAAATTTTTCCAGAGAAAACACCACCTCACTTTGGCTTTCAACCTGTCTTTCAGTCTTAGCCAACAGTAAGTAGTTGTGCTCTCCAAATATTTAGTTAACTCCAGACATAAAATATGCATGAGTTTGAATAAGAAGAAAATTCAACATAAAATTCTAAGAATATAGGCATTTCCTGGCCGGTGTGGCTCAGTGGTTGACCAGGAGGTCACAGTTCGATTCCCAGTCAGGACACATGCCCGGGTTGTGGGCTCGATCTCCAATAGGGGTCATGCAGGAGGCAGCTGGTCGATGATTCTCTGTCATCATTGATGGTTCCCCCCCCTTCTTCTTTTCCTTCCCTTCTCTGTAATCAATAAAAACATATTTTAAAAAAAGAATATAGGCATTAATAGAACTAGCAGTTTTTAAACATTGGAAGGCCGTATTATATTGAAACTGGCTTCTGAATTACACTTTTTTTTATCTCTTTGCCTGCAGATCGGCACCTGGAATAGTCTAGTCAACCCAGCCTGCTCCCAGCATCACCACCTCCCTATCCTATAGCCACTACTTCCTTACCACCTTTTGCTAATTTTTTCCCTTTACAACAATATTGGTGCCATGTCTACCTCCAAGTCACGCCTGGTTATTCCAAGGTGACCAACCATTTCATGATTACCAGATACACTGGCTTCTTGCAATCTTAATTTTCCTTTTAGTCTGTGGAGTGTAGGGAAGAACAAGGCAAGAAGCAAGGATGCTGCTAAGAATGCTATACTGCTCTGGACAATGTGTGTTTGCTTTGTATTGAGGGAGGGGCAGTAAAATAAAAATCATTTGCTGTACATTGTGAAGTTAAATTTTTCTATTTATTACGTGCTTTAAAGTTACAAAAATAGAAAGACTCCCTGTTTTCTAACCAAAAAGTCAATAATTGCACAAGCTAAGTTTACAGTTGAACAAATAGGAGGGAACAGGATTAAAATAGTTTCTTCTGTGTTCTTCAAGCAACCAGTTACTCCTCAGAGGAGACCATGAGTCATGGGATCCTCTCCCAACAAATTAAAGAAGAGTTTTCCTGTACATACACACATTTGAATCAGAAAAAAAAAGCTGCTAGTAAAATAAACTGTCATCTTGCCCCACGAATTAGGATAATACCCTGTTTATCTGCAAGATAAGGGTGAAGATTGTTCGTGAAAAAGAAGTCCACTTTGCAAATTTAGTGAAGTATTTTTTTGGGGGGAAGACAAATCGTGACTCAGCCTCTCACTTAAATTATACATTCTCTCTCCAGAGTAGCTGCTCCTGTCATTTTTCTGTGCAGATAGAGGAAGATGATTCAACAACGATGCCATCAACACGCTGACAGGCAAGACAGCAGCCCAGAACTTTTCTGCCTCAAACTTAGGGTCTAGTACTTGCTGGACCTGGAAAAACTTCAGATGAAATGCTTTCAGATACCAGTATGGTGAACAGAACGATGGTTGCCAGAAGGGAAGGAGATTGGGGCCTGGTTGAAAAGGTGGAGGTAAGAAGTACAAATCGGTGGTTACAAAATATTCCCGGGGATGAAAACTATAGAATAGGGAATACAGCCTAATAATATTCTAATAACTAGGCATGGTGCCCGGTGGGTACAGGAAACATCAGGAGAAAGGCTTTGTAAAGTTTATGATTATCTAATCACCAGGCTGTACACCTGAAGTCTAAAACTATTACAAAATAATGAATGTAAACTGTAACTGAATTCATTATCGTGTTATTTACAATAGCCAAGATTTGGAAGCAGCCCAAGTATCCATCAATAGAGGAGTGGGTAAAAAAGCTATGATAGATTTACACAACGGAATACTACTCAGCCAAAAAAAGGGAAGGAAATCTTACCCTTTGTGACAGCATAAAGGAGAACATTATGCTAAGTGAAATAAACCAGTCAGAGAAAAACAAGTTCCATATGATTTCACTCATGTGGAATCTAATGAACAAAATAACAAACAAAACAGAAACAGACTCATAGATAGAGAACAGACTGACAGCTGTCAGAGGGGAAAGGGGTTTCAGGGCTGGGTGAAAAAGGTGAAGGGATTAGGCAAAAAAAACCCTCACAAAAACAAAACACATAGATATATATGTACATCAATATGGTAATTACCAGAGGGAGAGGGGGTGATGGGAGGTAAAAGACAGGAGATAATGGTGATGAAAGAAGACTTGATGTTCAGTGATGAACACACAATACCATATGCAGATGAAGTATTATAGAATTGTACACCTGAAACCTACATAATTTTATTAATCAATGTCACCCCCAAAAATTCAATAAAAAAGTAAAAACAAAACTGTAATTGAAAAATACAATAAAATAAAAAAGATGTCAATGTGGTGTTTTGTTTTGTTTTGTTTTGCTTGGTTTTAATCAGTTAATGGTATTCTGCATCCCATCTGGCTGGATCTGGGAATGTACAACTCTTAGTTCCCCTTTGAGGAGGAGGTACCATGCCAGGTAAACCCCCCAGGGTACTGTGGTCTCCCCTGATGGCTCTCATGTACCCAATTTATCACCGCAATGGAAGTGCTGCCTGGAAATCAGCCCTCGCTCACTCAGAAAAGTGCCCAGGAAGCCAGAGGGACCGAATAGGAAAGGCCCCGTGGCCTGTGCTTAGTGGCCTATGCACAGCAGCCTGGCACAGAGACCCCAGGGGCTTGCTTTGGCTTCTGCTACTGCAGGTTTGTGCATGAAGAAGTGGCTCCTCTCTTCCACCCCAACCATCAGCCTAGGAAATGTCTTATACGTCAAGGAAGAAGGGGGAGACACATATGTTCAAAAGATAAACAGACTGGCAAATTTTAGTACAAAGAAATAAAACTTTAAAAATTAAGTTGGATTGGATCTGATTTCTAAAACCCTTCGTTCAAATGGCCTGTCCTGGTCATTATGTTTTTTGTCCAACAGTTATGTTTTCCCCAAATTGAAGTAGCAACTTACATCGAGAACAGTGCCTGATTCCTAACTCTGTTTAAAGAACTGTTGTCTGAATGTCATCCCTCCATTTCTGACTGTGAATCCTGTTCATGCTTGTACCGTGGGTAAGTATCATCTGATCGCACTTCTCATCAACTCGTCTGTGCCAGCCAATCTGTCCTCCTGGCTGTTTCTCCATCCAATCACGCTTTTTTCCCTCAGAGCTTTTGAGCCCTGTGTTCCCTCTGCTGGCAATGTTTTCCCATTCATAGCTACATCTTTATTATTGACTTCTTTCTGCAAATGACAACTCTTCAGAGATCTCTGCACCATCTTACCTGCACACCCCAACACCATCGGTCTATTGCCAGTCAGAAAATTCTTCTTAAAAATTTTAATTTACTGTGTATATCCTCTCCTAAAAGGCCCGGTCCATGATGCCAATGGATTGTGTGAATTTGGCCCACAGCTTGGTTCCCAATATCCAGAGCAGTGCCTAGACAGGGGTGGGCAAACTTTTTGACTCAGGGCCACAATGGGTTTTTAAACTGGACCGGAGGGCCAGAACAAAAGCATGGATGGAGTGTTTGTGTGAACTAATAGAAATTCAAAGTAAACATCATTACATAAAAGGGTATGGTCTTTTTTTTTTTTTAGTTTTATTCATTTCAAACGGGCCGGATCCGGCCCGTGGGCCGTAGTTTGCCCAGGGCTGGCCTAGAATATACACCCCAAATGCTTGTCCAGTGAATCCATGACTGAGCAAATAAAGAGAGGCAGGAATTAGTTGGTAGAGTTTAGGCATCTGAGCTGCAGTTGGGCCCATTACCTGCAGTTTTGTGGGTCAGTGTAATTCTCAACATTGTGCAATGAAAAGCGGGACCAGCTCTGTGTTCTGTTCTCCTCTGACATTACTGAGTCAAGTCTCATCTCTGGGAGAGAGGGATTTCTATGAGTTATTGATTTGTCATAATCTCTCCCTTCCATGAGACTAAAAATTGTATTTTCAACATGTGGCTCTATGTATTATCTCTGGCTTATAGTGATACTTAATTACCCTTTACTTCCTCTCATAATAGGTCTTATCTTTCCAGGCTGCACTTTAGGAAAGAATTCTGTGACCTTTTTTTATGTCCCCCTATGCCACATATGTAACAAATAAGTTGAGTACCCAGTTGAAAGAATACCAAGGACATTGCTAACCTCACTTGTACTTCACTTTGCCAGATAGGTGGCATCATTATCCCCCAATATCGTGTAAATATCTTAGCATTTAACCAAAAATTCTAGGAGGTTTATCTCCTTCTAGTCTGAACAGTGGCTATTTCATAAAAATTTGTAGGAACAAGTGTTTTTATTTTCAAGGGTAGTCATAGAACCTGCTAGATAAAATGGCTACAATTAGTTTACACATCAGATATACGTCCAAGTTCATATCTCCTTACTGTTTAAATTGACAGCTAATTGCACTCATCTGAAGCCAACAGGATAATTCACCTTCAGGCTTCCAAATCCAAGGCCAATCACTGCACAGATTGAAATGAGTAGAGTGGCACGTGGGCACTTTCAGAACTGCCTGCTGCTGGGTGTGTGCTGTAATATTCACAATGAACACTGCCGCTAGTTCTGTGGGGACAGCAATCTGAGAAGCAGGTGCCATGGCTGTGCTGTCTCCATACCCACTCGGAAAGGGGATCTCCACTCACCAGCGCTACTCCCCCAGCATGATAGACTCCGTGACACAAGGGGCTCATCTCCACAGCCTCAGACAAAGAACTTTGAAGAAGAGATAGTTTTAGGGTTTAGATTCAAAAGAAAAAAAAGCTGTATGCTATTTGAAAGGGCAGTATTAGATCACTATTTGGAAGAATTCAGTATGTATCTTCCTTGGTGTTTCAGTTACCAGTGATTATTTTGCAGGAGAGATGGTACCTTCAAGTACTCGCTGAGCTTTTACCAGTGAGGCTAGCAACAGGACAAATGGCCTTTTTGTGTGAATGTTCTCAGGGAATTTTCCTCTTATTCTGGGTGAAACTATTCAACACAGCCAAAATGAAGGAAGAGGAATCCAGGATGCTTTTCTCCACAAGGCATGGGGAGAACTAAAAAGAAGGACTGTGATTTCACAAATAATTATGCTCCTAGCAAAAGCAATTCACAACTAATTATGAGAGAAAGATACAACTTCTTACAGCATAAGTATGAAGAGCTAAGAAAAAATAAGGCTTGACATGATATGGAACCCTACAGATTAAGCATGCAGTTTGTTTTCAGTATATGAACCATCTTCTAATATTCATGTCACATTCAAACATTTTACCGGTAGGGAAAAAAATAAAATCATTGAATTGGACCATAACATTATGCGGAAAAACATTAAATATATTAATGTTACTGATTTCATCAATGTTTTATGTTCCTTCTATGTTTTAAGCCATGTGTCATGTCTTAATCCTACAAACATGTGCCATTTCAGGACTTTGAACCTGTTGTCTCTGGGACTTTGCACATGCTTAGTCATGCCTGGATGTTCTTGTCTTCTCTATTTGCCTGATTCCCTCCTTGCCTCTTTGAAACTTTTGTCCAACTGTCCCTCCTTAGTGAGGCCTCCCTGACTTCACTAAAAACTGTAATCATAACCCCTGCCCTCAAATGTGAGTGCTTTTATTTCTCTCTTTAGCATTTACCATTCTCTAACAGAGATGAAATCTCCTTATTTTGTCTGTTGTTTAGCTTTCCCAGTAGCACAGAAGTGCCCAAGGGTTTTTCTGTCGGTGTTTTTTTTTAATTTTATTGTCATATTCTTTGTAGATAAAGCTATTCCTGGGGTGTTCCTCATTTATATTACCTTGGCAGATGTTAACTCAATGACTGATATTAATATTTATTTGG
Source organism: Myotis yumanensis (assembly GCF_028538775.1). Classification (NCBI taxonomy): domain Eukaryota; kingdom Metazoa; phylum Chordata; class Mammalia; order Chiroptera; family Vespertilionidae; genus Myotis; species Myotis yumanensis. The sequence continues at coordinate 28,703,615 of NW_027223764.1, read as the reverse complement.
GTTCTTTTGAGAATCATCCATGTTCTTCAAATATTATTTGGAAGAAAATAGAGACCTTTATAAAATAATGACTCTTTCTGTCACCCAAAACATTAATTACCACTACCAGTAATTACTTTCCAACTTTGGGGATGGAGTGAGTAATACCAGTAGACGAAGAAACTTGCTGTTTCTGTTATTGTTGTCATAGCTGCAGTATATCAAACTGTAACTTAACATTATTGTGTGTCCTAGGCCTAAATATAAAATCTCAAGTTAGATATCTGGTGATTAAGAGGGAAAAAAATTCTGAAAGCAACTAAACATTCTAGAAACTCTCATTTAGAATGAACCCTAGTGCATTCTTTGGTTTAAAAGTGTACTTTTTACTTGGTAAACTGTGCAAGAACAGAAATAACCTCTGAAGATTTTATTCAAAGTATGATGGTTACATTTAAAAAACGTTGATGAAGCCTGGATTGTTCTCTATACTTTGGAATAGGCAATAGTGCCCTGTTGGAGCCACAAGATTCAACAGACTCCAGCTATGACAATCAGACACAGAAATTACAGCAACCAAAGAGGGATAATGCATTTTCAGATGATGCCCTCAGATGTATTTATTTTGTCACTGCCTAATCAAGAAAGAAACTCAGGGTCAGGAGTATAGCAGAAACCCAAATACACACACACACACACACACACACACACACACACACACCCCACCACACACATTAGTAAACCAACAGGAAATTTTCCACTATTTCTTACTTAGAAGTCTTAAAGGTAACTCATAGCTATTATAATGTAACTAGAGGCCTGGTGCATGAAATTTGTGCACGAACCGGGGGGGGGGGGGGTGTCCCTCAGCCCAGCCTGCACCCTCTCCAATCTGGGACCCCTCGAGGGATGTCCAACTGCCCATTTAGGCCTGATTCCAGTGGGACATCCCTCTCACAATTCGGGACTGCTGGCTCCCAACCACTCACCTGCCTGCCTGCTTGATTGCCCCTAACTGCTTCTGCCTGACAGCCTGATCACCCCGAAACCACTCCTCTGCCAGCCTGATCGATGACTAACTGCTCCCCTGATGGCCCAATTGCCCCCAACTGCCTTCCCCTGCAGGCCTGGTCCCCCCCCAACTGCCCTCCCCTTCTGGCCTGATCGCCCACAACTGCCCTCCCCTGCTGGCCATCTTGTGACGGCCATCTTGAGTCCACATGGGGGTGGCCATCTTGTGTTGGAGTGATGGTCAATTTGCATATTACCTCTTTATTATATAGGATATTAAAGTTAAATTTCAGATGCCTCACATGTGCTATTCAGTTTGATATAATTTTCATCTTTCAGCCTTATTTATAAATAACCACCAAAGACCTAACTGGTTTGGCTCAGTGGATAGAGCAGTGGCCTGTGGGCTGAAGGGTCCCAGGTTCCGTTCCGGTCAAGGGCATGTACCTTGGTTGCGGGCACATCCCCAATAGGGGGTGTGCAGGAGGCAGCTGATCGATGTTTCTCTCTCATCGATGTCTCTAACTCTCTATCCCTCTTTTTTCCTCTCCGTAAAAAATCAATAAAATCTATATAAAAAATAAATAAATAAGTAAATAATAAATAAATAAATAACCACCAAAAACAACTTGTAAAAGATAAAAGTCTGTGACATAACCTTAATTTATATTTTTCATACTTTATCCTGGTCTTTGCTATTAAACCAGGTATATAACACTTCCCTAATATAAATCTGCTGGTGACACTATTTTTAAAATAGCCTAATTTTTAAAAATGGCAATTTTGACCAATCTCCTTTAGTTATATAATACAAAGATGACAAAACACTCCAAGCTACTTATCAGGATTAGGATTTAAATACTAAATCTCTTTAACTGTTATAATTTGAGAGAGCCCTTTACACTTTACACCTTAGGAGATTATTTTCCCTATATATATTTTTTCTTTTTAAAAAAAAAACAAAACTTCCATCTTTCACTGGCTGTGTAACCTTAAGCTAATTGCTTTGTCTTGCTGAGTTTCAATTTCCACATCTGTAACATAAGGGATAATGCCATCAACTTTCAGGGCTGTTGATAGGATCAAAGATAATATGTGTCAAGAACCTTGTAAAATATCTGGCACTGTAGGTCCTCAGCAAAGTCATACTACTGAGATGACTAATCATGTAACAAAATGTTGTTGTTTTTTTTTTTTTAAGTCAAATGGATATCTTTCTGTTTAAGGCTTTCTAAACACACAAGGTTTCTTAGATAATATATTTTAGAAGTGGTATTTTGAGGTCTAAATAAATATGGTATTGAAATGAGTTACAATACAAGAGCAACAAAAAGGTGTTTGCCTGAATAAACAAACAAGTAAAAACACAGAGAAACTCATAGACACAGACAACATTATGGTGGTTACCAGATGGGAAGCGGGGTGGGGTGAGGATGAAGCGGGTAAAGGGGGTTAAATATATGGTGATGAATGGAGACTAGACTTTGGGTGGTAAACACACAAGGCAATATACAGATGATGTATTATAGAACTGTATACTTGAAACATATAGTCTTATCAACCAATGTTATCCCAATAAATTTAATAAAACAAAAAACAAAAAACTGGGACCAGGCCAGTGTGGCTCAGTAGTTGATTGTCAACCTAAAAACCAAGAGGTCGCTGGTTTGATTCCTGGTGAGGGTACATGTCCCTGTTGTGGGCTCCATCCCCAGTAGGGGGCGTGCAGGAGGCAGCCAATTGATGATGTTTTCCTCTCATCAATCTATCCCTCTCCCTTTCTCCCTAAATAAGTAATAAATAAATAAGTAAATAAATAAATAGGCATTTAAAATAAATCATGACTTAGAATTAATAAAATTAATAACTGGCTTTTTATAAATGTATGTTAGCCAAAATAATTTATCTGTTACATACTACTATTTAGTCACCTAAATTGAATCATAAGCTCATTTTTTATGAATTTATATGGCATGCAATTCTTGGTTTTCTAATAGGCCTTTATTTTAAAACTGAGAAACAATGATTTAATTAGTTACATATTTTTTTCCCCACTCTAATGTATTTTTAAAACTTCAAAACTGGACTTTAGTTAATAATAATGTATCAGTATTGATTTATTCATTGTGACAATTGTACATAGTTATGTGATATATTAACAATAGGGGAAACTGGGTGTGGAGCATATGGAAACTCTGGAATTTCTTTGAAACTTTTCTGCAAAGCTAAACTATCCTGAAATGAAAAGTTTAATTTTAAAAATTCAAAACTAACTCTAATCCTATTAAAATAAAAGAGGCAAAAATCTGTGAAACTGCCAGTGAAATTTAGTATAGATTTTTAACAGAAGTAACATGTTTTTATGTATAAATCAAATGTTTACCTTTTCTTAGAAATTCTAGGAATTAACTTGGCTTTTACATAGAGGCTATGGATTTCAAGGTCATTAACTTTTCATTTATAAATTCCATGCATCCCATTGTCTTAACTGACAAATTCATCGGTGCTCTATGCTTCTAGATAGACAGATCTCACCCAGAGGGAAGAAAAGAAGCAGAACCTACCCACCAAGATGGACTTAATTTGTTTCATCATTGAAAAGGCTCACTGAAGCCAGATATTAAACATAATGTAGAAGACTGTGGGATACAAAAAGGCTGCAGAAATAGATCCTATAAGGACCAGTGGCCTAAAATTAAATTGATCATTCCTCTGTTGTGATAAAGTCAAAGTGTATTTCTAGTGAAGTTTCTATTAGGAGGAAAAAAACCACAACAGTTCAACTAACATTTGTTAGATCACATATAAAGGTATGATCAAGAGTGATGATCCTTTCAGTTATCTATATAATAAAAGTCTAAGCAACCATTATGGCAGAATGACCAGAATGACTGGTTGCTATAATGCACATTGACCACAAGGGGGCAAATGCTCACTGCAGGAACTGACTCCTGGTGGTTAGTGCACTCCCACAAAGGGAGTACCGCTCAGCCAGAAGCCAGGCTCATTGCTGGCAAGTGCAGCAGCTATGGCAGGAGCCTCTCCTGCCTCCAGAGCAGTCCTAAGGAGCAGCGAGCCACGCAGTAAGGAGTAGCAAGCAGGCAGGCGGTAAGGAGTGAGGGGGTCCCAGACTGCAAGAGGGATGTCCACCTGCCAGCTTAGGCCCTCTCCCCGGCAGGCAGACATCCCCCGAGGGGTCTGGAACTGGGAGAGGGTGCAGATCAGGCTGAGGGACCCCCCACCCCTGTGCACAAATGTCATGCACCAGGTCTCTAGTTTATCAATAAGATGGAATTATGTAAAAGAAGCATCCTGCTATTCCATGGATAAGCAATGACAGATACAATGATGGATTAAAGTGTACAATCCTTCTCTAAGCTACACATATTGTTGAGATAATCATATATGACTTGTAACATTAGTTTGTTTATAATTATCTTGCCTAGATTAAAAAGTAAACAGATTTGTAGAAGGATTACAGGGACAATTTAATATCCCTTCATGATGACCTTTTTATGTCTTCTCCTATTTAAGAAAACTTTCACACATTATATCAACCTTTTGTTTGTTCCATAAACTATTTTTTCATTATTTTTATAATGCAAAGGAAGGCAATTCATGAGACAAATTTTGAAGATGATTTTTGTTTGGTCTCTGGCTTAGTCATTAGGCAGAGAGACCATGCAATCTGGAGCTGTTCCTCAGTCTCTGGTGCACTAATAATGCCTCCTGACTTATGCATGCAATAAGGAGATAATCACCGCTAATGCAATCTGTTGCATGCATTATTTACACCCTCAAGTGCATTAGTAAGGCTTATGAGGATCCCGGGAAAAATCAATGGGGCCTGCTTGCTTTTCTCTCCTGTTGGTATCATTGTTGCATGGTATAGCATATAGAAGGCATTTTCCCTGATGAAATCATACATGCTGTGCTCTTAGATTCTCAGTGTATATATTCATTTTACTCTCTTCACACCTCCATGTTCATTGATCTGTCCAAAAATGTAATGCTGGAGACAAGACAGAAGTTCTTATCTACCTTCTTATCCAGACGTCAGTTTCAAAAAATATCACTCTATCATTGACTTTTTCTATCAATTATTTTTCATCTCATCTGATGTTTCTACAAATAGTAACAAGTACTTGTTTTTCTTAAACCAAACACAATGTTAACATTAAACCATTTGTATTAACCATGGACTTTTTAAATAAGTCTCATTCAACTGAGCCTAAATTTGCTCTTATTCCATGGGGCATTGAACCTCTGACATCATCCTATGCATCTTCACTGGCACAAAATGGGAAACACAAATCTGTCTGGCAAGAACACTTCTAGGAGATCGCCCCAGCAGCAGTGTAGATAGATTTCAACTTATTGAATTAGAATAAACAAACAAACAAACAAGCAAATAAATAAATAAAATATTAAACTAAGTATGACCCTCATCTGAAAACAAAACTTTGTATTTGAATAAAACATCATGACTTAATTTGAAAAATTTCCTTGTTTCTTGGTCAAGTTTAACTCTTTATTCGGACCACAAGTTGGCTAGGCCACAGTATGTTTGGTAAAAAATGGCTTTAAATATTTAGATAGTTATGACATAAAATTCTTTTCATTTCCTTTGTTATCTCAACTTGAAAACATCCTATACAATTGGAGATGATTAGAGCAATGTCACACTTAAATTTAATATCTGTGAATGATCAGGCACTGTGAATGTAGAAATTCAAAGCTTTTTGTTTGCTCATTTGTATTGTCTTGTTGTTGTTAATCCTCACCCCAGATTATTTTTCCATTGATTTTTTAGAGAGAGTGGAAGGGAGAGGGAGAGACAGAGAGAAACATTGATGTGAGAGAGACACATTGACTGGTTGCCTCCTGCAGGGCCTGGGAATCTGCAACCAAGGTACGTGCCCTTGACTGAAATCAAATCCAGGACCTTTTAGTTCTCAGGCCAACACTCTACCCACTGAGCCAAACCTGCTAGAAATTCAAAGCTTTGATTGTTTTGATAATTTTTATTCAAAAGTTAGGGATAAAGAAACACTTCTTCCAAGTATTCTTGCATCAAAATATGTTATTTTTATTATAAATGTGCAGAAGATAGATAAAAATATGTTTCAAAGTACAAACTAGAAAGCTTGGTGGGAAATTGAAAACTGCAGAATGAATCTAATTTTTCTATTGATATTTACTTTAAGCCCCCAAGGCAATGTTTCTAAAACATCTTGGTGCCCAAGCATCACCAAGGGTCCTTGTTAAAATTGATCTTACTTCACCACAGAAGTTCTGATGCAGCTGAGGTACATACAAGTAGCCCAAGACCGTACTCTGAGAAGCATGGCCTAAGAGGGTCATTGACACAGTCTTCACATGTCTACACGGGAAATCAAAATTACCATGCTACGTACAGTTATTTGTGTAACCCTCACAAAGTGAGATGGAACAGTGCATTCATCATCATCCTTTTGCTACATGAAATCTCTGAGATTCCAAATCTACACTAATAAAAGAGAAATACGCAAATCGGTGTCACTCAGCTACACCCACCAGCCAATCAGAGTGACTATGCAAATTAGCCCAACAAAGATGGTGGCTAATTTGCATATGCAGGATCCGAGTGAAGACTGAAGGCTCTGGCTGGAGTAATGACTGAAGACTGAAGACTGAAGACTGAAGACTGAAGGCTGAAGAGGCTTGGCTTCTCTGCTGCGGCCGGACCAAAGGCCTGGGTCCTGGGTGCCAGAGGAAAACTGGTGCCGGCGGCCAGGGGAAGGAAGGTCTATTGCGTGAATCTTCGTGCAACGGGCTTCTAGTACATATATAATTGGCCTGAGACCACATAGTTAGTTGAGGGGCAGAATTGGAATTTTAGGAGTGTATAACAGAAAACTCTATACTCACAACCATTCTAAGCTTTTCTACTACTCCAAAACAGAGGAAGACCTCAGCCTCTCTCTCTCTCTTTTTATTATTCATAATTCATGGAGACAAGAGGCAGCAACAAAAGGAGTACTATCATGGAACCTCTTTTTTGTAGGTATTTTGATGTTCAGAATATTATTAAGATCAACATGCACATTATAAGGATTCTTCCTGACTAATCTCTCCCATGGCCCCTTATGAAGCTACACAGAGTCGCTTATACCAGGCACACTTCTTCATCTGTACTGTTAGCGACATTATAAAGTTTCTTGTCCTAACTTAGCAGCTATAACGATAAAAGACAATAGAGAAAGAGAAAAGGAACAAGACAAGAAGAGGAAGTTGGGGGAAGGAAAATGTAAACATGAATGTTTATGTGCATTAGTATGTGTGGAGCAGGGGGCAGGGGAAAAGTGTGTGATATCATATGATCCTAGAGAAAGAAAGGAATTGAAAGTACATTGTCCAACTGGTAAAGTCAAGATATGAAAAGAAAACAGATTAAAAATTCCCCTAAAGGTGAACATAACTGAACATAACCATTATTTTTGTGCTTCCTGGCAATATTGTGCATGTAAAACAAAAAGTGTCACACTATGCAAAAAAGTAATTAAAAATTTAAAAATAATATAATTTAAAAATATTTATGGAAATTGTTTTTCAAATTACATTTGGAAGTGAAAGGGCAAGGACTACGCCCTCCATCTTGCCCCAGGGTAAGGGCTACGTCCTCCATCTTACCCTGGATCCACCATTTTTGGGCAGCCATGTGCTCGGCAAGGCTTCTTCCCGGAAGCCCAAGCCTCTGCTAGCCACACCTAGGACTTCTTTAAACTAACCAATGACAATCAAGGGAAGTGCGCACCATAGATACGACCACATCCTGTGTAACAAGACACCGACTTGCGCCTGGCCAATTGGCAGGGCCCACAGTCCTTTCTCCTCCCCTTACTCCAACCCCCTATAAAACCCCTCTTCCCACAGGGCTAGCTTTCTCTCTCTGCCACTTGCTGCTGTGTCAGTAAGGAGGGTAGGGGAGCCAAGCCTGGGCTTGAATAAAGACTCTTATGCTTTTGCATCGTACACGGCTGGCTCCCTGGTGTTGTTTCTTGGGGATCCTGAAATCTGGGCATAACAAAAGTTTATATTATACACTATAAAAAATAAGTATACTTTAAAATAAATCCACCCATTTTATTTTTATCAGAAAGCAATCTAATACTCATATCCTAGGGATGATAATCTGTTTACCACTAGTGAGCCAAATGCAGTTATGAATTATAGAAAGAAATTATTCATATTTGGTATTATTAGAAATAGCTGTGTTACTATAATGGTCGAGAGAGCCTGAAATGTATCCAAGGCTATAGTTTTTGAGGACCTTTCCTACTTTTATCCTTTCCTTCTTTTTTGTCCCTTCTTACCTATATACCCTCCCTGTCCTTTTTTCCTTTTTTCCTTTTTTCCTTTTTTCCTCCCTCCCTCCCTCTCTCCCTCCCTCCCTCCCTCCCTCCCTCCCTCCCTCCCTCCCTTCCTTCCTTCCTGAATACAATTTGGTTGGCATAAGAGAAAGTTAGTTAGTTATATCTGAAGATGTATAAAGTAGAACTGTTTAGAATCAGGTAATTTCAGCACTAGGGGATACCAGAGGACAGTTGTCCTGTTCTTTCTTTCCTTCTACAGATGAATAGAGGCCAGAGAAATGAAATTAAATACCCTCACCCCCACCTCCAGCTAAGTCACCAAGTCAAGAAATAGAACCTAAGTTATTCTGGCTTTTAATTCACTGAACTTTCCCATACTATTTTGTCCTCAACCATTCCATTGCCAAGAGGAAAAGGGTACATACTTAGTGTTCTATGGGTGCTTCTTTCAGAATTTGGGTTTTATTATTTCAGCTCAAATTTTAAAATCAGAAAAACTTAAGATGGTTTTTGTGGCCTTACCAAATAGGTAACTTGATCTGCTCTATAACACAGTTAAAGCCATTTTTCTTTTCACTTTTATCTCTACATTTTTCTTCAATAAAGGCAGTCCGTAGCTGTCTTTTTCTCAAGTTTGGTTTCCCAAGTGAACTGAACATCCCCAAACAATAAAGTTTCTCTCTACCAAATAATGAAAAATGGAGAATGCCAAAACTGTTTCAAAAATTGGAATATGTTCTGTATCAGGATGTTATTATTTGGGGGCAGATAATCAATTTGATTAGCAGCTTTGATTTTTAAATGTTACTGTGCTTACGGTAAGGGAGTAGTCTTTTCTACTCAGTACTTGGAACTACAGAGCTATAAAGTGTAAAAAGAAAAATATGACAACCTCTTTCTGTTTCTATAGCAACAAAGAACTCCCAGGGAGCTCAGAAAATGTAAAAAGGAAAAGCTATCTGAACTTCAAATTATTCTCTCCTAACTATTCTCACACAATTATGAACCTTAACAAATATCTTTGCTGCAGAAAGAATAAGAATATGTGTAACAATAATACTATCACCTTATCTCGCATCTTTTTTTTTAACAGTTCAAGTTACTTTTATGCTTCCCTTAACAGTTATAACAAACCCACACGAGGCAAGAATCTCTTGTTACATTTGAAAAAGCCCCTGAGGGTTTGGGGCATTTAAAGAGAGTACTACAGGTCATACAGTGAGATATTACCAGAGCCTTGTTTGAGTACAGAATTCCTCACTATTCACAGTTTCAACAAAGGCTTGTGCACTGCGGATCCACTATATTCAGTCCCAGAACAGTCCTGGGCACCTAGAACACAGTGACAAATATAATACTCTTTTTCTCTAAAAGCCTAATGGAGAATAGCACAGGTAAACCAATAATTACAGAACTGCATGAAAAATGCACCAGATGCTATTGGGTCACGTAGGAGGGATCCAGGTGATGTCCCCTGGAAGGCTTCCTACATGTTTCATGAGCAAATCTTGAAAAGAATTCAATAAATAAATGATCAGGGTTTAGTCAAGCAGGGAGAACAGAGAAGATTCAGAAAAAGGAAAAGAGTGCCCACAGGAGCCAAAACAAGAATGGGCATACCTTTGGGGATAGCCAGTCATTCGGTATGACTGGAACAGAGTGTGTGAGCTGGGGCAGGCGATGGGTCTACAGACTAAAGGATGATGAACTTTGTGTTCAAAACCAAGGGGTTTGTAATGTTCCCTAAAACCCACAGAAAACCAAAACCAAAGATTTTAAGAAGAGAGTGATATGGTTAGATTGACATTTTCCAAAAATCATCTTGGCTACCTTTTGAGGAGGGAATGAAGTTGGGCAGCATTTGAAAGAATCCATTTTTAGGAGCCTGATCCAGAAATGTAGTTGACCAGTGATATTGAATAGAATACAGTTTATGGCTAAGACATTCAATTCTTCAACCAATTATTTTCCAAATCAGCTTAATATTGATCTTTGGTATATGGAAGTATAGAAATCACCCAGATTATTTTCTATTGGTAAAATATAACAATTAAATAGCTGGCCCAGAAGTTGTGCTGTTTTCTGCCACAGCAGAAGACTTACTATGAGGTTTTGCCTGTAGAGTTACAGCTTTTATCACCCATTATTCCTTCCCCTTCTTGTAACTCTTAAATAATTAAGTGAATCTCAAAATAGAATAAATAACAGTTCAGCAAAAAGATTTTGAATGTCAAAAGCAGCTCCACAACACAACCAACTTTAAGCAGATGCAATTAGACATTAATTAATAAGATACCACATTAGTTAAATGTGCCATCAAAGAAAAATAGGAGGTGAAATTTAAAAAATATTTAATCAGTTAATCTTTACTGTCCTCATTGTGTCACTTTATGTTCATAATTTGTTGGTTTTGGCTATGCAATCCTCTTTAGTAGATTTAGATAAACGAAACTTGAAATAATTTTAGATAGAGCTAAACTGTGTTTTGCAGTGTCTATAGTCTGCCTGCTGACAGGAGCCACACTGACAATACTTAGATTTATACCAATATAAACACTGTAGAAGAAACTTTATGGTGAATAATGGATGAGAGTTCCACAATGTCAAAGTTTTTTAAGGCAAAGAAAAGAAATTTTATTTCAGAAGAGCCTGGATCACATGAAACATTTCATACCAGTTTCTAACTGATGGCCTAGATTGAGTGAAAACTAATTGGCATTTTGTATTGTTTATTGTGAGCTAAGGGCGTAGGGTTACAATAAACGAGGGAGAGTTGACTTCATTAGCCAAAGCAATTCGTAGGCAATTTTCTTAAATAAAAAACATTTGTTTTTATGGTTATAACACTTACAAATATGATGATCTAGATTGAATGACCTTAAGAATTTTGGTCTATGCTTGGCCAGTGTTGCTCAATGGTTTAGCATTGAACCAGAAGGTCACGGTTTGATTCCTAGTCAGGGCACATGCCTGGGTTGTAGGCTCAATCCCTAGTTGGGGGAGTGCAGGAGACCGCCGATCAATGATTCTTTCTCATCATTGCTATTTCTATCTTTCCCTCTCCCTTCCTCTCTGAAATCAATAAAAATGTATTTTTTTTTAAAAAAAGACTTATAGTCTATGAATAGACACTTCTCCAAAAAGGACATACAGATGGTTGATAGACATATGAAAGATGGTCAACATCACTAATCATCTGGGAAAGGCAAATTAAAGCCACAATGAGATACTACCTTATATCTGTCAGAATGACTATACTAGTAATCAATAAATCATCAAACAAAAAGTGTTTGTGAAGATATAGAGAAAAATAATCCCCTTTGTAAATGTTGGTAGGATTGTAAATTGGTGTAGCCACTACAGAAAACAGTATGGAGGTTCATTAAAAAATTAAAAATATAACTACCCTATGATTCAGTAGTTCCACTTCTGGATCCAAAGAAATCCAAAACACTAATTCAAGAAGAAATATGTACTCCTATACTCACTGCAGCATTATTTGCAATAACCAAGACATGGAAGCAACCTAATTGTGCATCAACAGACAAATGAATAAAGAATATATGGTACATACACACAATGAAATATTACTTAGGTAGAAAAAGAATGAAATCTTTGCCATTTGCAATAACATTGATGTATCTAGAGAGTATTATGCTAAGCAAAATAAGACAGAGAAAGAAAAATACCATATGATTTCACTTATATATGGAATCTAAAAAACAAAATAAATGAACAAACAAAACAGAAACAAACTCATAGGGACAGAGAACAAATGGGTGGTTGCTTGGGGGAATTAGTGAAAAAGGGGGAGGGATTAAGATGTAAAAGTGCCAGATAGAAAAACAGTCACATCATAGGAATATAAATTACGGCATAGGGAATAAATCAATAATATTGTAATAACTACATATGGTGTCAGATGGGCACTAGACTTATCAGGTTGATCACTTTGTAAGTTATATAAATGTTTAATCACTATGTTATACACCTAAAACTAATATAATATGTCCACTCTAATTGAAAAAATAAAATAATTTAGAAAATAAAGGCAATGCTCTCCCTTAAAAAATAATTCTGGTCTAGCACAGAGCTAGAGGAACTCACCCTTATTTTTTAAAAGTATGTTCTTATTGATTTGAGAGAGAGAGGAATAGAGAAGGGGAGAGAGAGACATTGATGAGAGAGAAATATCAACAAGCCGCCTCCTGCATGACCCCTATTGGGGACTGAGCCCACAACGCAGGCATGTGCCCTGACTGGAGATCAGCCTGGTGACCGACCCCTTGGTACCTGAGTGGATGCTCAAGCACTAAAGCACACTGGCAGGGCAGAGCTCACCCTTAATGAAAACTGGTGTGCCCAGGGAAGGCATACTAGAACAATCTCTACCCGCTCCAGCAGCTTCAAGATGTATCTCCCATTATCGTTTAGTCCAAGGGTTTGGATATTCTTGTTACTTATTAGTGTACACAAGAAAAACAAAGGAAAATAGACACTTCAGAGATGACTCATTTTATGATATTTTTGAAATTTAAGAAAAAATATTGTTGTCCTGGAGGAAGGCCATTCAGAATGATTTAAGGATTCCACACAGTGTTTATAGATGTTTAGCATAATCATCATCTGAGATAAAATTGGCAGTATTTTCTTCTTCTTAAAGTAAGAATCACTGCATTTGTGGGATATATATTTATCCAGATATAAAATAAAATCTTTCTAAAGTCAGTCGAAGATGGGAAAAGTGCCAGATATATGAAATCTGGCCAAATACCAACAATAATTAGCTTATTCACAAACATTATTTCTCCCTTGTTAATAAAGACAGAATTGTTTCTCAAATCATTATCAAGGGAAGAATAAAACATACAATGACTCATTTAAAAGCTGAAGCCAAGGCACAATCTTGCAAAGTGAACTAAGGCTTTTACTATGGTTAATTTCTATAGAGGAAAAAAAACAAGTGCTTCAAAAGCACATTAGAATCTTTCAATACTTAACATGAAAAATCATCCATGATACAGGTCAAAGAGTCTTACTCATTTATCATTTTTCAGTGATAGAGAATGTTCTAAATAAAGATACCAATGGTTCACGTGTATCAAAAGCACCCTCTCCCAGTCTCTAAAATATCTCAATTTTGATTCCTCACACCATAAGCATATCTGAATATTTATTTGATACAGCAAATACAAAGATTTCTCCCTGTCTAACAATTGAGCCATACAAACACATATAGTTTATTCACTTGATTGACAGCTTCAACCTCTTCCTTACAAATTGTTTAAGAAAATATTATTAATATTACTTGTTTTCCTTATATATAAATAGCTATATTCAATTGTTAGCTCAGACTAATCAATAATGATCGATCACCAAATAAAAGTTTGGACAGAAGTTTGGACAATTTTAGAGTTCTAATAATAATGTTCCATAATTTTAATAACTTATAGCTAAAATAAATTTAAATTTCTTCACAAATGACTTTTGTACATTAATCACAAGTGAGGTCCATATATTCGAGGTCTATATAAATAATCCTTGGTGCATGATATGTAGAGTTTTCAATGTGAAATGTATACTGGTTGCAAGTTAAGTACACATAATGTGGGTGTCTGTCTTTGTGATAAACTATTGATAGTAATAGCAAAAGGGATTCTTGCTGTGAAATTGAAACGTTTTAAATGAAGGGATAGTAGAGTAAATTTGTTATTTTCTAAGGAGCAATTATCAAACTGTAGTTATAAATGTAGTTATAAATCATGATACTATATTTCATGTCTAAATTTGGATACTATCTTCATTCATAAAGGTTTTAAGGGCCTTCCTAGAAACTTATTATTTGATTCCAACGTATACTTCCCAACAGAAAATATG